>NC_141990.1:262454238-263067095 GCF_049901715.1 Pseudonaja textilis
TTTGAAGTGATTCTGAGCAGCAACTTACTAAACTAACTAGTCTGGTTAACTAGAATGCAGTCTCCTCTCCTAGATCAGGGGTGTCAAACTCAAGGCCCTCGGGCTGTAGGGTGCTTAGATCTAGTCCACAGGCCACCCTGGAAACAGCAAAGAACCAGCCCTGTAGTGCCTCTGCCAGTGAAAACAGAGATCGGGAGAGCCACATGCAGCCCTCCCGGGCTTCATTTTCAGCTGCGATGGCCTCCTGCTGGTGAAAACAGAGCTCAGGGGGGCCACACACAGCACAAGCTGGCCACGCCTACCCTGACCATGCCTACCCCAGCTATGCCTACCCTGGCCCCCTGAAGTCAAATACCATTCTGATGTGGCCCCCAATGAAATTGAGTTTGACACCCCTGTCCTAGATCAGCAGTATAGCTAATCATGTTGCACTAGCCCAAATAAAGCATTTCTGCTAATGCTGACTACAGTTTCTGCATGTTACTTAGCTAAAGGCCCATGCTTTTTAAATGTGTGATGACCCCTGTTCTGTATTGCTACATTAGCATTCTTGTAACCCCCGTCCTGATTGGCCAGGACGCTGGTGCTCAGATTGGCTGAGTAAGCTGCAGTGATTGGCCCGTTGCGAATCTCCCGCGATTGGAGGAAACCGATCGTGGCGGATTCGAAATGGTGTCATTGGCCGCGGCTGGAAGGCAAGTTCAATACAAGCTGCCACCGATCCGAAGAAAGCAGAGCCGATCTCAGAACGAAATAAAAGAGCTTTTAAAAGGTCACTGAGTCTCGCGTCTCCTTTGTAATCGGAGAACACGACAGCCCCAGTGGTAAATGCACACTCTAGAAAACACATAATGAGAGAAGTTTTTGGAGAACTAGTCTGGCTGGCTTTGCCTATCGTGCAAATTGACAGTAACAGGCAATTGTGTGCAAAATATTCTCTAAAAACTGATTTCCATCTTATGCTGCAAAGCTTTCTTTGATTCTAGTTTCCAGCTGACTGAGGATTATGATAGCTGTAAACTAACAACCTGGAAAGTGTCAGTTTGGGAAAGGCTACTATACTTCAGTTGTATCTGATGTAAATACACCAAGCACTCACCCATTGAGATATCTTTGATTCCTCCTTTAGAAAGCTTCATCATAAACCAAAACCATCTTACTGTTACATATTGGTCCACTACTTTTCTAAATTTCCATGTGAATTTTTGACGGGTTTCCCCTATGCAAACAAAGCGAAGTCCTGTAGTGAACTAGGAAGCCCAAGTTCAATTTGAAGAGAAGTCCTTCAAACAATAATTGAATAGCAATACGTTTAAAATCATAATTTTGGTTTCCACCCAAGCTTTCCAATCAAATATTTTACCACCTATTTTTAGAGTAGAATTTTTCCAGAGTTGAATATTTTAATGTGTCTTATTGTCAAAACCAATGTTTGCACTAAAATGGCCCAAAGATTTCTTACCACCCCATTCCTGGAAATAAAAAACTGTCTCTGTTATATGTTTTTCCAAGAACTTCCCATGACAATAAGAAAAATAGATAATAATTTTCCAGCATAGCTCATAAGGAGTAATATACCATTATATATTCATTCCATATACTTCTAGCTGATAAAATATAAGCCCAATGATAGTTTTGCAAGTCAGATAAATTAAAGCCATCTTCCTCACATGGTAATCTCAATTTAATTAAAGAAACCCTTGGTGGACAATTATCCCAAATAAATTTTCTAGATAACCTATCAATCTGAAGGAAATATAATTATAAGGCATACAGTTAACCAAGCAATGAAGAATATTCATTACACATAAAAACAAGCAGACAATCAATTGTTCCATTGTTGCTGCTATCTTGACTACAGTATGCTTACCATTAGGCTGGGAGCAGTCTTGATTCAGGACTATGCTTGCAACATTGCCCATTTGCTACACCGTATAGGGAGAGTCTTCAAGCAAGCTCAGAGGCTGCCATCACATTCTCCTGCATTTCCACACAACATAATAATGTAGGGTGCCCACACTTATCAGTCCCACTGGCAAAGACATGAAGCAATAAGATTTCTGCTTCCTGGCATCACACTCTTCTTCAGAGAGTTCCATCTGCATCCCTTCTTGGCATCCTTTCCCATCTTCATTCCCTTTCCCCCTTTCCTAACTGTAGCAGCTATCTCTTTTGAGTACTCTCAGTGAGTGGCCTCTCAGAGTCCAGGAAATCTGGAATTACCATTTGAGGTGAAAAGGTTTTCTGAAACCATTATATGCCTTTTGCAATTTGGTGTAAAATGTGCCCAGTTAAATAAACCCAGACCATACTAAAATTCAATAAAAGTAGAATCTGTTGAGTAGCATCTAAGCTAGAGATAACACAGAAGAATGAGTTTGAACCAGAGGTGGTATTCAGTAGGTTCTGACCAGTTCTGGAGAACCAGTAGCAGAAATTTTGAGTAGTTCGGAGACCCGGAAAATACCACCTCTCACTGGCCCCGCCCCCATCTATTCTCTGCTTCCCGAGCTGATAGGCTGATGCCCCTGGTGGAGACTGACTCTGAGTCAGAGGAGGAACAGCCAACAGGGAGTGGAAAGTGTGGCTCTGGAGGTTGTGGAGGAGGCTGGGGAAAGGCAGAGCCAGCTGGACAGTCAGAGGAGGACCCAGGCCTATCCCTTCTCCATCCTAGGACATGCAGGGAGGAGAGGATAAGGAAGAGACGTGGTCTACTCAGGAGGAGACAGCTTTGATCTTCTTCATGGGCTGCAGCTGTGACAACTGTATAAGAGGATGGACATGCGTATGGGCGAACGCTGGAAACAAAGCGTGGAAATATCTCTAGTTTATGCTTCCTCTCTGAGTTTGGTGTCCTTCCCAGTGTGTGTGTTCTGTTATCTGTGAATGTTCTTCCAGCCCTTATCTTGCCTGGTTTGCGTAGTTTGTTCCCTCCTTCTTGTAACTGCTTGTGTGGGAGTTTTTTTGTCTTCTATCAAGGATATTTGGAGCTTGGAAGCAAAGTGAAGGAATAAAAGGGACTTCACCAGGTTTTTGTGACTGTGTTTGTTTTGTATCCTCACCCTGGGTCATCACAAGAACGGAGCTGGAAAGCAAGTTAGTGGGATGGGGAGGGCATGGAGATTTTTACAGTATCTTTCCCTGGACATGCCCATCAAGCCATGCCCACCAAGCCAAGTCAAATCCGCCAAGCCATGACCACAGAACCAATTATAAAAAAATGTGAATCCCACCACTGGTTGGAACGTCCTGTACTCTCAGGACTCCATGGGCTCCCTGAGAGCCTCAGGTGCAGTTTTGTAAGGACTTCCGAAAGGACACACATTCTGGAGAGAGAGTAGCTCTCTAACAATGGGCTCCAGCATAACCGAAAGCTTGGAAAAACAAATATTTGGTCTTGGTGATAAATTCATATTAGTTCCTGCAACTTTCAAATGTTGTCGCTGTTCCTATACACCAATATGAAAAAAAAAGTGAATGAATGACAATCATATGCATTAGATTGTATGCATTTGACTCAGTTTAATTTAAGTAAACATTTCGATAAATAAAGCCTATGTGTTGCCTTGGGCCCATTCACTTTTGGGAGTGAAAACCCAGCACAAGGAGAGTTGCCTTCAGCCCAAAAGAGATTGCACGCTTTTTTTAGAAAGAAAAAGATGGGTTACAAATCATTGCTTTCCACTAATATGGAACCAACAACCCAGACCTTTTCTTTTTACTCTGCAACATAGGCTGAGACAAAACTTTTATTCAATAGCTATTACATTTTCCCCCTGGGGTGAATAATAATTTCTTTGCTCATTCTTGGCTCTTCAGAAAAACTCATGCCTGGTTATAGACTATTGATATCCTCTCCAGGGGTTGAATTTTAATATCAAATAAAAAAGGGGAAAATGTTCTCTTTATTAAAACTCTTAATTTAACAACAAAACCATAGAAGGTTGGCTAATGAGGCTGGTTCAGTCAATGAAATACATGCTAAAACCATAATGTCATCAAAACGTAAAGATATGACATGTTTTTCTCTTCTTTGATGCAGACAAGTGACTGGTGCTTCCTCACTTCTTATAAGAGAGAAGTCTTCATGCAAGTGTTTAATGAAAATCAGAAAAACTCTAAGGAATACCCTCAGCTACAGTTCTTTAAAATTAGTGCAAAGAGCTTGCACTGAGACAAACCTCAAATCAAACTTTCATGTGTTCTTGCAAGGCCAGGAGAATTTAATAACAGTACTTCATTTTCTTAAATGGCTCCATGTTATAAAACAAGGCAATCCATACTCATTTAAGTTGCTTGTGTAATTAGATTCACAACAGCCCATTAGTGCAGAATTAGCACTCAGTCCTTGTACACAAACAAGAAACTGGTGAAGAAAAGAAAAATGTGTCTAGAAACTCTGATTAGAATATCATTCAGGCACAACTTCTTCTAACCTTGATATCATTTTGCCAACTACAACAAATGTTTCATCCTGTCCTAAGAACTGAAGCCAATTTCTTTTGGTTACTATTTTCACAGGAACATAGTGGAGAACAGGAAACATGTTGGGGGAAAAATGGGCAAAGCCATTTTTTTATCCATTAGAGAGCTCACAATTCTCTGGCCAATTGTTCAGCTATCTCCTATCTGTAGAGCTGAGCAATCAGCAATCTCTATACAACCTGAGCAGCTACAGACCTATGGACTGGGGGAGTGAGCAAAATAATTTAAATAAACACACAAACAAAAACCCCAGTAGATTGGACCTTGAAAAAGTAATGTGTGAAAGGGAAGAAGGAGGGAAAGCAGGACTGGGATCTGGTAGAATGAAGCATGAAGAATGGTATTGAGGTATCAAGTTATACCTAGGCTTCACAAGACTCAGTTTGCAATTCATAATAAGGTATGTTTTAATGATGACTTCATTATTTAGCTATAATGATCGGGTTCACAAATGGTAAACCTTAAACTGTGGCTATATGGAACATATTGGAATTCCCTATCACACTGACCATTGGTGGGATTCAAAATATTTTACTACCAGTTCTATGGGTGTGGCTTGATGGGCGTGGCTTGGTGGGCATAGCAGGGGAAGGATACTGTAAAATCCCCATTCTCTCCCCACCCCACTAACCTGCTTTCCAGCTCCATTCTCCTGTGCGGGGCACAGGAAAATCCAGCCAATCAGCAGGGGCGTGGGAGGCAGAGAATAGATGGGGGTGGGGCCAGTCAGCGGTGGTATTTGCCGGTTCTCCGAACTACTCAGAATTTCCGCTACAGGTTCTCCAGAATTGGTCAGAACCTGCTGAATACCACCTCTGACACTGACCCATAACCAAGCAAACCACATTGGAGTGCTAAAATGCTAACTTCCAATTCAAGGCTTTAACACTGGGTTCCTTCAGTTTGCTCTTGGACTTAGACTGCAACTGATTCCCTTGCCTGGGCTGTAAATGCTGCCCGCTTAGAGAAAACACTTTAAAAATAGCTAGAAGAGCTGTGTCCACCCTTATTGCCTCTATAGCCTCATGTTATTCCTTAATTTCTCTATTTCCTAGAATGCCTGGGCTCCTTAATTCCCCTGAAATACTGTGGTTAATATTCTGGGCGCAAGAGTGCACAGCATCATTCCAGTGACAGCCAGAGATTAAAAAGTACAAATATAATTAGGGTGATAATATCCCTGCTCAGTCAACTGGAATGGCAGTAGGAGGGAGGTGAGTGAACTCATTGGTATGCTCTTCCAAGCTTCTCCCTTGGCTCTGCCTCCATGGTTCCTGCTTCCTTTGGATAGCATTACTGTTCCTGTAACATTTCTAGCTGTTCAGGGGGAACAGCTCCTCCCCATTTTCAGAAGGGTCTCAGAAGGCAGTGTTGTCCTTCTATAGCCCATCTGCTGCTCCTTTTATTGCTCCATGGGCGCTGGCTGACATAAACGCTCTAGCAATTCAAATTACAACTTCTCCTACGGCTTCAAATGAAAAATACACTGAAAAATAGGTATGCAAATGTAAGACCTAGAGTACTGCATACCTTAAAGCCAGAATGCTTTAATTCAATGAAGGAAAATATAGAACAGATATAGAACAGATTTGGCTAGTAATGCATAGTCAGTTACTCATTTTCTTTCTTGAACTATCTTTTTGTTCCTTTTCCTTAGGCCCTTTTTGCCTTTCTCACCCTGAAAAAGGGTGAATGAAAGATCAGGCTCATTGCCACTCCTTTAGGCTCCTTATTTAAAACCTACGTGAAACAATTTACAGAATATAGAATAACAGAATTGGAAGGGGCTTTGGAGCAGGGGTGGGATTCAAATTTTTTAAGAACCGATTCTGTGGGCCTGGCTAGGTGGTTGTGGCCATGTAACTGGGTGGGCGTGGCTTCTTCTTCTTTTCAGCAAAACCCCCCCATTTTTTGGACCTTCTGGGCCTCAGGGAAGCCTCCTGGGGGTGGCATTTTTGCTCCCAGAAGGCTTCCCTGAGGCTCGGGAAGGAAAAAATGGAGTGCGGGAGGAGGGGAGTGCATTTTTTGCATTCCTGGGCCTCAAGGAAGCAGGCGAAGCAGTAAGACAGCGAAGGGAATTCTGGCACAGCTGATCTTAGGAACAGCTGATTGTCAGGGGGGGGGAGAAATACCTTAAGGAGGGACTGGGCAGGGAAAACGCTGTCAGTGATGTCAGGCATGTGCACGATGTTATAAGGACTGACTAGGTGGGGAAGGGAGGGATGGGCAGAGAGGGGCAGGGCCAGCCAGGAGCACAATTTGCTGGTTCTCTGAACAACCACAATTTGCTGGTTCTCTGAATCATAACAACCAGTTCTATAAAACCAGTCCAAACCAATAGAATCCAACCCCTGCCTTGGAGCAGAACGTACACCATTCTGAGCAAATGGCTATCCAATCTATCTATCTCTTATTATTATATTTTCTTCTTAAAAACTTCCAGTGAGGGAGCACACAACTTCTGAAGGTAAACTGTTCCACTGGTTTATTGTTCTTACTATCAATAAATTTTTCCTTGGTGTTAGGTTGGATTTGAACTCACCTAGAGTGGATAGATGTAGTCTTTCCAATTTTTTGGCCATTTTGACTTCTATTCATGGTCTGTCTATAACAGCACTGCTTTTGGTAGATTGGACTATTTTTTTTCCTTTTGTGTGAAGACACAATCTAACCACATCCAGGCTTGACAAAATGAATTAAGTAGTTCTGCTTTCTACCTGCTGCCCGTCACTTCCTTGCCATCTTCTCCCATTAGTGGACCGATGACTTTGACTTTTTAAATTGTTTTTTACATGTTGAAAGAAACTTTTTTTATTATTGTTGACAATTGTTGCAAGTCTTCATTCATTCTGAACCTTGGCTTTCCTAAATTTCATCTTTGCAGATTTGGGCTATAAGCTGGTAGTTTGCCTTAGTTATTTGTCCCTCTTTCTATTTTTTTATACTTTTCCTTTTTGTCATTCAGTTTATCAGAGAGTACTTTATGCAACTAGCCTGGTTTCTTCTTGGATCTCTTATTTTTCTTTTTCAATGGTATTGTACTAGATTTGGCTTTTATAATCTTGTTTTTTTTAGAGTTTCCCAAGTTGTTTTCCCCTTTAAGACTTTCATCCATGGAATCTTTCCCAAGCTCTTTCAAAGTTTGTCAAAATCAGCTCTCTTAAAGTCAGAGACACTTGTTTGACATTTGAGGGGATAGTTTAATTTTTTTAATTTACCAAGTTTAATCAGTATGCAGAAGATACCCAATTATATACCTGAGCAAGAGATATAGTGGAGTCCCAGTCCAGTAGTTAGAGACTGAGGCTCAGGATGTATTCCAGCAAGACAGAATAATTATTCATCCATAAACCATATGGTTTGATTCTAGCTCCAATCTTGGCATTAAACCAAGTTGCCCTCCTCTACTCTAAAGGAGTAGGTGTGCTATTTAGAGATACTTCTGCACGAACAAGTGAAAGCCATGGAGAGGAGACCATTTGCCAGTTTGGGCTGTGTTACATTTGCAACTTTTTTTTTTGAGTCGGATGCCTTGGCAACTGTCAGCAATGTCCTTATCACCTTGTGTTTGGATTACTGTAATGCACTCAATTTGGAGCTGTCTTTGAATATTTCTCAGGAAGCTCAGATGATGCTAAATGCAGCTGCCTCCTTGCAGACAAGTAAGAGCCACTTCAGCATGGTTGCAGGCATTTCTTTGTTGGTCAATATGTTTCTATGTACAGTTCAGAGAGCTGATGGTTGTAGCTCAAATCATTTGTGACTTGAACTCATGTGATCTGCCAAGACTTTTTGTGGAGTCTGCTATCTTTCAAGTACAAACTAGGTTGAAGACTCCCCCATCATGAGCTGTGGTGGTGCAGTGGTTAGAATGCAATACTGCAGGCTATTTCTGCTGACTGCCAGCTGACTGCAATTTGACAGTTCAAGTCTCACTGGCTCAAGGTTGGCTCAGCCTTCCATCTTTCTCAGATTGGTAATACGAGGGCCCAGATTGTTGGGGGCAATATGCTAACTCTGTAATTGGCTTAGGGAGGGTTGTAAAGAACTGTGAAGCAGTATATAAGTCTAAGTGCTGTTGCTATTGCTATCATGGGAGGCTGCAAATCTGAATATAGATCTTTTCAGTGGCTGTCCTATCCTTCAGTGGCTGTCCCAGGCTTTTCCCAAGGTCAAGATAATTATCTTTCTGTTAAACTTTCATAAAATAGTCCAGGAAATATCATTCTCCTAGATCCTTGGGACATTGGAAGCAACGTGTTGAAGCTGCTGTCAATTTCTTTTATATCTGATTTCCATTTTCTGTTATTTTAATGCTAACTTAATCGATTTGGTTTTGTCAATCAAGCTTATGTTTGGATTCGATGCATTTGTAAACTGCCTCGATACATTCAGAATGTTGTGTTACTGTGGGCTGAGGAAAGGAGAGGATAAAGAGATCTGCTCACCACCTTTTTTTCTTATCTCTTCTATATTTTTCATTGCCACTGTTTCTGCTGGGAGTTGCAATCTTGTACTATTTGCTCAGGAAACACAAAGCCATCAATCCCTGTTAAAGTAGCTCTAAAGCCTGTCACACAGTGCAGAACACAAGCTGAATGTTAAAAGGGGACACATTCAGTAAATTCCCTATGAATCAAACTTTTCCAATCTGTGGCAGTAAGAACTTTAGCAATCTAAAGTAGTCTGTTGTGTCGTGTTTTACAGTTCGTTACATATAATGCAGAATTTGACTTCTGGTAGAAGTTTCTAGAGGCTTTTTTTTTTCTTAATCTGTGGAATAAAGCAATGTTCCAGCTCTCGCTGTTATACACAAAAGACAAACTGTTTCAATTAATGTGTTATCTTAAAGAATTACCTGAAGAAGTCTAGTTAAGGATCTTTATTCTGGGTATATCATTTGAACAGGCTACAGTTTAAACACTTCTGAATACTTGCACTAAAATAATTCCTAATATTTAAACTTTTTATAGCCCTGGTTCCAAAGGCTCTAAGGGCTTATCAGCTTTTCCTGGTTGCTTTACGACCAGAACAGGTTAAAAATTGTTTTTTGAAGGGCATGAACAGATTATGTTGCTCCGTGTTCACCTCCACTCCACCTCAAATGAACCTTCCCGATGCATTTGCCTTCTATGGTTTAAAGCACAGGTGGTATTCAGCAGGTTCTGACCAGTTCTGGAGAACCAGTGGTGGAAATTTTGAGTAGTTCAGAGAACTGGCAAATACCACCTCTGGCTAGCTCCACCCCCATCTATTCTCTGCCTCCCGAGTCCCAGCTGATCAGCTGGGTCTTCTTTTGTTGCCCTGCACAGGAGAATGGAGCTGGAAAGCAGGTTAGTGGGGTGGGGTGGGAATGGGGATTTTACAGTATCCTTCCCCTGCCATGCCCACCAAGCCATGCCATGCCCACAGAACCGGTAGTAAAAATATTTGAATCCCACCACTCTTTTAAAGCACTTTTTTTTTTCTCTTACATTATCCTCAATGTTCCTGATTGTTTCTGCTTTGTGTTGTAACTAGCTAACCCTAGCAGTTCATTGTAACTAGCTAACCCTAGCAATTCACATGGGTAAAAACAATCCCTCAAGTGAGTCCAGGGTTGCCATGATCTCGAATGCTTCAAAGAGAATTTTACCAACAATGATATAATAGCATAGTGGTTATAACACTTTAAACAAAATGTTGCATTTAAAATCTGATAAAAGGGTGTGTGTTTTAATTACTATTTTTTATTTCCTTGAGTTGCCTACTTTTCCCTGAGAACTGGTCCCCTTTCCATAAATCCCTTTTCTTTTCTTTTTCTTTTTCATTCATTTGAACCCCTTTAACTCAGGTGACTGGAGAAATAATGAAATGATGGATTTATTTTCCAAAAAAAAAGATGGAGAGGTGGGAAAGGGGAAATATTTGAAAGTAGTAGCACTAATAAGACAAGTATAATAGTCACTATGCTATTATAACCTTGTTTATATATTTAGCCCTGGAAGATTTTAAAAAGAAAGAGGGAAGTAAAAATAGTGGTTTTATTTTAAAACTGGTCATTATGTTTGCGTTAATAGACATTTTGATGCTCTATAAAAATCAGCTTAGCTCTATGCGTGTATATGCATTTACACAAACACGTACACAAATATCTGTGTACAATAAGAGCTGCCCACAGGAAGAAAAACAATTGGTAATTGCTTTCACTGAATAGAAAGGTGGGAGGGGATAGCAGCAGAGGAATTAACAATAGCAATAGCAGTTATATATGGCTTTACAGTGCTTTGCAGTAAGCAGTTTTACAGAGTCAGCATATTGCCCCCAACAATTTGGGACCTCATTTAACCACCTTGGAAGGATGGAAGGCTGAGTCAACCTGGAGCCTGGTGAGATTTGAACTGCCAAATTGCAGGCAGCCGGCAGTTTAGCAGAAGTAGCCTGCAGTACTGCACTCTAACCACTATGTCACTGTGGCTTGTGGAATTGTCCAATGGGAGGATGTAGTAGCCTACTGTCAGGTTGAATACAATTCAAGTTATTGCTAAAATGTCTCAATATAGGCAGGATTTTCTTTAAATGGTTTGAATTCAAACCTGGCATGAAGACAGGAGAGGAGCATCTTAAAGTTTGCATAGGTTCCAAGAGAACTTATTTGAGTCTACTTCCTCTTAGGCTGGTAATCAAGCCTTTTTTTTCACACACACACACACACACACACACACACACACATATTTCTGGATAAATTAATTAAGTAACCTAGCCATTAGCAATTTCTGTGATTTTAAATCTATTTGAGTATAGAATCATTGCCAATTGCAACCATGGAAGGATATTTCACACTGTACATTTATTCATATAGCATTATGAATATCAAGGAATTGTTTACATGAAAAATAAATGTCTTATTTGTATTGGATCAAAAGTGAACTGGAGCCTGGATGAAAAATTATTTATTCAGCTCAGTATGAATATATGTTAATGTCAAATTTTGAACTTTGCATATCTTTAAAGCTGGAGTTTCACCAAGCTTATTTGGAATGAAATCCCACTAAAATTAATAGACTTAAGTCTGTTAACAGCATGCTATATTTAATTAATAAAGGTGTTTTTTTAAAAAAACAAGGAAGCTACTCCAAGCCAAATTCCAAAATACTAGCTATGTTTTGATCCTCTAGCCTTAAAGATGTTAAGAGGTAGCTCAATTTGTTTGGTTTAGAACCATTATTTCAGATTATGTTGCAAAGTAATTGCCTTTACTTAATTAGTTTATGTAGTAAACATATAAGATGCCTTTCAATGCAAATATACGCTCGAGGCAGCCTACATGAACATTTCAAAACCAATATCTAAAACATAAATTTAAAACAACATGAAATAAACTTAATTCAAACTAATGGAAACAATTAAAGAAATATAACATTTTTAAAAAATTAAAATAAATTAAATTATTCATAAATTGATTTCCATTTGTCAGGTTTTCAATAAAAGTGTTTGTATAACTATAAAAACAGAATCTGTTTTAAGTAACAATACCCTATATAAAAGTTTGTGTGTTTGTATTAGGGAAAGATTATCATATGTGTACATTTAAGATGAAAAGTTTAAAACCTCCCTTCACCCTTCAAGTTTCCATCTCTGGAAAATATCCAGAAGACATCCAATATGTTGATTAGCAAGCTGGAGTATTTGAAGTCAAAAGTTTTGTTGCCTGAGGTGATATATGTATACAGTATATATGTATATATGTATATATATGTATATATGTGTATATATATGTATATATGTGTATTTGTTTTCTTAAGTTTTCGCGGGTACTTACATGTATGGCATTCAGCTTTGTTCAGGTGTTTTTCCACGTCACTGTAGTTGTGCTTTTAAAGTTGTAGCAACGTTTCGGCAGAATCTCATCTGCCATCATCAGGCTTCTGTACAGTCGGTTTGCTTCATGTATGGCTCAGAGGGGTTTGAAGTGGGTAGTGATGCAGCTGCAGTGCAGCTTCTGGTCCGTGGTCGTGTCTCATCTTCTGAGTGGGTTTGAGTCTGTTTTCTACATGGAAGTGTGGTGGTGGCATCTTGTGTGGCTCTCATGGGTGTGGGTCTGGTGTCATTCTTCATGTTAGGTACTCATCTGTTCATGAGGTCGGGTTTCCAAATGGCTGGAAGGCGGGAGGTGTCATCTCGTTTGTTCATGCTGTGTGGGCGTTTTTCTATCTCTATGGCTTCTCTGATTATTCTGCTGTTGAAGTGTTTGGTTTTGGCCACCACCACACTTCCATGCCACCACCACACTTCCATGTAAAAAACAGACTACGACCACGGACCAGAAGCTGCACTGCAGCTGCATCACTACCCACTTCAAACCCCTCCGAGCCATACATGAAGCAAACCGACACCCACTATGAAGATGCAGCACGACCATGAACTCGAAGCCAAACAGCAAGATCACAGCTCACCAACTCAAATCCCCCAGCAACTAAGACTAACCCGAGCACAACCAAGCCCCCACCTGAACAGAACACGCCTCCAGCCAATCAGAACATGGCCAACCCCCCCAACCAATCAGAACACAGCCAAACCCCTACCAATGAGAACACACCCCACCCAATCAGAACACAGCCAAGCCCCACCCAATCAAGTCCCACCCCACTAGCAGTTAAAAGGAAGAAGCAGCTGCAATCTCACATCACTCTGAGAAGCACAGAGCCAAGACAGAAGCCTGAAGATGATGAATGAGACTTCATCGAAACATTGCCTAGATACTTGAATCTTACGCGGGAGAAAACCCGAACAACCAAAGATCCACATACAAATACCCGCGAACCTCAGAAAACAAATATATATATGACTTATGAAAAACTTGAAGTCCAAAGAGCCTCCATTTTATGTGACCTTGCATTCCTATGCAACTGCCGAGATCAAAATTTAATTCCCACAAGCTTCCAATTGAAATTCCACACCAACACAGCAGCCACCAAACGCATCCTTAAAAGAACAGAACTGGCCCTAATTAGAAATGAACTTCACACGAAAAGGTTTCTCCTAGACCAAATCAACAAAGATCTCCTCACACTCCACCTCAGACTCAGCAACAAGATTCACCCTCTACTTTGGGACAAATCCAAACAACTTGCTGTCTGGAGAGCCAAACACAGACCACCCTCAAGACAGATACTCACACCAACAAACTCAGGAAACTACAACAATGCCAGAAACCAACTCCCCTCCCCACAGCCACACATGAAACAAACATTGCACAACATCTCAGACAAGATCCTCACTGAAGCTGAAACCAAGGTCCTTTCAAAAGGATTCAACTTTGCTGTCGCTCCCAAACACATCCCTACAGAAACCATCATATGTGGAGTTGAAACCAGCCTGACCAAAACCAACCCTGATGATGCTAACAAAATCAGACTCGAAATCACCAACATCCTCTGCACTAGCAAACCACCCAAAAGCAACTTATCCAAAGAAGAACAAACTGCACTACTTAACCTGAAAGAAGACACCAGCATAATAATCCTACCAGCAGACAAGGGCAATGCGACAGTGGTTATGAACACATCTGACTACCAAACCAAGCTAACCAACCTACTCCAAGACCCCACATACAAACCCCTAAAGACAGACCCCACCACCTACCTAGAAAAACTACCAAATCCAAAATAAAAGCCTCCCCCATCAGTGAAGAAATCCAGCAACGAATCATACCCAGAGAAAAATCATCCAGATGCCCCAAGCTTTATGGTCTCCCCAAAATACACAAAGAAGGAACCCCACTCAGACCAATAGTCAGCTCCATAGGCTCACCTCTACAAAACCTAGCCAAATTTCTCGCCAAACAACTACAACCTTATGCAGAATCCATCAACTCACACGTAAGAAACTCATTCCAGTTCATCGAGATCATAAAGAAACAAAACTTACAACCTAGTGACCTACTAGTAAGCTTCGATGTTATATCCCTCTTCACCCAAGTGCCAATAAAAGAAGCCTTGACAGCCATCCAAAACAAATACAACCCCCCCAAACACATCCTAGATCTAACCAACCACTGCCTATCCAATACATACTTCACCTACAATGGACAAAAATACAAACAAATAGAAGGAGCACCCATGGGATCACCCCTCTCACCTGTCATCGCTAACCTCTACATGGAACACTTTGAAACACAAGCTCTAGAAAAATACGACCACAAACCCAAACTCTGGCTCAGATACATAGATGACACCTTCATAATCTGGCCACATGGGAAAGAAAAACTGAACAACTTCCTCACACACCTCAACAGCCTACACCCCAAAATACAATTCACCATGGAAACAGAAGCCAACAACCAACTTCCCTTCCTAGATGTCTTGGTATACAAAAGATCCAATGGCTCCCTAGGACACACCATCTACCAGAAGAAAACACACACTAACCGCTATCTACATGCACTCTCACACCACCACCCAGCACAGATCAATTCCAGTAGCCAAGACACTCATCTCCAGAACAAAATGCTTAGCGATGAACAACACCAAAAACCGAACTACACACTCTCACCAACGTACTTACAGCCAATGGATTCCAAAGAAAGAAGATTACCCACCTAATCCAAAAAGAAACCCCAACCAAAATCCAAGACAGAGAACAAGAAAACGGCAAAGCCCTCCTCCCATATATAAAAGGCACTACAGACAAAATCAGCAAGATCCTCCAAAAACACAACATCAAAACAGCATTCTGCACAAACAGAAAAATATCCACCATCCTAAGAAACCCCAAAGACAAAATCGAATTAGAAAACCAAGGAGTATACGAAATCCCCTGCACTGCCTGCCCTACCACATACATTGGACAAACTAACAGAAGAATAAATGCACGCATTGAAGAACATAAGAACTCAATCAAAAAGAAGAAACGACCTCTTCCCTGGTCCAACACCTCAAAGCCACAGGACATGAAATTGATTTTAAAAACACCAGAACTATCGCCAAAACCGAACACTTCAACAGCAGAATAATCAGAGAAGCCATAGAGATAGAAAAACGCCCACACAGCATGAACAAACGAGATGACACTTCCCGCCTTCCAGCCATTTGGAAACCCGCCCTCATGAACAGACGAGTACCTAACATGAAGAAGGACACCAGACCCACACCCATGAGAGCCACACAAGATGCCACCACCACACTTCCATGTAGAAAACAGACTCTCACCCACTCAGAAGATGAGACACGACCATGGACCAGAAGCTGCACTACAGCTGCATCACTACCCACTTCAAACCCCTCCGAGCCATACATGAAACAAACCGACACCCACTATGAAGATGCAACAGGACCACGAACTAGAAGCCAAACAGCAAGATCACAACTCACCAGCTCAAATCCCCCAGCAACTAAGACTAACCGGAGCACAGCCAAGCCCCCACCTGAACAGAACACACCTCCAACCAATCAGAACACGGCTAACCCCCCAACCAATCAGAACACAACCAAACCCCCTACCAATGAGAACACACCCCCACCCAATCAGAACACAGCCAAGCCCCCACCCAATCAAGTCCCACCCCACTGGCAGTTAAAAGGAGGAAGCAGCTGCAATCTCACATTACTCTGAAAAGCACAGAGCCGAGACAGAAGCCTGAAGATGATGAATGAGACTTCATCGAAACGTTGCCTAGATACTTCAATCTTACGCGGGAGAAAACCCGAACAACCAAAGATCCATATATATATATATATATATATATATATATATATATATATATATATATATATATATATATATATATATATATCACTATGAATATTGTATTACAGTTATATCAACTCAGCCTATTGAAATGTATTTTAAATTCGTGCAGAATATATTTCCCACTGCATCAATTGTTTCTCTTTAATTTGTTCCTAATATTATTTATATAATTGCTTTCTAAATGTAATATAGGTTTTTGAAATTTTGTGGGAAACTGGGAGTTCATTTTACCTGTATACAGGGGTGGGCAGAGATTTCAAATTCTGATTTCACATCTCTGAGCCTTAAAAAATTCACAGATTGTGAACATGAATTTGTGTTTTAGTGTCAGAAAATAGTCGTTTTCATGCATGTTCTAAAATTCTTCATAGGGATAACGGGGCTTAAACCGATGAACACTGTCTTCTCTCCTTCTATGCTTGCCTTAATATTTACAAGATAAGAAACTTATAATTTTATATGAAAAACAGGAATGAATGGCCTAAAATAGGAGGTGAACTTGAGGAGAAAACTGATGCTTAACAGCATTTATAATCTCTCACTACCACTAAGCATAAATTGAAGGCACCCTTATCTGTAGCATAGATATAAAAGATATTACCCCAATAACATCAGAAGCTCTGTTTAAGCAATCCCAAAACTTTACTATGTTGACTATTAGCCCACAGAAAATCTGCTTCTTCATCTACTAAAGTGATCCAGTGGAAAATTGTATGACAAGAGCCTCCTCAATATACATTCTAGAAAAACCCAAAGAAGGAATGGTTGAGGCCATTTGAAGAATTAAGAAACACTGACTAGAATCAATTTTAATGAGATCATCAACTTTTATTGTAACAGACACCAAATCTTTCCAAATTATTCATTCTTCCTTAAGGGGAACCAGTGGTGGGATTCAAAAAAATTTACTACCAATTCTGTGGGCGTGGCTTGGTGGGTGTGGTGTGGCTTGGTGGGCATGGCTTGGTGGGCCTGGCAGGGGAAGGATATTGCAAAATCTCCATTCCCTCCCCACTCCTGGGGGAAGGTTACTGCAAAATCCCATTCCCTCCCCACCCCACTAACCTGCTTTTCAGCTCCGCTCTCCTGTGCAGGGCAACAAAAGAAGATCCAACCAATCAGCTAGGACTCAGGAGGCAGAGAATAGATGGGGGTGGGGCCAGTCAGGTGATATTTGCCAGTCCTCCAAACTACTCAAAATTTCCACTACCGGTTCTCCAGAACTGGTCAGAACCTGCTGAATACCACCTCTGAGAGGAGCCATACTCCATTCTGATCTGCATATTTCACATCTGCAAATCCAAATATTTGTTCAGATAAATTTAATAGAAGGGGGGGATTGCTGGAGGTGGCTTCTGTGCATAACTACTGCACCTTTTCAAATAAGCTGCCATAGCAAATGCGCAGAAAGAAACATCTCCAAAACTTTCAAGCTAGTCACTTCTCTCTGGACTGGAGTGCCTGCTGCTTCTCCTAGTTGTAGTGGTTCTCTGCTTGGGGAACCAGAGCCCCTGACCACCCTTGGCAAGCACATTGGACTTGGTCAGTGTTGGAAAACTCCAGTGGGTCATTTCCAGTTTACTTTGCACCCAGCACATTCCCAGTCTGTGCCCATATCTGAATCAAAGTGCTCAGTTCAACTAGCAAAAAGACATAATTTGATGTTTATTTGTTAAACCTTAGTAGATGTCAAAAATGACAATGGCAAAGTAAACAACAATAAATAGCAGTCAAAAGCAGGAACAGAGAGCACATTGAATGAGGAATTCTGGGAATTGAAGACCACACATCTTAAAGTTACTGAGGTTGACAAAGACTGCTGTAGGTAATCTGCATGGACTATGCCAAAGTGGTCTGTGGTTATGCCACTTCAGCCCTTCTATATACATAATGAGAATAGACATGAGAAATAGGACAGCAAGGGGCCCTTTCCTCTATTTGGCATCATTGAAGAAACAATTTGGTCAACAAAGATGATTTGTCCAACCCAACTGACATTGGAAGAACTGCTTCAGCTATTGTTCAAGCAAAACGCCTCTCCTCTATGCATTAAATGTTCACCAGGGGCAGATCTGTGGAGTCTTGAAAAGGGCAAATGATATAGAACTGAGATGTGCTTTATCTATGCTCCTTTTCTGCTTTCTTCCCAAGAAGCTTCTCCCACAGTCCTGACACCTTTTTCAATGTGTCATTGTGGCAACATATATATAGAGTGCTTTCATTCATTCATGTGCTTGTTTTCTGTATGCTCACTTACAAAGATTTGTGTGGGCCAATAGATGGCTTACAAAAAAAGAAACATTAGAAAATTAAATCTGAAAATCTTCTAAGAAAACAAAATTGGAGAAGAGTTCACAAGGATTTTTTAACTTTGTGTGTCTTTTTTTTCTATACTTCTGATTTTGGGAAAACAATTTTCTTAAGGCCACAAAGTATATTGTCTTCAGTCATGTTTTTTTTAAGTATAGTTTGTTAAACAAACCATAGTGTAATACCACACTGTGATGCACATGATTTACAAACCCTAATGACTTCATTTATCCATTGCACTGAGGAAAACCAAAGAAACTATGCATGGTTTAACATCTCTGAATGCTTTCAGTGAGCTCTGTGGTGAAGAAAATGCACCCCCACACAAACTTCAGAAAAGCTTTTACTTTCATCCTGGTTTCAGTGCATTCAAAGAAGAGAATAAGTTATCTCCACTGCTTCTCCAAATGACCAAGCTCATCTTGAAAGATGTATGAGAGAAGAGATATATCATATATCAGGTTTCAGAAATCCAATCTACAATCAGGCTCAACCTGAGCAGTGCAGATGAGATCTATCAAATTTTGTCTGATAAGCTGACTTTGATGCACAAATTAGCTAATTCCCCAATGTGAAAGTCTAACTCTAGATGTTTTGAAATTGGAAGTGTTCTGAACTTATAACCAGGGGTGGGATTCTACCAGTTCGCACCTATTCGCTAGAACTGGTTATTAACATTCTAAGCAGTTCGGAGAACCGGTTGTTAGAAGAAATTACTGGCCTAATCCTGTAAGGAAGGCAGGAAGGAAACATTCTGGTGTTGCTTACAGAAACTGCCTCTCAGTTAACCCTTATTACATTCTTGGCAGGACTAGACTTTCTGTCTCTGGAACTTCTCTGGAGTTATTTTTCCCTCCTTTGCTGGTACTTTGCTTGTGTGGAGTGACCATTCAAAGTTACAATGGCACTGAAAAAAACTGACTAATGACCATTTTTCACACTTACGACTGTTGCAGCATCCCCACAGTAATGAAAGGCCAGACACGGAGATGCATGCCTCAATGTGAGTGATATTGAGTTGGCCATGCCCAGCCAATAACATGACCACCAAGCCATGTCCATCCAGTCACATGACCACCAAACCATGCCCACCAACTAAGCCACACCCACAGAACCGGTTGTTAAAAGTTTTGAATCTCACCCCTGCTCATAACAAACTATGAAAATTAAACAAGAGAGTCTTGAAAAGAATATTATTTCTCAACTTTTTCTCCCCTCAGTTCTCATAGCTGTTTTTCCATTGTCAAGCTAGGCAAGAGAAAATGCATTCTCAATTCTCTATGACAATTCAGTAAATCAGACACAGTAATTTTGTTTGCATTCTTGGTGAGTTTTAGATTTGTCCAATACATGCTTCAGGGTCAAATTCCCATAAAGCTCTTTATGACTCAGGTCCATAGGTGACCAACAGTAATCACAATGACAAAAAAGATTATGTAAGACAAATCATGATGTCACAACACAAAACCCACCTTTTCATACTGTATTTTTTATTGCTATTGTATGTAGAATGTATTTGTATTTACTTAACTTTGGGTGCTATATAGACCAGTGGTCTTAAACTGTTACCAATAGTCATAGTCTTCCCCAAAAAAAGCCCATTATTTGTGGTTTTACACAGCATCTCAGGAGCAACCATTCCAAACTGGATCCTCAACTCACAAACTAATTGCTCCACATCCCATGCACACCCAGGGCATATCCTTGAAGGTAATGCCAGGTCTACTGGCATAGACATTCTTGTTATCAACTGTAATCAAGTTTGTTGTTGCTCGTCTTTATTCTTGAATTCAAAAAAATAAAGTTACCTACCACTTTTATTCGTTATTACATGTCTTTATGCACATTGTCGTATTTGTCTTCTTATCAAACACCAACCTTTTTATTCACTTTCCATGTTTTATAATTGTGGAATCATAGGATTGAAAGGAATCTTGGAGATCTTTAGCCCAATTCCCTGCCTAGTGTAGAAATCAACTCTTTTAACGCTATGTTACTGCATTACGTCTGTTTAAAAAATGGTATTTCGTATTGTCAGTGCCTCCAAATTTATTCTAAAGCTCTGCTCTTTCAGATCAGAAGTTTTCAAAAATATACACACTATATAAAATAAACAGAGATGGAAGTGACACGTGTCAGTATCTCAGCTCCTTCTCTATTCTGATCCATTCAATTGCTCCAATAATTTCTAACAATAACTTCTTGTTCATTTAAAAAAATATTCAGAAAAATACTTATATAAACTGGTTTGCCTTGATATAGTCAATGAACTTAAAATAAATATCCTCCTTGTATTCTCTTATTCTCTCTATTTTTAGCCATCATGTTTGCATCTTGTGTCCCTCTGCTTTTTTGGAAATCTTGGCTCTTTATCTGGCATTTCTTCCATGTATGACTATTCTTCTATTAAAGGTGTTAAGTAAAATTTGGCAATGAAATTCATGCAATGGTTCCATAATTTGTTGACTGTCTTGCATTTCCTTTCTTGGCATAGATCTATACATCCTTTTTTTTTTTCTGATCACAGCCTTGTTCCATCTATTCTGTCATAGAGCTGTTAGCATTTTTGTGGCCCATTTTCTTGCAGCTTTAAACAGTCTAATGCACATTTCATCTGCATCTAGTGCTTTCCCGTTTGACAGCAAGTCTATTGTCTGCCAAACTTCATTTTCTAGTGGAGTTGGTTTGTGAGAATATTCTCTCTCTATAACTGTTTCTGTTGTGCTATAATCTCTTTTGTAAATGGTTTCAGCATAGTCTTTCCCTCTTCCCTTAATCTCATCTGCCTCTATTGAGAGTTTTTCCATGGTTACTCTTGAATTCCTAATTAAACTACAAATAAGCCGTGATTTCTTTAAAAATATCTCTTACAATTTTTTGAATTTTCCTTTTTCTTGACATTCTTGCCTGCAATATCTCTCCTTGACCGTTTGTTTTTTGTTTTGTTTTTTTGCTTGATGAATGGAAGTATGCATCCTGTCATTGTCTTTCTTGTTGTCCCAGGCTTTCATCTCTGTCTTGTCTTAGCTATCATGATAGTTTCTTTTGAAAGACCCACTTGGATCTTTTTCTCTTTGAAATGTTGGGAATTTTTTTTATCTGCTCCAGTTCTCACAATGCTTTTTATCTCTTCCCTACAGCTCCTCGGGTTCTCTTTAGCATAAATTAAGTATGCAAAACCAGTTCTTTGCAATGATCTTTATTCCAACCATATGTTCTTCAGGTTGTCTCTTGCCAGCACATCTATTCCCCTTAATTTTCTAATTTTCCAATAATTTATTGTCTGTCCTACAATCTCATCCTTGGAGTGTCCTGGCTGACTGAGTTTTAAGGATGTGCAACACTTTGAATCTGAAGGCTAAAAGGTAGCACATTAAAGCAAACTTGTCTTTTCATAAGATAGTGTTGCAGTTCTGGATGGCAGTTGGATGATTCCCCAGTGGGGGGAAATACAGCTGTTTTAAGAAGTGGGAAACAGGTTCTCAAAGCCCTTAGGACCAGAACCATAGTTACTTACAAGTAACTCTCCACACCAGATGTAGTGATGAAGGTTTATTGTCAATGGAGGCTACGGTCAGGCAACAGGTTTGAAATGGGGCAAGTAGAAACCATGCCCTCACAAAAACAGCCTTACAGAGTAACAATTCCTCTCTCCTTTTATACACACCCATGTCATTATCACATCATTAACCCCATATCCTCCAACCACCCGTCTTCCGGATGCCCCCTGTAATTACCCAAGGAGGTTGCTGATGCGCTCTTGGCCAGCATTACCTCAACTCCATTCAGACTGTTGCTAGTACTGTGCTTCATTATATCAGTAGCCCCTCCCTCTCCCATGACGAGCCCTGAGCAATTAACAGCAATTATAGCCCTAGAGGCATCGTCATTGCAGCCCCAGAGACAATCATCCTGTTCGCCCCCCCCCCCATCCTTAAAATCCCAACAAGGCCATTGGCAGCCGCCGTTGTAGTGTCCGTCCGGGGCATTGCAATGCACCTCGTCATCACCAACAGCCTCCAGAGCCTTTCACCACTGCTCACAGCCTTCTGTCATGCAGGCAACCCCTTGGAAGATGCCACCATGATCAGCAGGATGGTGGTCGGCGCTAGATGAAAGGAGGCTCCGGCACTGCTGAACAACAGTGCTCCCGAGGGGTAGGGGGCTTGTCACAGGTGCTACATAAACAGACTTCATGTTCCCTTTTCCTCATCAAATCTAAAGTGTTGTGATCCCACTTGTTGGTTTTCTGGGAGAGACAGATTTTCCTTTCCTTCAACAGTTCTGTTAGCTCCTAACATTCTTTGTCATACCTACAATGATAGGCACCACAGAACTGGACCTACCCTTGCTTACAAAATCCTGTTCAGGTTTCATTTCCTATCCATGCTAGTGTGACAATTACATTATGAACGGAGGATCCAGAAACTGACTCTGATATTAAGCAGTAAATGGAATAAGTTGGATCTGCAATTAAATGTGGCCGCGTACAGAAGTTTGGCTAATTCTCTTTTCATCTGACCTTTTTTTCAGTTTTATTGAACTAATAAGTGAACAATGCGAAGTTGAACACTTTCTAATCCAAGGTCAGAGGGTGCCATTTTAAAATATAATTTAGTACTTGAAATTATCAGATAGGGTTCGTGTGCTTCATTCAAGGCAGCAAAATTAATCAATTAAAAGATAGAGATAAGGGTTATTTCAAGTTTCCCCACATGCTTAGTTACAGACTTCAGAGGACAAAACACAATGGAAAAAAAAATTACATTGATAAAACCAGAATAAAAAAGAGGGAGAGGGGCAGTTAATTGGGCATTTCCACTCCTAGCCAGACTTCAGAGTCTTCAAAAAGATCTGTTGGAAGCTCAGACAGTTTACTGTATTGTGGACATCACAAATCTCCATTCTAAATGCAGATCAAGGACTTGTAGAACTGCAAGTAACTCTGGCTGCGTAACAAATTCCATACCAGTTTGCCAGCTCCCTATTCCCTCTCTATTACCCTACCTCCAAAAAGCCTCAATGCTGCCAAGCCAACGGAGAATCATTTCATCCAAGGAACCTGAAATGAAATCATCAAGGGGCTCAGATAATACAGCCAGGAAGCTTATTATAGACCTCATAAATAAAAGCCAGTATAAGCTGGAGGCACTGCAAAGCTTGATAGGCCCATAAAGCACCCCAAGCTGCCACTGAAACAGGAGGGGAAGGCTAAGAAATTTAATTTCACAGGATTTAAAGCAGGTGAGAGAGATATAAATGTGTGTTCCTAAT
This sequence comes from Pseudonaja textilis, assembly GCF_049901715.1. Classification (NCBI taxonomy): domain Eukaryota; kingdom Metazoa; phylum Chordata; class Lepidosauria; order Squamata; family Elapidae; genus Pseudonaja; species Pseudonaja textilis. The sequence continues at coordinate 262,478,038 of NC_141990.1, forward strand.
AGTAATTAATGCCTCTATTCAGGAGCACTTAGGCCCCAGGTTTCAAGAGCTTCCAGAAGCCTGGATGATCAATCACAGGGCCACCACATGCTTGTAGCACTCTGGGAAAGCTACTTGTGTCTTTGTGTTAACACTTTAGGATGGCATCATTTGGCATTTCCTTTGTGATGGTTCTCAGTATGAGCCAGGTCTCATGCGTGTCTGAATGGGAGACAGCAGAAAATAGGATGGATAGTCACTCCTCTTGGTTCTGCTCTGTTAATGGGAAACCATCACTTCTGATTACTGATGATTAATGTGATTTTACATTTCCACAAACAATTACTTCCTTGTCAATCTCTCATGCCCGAGGGAGATAAAGAAGAAGAAAAGATGTACAAACATGCACCCAAAAAATATAATGCAAGCACAAACAGCAATTTTTAAAATAGGTATGAATGTATTTATACTTGTAATCATCTGATAAGCCTAATTCAAGCGTTTTAAAGGCTAGCTACTTTACTCATGACCTCTCAGCACTAAGATTCAGTGAGTTCATTGAGGCTCACTCCAGTGCCTGCTTCAACATGGAATTATAATAATCCTGCCTCCATCCTTAAATTGTACAAAAGACCCGGATTCGTTCTATTTCTGATCTTCCAATATTTCTCTCCCTTTTTTCTATCCTGTTGGAAGGAAAATCTGATCCAGCTAGGAGAAAGATGCTGAAAATAAAATGGAAGCAGGCTGCAGGAAAGGAAGTCTCTATTTATTTGGTAGCCAGAAACTAGTGACAACAGCATGTTTCTGGGGTGGCTGACAAAATGGGGTGGGCTTTCATACATTCTTGGGAGCTTTGTGATTGAGATACCTGTTCCTGTGCAAGAATATGCCATTCAATATTTTCATGGCTGTTGCCAGATTTCTATGGGGTCATGTAAAGGGTCATGACTGGCTCTACAGGCAAAAGGGGAAATGCAAATTCTAGGTGTTTGTCTGAGCTAATCTTGTCAGCTTTGACTTGCCTATTGTATTACTTATTTGGAGTCTCCCTGCTTATAAATAGATTGTCCCAGTCTTTCTGAATGGATACAAAATCTCCATTCCTAAATACCAGCCTCTTCAAGTTTCTGCTTGAGGCTGTTTTTCCTATGGCAGGAAGACTGGGGCCGCTTTCTGCCTTTATTAAGATTTTTCTCCTTTGGGGGAAATATTCTATCCTGACTCATTTTAATATTAAAAATAAAGAATATTTTAATTTGGGAGGAAGAGGCTTCTTACAACCCACTAACAGTTCTTTCCAGGAACAAAGAGCAACCTTGATTCATTAATTATTTATTGTGTCTCACAGTATCTCACAACCCCAATTTTACCTCTGACCCCCATGACACTGGTGTTGTCCTCATGCAGTGGTCCAGACAGCCTTATCCTAGAATTTTCTATTGCTGAAAACAGGCTCCATATGCAAAACACACTGACAGCCAAGACAGACCACTCATCATAATGCCAGCATAATGCAGCTCTTTCTGTCAACGTAGCAGAATTCTTCCCCCAAGAACATTTTACAGTCCAAGAAACTAAACTGGCTATTTCTGTATAAGGAGGAATTGATTAATTGTAATGCTCTCTCAAATCGTATGAGTACTTGATTTCTCATTACAAGTTAAAACTTAAACCTCAGTTAACAAAGCACAGAGTTCATGTAACATGGTATGTTTCGAAAATGAAATATGGAGTGCCTTAATGGCATGGCTTGGGTCACACAACATGCTAAAATAATGACTGAAATCCCACAATATATGAACCATAAAGTATACAGACTTAGATTCACGGTTGTGTTCTGCAAACTCAGCTCAATCCATGGTTTTTGTCCCTGCTAGATGTTGCTACTGGCAAAATTGGTCGTGACACTGGTGATACCAGGTGCTGAATGCATGCAAACTTTGGTTGACATTACTTTAAAACAACTTCTTGGACATATTCCATAAACATTTTCTTGGCAATGACATGAAACTGATTAGCTATCCCTTTATTTTTGGATATTTTTTTTAAATTTTCTAACCCTTATATTTCCTGATGATCTTCAATTCAGGAACAAACCAAACAGAATCCTGGTTCTTTTTGAGATAATCCTATGTCAGCAAGATGGGAAGATGTTCAACTGCAATCTCTCCAAAAGTTGGACTTGCACCTGAGTGTCAGAACCCCTGAATATTTTTTCTGTACCCTTCTAGGTTACAGACACATAGGCTATAATGATGCAGCTAAATACCAACAAATTTTGATTTGAAAATGATCAGACTTGGCTTCCAAAGCTCATGTGAATTATCCTCAAGAACCAACTCAAGGAGAACTCTTCTTATAAATAAGAAAATCCAGGAACATGTTGCAACACACTGGAGAGAAAGTGTTGCCTGTCCCAAATAAAGCAGTCTTTCAGAAATGCTTTTCATACACTGTAATGTCAATGTCTGAGCAATGTAATCAATTAAATCTACATGACATGTATACTTGTGAGACTGTTGAATCTCTCACTGGGTTGGGCTACTGTCTTTTCTCCTGGAAATAAAGTGATGGGAATATCTAGCAGAGAGACTTCTCCATCTCCAGTTCTCCCAAAGGTGTTAGCAATATTCAGCCCATCACGGGAGTCCCTAATCTGTTTTTGCTGGTGAGCATATTGGGAATTTTGAGATGTTGTGGGTATGCCTCTAGAATGGCTATTGGAGGGGCTTTCTCAAAATGATAGCCATGGGGAACACAACCAGTTACAACTGCTGATTTACCATAATGTTATTTGTCGCCCACTCTAGCTCTTCTTCCAGCCCCTTTCCTCCATATTGTTCCTACTTATCTCTGTTTTTCTAGGTAAATGAGCATTTTCCCTGAAATAAAACGTTGTACTGTTGCAAACAGCCAACATGGTACCCCTCCAGGGTCCAGAGAAATTCTTGGAAAGAAAAATGATATTGGAGGCTTTCCATCACACCAGCTTTTCATTTTCATTTCACAATATGCCAGCATTAGAGTATGCCAGCTTTTCTTCCAAATATGCCAGCTTTTCATTTTAAAAAATTAAAATAATGCTTTAAATAAAAAATGCAGATGAAAAAGGAAGCCTTGGCAGGTGCCAAGACAAATGTCTATAGCCATATTGATGAACTGACTACCACACTGGGAAGCACAGATCAAATTCACTGTTGAGTTAGCCTTTGGCTTTCACTTTTCTTTACTCCTGCCTGGTCCAGCATTTCCAAGCCCAGAATTAATGCTGGACGTATGTGATGCATCTATGTCCTAAATCAAACATGTATAAGTTATGACTATCACTGCCATTGTATCTTCTTAGTATTTCCTGCTCCTGTTTTGCTTTTATTTCTCTCCATTCTCTGTCAATCAGGTTCAGGCTCGCTTTATCCTAATATTATCCCCTCTGTCTCTCTTACTGTATAAATCTGCACCTGCATTTATTTATTTACTTATCTATAAATTTATGGGGTGACGGAGTGGTTCAGCAGTTAAGACACTAGGCTGGTCAGCTGAAAAGCTAGCAGCCCAAGTTTGAGACCCAAGTACCACCCAATGGGGTGAGCTCCCATCTTCACTCTAGCTCCTGCAGTTCAAAAGCATGCAAATGTGAGTAAATATATAGGTGTCACTTCAGTGTGAAGGTAACAGTGCTCCATGACATCATGCTTGCCACATGATTGCAGAAATGTCTTCTGACAGCTCTGGCTCAATGGCCTCGGAAAAGAGATGAGCACCACTCCCTATAGTTGGTAATGATTAGCAGAGTAAAATCCACAGTTTATGAAATTTATTAACTATCTCAATCTGGCCAGGTCTGAGGTGATTTACAGGCATACAGAATAACAATGCAAACATAAAGAACCAAAACTGATATCATGTAAAGGACAGCAAAATGGAGATAGTCCTCCAGTACTTATTCAGCAACCATTCAAAGTTATAACAGCACAGAACAAGAGGGACTTATATCTAATCCACAAAATTGCGGCTGTTGCAGATTTTCCACAGGCACGCAACTGCAATTCAGGTACTTGGCAACCAGCTCAAAATTACAATAGTTGCAGCTTCCCAGGGTCATGTTTGCAACTTTCCCTGCCAGCTTCCACTAATGTCAAATGGGGAAGCTGTAGGAGGTCACAGGTTTTTCCCACTCCTGACACTTTTTTGCCTGCCCACACTGCATAACATCTGCCCATGACACCCATCTGCCACCCGCACCCTATAGGGGCTATAATACCCACAGTGCTGTATAGAGTTTGCCCAAGGCATCTGCCCAACCCCACACATTCCACAGCACCCACCTACCTGTAGGTCTCACCCACCAGCCTGCTTGCCTGGGAATCCTGCTTCTTCCTACCTTGACGTCATGTGAGTCCTTGCATGATGACATGTGTCATCCTGGGGTTACAACAGCAACCAGGATTGCCAGGGTTACCGTCAACTAAGCAACAGGAACATGTGATCCTGTGCTTTATGAGCACATCACTTAGAGATGGAAAATTTGGCCCTCGTTGCCATTAGAACCTGATGACTACCTGTAACACAACAATAATTTTGATGTCAGTTGTTCATCAGTCCCCAAAGACATTTCAGAAAAAAAGAGTCCTTAAACTTTTATTGCCTTAACAATAGCTGATTGATGCAAGAAGACACTATCAAATTACTACTGGGGAAATAGCTTGACTTGACATTGCAGCTAGATCTTTCTGTGGATGAATGAGTCGACAAAGTGGCTCATTGTAAAAGGATGCAGAGCAGAATTAGGAAAGAAAATCCTGTGGCTTGAGAACAATATATACTGTATGTATATAACTGGAAGATGGTTTTATGTTTTTTTATGTTTTGTTTGTGTTTGTTTGTTTCAAAAATATTTTTTTTAAAAAAAGAACAATACTGCAAATAAAATATGAGATACAAGATAAAATACTAGTAGTCCTCATGTTGCAATGGCAATTGGGATTGAATAGATGCTGTTAGGAATATAAGTCACCTAACAGCTATTTGGGTTAGAAATATATATAAACCAGGATTAACATTTTAGTACTATATCTTTAAGGGAATGCAAGAGCATGCAATTGGGTGTGGTTTCTCAAACAGCCATAAGATGGAGCCAGAAACCTGGTTTGTTTTAGTCTTAGTCTCAGAAGAGAGTGTGTCTGAGTGAGTATCTGTTTCCTTCTGTTGGAAAGTATTGCTGTTCCTCCATTTCTTCTAATTGACTGATATTACTGGATTTAATGTAAGTCTGATACTGAACTGTTTTTGACACTGGAATTTGATATTTGGATTATCCCTGGATTGAAAAACTGACTGATTTACCTGTGAATGACTTTGGACTGACTATTTTGGACTTTGCTTAAACCTTTCTGGAAGTAAAAACCTACATTTACTGTACAGTGTATCTGTGTACTGTGTGTGTATTATTCAAACACTTCTCTCAAATACGTCTTCCTGTATGCGCTCATTCTCCTAACGGGAAATTACATCAACAGGTGCCGTTCAGTGATGCAGTCATAAAGTGCGACATTACATGACCCCATTGCTTAATGACAGCAATTCCAGCAGTCCTGGTTACTGTTGTTAAGTAAGGACCACATATGAGTGGATAAGTGAGGACCTCGTGTGTCTTTTGACTTCCTGCTGGCTTTCCCATTGACTTTGCTCATAAGAAGCCAGCAGGGAACATAGGAAACTGTGATCATGTGGACTTGAATATGCTGTAATGTTATAATTGTGAGCTGGGCACCAAGCATCCAAATCACAATAACCTGATCACAAGGATGCTATGCACTCCAAGGACCTGTCATAAGTCCCCCTCATTAATTGCCACTGCAGGTTTGAATGGTTTCTGAACCATTCATAACCCCAAGACCACATGTAATTCCTTTCAAATAATGCCTTCCAGTTCAAATCCTTGGGTAACTGATGGTTTCAACAAGCCATCTACTCAGTCTAAGTTCCTGATCAGTAACAATCATCTCTGTGATTAAAGATTATTACAAAATTATAAGTTTATTATGTGCAGAGAGACTGAAACATAGAAGAGTCTTGCTATCAGTAGAAAAACACTGGTAACTGCTGCTTCTTAAATCAGCACCGAGGAATCTATTATGCCACACTCTCCAGTTCATAGTTATTGTATTTCACATAAAGTGTTCTCCTATGCACAGAGATACTGCAGCATAGGTACTGTTCAAATATCCCACATTGATACTGAAAATTACTGTACTTCCTTGTGTTAGTCAATCTGGGTGGAAGTCCGCTGCTAGCAGTTGACTCATCTGTGCTTTAGGCATTCAAGTACTGTTCTTGTTTAGCCAGATCATGTCTTGACCATGTGCTGTCCAGCTCTTCATCTTCTTGACCTATTGTTGGATGTCTGCTACCGTGATGGGGACTGGTTCAGTGGTGGGATTCAAAAAAATTTACTACCAGTTCTGTGGGAGTGGCTTGGTGGGCGTGGCAGGGGAAGGATACTGCAAAATCCCCTTCCCACCCCACTAACCTGCTTTCCAGCTCCGTTCTCCTGTGCAGGGCAACAAAAGAAGACCCAGCCAATCAGCTGGGACTCATGAGGTGGAGAATAGGTGGGGGTGGGGCCAGTCAGAGGTGGTATTTGCTGGTTCTCCGAACTGCTCAAAATTGTTGCTACCGGTTCTCCAGAACTGGTCAGAACCTGCTAAATACCACCTCTGGATTGGTTTCTATTCTGGAAGATTGCTAGGAACTGGTCTCAGGTCCTATAGTATTGCTGTTATGTATCTTCTTCTTTTTTCATATCTTCATGTAGTACTGTTCAAGTTCTGCTGTTGGTGGCTCTGCCGTTACTATGTGGTTGCACTGTAGTTGGAAATATACCTTAGATCAGGGGTGTCAAACTTGCGTTGTCATGGCAGCATCATAGACAATTTGAGATTTACTTCTAGATGAACTCTGGGCAATCACTGCAGAGAAAGTATTGAAGTCTGTTGCCAATGCAGACTGCCCACCTCCTTCTGAATTTAGGAACTGATTATGTCATTCTACTTCTATTCCAAATCTATTGCAAAGGCATTCCTTGCTTGTGTTTTCCAGTTTCAATTCAGAAATGCTGTTTTTTTAAAAAAAATCTGGGCTGCCTTAAGCCTTTCACAACAAATGATCTCCAGCTCTTCACATTGTTCTAATAGCAGGCTCAGTTTTGATTGGCTGCAATGCCTGCAATGCCTGGCATGACCCTTCTTCCCCAATTGCTGGTGGGAATGACTTTGGGAGGTAGGATGATGGAATGGGACAACTCGCCATGGCCAGCTTGCCATAGCTAACTTACCCTCACCAATTTGCTGTGGGACAACTCACTGCAACACAATTCAACAATCCAATTTAATTATTTAAAATAATAAAAAATATTATAATTTTTGACATTCACATTTTATTTTGTCCCTTTTTTGCATTCTTTCTTAAATTAGTCTATTCCACCTTTTCTTTGATATTAGTCTAACTCTTGTCCTGTGGCGAGTTGTCCCAGGGTGAGTTGGCCATGACAAGTCAGCCCACAGCAAGTTGGCCATGGAAAATTGCCCTGGTGAGTTGGCCATGGCGAGTTGTCCTAGACCCCTAACTTTATGGTAATGTTGCACAAATAGACTCTTGAAAGTCCGAGAGTACATCATCCCCCACCAAGTTTGCAGTCCAAGAAACCAGAGAAGACCATTCTGAGATGCTTGCCATACCCCCAACTCCTTCGGCAGACGCAGCTGCCACTTGTCTAACTGTTGTGGCTATTCCTCCTATTCAAGCTGGGACAAACGTGTTCCTTTTGCTTTTTATCCCGTGGCAACAATATTGCAAAGCATCCATCCCAGTGGGGTTCACAAGTGGAAACTACAGTTTAAGCACTGGTTAAGTCAAGTATAAGCAAATCTTAGTGTTATATAACCAACCTGGTGTTCTTCGGATTATCACTTAAATTACAATTCCACGGCCTGGGCATTCAGACAGATCAGTTGGTACCAGAAAATAGTAGACACTCCTTTAAAGGGGGGTGGGGGAAAATCACCTTCAAGTTGAGCTCAACTCCTGATGATTTATGTGGACATAACTATATGTAGCTTTCCTGACATGATATGGAAGTGCTTTATCACTTTTTCTCCTGGGATTGTTTTTCTGTCTTGTCCCAATGTATCCTACATTCCTTGAGCTGTCAAGCACCAACCCTGTTTAACTTTTTAGAGCAGGTATGAACATCTAGATGTTACCACTTAAACTAGCAAAATAGTTTTAAGTACAGTACATAATATAAACCTATATGGGCAAAATATTTACTACGAGTAAGACCAAATTATCTCCAGTTGGTTCTTAATTCTTACATACTGAGCTATAATTCAGGTTTAGGCTGCACAGATTAATACAACTGTGACCAGAATTTATTTAATATTGGAGGGAAACAAAGGAACCTGCCTATATAGCTGCTTCTTTGCTTCTTCCTCTGGCATAATTTTCCTATGCCACGCACTTTGCTGTCCTCTAGTGTCACTGCCTCAACATAGCACCATGATTTTGATCTACAAATAAATCTACCCCACTGAATATTTGTTCATCAGTTGTCTTTAACGCTTTTAGTGAAAGAAGTACTTTGCACAACATTTCTGTTCAATCAAATACTATTTTGCAAGTATCTGAAACTATGTGTACAGAACATGATGTGGTTCCTGCCCCCGAGAACTTGTATATTAGATGGGCAAAGTGAATGTGGAAAGATCGGTGGAAGAAGTCCGGAGGATAAATGAGAAAAGAGTGGTGTTGTGGCAATGGGAACACTGCAAATGTTTTGCTGAAGAACTGATATAAGAAATGGAAGTGGCATGAGGAATAGAGAAGAGGAGGCAACTATTATAATACACCCAGCAAGCGGAGCTAATAGATAGCATCCAATTCTACCTAACCAAGGTATGGATTATAGAAATGAATCCCATGTTTTCGGAGTCTCAATATTTCTCCATGGATTGTCTCATTAAACATTAGCTTTGCTAACTGATAGTCATACATTATGGGGCTAATAATGGCAGTGATCTTAGTTGTTATCCCTAACTGTGATGGTTAGTTATATTTCACATAATCAAGATTATATTTCACATAATTGACTAAGGGAGTGGTGGGATTCAAAAAATTTTACTACCGGTTCTGTGGGAGTGGCTTGGTGGGCATGGTGTGGCTTGCTGGGCATGGCAGGGGAAGGTGAATGCAAAATCTCATTCCCTCCCCACCCCACTAACCTGCTTTTCAGCTCTGTTCTCCTATGCAGGGCAACAAAAGAAGAGCCAGTTGGGACTCAGGAGGCAGGGAATAGATGAGGGTGGAGCCAATCAGGGGTGGTATTTGCCAGTTCTCCAAACTACTCAAAATTTCCGCTGCCGGTTCTCCAGAATTGGTCAGAGCCTGCTGAATAGTACCTCTGGTCCAATGGCAGAATGTACATTTTGCATATAAAAGTTCAATTCTTTGAATGAGGGATTTCCAAATAATACCAGTAAATACCACTTTCTCATTTGTTTTTATTAGCTCTATTGACCTTATTTGCTCATATCATATAAAATATGATAGTATCCCTATCAAGCATTCCTCCATATGTTTGGTAAATTTATATGAATATTCAGCTAGGCAAACTAAGGATCATATTGCTTAAAAGGTTTATTAATTCTCATAATAAATAAAAAAGTTGTTTATTTCACATACATAAAACATGTATAGACTATAAAGAAAATTGAGCTCTTTCCTGTGAACAATTCAATTCTCAGCATCTTTATCAAAATTAAATCAAGAAATGACTGTAGCTGAAGATCCTTACCAAATCCTAGGTATCATGAACAATATATATAGCTCTCTCTATATAGTAACATTATATATCATACTTATGTGTGGTTTGTTTCATTTATGCTTCACTGCTTTATTTTTCTAAACGGTGATTTATGGTTTAGTGTTATGGGTGAGTCATGTTGCTAAAATTTAATTAACCACAGCTAAAGCAAATCATAATTTAAAATGTGTGAACCCAGCATCTGCTCCCCACCAGCACAGACAATACTATACTACTACTGTATTAGCCACAAACATTTTCACAAATTAGTAAGCTGAGATAAAGGCAAAAATACTCATGAACCAACTCTGAACCTTAGATTTCCCGCCTCCACGTTCCAATCTTACATTTGAGGGCAAAGGTGTCTGCTGAGGGGATTAAAAAACATCAAGAGACGTGATGATTCAATCAAACCCCCATTCTTGCCTCAACTATACGGTTGCAGCAACTATCTTGACAATTTTGACTGCCCATCTACAAATGGCCCTACTTATGGGACACCAATTTGGTTCTGAGAACTAGCCTAAGCTTCCCTGAAAAAGGAAGCTAAAAATTAAATGGAGGAAAGAATATAAATAGTTGCCAAGTGAAGTGATGTACAGTATCTTATACAGAGAAGCAAGAAGGGTCCATAATTTCTGCCCTTCAGAAATAGACACAGCTGGGTGTGTTAAAATATCTGCTTAACATCTTCTTTCCTTTTTTCTGTCTAACTTGCCTTTTCAAAGCAAGATCACCTGCAAATCTTGGGCTATAGATTAGAATGAAAACTTGAGGGGGGAGGGGGAATCCAGGAAAAAGACTTTGGTCGTTTACTTCTGAACTGTTGCCAAGAAAATTACTTGAACATATCCCTCCAATCATGAAGAGTCAAGGTGAACTCAAGGAGACTTATTCTTATTAAAAGAATACACTTTCTAGAATGCCAAACATCTGCCTTCATCTACAGAGTTCATCCAGGGGTGGGATTCTACAGGTTCGCACCTATTCGCTAGAACCGGTTGTTAACATTCTAAGCAGTTCAGAGAACCGATTGTTAGAAGAAATTACTGGCCTAATCCTGTAAGGAAGGCAGGAAGGAAACATTCTGGTATTGCTTACAGAAACCGCCTCTCCGTTAACCCTTATTACATTCTTGGCAGGACTAGACTTCCTGTCTCAGAAACTTCCCTGGAGTTTTTTTCTCCTCCTTTACTGGTACTTTGCTTGTGTGGAGTGACCATTCAAAGTTACAATGGCACTGAAAAAAGTGACTGATGACCATTTTTCACACTTACGACTGTTGCAGCATTCCTACAGTCATGAGAGGTCAGGGGAGGAGATGCGTCCCTCGATGTGAGTGATATTGAGTTGGCCACGCCCAGCCAATAACATGACCACCAAGCCACGCCCACCAACTAAGCCACACCCACAGAACCGGTTGTTCAAAAATTTGAATCCCACCCCTGAGTTCATCCCCAGAATACTAGCCATATAGTCAACCCCATTCAGCATTGTTCTGTGATTCCTTCTCTCATACTACAGAATAACCAAGGGATTGCACACTAGGGGATTATACTTATCAAACTGTGGGACATTTCAGGTAGTACATACAGTATAAACAGAATAGCAATTCCGTTGCAATGGAGGTATGATAACAGTCTTCGAATATTTGAGGAGCTGTCACCGAGAGGAGATGGTCAACCTGTTTTCCAAAGCACCTGAGGGCAAGGCAAAAAAATAATAGATGGGAGCTTAACAAAGAGAGTTTCCTGTCAGTGAGAACAATTAATCAGTGAAACGGCTTGTCGCCAGAAGTTGTGAATGTTCCATCACTGGAGGTTTTTAAAAAGAGATTGGACAGCCATTTGTCTAGAATGTCCAGAATGATATAGGTCTCCTGCTTGAGCAAGGGGGTTGGATGAAAACCAACCAATAATTCTTATTCTGTATTCCGTGTGTGTGTGTGTGTGTGTGTGTGTGTGTGTGTGTGTGTATCTCTGCATATATATCCATCATGTTGGCATCAGTTCTTACCAATCACATTGTGATATTTTTTCCAGGTGGATCCCAACCGAGGCCTTCAGGTTTTCCAATGTAATTGCTGCTGTAATTAAGTCCATCCACCCTGCTGATGATGAACTTCTTCTTCTAAATGTCTCTGGAGATTCTCAGTCATCCATGTCATGGTTGTCCCAAACGTGCTTTTTTTCAAGAGGCAACTGGACTTTCTGGTTTTTCCTTTGAAGATGTTTCACTTCTCATTCAAGAAGCTTCTTCAGCTCTGACTGGATGGTGGGGAATGGAAGGATTTATCTGCCTTGAAAATGCACCTTTGGATCAGTGTTGGGATTCAATTTTTTTTACTACCGATTCTGTGGGCGTGGCTTGGTGGATGTGGTGAGGAAGGATACCGTAAAATATCCAGTCAGAGGTGGCATTTGCCAGTTCTCCAAACTACTCAAATTTTCCGTTACCGGTTCTTCAGAACTGGTCAGAACCTGCTGAATACCACCTCTGCTTTGGATCTTCTTCTCTTTCTTTGCATCTTTCCCAGCATTAGATCTTTCACTAGAAAGCTAGGACTTCACATCATGTATCCAAAGTACGATAATTTGAGCTTAGTAAATTGTATCTCAAGTGACAATCCCAGATTGATTTGTTCTGCGATCCATTCATTTGTTTCTTGGCTACCATAGTATTCTCAAGAGTCTTCTTCAACAAAAAGTTGAAAAGCATCAATATTCTTCTTGTCCTGCTTCTTCAAAATCCAACTTTCACTTCTGTTGAGCTTCACAGGCAAGAGCATTGCCTGCATGATTCTGATAGACACATCATAGTGTGAGCTGTAATATAATTGCCATTCTACTTATATATGCTTACTGGAACGTCCCACAGTTTGACAAAATTGTATTGGTCATTCTCATGAATAACGTCTGCATTTTATTATCCATGAGGTTGCTTCTGAAGGCCACACTGAAACTTCAGCATTGAAATCATCACCAACCTAGCACTGACATCAAGCAGCCCAGATAGGGATGCCAGCATGCAACGGAACAGTACAACAGTACAACAACTGGAGCAATGCCAACTTGTCACCAGACCTAACTTCACAAATAAGACATCATTTGTATACTGCAAAACAGTCTCTTTGGACACCATTGTGGATGCATACAGCATTACAGCCTTACAAAAACTTTCCAGGGCAGCTTATAATGTTATTTTAAAATTTAGTCAGACTACTTTTTTTTTTAAAGCAATCTGTGGAATTCAAGAAACAAACCCCAAGCTGTTTAAAAACATGCTCAGGTTTTTTTTTTAAGTGAAGAAAAACAAAAAGGATTTTGCCTGGCACCAAAGTATAGTTAGTCCTTTCCGTTCCATATACCACATGTCAATTAGATCATCCCCTCCTTTTCCAAAATGTTTACAACTTTTTTGGTAATCCTTGCTGACTGTCCTAGGACATTTGACAGAAGGAGTGACCATTAGTTTAATTTAATATATGTTAGTTTTGGAGGGAGAGCAATTACAATAGACATGCATATTGTCTACCAGCAGGGGGCATCCAGAGACTTTCCTGGTATTTTCTGGAATGAATTCTTCACATTTCATTACAACAGCTTCATATTTGTTGAAAACAGGTTTTAAAAAGTGATAAAAATCGCTCCACGTGTATTTCTATTTCTGATGCAGATTTCAAACATCCAAGTGTTGTCAAATCACAAACTACAGGGATTCACAATTGCTATTTATTGATTTAATGAATTCTAAGGAACACCAAGTGAGACAGAGAATATGTGCCCATGCTTTACAAGCCATGCTATAATGTAGTTCTTCCAAACAGATCTAAAATTGAATTTGGCAAGCAGTGCCATATATCCTCACCCACTTATTGTGTTCAGTGGACCAGAATCTTCACGGTCAATGGCTAATTGCCAGGTAGATGCCAAAGGATACTCTTTCTCCCAACTTCCATTATAGAAGTGGCTGTTGTTTTTCTAATCATTTTGGAGAAAAATCTATTACAACAGGCCAGAATACTAGCAATCTTTATATCTGTATTGTGACTTGGCCTTTGTGACTAGTGTTCAGAATATACTGTTTCTTTGTTTTAAGACTAGCAATGAGCACAGGTTATTTGTTTCTTTGCTTGCTTTTTGAGGGGTATTGTTGTGTTGGTGTTGTGCCTTTGAGTCAGTCTTAACTCCTGGTAACTGCCTGGACGAGTCCGTGTAGTTTTCTTAATCTTTTCAGAAGTGCTTTGCCATTTTATCACCTGCTCCCCCGGCCTGAGAGACAATGACTGTCCCAAGATCACCCAATTGGCTTTGTGCCTAAGGCAGGACTAGAACTCACAGTGTCCCAATTTCTAGCCTGGTACATTAACCACCAGACCAAATTGACCAAACTCATCAAGAGCTGGTAGAGAGTTAGAACTGAACAAAATCTGGAAGGTAGCATGATGCCGTTCCTAACCTAATTAATGAAGTTTGTGATCAAAGATTCTTTTGGAAAATTCAGGATGTAGGGGAGAGGATACATACATTTACATGTGTGTTGGCATGACCATATGTGCAACTGCTAGCATTGTGTATGCCATAAAGGTTGCCCAGTCCTAAGTTATATAGATCAAGAAGGAATGGATACTAATCAGTCAGTTATTAAAATTGCAATTATATACTCAACAGAATTATATAAACCTGACAGTAAATATCTGAACTAGTATACTATATTGAGCTCCAGTTCTCATTACTATATTCATTTCTTGTACCTACCTCAGGGGTCCCCAACCTCCGGTTCATGGACCGGCACCAGGCTGCATCATGCCAGTAACCAGGCCAGGCAAACAAGCTCCATCTGCAGGATGCAGGCAGCACATGAAACCACACCCTTCCAGTCTGCAGAAAAACCTCTTTCCACAGAACTGGTCCCTGGTGACCAATGTTTGGGGGCCACTGTGCGGCTTTGCTCCGCATTAGGAGGGCTTCTCATTGAGTCCAATGCATCAAGAAAGACACCAAGCCGGTTCAGTCTTGGATGAGCAGCCCCGAGCACGCGCTCAGGGAAGCCCTTTTATTGAACAAAAAACGTCACAAAAGAGAGTTCAGCCTACTTTACATGTTAAAAGGGTTGGGGGTCTCAGTGGATATATTGTAGCACCCAATCACAGTGCTTAAGGGATACAAAATAACCAATCCGTGCCTGCAGTCCAGCCAGTAGCCCAAGGTGGGCAGCATCCTTTTGTTCCTGATACCTGCTTTCAGCCTACGTGAGGCCTTGCAGGTATCGAAGACTCCTTTGCCACGTGAGGCTTGGCATATATCAAAACTCCTTTGCCTACGTGAGGCTTTGGCATATGCCCAGGCTGTTAGATGTGGATTCGCTGCTGCATCTCCTCTGTTTTAGTTTTACGCAGAGGATTTCTTCTGGTTCTTCGCTATAGTCCATACAGAAGCCCTGCGCATGTTCTCATCGGGGTCCTCTGAGGGTATAGCTTTGTACAGAGATTCTTTTTCCCAGAGGGCATTGACCTGTGCAATGGCGCGTTTTTCTGCTAGCAGTGACAGACTATTAGAGATGGTGCGAACAAAGATTGGTAATATACATGGAAGAATAACACACCCAGCAGCAATAATACCTATGAGCGCTATTATAGCTTGTAATCCTGGCAGTTTTGGGAGCCAGGAGCCAAAGATATTTTTGAGATCCATACCTCGCCATACTTGATCCGGATTGTAGGTTAATTGTCGCATCTCAGTGGTTAACTGTGCTACAACTTTGCCAACCTTGTCAATTTGAAGACAGCAATTTGTGAGATTAAACCTTCCACATACCCCACCTTCCTTGGCTAATAAATAATCCAAAGCCAAGCGATTTTGATAGACAGCTGTGCGTAATTTGTCTGTAGCAGTTGCAAGAGTGTTTAGAGCCTTATCTATTCGTTGACCTGCTAAATCTAAGACAGCTTGCAAGCGAATGATTCTATTAAGCATATATATGGGGGTCCTGTACCCATAAGACCCGTCTTGGGCCCAAGTGGCCATGCCATAGGTGCAGACAATTCTCTGTGAGGTCCAGGTGTCCCCTGTGTATTCTGATTGGCAGGGGAAGCCTGCAAAAGTATTGTCGGCTTCCCTTTTTTTGCGAGACAACATGTCATAAACAGGGTTGCCTAGTTCCTGCTTCACTGAGATTGGAAGGAGGAAGAAGGAAGGTCTTATCCATCCCAATACACATGACCCTTGCCAATCTGCTGGGAGGGATGGGTAGGCTAGGTTACCGCAGATCCAATACATGTCATTGGGTGCAGTCCAGTTCTGGGAGGATGAAGTGTCCCTGAGATAAGGGAGGAGGGTTGTGTTGAATTTTGTGGGTGTGGTAGTAGCATTATCAGGTGCTGTCCAATTCTGGTAGGAGATGTCCCACGTCCTAAACAAAGGAGATGTCCTACCGGAATGGACCCGTTCGGGAGAAGCAGTTTCTACCGATTAGATTGGTAGTAATTGTCCAGATAAGGGGGTCAGGGCAGTTCTGGCTGTTATGTTTCCTATAGAAGACATGTTGTTGAACAGTGATGGCGAGGCTTCTAAGGCTTGCCATGGCCACTGTTCTCCTGTGGTGGTTCCCCGCAGACAAAGCAATTGGTTATTGCAAGTTGTTTTGCAATTTTTTCTGCCATGTCCATGAATAGGTTTTTGCTATTATGCTGGTATCAGGGGCTTTATCTAGCTTCCTTAAATTATTATACACTGACCAGCCTAATGATGTTTCCTTACCCTCATATATCACTTCTGTTTTTATAGTAATGTAGGTGTTTGGGTCTGCTCCTATGCCATCGATCCCTATACCATAGGTATCCATGGCAGGGTGTTGTCTGGAGATAGTGATCTCTACCTTGTTGTCCTTGGTAGACCCTGATACTCGCTTAAAATGTGACAGATGATTGCAACCTGAGTATCCTCCCCAGTGTAATCACAGACACAAGACCAACCCGAGCATTCAATGGAGCCCCCGCAAGGGATCCAATGATTAGGGTTTCCTACGGCCCAATTGATGGGCGTGGGACACAAATACTTATGATCATGAGCATATTTGGTTTTCCAATCATCTGACCCACAAGGATATCCCCTGGTTTGGAACAAGCAATGCAAACATCAAAAGTTAAGACAATTGGGTCAGTACCATCCTTAAGCACAGTGGTGTGATTTAGGTAGTAAAGTTTTCCCTCCCCTTCAGGATCAGCTCTGCCAGAGGCTTTTGGAAGTCCGGCCCACAAAGTAACATTGAGGCGAACAGCCGCCTTGGGGTCATAGCAAATAGTTTTTGAGTTCATTTTGCATAACTGATACATAGTCCCGTTATTCTGGCAAGTTTTCCCAGTAGAAAGGCATCTCTGAGGTTGCTGGGTATGGTAAATGAGAGTCAGTCGAGTGAAGCCTGCTTGTGTGGTTTTGGTCAAGCAGGGGTGCAGTCATCTGGTTTGGTGGGTTTTTGTGATCTTTTAATCCTACGCAGCAAAGGGGGGTTCTGAATATGAGTGTCAGGCTGATTCACGAATTGTCTGTGATGATGATGAGATGAGCGAGGTCTGAGGATTGTCCAGGAGCTGTAGGTGTTGCGCGTAGAATCATGGAGGCGCCGACCTGAACAATAGTAGGTGGTTGTAGTAGGATGGGATATGAGGAGTGTAGCTCGAGGGGTTGTTCAAAGGTGTTGACCCGGAAAGAGGCGTTGCTGGAGATGTAGGACCATGGCTGAGGAAGCGTTGACCATCTGAGATAAGGAGGAAAAATGTCCCAGGATGCAGTGCAGGTCAGCAGGAGGGGGTGTCTGGCGTGAAGTATGTTACTCTGGATGGAATGGAAACTTTGGAGGCGTGCGCAGCAAGGAGGAAGAGGAGGAGGAGGAGGGCCAGCGAAGCAGCAGGGCAGATCATGTTGATATGTCTGCAGCTGGTGGTTTTGCTACCTTGGGGTGGTATGGCCTGACGTGCCGTCCAGGAACCCACAGGACACGATCTGGAAGCTGGATAGCTGCGTAGCCACGACCCCAGGTGAGGAGATCAGCAGGACCCTTCCAAGCAGGGTCTGGCAGTTGGCGGTAGTACACCTGTGGTTTGGGAGAATCAGGAGAGGGGGAGGAAAAGTGCCGCTCCGCTGCTGTTGTAGCAGGGGTGCCAGAGAGATTGAGGAAATTAAGCGTATAAAGACAAAGATTAAGGGTGTTTTGCATCGCCGGGAGGCCAAGGGTTTTTCCTTTGGCCAGATGTCGTTCTAGTGCTGTCTTTAAAGTTAAATTGGCTCTCTCTGCCAGGGCTTGTCCCTGGCTGTTGTAAGGATCCCAAATTTGTGGGTGACCTGCCACTTAGAGCAAAATTCTGACATAGCCACACTAGTGTATGCAGGACCATTGTCTGTTTTTATTTCGTTTGGGCGTCCCAACGATGCAAAGGTGCGAATGCAGTGGTTGATGACATGTTTAGAGGCTTCTCCTCTCTGCGGGGTTGCCATTATGAACCCTGAATAAGTATCAATTGTGACATGCAGATACTTCCAGGGGGCAAATGGGGAAACTGAGTAACATCCATTTGCCATATTTCACAGGCTTTCAACCCGCGGGATTTACTCCTAAGGGGATGGAATTGGCTTGCTGACTGCAGGTGGGGCATTGCTGCCTGATGGCTGAGGCTTCTGCCATGGTAAGGTTAAAATGTTTCATGAGGGCTTTGGCATTTTGATGAAAGTAAGAATGGCTTTCCCAGGGAGTTAGGGTGTGCGTGGTCATAATACCTGCAGCTGCTTGATCGGCCACGTCATTGCCTTCCTGGAGAATTCCTGGGAAAGGCTGGTGGCTGCGAATGTGGCCTACAAAGAGAGGGTGTTGTCGTTGTGCAACAAGCTGTTGCAGTGTAACAAAAAGAGAGAGAAGGTTCTTGTCAATAGCAGGAGAGAGGTAAGAGTCGTGGATGGTAGAGACTATTTGGGTAACATACAGGCTGTCCAAGATCAAGTTGAGGGGTTCGCTGAAATTTTGGAGGACTAGTATGGTTGCAGCAAGCTCAGCCCTTTGTGGTGAAGTCTGCACAGGGGTGGTTTTGGTGTGCCATGCTCCATTCTTTTGCCAAGCACATGCCCCTCGTTCCCTGCTGCCATCAGCAAATATAGTCAGGGCACTGACCAAAGGTTGTTTGCTGATGGGAGAGGAGAAGGAGATGGGTATGGTTCTAATGATCTGAAAACGTGGGTCAGCGGGTGGGTGGCAGGAGACTAGCCCAGGCCAGTCGGATAAGGCCAACTGAAGCTCCTGGGAGTTTTGGAATAGAGGTTCCCAAATTTGCAGCGAGAAGGGGATAAAAAGTGTGGAGACATCTATCCCCATGAGTGCTTTTGTGCGGCTCCTGCCCTTTATGATTAATTGAGCCAATTGAGCTGGTTTGGAAGTGATGGAGCATCGGGTGTGTGGGAGAGATGGATCCACTCTAAGATGTGGAGCTTTTGGTCCTTTTGGGTCACTGCCGCAGTCAAGAGCCTTGGGGTGGCTAGAATGACCATATCTAGAGGAGTATTGGCAGCGGCCCTATCCACCCATATTCTACGTATGTTCTCTTCTATATGGGTCAGCGCTTGAAGCTGAGGTTGCTGCAAGGATATTTTGTCAGCGGGCCCTTTTCCCCAAGTAAGGGCTTCGAATAGTGGAGAGAGAGTGTCAGTGGTTAGTGACAGGAAAGGTCGGGCCCAATTAATGGTGCCCAGATATTGTTGAAGCTGAACCAGGGTAGGTTGAGGAGGCAGAGAGAGTGAGGGGAGTGAAGGATAGGCAGTAGTTGAGAGCATTTTATAGCCTAGATATGCATAGGGAGTCAGCACTTGCACCTTTTCAGGTGCTATGTGCAAGCCTCCCTTTGCAAGGATGGCTTTCAGGAAAGAGAACGAAGCAAACACTGTACCTGGGGGTCCAGGAGCAGCAACAAGGATGTCATCCATGTAATGATACACCAGAAATTGTGGATAGGCAGAACGATAGGGTAACAGGACCTTATTTACATAGTGCTGACACATGGTGGGGCTGTTGAGCATGCCCTGAGGTAGGACTTTCCATTGAAAGCGAGAGGAGGGAGAGGAGTTATTCAGACACATGGGGAGAAAGTACACAGTTCCTGGGATGTCAATTTCCATATCTTCAGAAGCAATTAATTGGAAAGATATGGTGTCAGCCTTTGGAGTGGGGCTGGCTGACTGCCCCCTCTAGTTTTCCTGCAGTTGGGGGTGGTGCTGCAACACTGGTTTGCCCAGTGGTACCCTTTTTTTGCACCTTGGGTAAATTGTTTTTGGCTTGTTGTTGTTTTGTGGATTGTCCCTAGCCCTACATTGTGCTTTGAAGTGGCCTGGTTTCCCACAATTGAAGCAATTCCCAGCCGGCCTGTTTTGAGAATTTGCGTGCTGCAGGGCCATTGCCAGGTGTTTCATATTGTAGGAAACAGTCCCCATGATTCTGCAAGCCTTTAGATAGTCCGAGAGGGAAACCCCCCCTCGGGCAGCCAGGGGCTGCAGAATCCTTTTGCAATCCTCATTTGCATTCTCAAAGGCTAATTTCAACAGAAGCTCTCTGCAGGCCTCTCCATTTGAAATTTGCCTCTGGACAGCCTTTTGGAGAAAAAAGGAGCTGCTGTTGGTGTTAATGAGACCTCTGACATAAGGTGCTTGAACGCCATACATGGCCACAGCTTGTTTTAAATCTCTAATTAATTTCATGGATAAGGGTTCAAGCCTAGACACATTCCCAGCTCCATCCCCCACATATTCTGTGGGGCAGAGGGACAGCTCCTCTAGGGTAAGAGAGCCCTCCTTGCGCCCCTGTGCCATGGCTTGTGCAACTGCTCCCATGGGTGTCTGATCCCCCACAGGATTTAATTTAGGAGGAACCAAGGGTTCAGGAGCTGTGGGGGAAGAGGCTTCCAGTGGGAGAGCATCTTTGGTTTTGGTCTCAGCAGCATAGGGAGGGGACCTCCCGAAGGGGGGCTGCCAGCGTTAGTCAGCGCTGAGCTCTGAACTATCAAACATTCCATTACCACCCTCCAAGTGGTTAAAATCTTTGGCGGAGCCCTGGGAGTATCATGAAAAAAGTCACCCAAACGTTGCCATGTGGAGACTTTTAAGGACCCCTTTTCCGGATAAGCCGGACATTGCTTGTGGATGTATTTTAAAAGGGCTCTGAGGTCCTTTTTAGTTGGAGCCAGGAGCTTTTTGCCCTGACTCCTAAGAATCAAAATTGAGCTCTTCATTAATTCCCTTAATTCTTGCAGATGCACCATCTGCACTTTAGAGAATTTCCCGCCCATACTCACCTGAGGGGAGGATTTCTCCTGGGGAAGGATCCGTGACTAGACGGCGTCCCTGGGTTGCAACTGGCTCGTCCGGCCGGGTGAGATGGGAGGTAGAAGGCAGGCGAGTCTGCTTCTTTTCAGCAGATCACGTCGGGGTCACCAGATGCGGCTTTGCTCCGCATTAGGAGGGCTTCTCATTGAGTCCAATGCATCAAGAAAGACACCAAGCCGGTTCAGTCTTGGATGAGCAGCCCCGAGCACGCGCTCAGGGAAGCCCTTTTATTGAACAAAAAACGTCACAAAAGAGAGTTCAGCCTACTTTACATGTTAAAAGGGTTGGGGGTCTCAGTGGATATATTGTAGCACCCAATCACAGTGCTTAAGGGATACAAAATAACCAATCCGTGCCTGCAGTCCAGCCAGTAGCCCAAGGTGGGCAGCATCCTTTTGTTCCTGATACCTGCTTTCAGCCTACGTGAGGCCTTGCAGGTATCGAAGACTCCTTTGCCTACGTGAGGCTTGGCATATATCAAAACTCCTTTGCCTACGTGAGGCTTTGGCATATGCCCAGGCTGTTAGATGTGGATTCGCTGCTGCACCACTGGGCTAGTACAAATTCTGAGTGACATATATTTACCTACTTCTATAGAAATAAAATAAAAAGAGACAGTCACGGTGGCTCGGTGACATTGAGCTTGTCGATCAGAAAGGTTGGCAGTTCGGCAGTTCAAATCCCTAGCACTGTGTAATGGAGTGAGCTCTCATTACTTCTGCCACCCTAGCAGTTCAAAAGCATGTAAAAATGCAAGTAGAAAAATAGGGACCACTTTGGTGGGAAGGTAACAGCATTCCGTGTGCCTTCAGCGTTTAGTCATGCCGGCCATAAGACCACAGAGACGTCTTCGGACAGTGCTGGCTCTTTGGCTTTGTAATGGAGATGAGCACCGTCCCCTAGAGCCGGAAACAACTAGCACGTATGTGTGAGGGGAACCTTTACCGTTCTAGAAATAAAATATTCTGTTTTCTTTTATCTAGACTTTCTTTTTTCTTATAATCCCTTTTATTTACAAGGAAAAGGACAAACTCCTTTTTCTTTGCCCTCAATTATAAAAATGCCCAACTTTTTCTGTTGCCACCAGCAGGGAGCAAGGAGACTTGAGGTAATCTCAATTTGTACATGGCCTAGGATGTGCATTGCTCCCTTCTGGCCCTGTATAATAACTGTTCTGTAGCCTCAGGGGTTGCTTTTCCTTTTGGGAATGTGCAGTGTGGTATTTGAGCCTGGCTAGCGGACGAGTGCAGGCCATGTTCACCACTGAAGAGAAAAGATACATCGGTAAACTTTGTGGCATGTTTTAGTGGTGGGACTCCTCCCAAGAGCATAAATAAGCTAAATGATGCAGGCCACAACTTCAGAAGTTCAAAGAGCTGCCCAGCATTGTTATTGTTGTTGTTATTATTATCTTTTGCTGTTGTTACACTGTTATTATACTTTCAGCCCACCTCACGATTGAGGGTGACTGAAGTTGAGAAAAGGAGAATGAACAGCTGGAACTCAAGACTCCAGCAATTCATTCTCTATACACCACCTGCTTCCTTGTTTCCTCTTCTATTTATAGCCAAAAGCAGGGAAGCAAAGGTATTAAAAAAGAGCAAACATGGGCAGATATTGCATCAGCTGCCGGCTAGGAGTGAATTAAGACAAGCTGGAGCAAGAGATCTGCTTTTAGGCAAAAGAACTGTCTTTGTCTGTCAATCATTGTGCTCCTGCGCAAAAGGGGACCAGAAGACTGGAGTTCAAAAGGATGCTGACAAATGATAGTGGGATGGGAGCAGCTGTTTTTGTCCCTGTCACATTTTACCCAGGAACCTTAACAGATAACCAAGACAGTGTCTGTGGCCATAAGCAATATAGGCAGTGTGCAAATGGATGAGAAACTTGGAAGCCTTCTTTGGTCAGGCGCATTGTTTTTTAGTTATTTTTATTTTATTTATTTGTCAATCGCTTACAAGATAATATGTATAAGTATTAAACATGAGTAAGAATACAGGAAATAGGTACAAATAAATGGGGACAATATAAGAGGGACGGGAGGCACAATGCTGCACTTATGCACGCCCCTTACAGACCTCTTAGGAATGGGGTGAGGTCAATAGTGGATAGTTTGCGGTTAAAGGAGGTGGGGTTGGAGGATGTAGCAACAGAGTCAGGTAGTGCATTCCAGGCATTGACCACTCTGTAGCTGAAGTCGTACTTTCTACAATCAAGTTTGGTGCGGTTAACCTTGAGTTTGTATCCATTGTGTGCTCTTGTATTGTTGCGTTGAGGCTGACTGGTAGGACATTGTAGCAGATAATTTTGTGTCCTAGCTTAAGTCCAACCGTAGGCGGCGCAATTCAAGATTGTCCAAGCCCAAAATTTCAAGCCTGATGGTATAAGGTATTCTGTGCAAAGGACTGCCAAGTCCTGCCTTCATGAATCTAGTGCCTTCCGGGTGCACTGAACTTGTCCTATCAAGGCTTGCTCCTGACACCCAAAAAAAGGGAGGGCACTTCGACTGGCCTGAAGCAAGGGAAGGCTGCTCCCGGATTCTCCCACTGCCCAAGCGGGGCCCAAAGAGCACCGCAGAGAGAGAGAGAGAGAGACAGAGACCGAAAACCAAGGGGGTCGATCGCTTGCTTGGCACCGCAACGTGGCAAGTGGCCGCGATCCTCGTCGCAACGCTGCTCGGGACAAATGCGCGCAGGCAGGCCAGCAAGCGGTTGATTCCAGCGCCTCCGGGACAGGCGCTCCGAAACGGCTCACAGTAGCTTTGAGCGCCACCCCGGCGCGCAACCGAGGTTGCTCCGGGCGAGGAACCGGGAGAAACGAGGAACCGCCTCAGCGGAAAACACAGGGTTGAAGGGCGCGCGCGCAGCCGTCTCCGGCAATCGGCGACCGCGGGCCCTTTAAGCGTGGAAAGGCTCGCCTCGTCTGCGCACGCGGCGCAGCAAGGGGGATGCGCCGCGGGGAGGAGGGCCAAGGAAAAAGGAAGCGGACGGGCGGGTTTCCCCGGGCGACCAGAGTCCGGAGCTGCTGCACCCGACGTGAATATCCTCGGGAACGACCTGAAATGCCTTAGCCCTTTGCAGCGCTCTGCTCCCTCTCGGCGGGGAGCAGGGTTCCGGCGGAGGCTTGGCGACATGAACCGGGTCCAGCTGAAGCGCTCTGCGATCCTCAAAATGGCCCTCGGCGGTGCGTCGGAGCCGCTGCTCCATCAGCAGGAGCAAGAGGAGGAGGAAGAGGAAGATAGCGAGGGCGGCCGCAGCAAGGAGCCCCCGTTCCTCCTGCGGGCCGTCCGGATCGCCGTAGTGGTCTGCCTCTACTGGTTCATTTCTATCACAATGGTCTTCCTCAATAAGTATCTGCTGGGCAGCCCTTCGCTGCGCCTGGATGCGCCGCTCTTCGTCACTTTCTACCAGTGCCTTGTCACCGTCCTAATTTGCAAGCTGCTCAGCCTGCTGGCCTCCTGCTGCCCGCCGGGCTTCGTGGACTTTCCCTCCATCCGGATCGACCTCAAGGTCTCCCGCAGCGTCCTGCCCCTTTCCCTGGTCTTCATTGGCATGATCACCTTCAACAACTTGTGCCTCAAATTCGTTGGCGTGGCCTTCTACAACGTGGGCCGCTCCCTCACAACCGTGTTCAACGTGCTCCTCTCTTACTTACTCCTGAAGCAAACCACATCCGTGTATGCCCTTCTGTCTTGTGGAATTATCATTGGTGAGTGGAGCCTTCCCAATGGCCCCAGCTAAGCAATCCAGTGGCTGCCACTTTCTCCAGTATGTGGCTTATGTCTCCCATTATCCTCAACCAGTCTCACCACTGCTTGGGAATGATGGAAGTCGACATTGGGCATCATCTATTATATCTACAGTGTGCAAAGGTTTATTTACTGGGGGGAAAGCCCATTAGGATTCAGTGAGACTTACCCAAGAAAACAAGTGTCAAATGCACCATGGGACAGAGGGACCTTGAATGGTTTGCTTGCAGGATTTCAGTTTAACCTTAGCAACTATAGAGAGACTGCTAATATTCTAATGTTTACTCCTTGTTTTTATTGGCCATTGTGCTGCACAACTCATGGCAGTCAGTAGTGATTGGGCTTTTTGCTTTTTTAAATTCTTTGATTTAATAACTCTTTCCCTCACAATCCTTGTCTAAAATTTGCCAAAATCTACTTTAAAATGCCCACTCAAAAGAGCATCCTAGTATCCTTTAGAATGAGTTTAGATAATAAGAGCCACATCCAGAGTGGCTCTAAAAAGAACAGTTCAATCCTATAGAATCTTAGAAGTAATAAGGAAGTAAACGCAGTAATGCATCCTAAAAGGTATTGTTTCCTGATGATGCCATAGGCATACAGTTCAGATCTCCATTGCTGATTGTGAGTGTGGGAGAATGGGGATGCTTGTTAATTAAATATATGGAAAAGGCAAGGCTACACCTTTGATATATGGCCACAATAAAAGGGGGAGTTTGTGTTCCCAACTTACAGGACAAAAACTGAGGGTCAGATAGTTTGGTAAATCTTTCTTGCTCAATAATACTTGGAATGAAACTAATGTAACATTTCTTGTTCATTAATATCAGGTGGAAGAGAACTTGATAGAATTGATTCAGTTCTGCTAACTTTTATTATTAGTTTGCTTAAGCTTGCTAACTATTAATATACAATCTAGTGGCTTATGCTGGAGAATATAAAGCTTCACTCTTGCAAAGATACATATAGCTGTTATGTCTGTGGAGATTCTCAGTCATCCAGGTCATAGTTGTCCCAAAGGTTCCTTTTCAAAAAAAAACTGGACCTTCTTGTTTTTCTTTGAAGATATTTCACTCTGAGCTAAAGAATCTTATTGGATGAGAAGCAAAAGGTCTTCAAAGAAAAACAAGAAAGTCCAGTTGCCACTTGAAAAAGCACCTTTGGGATACAGCTATTGTGTTTATAGTCACAAGTTTTAAAACTTACAGGCACTCTTTGACAGAAAATTATGGAGTGAAGGATCTTAATGAATAGTGATTCAGTCTCAGCAAACCATTTCAGCTCAGACACGGATTAATATTCAGATGAGAGATATCGGGAAATTCCAGGGTTGTAGGCTAGACTGGGTTGTTTTAATCCACCAAGAATATTAGAGTAACTGGGTGGAGAATTCTGGGAGTTGAATCCACACCTCTTCAAGTAGCCGAAGTTGAAAAAAAAAGTAGTCTATTATATCCGAAGTTTTAAAAATTTCCAAATTGTTTTATTTTACACAGGTATGAGGCTTGTCTCCTGCTTTTTGTAGCCCAATCAGTATATTTTCCATCTCTTTTACATTGCAGGTGGCTTCTGGCTTGGGATAGATCAAGAGGGAGCAGAAGGCACTCTGTCCTGGGCAGGCATCGTTTTTGGGATACTTGCCAGCCTCTGTGTCTCACTGAATGCTATTTACACTAAAAAAGTTCTTCCTGCTGTGGACGGCAGCATCTGGCGTCTGACTTTCTATAACAATATCAATGCTTGTGTCTTGTTTTTGCCCCTTTTGTTGTTCACAAATGAGTTCTTCACACTATACCACTTCGATAAATTGGGAAGCATCCATTTCTGGGGCATGATGACTCTAAGTGGGATATTTGGCTTTGCTATCGGCTATGTGACTGGACTTCAGATCAAATATACCAGCCCCCTTACACATAATGTTTCTGGGACTGCCAAAGCCTGTGCCCAGACACTGTTAGCTGTCTTCTATTATGAAGAAACCAAGAGCTTTTTATGGTGGGGTAGTAACATGATGGTTCTAGCAGGCTCTTTTGCATATACCTGGGTAAAAGGATTGGAGATGAAGAAGGTACAAGTAGAACCTCTTCCAAAAACAAATGAAAAAAATGACAATCTGGTCTGAATTTGCCAGTCTTGCATCTCTCTGAAGGAATAAAATGAAGTTTTAACTAGCAAGAAACCGCTTAATGTTTCCAGGCAAGCGTAGCCTGTAATTACCCATGTAGAAAATAGAAGATAGGCCGAGATTTCCAATGTATTGCATATTTGCTACAATAATCACTGGAAAGGGGAAAAGATAATTTTTTTACAAGTGATTTTCTTTTGCAAATGCCTTCTCTTTAGTAAAGGTGAGGGTCTTGTGTTCTGTTAAAAAATGACTTTAAACAAGGAGGAATAGGTGGGTCCTTGCTCTACTTGCTTGAAGTTATACGCGTGTTCTGTAGATATGTTTCTCTTTGTCTCCTCACACATCACACTCAACAGTCCAGTGTGCTTCCTGGAGAGGCAGGAGAACAGTTCTCTTAGATTGCTGGCCCTCCTGCCCTTGTGAGACAAACAAGTTGCAAGAAATACAGATTTGCAACTTGCCTGGTGAAAAGGTAACCCCAATGCCAAGATTCTCGAGCATTTTTCTGCCAGTGCTTCTCAGCACATTTATCATTCCTCTGGACAGCCTAATTGGAAAGGAACTGAACTAAAGGAAAATAAGAAAGGGCATTGAAAGGTCCCCTGGTTTGGTTCCTTCTAGATCTAAATGGCTTTAGGTAGTCAGCTATTTTTCCCAGCACTGTTGAAGAAACAGATGTCAATGATTATTAATGGACTCTTACAAAGTTAAAAATATTGGCATGTTCTTGCTCTTAAAAACCATTTTGTGAGCAAGTGCATTAGTTTTTGATATGCACTCTCCTTATTGAGAGGGCCACCTTGGCTTCAGGAGCCAAACATCATTGGAATGTATAATTCCATTTGCCTTTGACCTTTGCTAGTGTCCTTACCTTGTTCTCACTTTCCTAATTTTGTGTTGGGAAGTGTATACCCTCATTGTAGATCTGCAACTGATAAATGTGTTTAATAAAACGTTGATTTGTTATTTTCAGAATGGCTCTCTGCTTTGTTTGTAACAATAGAAATGATAAGGAAGTGGAACAGAGGGCACCGATAATATATTGCCTCCTGACTCACAGGCAAAATACTTTAAAAGCAACCCTGAAGGAGTAGTAGTTAATGAGGTTATTGTCCTTATAGACTGCTTATAATTTTTCTGGATGCATCAGATTAGCCGCTGTGCTACCAAGACTCTGGGCTTAATGGCAATTCGGTTTGATTCAACAAAACTGCCTTTATTTCCTTAAGCTATGATGTCTTGGATAAACACAAACATAAATATGGGTAATCCTCAACTTAATAATGGCCACGAGGTGTATAGATCATAAAGCAGGTCATCATGTGACCATACCTAATTTTATGATCTTTTTGAAGTAGTCATTAAGCAAGTCCATTATATCAATTGGATTTTTTCTGCTGGAAGCCAAAAGTTAAGTGTATATTTCTGGCCAAAAAAGAAAGGGGGGGGGGGGTGTAAATTTTGATCATTTGACTACAGGATGCTGCAAATGGCCATAAATGCAGGCCAGTTGCCAAATGCCCAAATGTGATCATGTGACCACTGAAGATGGCAGTCATTGTTAACTTTGAAACCAGGTTGTAAGTAGTTCTGGGGAGGTGATGTAACTTTGAATGGTTGCTAAGCAACTGGTTGAAAGTTGAGAACTACCTGTACCTCAAAGCAGAAGATTCATCCTAAAGGAGGGCTTAGTTTTCAAATCCTGCGGGGAATTTAACACTAGGTTTTTATTTCAGTTCATCAGCAACTTGGAGCAGCAAACCAGTTTCATCTCAGTATATGAGAACAGGAACCCGAATACCATTCTCCATTATCATTCTCATTTATCAGCCCAAATCAGCCATCTTCCTTTTCAACTGTTTCCCAATTGCTTTTATGTACTGCAGATCCATTTCCACTTAACACCTTTGAACTGATTACATCATCTGCCCACCATTTCTTGAGGTGTTTTCTAGGTCTTTTAAGGTCAATTGGTATCAAACCAAGGATTATTGCTGCCCAATATGGAACTGTTCATTGTGCAATACACAGTAGTGGAAAAATACGCATTTTCTAACCCAAATTAATTGAAGGGGCTAGGTTTTCACACTTGTTTGTTCTATATAAAGAGTTTACTGTATACGCTCAAACCCAAATTATTTTTTTAACCAAACAGCTGCTTTTGAATGTTTTATTTTCTTTTTGAGATAAAAATTTATACCAATAAAACCAGCAAGATGAAAAGTAAAGGAGCAGGATAGTAATTCATTTAAAGCTGGATCAGAAAAAGATACAAGCATATAAAATCTGACTTTCCTATTAAGAGTCTTGCATTAGTCCCAAGCAAACCAGATGCATACAGGCACAGAGTTACAGAGTAAAATGCAGGCAGGAGGTTTGTGGATTTGAATGCCATGAAGGCATAATTGAAGATGAAAGGATTTATTGAGCAAAGCAAAAGAATATGTCTAACCACAAAATCTAACATAGGCAATATTTACAGGCATAACAAGGCATGGTAACAATCAATAAGAGTGTAAATACTGGATAACATCTCATATCCCTGTGGCTATGATGAATCTTTCCTTATCACAGCCAATCACAGATGTTTCCATATTCCAGCTGTCATACAGCACCTTTCTCTACCAGGCCTACACTGAGCCTCTCCCTAAACAGGTTTCTAAAAGCTTATATAATATGCTGCTGCAATTGCTCATCTTAATTAAATGCATTTGTTGTTTATGTTTTGGCCTAATGGTTACCGAAAGTGGCAGTACTAATTCCTACACAGCAATGTGGCTTGGCCTGTACTGGCAGATCAGCAGACATGCTAGGCTGCATGAGAAAAGTGACAATTAGGCAAGGATAGGGGAGGCCAGAGGTCTACATACTGTCCTTTTTAAAAAAAGCTGAGGCCTTGCTGTATTATCCACAAAAAATGCAGAAGATGACTATTTTAAACAAGAAAACGGGAATGAAATTCATCACCTAACTACTTCTTAATAACAAATGGCGCCTTCCTAATAGCAATACCTAATTAGAGAGCAAGTAATCAGATTTCTGTTCTTTGTTGTTCAACTCTATGTGCTGAATTAGGGCAGCAACATATTTTCCTGTAATGAGTAATTGGTAGCTCTGCATGTTTACAATCCATTACACTGCCCAAAATTTTGGGATTTTAATTTTGGGATTTGCCCAGTATAATTTTATCTATACTTTAGGGAAAAAACGCTATTTAACATAAGAAGTCTTCCTCTGGAAAAAGAAGTGTTGTCAACCTGACACAGCCTGAGGCCTTTAAATGAAGGTAGACTGCAACTTCGGAATTCAATTGGTTATGCATACTGGGAGTTGTAGTTCAAGAGATCACCAATTTCTTTCATAATCAAATAGCAGTTGGAACTATCTCTACCTGTTCAATCTTTTTATTATAAGCTTCCTGAATTTGTTTCAAATCATGTAGTGACCAGGTTTTCACCCTGCTGTAGTTTAGTTTGATTTTGATTAAGTGTGTTGTGTGAACCGCATCATTGTATTATATCAACCACATTTTATACTCTAATGCAAACTATTATATAAATCAAATCAGCAATGATTTCTGGTAGACAAAAGATGTGTGAATCCAATACATTGCTTGGATGAAATCCTTTAACTTGAAAACTAAACTTACAGAAGTTGTGGGTTCTCTATCTCCTGAGGCTTTTAAAGGCTGAACTCTATATTCCCATGAATGGTCTAATCGTTTTTTTCTGTACATTGAAGATAGAGGATTAAATCAGTGTTTGTCAACCTTGGAGATTCTGTGTTGGCTGGGGAATTCTAGAAATTGAAGTCCATACATCTTAAAATTGCCAAGGTTAAGAAATACTGCTCCAGATGATCCTTGTGGTCCCTTCCAACTATGATTCTATGAAATAGTAATGTATTTATACCATCTTGGACTATCAGAAGCAACAATGCTGTTATTGATAGGACTTGAAGATGCTATAAAAGAAGGATACTATTACTGTTATTGACTTTGCCAAATGAAAAAGGTTATCTCAGAAATCAACTGAACAAACACTATTTTATTTTAACTTGCAAATAAAACTTAAAGAGTCCACATAAAGTCAACAACTCTCATATTGCAATATGAATTAAATCAGGATCTAATACAGGAAGCCAGCAGTCAAAGCAATGGGGGTGTAAGGTTAATTGCACTATTTAATAAATCATTAACAGGACTGTACTATTAAATAAAACCATTAGCAAACAGGAAATTGCCAGAAGTGCAGCCCCTTACCTGAACCCCTGCACCTGTTCTATTCATTCTTTCAAGCCAGTATCTGTTCCTGGATAGTATTTGATTTTTGGCTGGCATCTCATTTAACTCACTCCTCCCAACTTGAGAGACTAGAAGGCTAGAAGTCTTTGACTGAGCAAGCAAATTAAGTCAGCCCTGCCACACATTCCTCAAGCTGTGTGTGCATGTCTTGCCCTGTTTACATCAGAACATTTGTTGATTTCTGAACAACTAGGCTCTGAAGAATAGATCACAATTAGTATCGGAAGACAAAGATATATATACCTGCTGTTCTCACTCCAGAAAGTCTGTTGCTTTCAAAAACAGTACTGGATAGTAGTCTTGTCCTTGTTTTTTTCTTGCCCTGCAGAAAAGCAGCTTAAAGGGCATGCATAAACTGAATGGAACTAAAGCTAGTTTTCCAAATTTCAATTCCTTCCTCTGCTTTACAGTCCATGTTTATTACAAGCCCTAATTGGCGGATTCCCAATGTTCTTTACTTCTCCTGGACTGAGAAGGGAAGGAGGGGCACCATTTGTTGACCTTTTTCCTGTCACTTGAGCTGGACGGGGAAAAACATTTGTCAATTTCATCTGGTTAAATCATACAGTACTATAGGACAGGTCCATTTCCCACTGTTTCCTCAATGTATATATAAACAAAATTAGTTTTAAAAAGTCCACTTTCATCACTGACTTACCAATGAGCTGGAGAGAAGTACAAGACGGCATTATGTAACGTTGGCCACAGGAAATTTTCAGTAGCAGATCCTACAGATTAGCCCCTTGTTACTAGCGCTAAAAATTTATATGACACATATGGAAAGAAACTACATTTTCACAGCAATATTTTAGAACCATCTATTGATGTCAGGAATTACCCTTTTTTCTTGGATGAGTTTTTGTACTTTTAAACATATATTTGACCAGTATGCATTAAAACTGGAAAATGTTTACTTGGCACACAGATGTACAGAACAGTTTGAATTGCAAGAATGATGCCAGAATTGATTAGAAATATGTCTCTAGTTTACAGGGATGTGTCCTCTTCCTGTTATTTTGAATATTGTCTTTTCCTCTGTTATTGCGTTATGAAAAAAAGCTGCCAATATGACCATCAAAAATGAAAGACTCAAGTAACCTGCAGATTTGCTAGTAAATCATACAGGCAGTGTAGATTACTCTGGCTCCAATTTCCTTGTAAGATGTTCCTTAGGCTTGCATAAAATAGTCTACATTATTCAGACATGTGGGCATTCGGAGAAAACAGAAGAGGAGATAATACATTAGCCAGACAACTATTTGAGAATCATGATTCAACTCTCCCCTAAACTGGAGGAATATGTATCATATATAATGGAATATGCTGTACAGTATTGCCAATGTACATAGACACATGGATATAGTAAACAGGGCTTCTGGCTCATATGAAAGTATCCTTAGATCTTCCATCCATAAGTTTTCTAAGCCTCCCACTGTCCTGAAAAGAACTTGCTTGACATGCTATCACCATTCACTTTATTCCACTTGATTTCTTGATCTTTCACTTGATTTTTTGATCTTTCTTGATTTAATTTGTACAGAGTCCTTTGACTCTTCTCAGTAATTAACCTAACACGGAGTATGCTGAAGTGTGATTTAGAAGTTGTTAGAAACTTGCATTTTAGACCTTTTTCCACAGTGAAAATTCATTGTTTGATTTTTAGGCCAGTCACTCTCAGCCCTCACAGCATTTTGTTGGGGAAAAGGAGAAAAATGTGTTTTATTTATCACCTCGAGTTCCTGGAGGAAAGACAAAATATAAATCAAATAAATACATCTCAGAATGAATTGGTTGAATCATAAAGAACTTATTTCTCTCTACCTATGCACATGCATCATGTGCATCATATTCATCAATTAAGATTCCAGAATTTCACTTGCCCAACAGGGACTAATTATAATCAATACTGGAACTAAAAGAGGAAGTGAAAGACAAATAGTGTACCAGACACAGTAGGAGACAGGGAACCCTTTTCTAATACAGCCTGTATCATTTCATATATGCATAACATTACTATGAGATCTAATTCTTCCAACCTAGTTGCAATCTTATTTATCAGGAAGTAAACTTATATTTTAATCAAGATATGAATTACATTTAATTTCCTAATCTGGTGCCTTCCAAATATTTTGAACCACCAGGATAGTCTATAGTAACTCATTTCCTCAGGCCTCTTTTGAACAGATTGTAGGTACTGATCACAATAAGACTACAGAATGTTATGATGGCCACCAGTAGCATTTTTAAGATTACATAAATGTATGACAGGCAGGCCTACCAATGTAATATCTGAAAACCTGATTTTAATGTCATAAACAATATACTTTTGAGGACAAGGTGCTGAAGACTGACAGAAAATCGATACCTTTAATTTGCAAGTGTCAGTATCATAAACAAATTGTTACTATGTACAAGCAGTGGAAATAGAATGTAAGCACTGGATTGGACTTCTTGTAAAGCATATTTATGATTTATGGCACACAAACTCATTCAGCTGCAGTTTATTCAACAAACCCTTGTTTAACGGTGTATAACCACAGAGAACTTTTTTAAAAATTTAGGCATGAAACTTATGGGGGAAGACGGAAAGTAACTCCACTTAAAGCAAACAAAGCGAAGTAATTATTGGACATTATTGGACATTTCCAAGAATTCCAAGCATTTCTTTAAGAAAAAAATAACACAAGCTGAGGTTCCGGTGGGCGCCTGACTCTCCAATCATTTCAGGATCCCTGAATGAAAGAAAGCCTCTCTCTTGCAAAGCTGCCAAATCTGGGCTGCAGAAATCCGGACGTGCGATAGGTTACAGGTCTACCGTACGCAAAGGCATGCAAAGGTACACAAAGACTGAATATCTCGCTGCCCTCTGGTAGCTGTCCAGATTGCTTTCAGCCTTTTTCGTCCTTATTCCGATCTGATAGCTCTGCGGAAACAAAAACGAATGTTTTTTGAGTGAGAGGCTTCAATTCAACCTACGTCCAACGCCCGT
The DNA here is from genome assembly GCF_049901715.1 of Pseudonaja textilis. Classification (NCBI taxonomy): domain Eukaryota; kingdom Metazoa; phylum Chordata; class Lepidosauria; order Squamata; family Elapidae; genus Pseudonaja; species Pseudonaja textilis. The sequence continues at coordinate 262,512,404 of NC_141990.1, forward strand.
GGCACCATTTTAATCCAATCTTCCTCTTCCTCCTCCTCCTCCTGATACACAGCATACAAACTTACTACACCTCTCCCGCAGTCCGCGGCTCTCGAGGCCAACCCACCAAGTTATAATACTGTATGCGCGTATAAATTTCAGGCGGCCAATGAGCTCTCGGAGGGAGGGGGGGCGGTATTACGCATGCTCACTGGAGGAAGAGCAGCCGCTCAGGAAGTGGCTGGTCTCACCAGGAAGGGGCGGGGCGGAGGGGTTTAGACGCCGGGCAGTGTAGAGTCTAAGCTGCCTTTGCGGTGGTGGCTGCGCCTGCGATGGCTTCTGTGTCCAGTCCGGTCCCTCGGCCGCCTCGCGGCGGTTGCTCCGTGCACTGGTTCCGACGGGGGTTGCGTCTTCACGACAACCCTGCTTTGCAGGCGGCTATCCGAGAAGCGACCTCCGTGCGCTGCATCTACATCTTGGACCCCTGGTTCGCTGCGTCCTCCGCGGTGGGCATCAACCGCTGGCGGTGAGTGGAGTCAGTCGGACGGTACTACTCCTGCGTATCCGCCAAGTTGGGGAGGTGGGTGGGGGTGGCGGGACTCGAGAGCAGGGTTGGAGCGGGTCAGGTTGCTCAGCGCGTTATATGACACGAGTGTCACGTTCATGCCGCGCAGCTCCTTCCCAGTGGAGTCAGCTTTCCATCATTCCGAGGTGGGTAAAATGAGGAGCCAGATTGTTGGGGCCAATAGGCTGACCCTGTAAGTCGCTTAGAGACGGCTGTAAAGCACTATAAAGCGGTATATAAGCCTTAAGTGCTATTGCTATCACCTACCGCAGAGATTTGAGAGGGGGTCGAAGGTGCATCATGTGTGCTGGGATTCAGTAGGAAAAGATTAAATGAAATAGGGACAACAGATCTGTGGGCAGTGGGAGAGGGAATAGGACGGGTAATGATTTTATGACAGAATGAATAATCGACCCTGCCGCCTTATAAATTCCCCTCCTGCCTCACCCAATGGTGATCTGTTTTGACCCTCGCCAACTTCTGGCTCACGTGACAAGAACCGTGTAGGTAGGATGAGTTGAAGAGCATTCTCTTGTTGATAGTTCGCTTGGAGGAGAGCAGCGCTGCGGAGTAAATAACAAGCCCGCGCAATATGACACTTACCCGGTCCGCTGCTTGTCCAAAGAGGTCACAGAAGAGGAGTTTGCTTCAGAGGACCAGTAGAATTAGGAACCCTGATCTGCATTGACACCTGAGTCAAATAAGCTTGAGAGATGGAGGGATATAACTCTGCTTAGCCTGTTTGAATAGGAGAGCTGAGCAGTTCTGTGGTAGGGATGCTTCAGATCTACTTATCCATCCTATTTAGCCTGCCTTTATTTTGATAAATAACTGAAGGCAACAAAATAAGTTCACAACAACAAACCTGTCAGTTGAGTTGGGCTGAGAGTGACTGGCCTAGATGGCTTTTATGCCTAAGGTGGGACTAGAATTCACCATTCCCAGGTTTCTATCCTGTTGTCTTAACCAAAGACTAAACTGGCTCTGTTTTTGGTTTCTGCGTTGAACAGATGGCTTGATTCTGTAGCCTAATGGCTCTTAGGCTATGGAGCCCTGTAATACTTTAACACTGAAATTCATATAAGGAAGCATGTATTTTGTCACAGGACATGTTGTTCTTTAGTTTTCCTCAGATATATAATATCCCCTTATTCCAGGAATGCACAAGATTCTCTTAAATGCTCAGCATTTCATTGCCATCCATGTTCCACACTCAGCCCTTTCAGTCACTACAAAAGTTTTAATACCCTATAAGTGTACATGTAATTAAAATTAAACACAGTTAATAGGATTATAACCTGGGCATACATTTAGTATTTTCCTTCCTGCCAGGCTAAATTTAACTTCAATTTTAAAAATAAGTATCCAGAATTTTCTAAGGCTGCATATGTCCCTGGATCTTCAGGTTATGCACCTATGTTGGTTTCTTGATTTATTGACTTCTAGATGTCAACAGATTTCAAAGTGACACATAAGGAAAGAATAATAATTTGCACGTAGGGTAATTATGTTATGAAAGAGCCACACCTGCATTTTCTCAATTATTTACTTGGAAAACCTATCTGATATTTAGTCCCTCTGTATGAAAGATTGTGGGAAGTGTGTCTGAATATTTCATCACTGAAGAGGCATCTCAGATCAGAAAAAAATGTTTTGAAGAGGGTCTCCTTAATTCACTATAACTAAGGCTGAGAAATTCCTCTTATGTTTTTCAAGATTCTGTATCTCAAGCTAATCTTAAAACTACCTTCTGAAATCTATGTCATTCTTGCTTTTTTGGTTTTGCCAACTATGTGGAGTATTCTAGTGCTTACAGAAGAAACATCCATATACATATTCAGCTTCTAAATAATACTATAGCTTTAAGAACTGGATCCAAAACTGTGGCAAGAAGGGCTTGCTTCAATTCCTGTTGCAAATTATTCTGTAGCATAGGTGTTACCATGGAAGAAGATGAATTGGTAGTGATTTAAAAGGATCCATACAAGACAGGAAGGATAACCCATTGATGACCTAAAATAACTGCTGAACAGGATGTGTTCTATAAGTAGCTTGGATCTAAGCTGTAAGATCCCTCTCCTCCCAAATCTGTTCTGTTACTAGCTTTGGGCATGCTTAACTTACCTGCTACTCCTGTTTCTTTGCCCTTGGTAGACTGCATTAAATTATTTTGAGCCACATTTAAGCAGCTCCTACAAAGAGCCAATTAAGCAGGGTATAAATATAGCACATTACTTTTACTTTTTGAGTGTGAACCAGTTAAACACCATACATAGCTACTGAATGATTCTGTATAGTTTTAGGCTTATAAACAATTTACTTGGAAATGAATTCTATCCACTGATGCATACTCTTAAAACCTCCTGTTTTAAGCTGGAATAGTTTTGGAAATAATTTCTAGACAGGAGTATGTCTTTTCTATATCACACAATACCACCACATTTTAAAGTCATCTCCCAGTTTTGCACCAATGAAAGTGAGAGATGGAGCAGCAATAGAAGTCACTCATTCATTGCTAACAGTTGTAGTGTGATTTTGCCTTCTTTCTTTAGGATAATTCTTGTTCTACTCGTTCTGCTATTTTCATTCAGTATACTCTTAATTGGGTCTCTACATATGAAATTCTGGGTATAAACGATGGGTTAGCTCTTCCATACCAGTTTAGTCATTTAGTAGGTGGAACATGATTATTCTGCATTTTTTTGCCAGAAGAAAAGTCTATGTAGATGATTTAAAGTTTAAAGTTTATTTTTCTTAAGCAAGAAAAATATCACAAGAAGCAAATGCCTGGTTAACATCTGGAATAAACAATGAATATTCATATTTAAAATATAGAAAGAAGTATAATGACTTGTGCAGGATATAATTAATGGAATTTTTTGTTCAGTATTTCATAATTTACTTATTCTTGTCATCCTTGTTGATTTTGGAAAAAAATTAAAACTTAGGAGAACGCCAATGCCATAAAACTTGAGTTCTCCAACTCTATTTCCATTGAAGGAAATAGCTATGAGTGACCACAGGGGGTCCTCAACTTAAGACCGCCCATTCAGCAACCATTCACAATTATGACAGTGCTGAACAAAAGCACATACGAACCCCTCCTGAACTTTCTACCATTGCAGTCAGTGGACCAATATTTGGACACTTCTAGCACATCCACTTTATGACTATGGCAGCGCTACAAGTTCTCCATCACTGCAGGCCGGCAAGTTTTGACTGGCTAGGCTTAGTGTTATATGGACTTTCCTCCTGCCTCATCACATCAGCAAAAGGTTTGGGCTTTCCCTTCTCCATACCACTTCCGGAAGGCTTTGGTCTTCTCTTGGCCTAACCTTGCAAATCCTCCTCATTTTCTATGCACTTCATTTTCTATGATTAAGCATACTGAGCTGATGCAAGGCATGGCTACCATAGAAAGCTAGCCAATTAAATGTGTTAGAGCTTGGAGATCTTCTAGTTCAGCTCCCTCCTCAAGCAGGAGATCCTATACCATTTCAGACACATGGCTGTCCAGTCTCTTCTTAAAAACCTCCAGTGATGAAACCCACAACTTCTGATGGCAAGCTGTCAATTATTCTCACTGTTAGAAAGTTTCTCCTTAATTCCAGGTTCTTTCCTTGATTCGTTTCCATCCATTGTTTCTTGTCCTGCCCTCCAGTGCTTTGGAAAATAAGTTGAAACCCCCTGCCCCGCTTCCTTGTGTCAGCCCATCAAATACTGGAATACTGCTGTCATGTCACTCTAGACCTTCTTTTCTCTAGACTAGCCATGCGCAATTCCTGCAATCATTCTTCATATGTTTTGGTCTCCAGGGCTTTAATCATCTTAGTTGCTCTTCCCTGCAGTTTTTTCAAAGTCTTAACATAATCTTCATTGTCTGGTGATCAAAAATGGATGCATTATCCCAGGTTGTATAAAGTGGTACTTACACTTCATGTGATTTTGATTTTTTAAAAAAATATTATTATTTTCCAAAGGTTAGAAAAAGCCTTGTGAGGCTTGGTATTCCTCTCATGATGTTTCTGAGGTTCTTTCTAGCCTTTGGAAACATCTCCAGGGCTGGGGCTTGTCTCATGAGGTTTCCAAAGGTAGAAAGAGTCTCAGAAACATTGGCGAGATGAGTATCACCACTGTGGCCTCTCCTGTCCCCTGAGGCACCTGGTTTAATGATCACAATGGGCAGCTTGGGACTGTGGTCATTGAGCAAGGCACTCACATGGGCATCTTACTTAACAACCACAACAGTTTACAACCCAAATTGTGGGCTGAATTGTAGTCTTAAGTTGAGGGTTACATGTAGCAGTATTTGCTGCTTGCATGGAGAATTGTAGCATTCAGCAAATGGTCCTTCATTTCTAGTTTACAGAATATGGATAAATCACAAATATTTTTCTATTTTCTCTGATAATTTGCATAAATCAAAAATTCAATTTTGCAGTGATACATGCATTCACACAGGACAATTTGCATATACATATGCCCTTAGCCTCTGGTTTTGTTCCTGACTTCTCTATATACAGCTTAAAAGTCAGCCTTTTATTTGCAAAAATGGCAAAGAACATTTTGATGGGGATATAAATTAAGAAAATCTAATGTGACAATGGATAGATTTTCTGTAGCTAGGAACTAGTAACCATGGTGGGTGTTGATAATATCATTAGGTGGAATAAAATAAAGCTTTTTGTCATCTTTTTTGAGAACCTGTGGGAACTTAAAGAACCAACCAATTACTCCAGGTTTCATGGAAGTTTAAAGAATCTATTTTGACCTAAATTCAAACTGATTTATACCATTTTAATTTTGGTCCTGAACTCATTCAGGGGTTTTATTTTTTATATTTTGGAAAGTGCTCTATGCATACAATTCAAAGACCTAGTGTAAGCTTTCACTGAAAAAAGATGCACACATATTCTTGTGTTACAATATAAGTTATATGCTGAGATAGTTATCCATTCTAGTATCCTACCTTCATGCCAGGAGCCAGAGACCCCTCAAATAAATTAAAAAGGCCAGACAACTGAATCAGTCAATAAGCTCTCAACTCTAGGATCATATTCATGTTAACCATATTTTCTAGGTATATGTGTCTGTGTATTATTCACTGAAGTACTTTTTATGACATAGTTTCAGATTGAGAACCTTCTTACCATGTAAAACACTTGATTTCCCCTTTCCTTCTACATTTTTCCCTCATGAAAAGGTATGGAAAAAGAAGATGTGTTTGCAAGAATTTCTTATTTGGGCCTTGCTAGACAATTTGTAGAAGAGTACAGAAATGGCCTTGAAGATGGTATTCAACATTTGTTATGTAAACACCAGTTTAGCTTTAAAAGGGAGGAGTGAATGAGCAAGAAACTCAAGATTGCCCTGCCTTGATTTTCTTTAGAATAATAGGAGGGTGACAGAATCAGTCAGGCTTTCAAGATTTGTTATTATACTTTTCAACTACAAAGCAGTAATTCTTATGACATTTGATTTATAACCTATTCTAGCTCAAAGGGATGATACAGTTACTGATTACATTTTGTTTCTTCTCTTTAGGTTTTTGCTCCAGTCTCTGGAAGATTTGGACAACAGTTTAAGAAAACTTAATTCCCGTTTATTTGTAGTACGAGGGCAGCCAACTGATGTTTTTCCAAGACTCTTTAAAGTAAGATTATAACCACATCTGAAAATCCTGCTTGGGTAGAAATAATTTGCTTTTATAATTTGAAAAATAAATCTAACTTATACTGCTAATGCTAATATTTTGTTATTTTGGGATTTGAATTAAAATCATGCTATCTATTTATAATAATATGGCTCTTCTATATATGCCAGCTGTTCCCTTTCATGCTTTCATAAATAGAGGTGATGTATGATTTTTGTGTAGTTGCATTCAAATAAATACTACTAATAGGATGGGCTTTCACCAGTATATTAGAATGGGTATTTTTTTTCAAAAAGGAATTATTTTTAAATTTATTTTAAAAATAGTAAATACTAAACATTTAATATTTTATTAAACAGAGTTAAAAGGTTTTTTCTTATTAAATTAAAAGCTCTTTTGATAATCTTTCAAATATTCATTCTGCCTAACGTAAGTATTTAATTTTCATGTTAGCATATAGATACAGTTTGCCTAAATATTTGACCTTTCAGTTATGGCTATGTTATTTTTGTGATGGGGCTAGACAAAATCATAAGAACAGAGGAAAAAATAAGAGGAAAGGGAAATAAAAAATTCCTAAGTGCATATATACACAGTTGTATAAACTACCAGAGTTTCTTGTCTTAAAAGCCTAGGAGCAAATGTTTTTAATAACATTGCAATAGTAACAGATTGGAAATGAGCCCAGAACTCACTCCCTTCATCTTTCCTAGTATGCTTCTGATGTAGAATTTGAAAATTATCCAATAGTAATGGGTTGGTTATAAACTATAAATCTGGGTAATATTAGCTCTGATTGCTTAATTCTCTCAAGCCTTTAGGGATGCTGCATACAGTACTTTTCAGCGATAAAGGCGTCAATTGACTTGTGTTTTATTCTCCTTCCATTAGAAAAAAGCTTCTTGGCTTATTAAGTTACAAAAAATCTAATTTATTCCTATTATATGGCAAAGTAAAATATAATAAGGTTTATAGGGATGTTCTGGATAATTGCTCCCATCAAACTAGCTAACATTACATACTATCAGAAATGATGGGGATTTAAGATCTTTAGAGAAACCATATTGCCTCTTTCAGTGGTAAACTGATTCAGATCCATTCTTTGGCATGTTATATCTGAAAATAGGTGTGGGTGTCATATGTACTGTAAATCCTTGATTTAATGAACTATGAGGGGAAGTGTTTGTCAAAGACAGAACATTCATTAAATCTGAGTGGGCTTTTACACATGTGGAAAATGGGAATCACATTATGCACAAGTATATTGTGAACGTTGTGCATTTTGTATATTGCATGCATGAATGGCAAAAGGGATTTTACACATTAAAAGAATTGTATGTGAGATTTATACAAGCATAAAACGGTAGGTAAAATTTATGCAAATATAATACGGTGCATGGCATTTAATGTAGGACAGAGCCATACAGTATATCATGAGGTAAATATGTGGTTGATCAGAACCATATAGTGTATGGACATATTCTGTCTGTTGAATCCAAAATCTGCTGGATTGATATCTTTTAAATTGATGATTTAGTGTTTTGCAAAAGTAGAAAAATTGGCTCTCATAACTTTATCCTGAAAAATACTTTCTCCTACTAGTCTTTCTCTGTATAATAAAAAGAGTTCATTGAAATTTAGGATTTCACTTTGAGAGCTGCTGTTGGGGATAGGATAGAATTAAGCCATTCAGACTAATTTTAATATTTACCATGACATCAGTATTTTTGTGTTCCTGTTCCTACTTTTTTATGTTTTCTCTTATAGAGTTTTTTTACAGCCCAGCGGGGAATTTAACTTAACATTGTGACATATGTACTCCAATAATTTTTTGTTAGGCTTTTTTTTCAAATTTGTTATTGAAATAGTCCGTTTTTTTAATAGTTCAAAACTGCTCAACTTTAATTCTGGCTAAGGTTATAAAAGATTATTTTGATCCCCAGTAATAGAAAAAGGGCTTTAATGATGCCATTTGTTTGATTAAGAAACATGTAAATGAGTGGGTTAAAAAATTAGATCATCCTTTTTTCTTACTCATAGATGAAAATTTTAACTTTCTGTAAATACATTGTTCTTGTATTGAATTGTATCTGTGGACTAGATACAATGCAATATATCCAGAATCCTTAAAATATTATCAGTATCTTGCATACATGCTTACCTATTTATATTATGTGAAGAAATCGAAAGAAATGTAATTACATTTTGCCTCCCAGCCCTTTCCCTTGTATCCTTCCTTGCTTCCTGCAAGGATGTAAAGGTGTTAATTAGAAGGCAATACACATCCCAACTGTTCCTCATCTGTGGTTGCAGCTGTTTAATGGAATATGTGTACTTACTTCACAGAGCTTCTTTAGGGCAAATCGTAGATATGTATGTTTGCATCACTATAAAATGTATTTCCATTGTTTGGTCTCCACATGAATGAAAGCAACATTCTCGTTGATTCTTTAAAGTATTTCTATACATTAAAGGCATGCAGAGCTGAGATGATGAAGATATTACAATATATTTGAAAAGTGGGGTTTTTTTTCTGTAGATGCAGAATAAAGACTGATATGCATTTAGCTGGTCGGGGTAATGTTTTTGAGCACTAACATGCTCAAAAAGCTAGACGGGGCTGAAATGTTCTTGCAATCTTTTATCTTGCATTTGAATTTTCTAAAACAGTGTTTCTCAGCCTTGTAAATCAGTACTGTATAGTTAATGCTTTAGAGTAGCATTTCTCAGCCTTGGCAACTTTAAGATGTGTGAATTTCAACTGCCTCCACAAACTGGCTAGGGAATTCTGGGAGTTGAAGTCCACACATCTTAAAAGTTGCCAAGACTGAGAAACGCTACTCTAAATCAGTGGTTCTCAACCTTTTCTTCACCACGGACCCACTTTAAATACCTTTTGTGGCCATGGACCATGGCCACAGACCCCAAGACTTAATTCAAGATTTAAATCATAACATTTCTTCAAGCCTTTGTGGTTCCCCTGTGACAACATTGTCGGCCACAGATTGAGAACCACTGCTCTAAATCATTGACTATACAGTATTGATTTACTTCACACTATATACAGTATGTGCAAAGAATGAGTCATGTAAATAGAAGGGAACTGCTGAGAACTAAAATAAGCTTCAATCAATCATGTTTGGTTCAAGCTGCAATTTTCAAGTTGGCGTTTGGAGCAGGTTCACATAAATGCATTACAAAAAGTATTCTTCATTTCTAAAGCATCCCAGTCTGGAATGCAAAGACAGGAATAATTTTAACAAATGGGTAGTTAATACTGGATAAACATAATCCAGGCAGTTGTCAGCTCAGCTTTCAGTTACAAAAGTGGATCTAAGACTATCCTCCTTTATGTGTACTCTTTAGATGTACCTATCTAAAAAGGACCAGATTATCTCTCATTTAGTGTCTTCTAGTTACTCCACATTGTAAGCATTTCATCTCATTTGACTGTCCCTTATCTGGCTTAATAGTAGCCAAGCCAAAGGTCCAATATCTGCACAGTCTCACCTAACTCCTTACAGGAAGAAATAGAAGTGACTGTAATTAATCTACTTATCGTGCCTCAATTGAACTTCCCTGTGATTTTACCTGGCGGCTTCATAAATAGCATGGGGGATGGAATGGAATCTTATATCACTCCATTGCTCAGTGCTATAGGATCAACTCATTAAGTAGGACAACATCCACTTAATACCATGCTTCCAAGTTCAGCCCAGAGAAATCCAATAAGATCCCTTGGCTGAAATAAAAAGTAGAAGATTCAGAAAAATCAATAAGGTTGGGTTTCTTTGTTTATCTCCCAAAGTGGTTCTCCATTTTTAGCAGAGATTATTTTAATCCAGTGTTCTTTTAGGAACATAGGAAACTGGCAGTCAGTGGAAGAAATTAAACAGGCAGTCTTCATTTCAGAAAAGCTGATGAGATATGTGTCTGATGAGCCTTCTGTGCCTTGTTGCTTGCTACATTTCAGAGATAGGCAATCGCTGATACTTCAGATATTGTTGGATGATAATAAAAACTGTAATAGAGCTCCTGTCTAGAAAACCACATGTTGCTTATCTTTACTTGTTGGTGCAAAGAACTGCATTGTTCACATTGGTCATATATTTATTTGTTTGTTTGTTTATATTATTTATTTATTGGATTTCTGTGCCATACTAATCTCACTCCTCTTACTGATACAGAAGCTCTGGGCAGCTTACATAAAAAAATAAAAGTGCAAAAAACAAAGTAGAATAAAAAGTTAAAAATTAAAATTAAAAACCAAGATGATGGACAGCCTGGGGGAGAGAATCTTCTCTATCCCGTCAGCTACTCCAATGCAGTGAGTTTCTGTTGGGGGCCCAGGCCAAGCAGCTGTTATTATTTGATAATAGCTATATTACTCAATGCTTAATACATGTTGATAAGATGAACTTAAAAATAGGAACTTAATAAACTACTGCAATGGATTTTTGTTGCTAAGCTTGATGGAAAGATTCAGCAATCCTCAAATGGAGAAATGATTGTTGAAGATGAAGGGATCTGCTAAGATGACTAAATCAATTTCTTTGATTAGAGAAAAGTCAGTATCTATGTTTATGACAAATTGGAAACCTCTTATGGAGTTTTTGCGTAAAACAGAAAAAAATGAACTTACGATTTGTGGTTTGGATTATTACACATCTAACTCTTTATAGATGATCATAGAAAAAATGTTAAACTGTAAGAGTAAGAAGTAAATATATAATTATATTTATAACAGCTGCAAAGATTATTAGAAGCTACCTCTTTGTATCTTTTCATTCTTTTCTACTTTATTTTTTCCCCCTTTTCTTGCACTTTTAGATTTCTCTTCAATAGTTTTCTTTTTCTTACTTTATATAGTTTGCATTAGCTTTGCTTTGCTTTTTAAAAAAATCTTTAATAAAAATTATAAAAAAGAAACAAAGGGAGTGTCATGGGAGAGTTTTGAGGAAAAAAAACATATTATTTGCAAATCTTTAGAAAAGGATCTTTTCCCTTGTTCCAGTGTTGGCTTTTTGTCATTATTTTGTTTTGACCATTACCACCATATTTTAATGATCTGCATTGGTATTTATCTGATATTTTCTTCTGTTTTTACAGGAATGGGGGGTGACCCATCTCACTTTTGAATATGATTCAGAGCCTTTTGGAAAAGAGAGAGATGCAGCTATAGTGAAATTGGCTAAGGAAGCAGGAGTAGAAGTGACAACAGAGAATTCACACACCCTTTATGACCTAGATAGGTAAGATACCAGTCTCTTTATATGCATGTCTAAGGGGAAGACAAAACAAAACTGTGGATTGTTACAGGAGATGACTTGGAAGACTATTTTTTTTTTTGTAAAATGGGTCAGGGTTTCATTTTTTCTGTTATAGCCCTATAGATAAAGAAGTTACCAGTTTGCATATATAGCAAACTCTCATGACCTGAGACAGAGGAGAAAAGAATAAGAAGTTAATTCTAAATTTATAAAATGCAAACTAAGTCTGTTATGTCTATAAATACAAGTACCATAAATTATACCTACTGCAAACTTGCCATCCACTAAAATCCAGGCATGTTTGAAAAGAAGTAGTACTTTGCATGTGGCTATTAGGAAAGGATGCCTTTTTAAAGAATAGTGGAGGCTGAAGTAGAATAGGATTTCAGTGATCTGCCCATTATGTTCAGTCTGATCCATCCTAAGCATTCTTCACTTAAATTGCAATTATTGCTTCATATCATGTACTTCATAGCTGCCAACTCCCTAGTAAACCAAAAGTTTAATAGTGTCAGTCTGGGCTATCTCTGGGTCGGTATTAATAGTGCCATCCAAGATGCTGCTCCAAGATGCTCACAGTGTTGCTCCAAGATGCTGCTCCGGCACGACAAGTCTCACAAAGATTCATTTCTGGCGGAGTTTGAGGGAGAGAAAGAAAGACTTCTGCTGCTTCTGCTGCTTTCCTTGCATGAACCCTCTCTCTCTCTCTCTCTCTGCCTCTGTCTCTCTCTCTCTCTCTCTTGCTCCCCCTGAGAATGGAGCTAGACATGATATCCTGCGATCCCAAATAAAGAATGATCGATCGGTAGGAAAACTGGGTGAGGAATTTTCCTGGAGACTTTGGGATTTTCCCAGGGTCTCTGGTCCGTGGGATTTAAAATTATGAGTTTGGTGTTCCCCGAGGTCCAAAAGGTTGGCAACCCCTGCTCTACTGAATGTGTGAGACCAAATATTAGTCATGTCAAGTCCAGTTAGGAAGCATGTGCAATCCTGAATCATTCCTGACTGGACAGCCTTACCTTCAGTGTTGAAAACGCCAAGAAATGCAAATCGTTCAAACTAGCTCATGAAAAAAGATAGCAGAGTCTATGGTGGTAGATAGCATGGTTTATGGTGTACGAATCATATATGTATATTGCCCTGACCATCCAGATGTAGCAGATTGCACTTAAAATTGCAGGCTATTGGATAGAATGGCTGAATTCATCGTGTGAATTCCACAAGATGGAATTCCTATAGGCCAGGGGTCTTCAAACTTGACAGCTTTAAGACTTGCAGACTTCAGCTTCCAGAATTCCTCCTCCAGTCATATTAGTTCAGGAATTCTGGAAGTTGAAGTCCACAAATCTTCAACTTGCCAAGTTTGAAGACCCTTGCTGTAGGTCATGGCTTATCTACTTCCCTGTTTTAATTCCAGCCTGCTCTATGTGAACAGTCTACTGGAACACAAACACCTCTACGGTTCAATAGGAAGATATATGAAGTAATGTTGTTGCCTGTGCCAGTTTTCAAGGTTGAAGTGTGTGTGGAAAAAGACAAGCAGAAGCAATCCAGCAATTAGATACATGACAGAATTGGATAGAAGCCAAGAGCCAATCCCAGCCTTCTGCATCATTCAGTAGCTGGGGTGATATAAGAACACAAGACGTTATGGAGCAGAGCTAGCGGTAACATGTTCAGTTATGCTCTGCTCCCAATATTTTCATTTCTCTGGGACAGAAGGCTGGCACTAACAAAGGATGCAGGGCGGCTCCAGCTGGTGCTCATCTGACTTGAATCCCCACCCCACCTTGGGAATAATGTGCTCTGAATAAATCTGTTGGAACGCCTCAGGTCTTGCCCAATGAGGGGCCAGAGTTGAAACAGAACCGATCCTGTCAGCGTTCTTGCAGAATCATTGAAAGGATCAAGTTTGTGCTGGCTGAATAGAGATGTCAATTTTCCAGAAATTTAGAAGCCGCATAAAGTCAGAAATTTGGAGAATTTGCTGAATGAACATAGTAATCCTTCCGTTCCCCCCCACACACACACACAATACCAAACTGGTGAGACCACACTTGGAATACTGCATCCAGTTCTGATCCTCATGATACAAAAAAGATGTTGAGAGCCTGGAAAGTGTGCAGAGAAGAGCAACAATGATATGTTGTGGAATGGATGTGGAGGCTAAATCATATGATGAATGGTTGAGGGAGCTAGATATGTCTAGCTTACTGAAGAGAAGGATTAGGGGAGGAGGGACATGATAACTGTCTTCCAGAATTTGAGGGGCTGTCACAGAGGCAACTGACTTATTCTCCAAACTACCAGAAGGCAGTACAAGAAACAACAGGTGAAAGTTTGTCAAAGAGAGATGCAATTTAGAAATAAGGAAATATTTTTGACAGTGAGAACAATTAATCAGTGGAATATTTTGCTTCTTGGAATTGTGGGTGTGGCATCACTGGAGGATTTCACAAACAGACTGGACAACCATTTGGGATTATATAAAACTCCTGCCTTGAGCAGGAAGTTGGATTAGAAGTCCTCCAAGTTCTCTTGCAGGCTTATGATTCTATGTTCTAAATCGCCTGCAAGTTAGACTGGGCTTTACTATGCATGCAGATTTCCACTTATGCAAGCAGTAAGGCAGAGGATGAATTTTCAGGGGAAATGGATGTTAAAAAGTGGGTAGATGGATGGAGAGAAAGATGTATACGTCAGGTTCCCAAGTGATGAAATTCATTTAAAAAGAAAAGAACAAAGTCCGTCTTCAAAAAAGATTTCTTTTATTTAGGAAAGCATCAAATTCCATGGTAATTCCATGGTAATTCCAGATCTGACACAACCCGGAATTACCCTACAATATTACAAGTTAGAAACAACCCCCCAAGTCACGTTCTTCAATAGAAGTAATTCAACGTTGCTTGATGTCATAAATCTCCACCTAAAGGGGCCCAAGCATGGACAGCTCGTTTCCCACGGGAAGAAAGATCAACTAGCCAAAACATTCTCTTTATCTCCACTCCTCCCCCTTTAGGAATGTGTCAAGCCCGAAACTCTTCCCCCCATGACTGCCATAGAGAAAGTAAGAAAAAGAATATATACTAAGACTAACTAAAATGGCTTCACTTATGTCAATTTCGGGCTTGACAGTATATTTTAGCACATTGAGACAGACTTCATTCTTTATATATTAGTTTATTTCTTGATTTCATGGGTTGAAAACAGATTCCTTCACCATTGTTCTAGGTATCATTCAAAATGAAAGTTCTCCCATGAGCTGTTCAGAGCATCCAGAAGTGGGAGGTGCTTCAGTCTCTTCTGGAAAGGCTGGGCTTAAAACTCCGGGATGCTCCTCCTCCACGGGACACCTCTCCAGCGTCCCCCAGTTTTAGCTCAGCCTTCGTGGTAAGAGGTTGTGCACTCCCTGACTGGAACGGTTTTCTGATTCAGCTAGTCAAAATTAAGGTTTGCTCTTGGGTTAATTCGGCTTGTAAATTTTTCCCCAATTAATTTGGCAATTTCAAGGCTTGTGGCTCTATTAGGTCATCCCCCCGATCAGTTTGAGAGCAGTTCTTTGTGGCTGGCGGAGCCTACCACTCTGCAGGCAGCCTGAGACAGTCGCTTCAGGCAATTAGCTTATCTAATCCCCCGATCGTCTTATCTCTGCGATCTTGGTGAAGTGCTTGCAGCCGCGGCTCACTTCTCCTTGCCGTTTCGACTGACAGTATCATTTATCTGACAATTTAGAGAGTCAGTAGCAGCGGCTCGTTAAACTGCTCAGGCACTTAACATCGGAGATTCTGCCTTCCCGCCATTTTCAATGGCTGGCTTCAAGTTCGCGCCTAAATATCACAGGCGCTTTTCCCCGCTGGTTTCCCCGCTTTTTCCCGCTGGTTTTTTTCTTGGGGACTGGGGCAAGTACCTTCCCACTCCACTTCCCTGACATTATTTCTCTTTTATCTTGCTGGTGTTGGATAAGCAGGCTAGTCCTTAAACAGGAATTTTTTCCTTTTGCAATTGCTTTTGGATCATTACATTGGAGTGAAGCTGCAAGTGCCATTTCAAACAGCGGGACGTTTTTGACAGGAAAGGATCCATCCAGGCCCTGTATAGCTCGTTTCCCTTGTTGGGGACCAGGGATCCAGAATATTTCTTGCTTGGAGCGCTTGGGGGTTTCCCTTGTTGGGGACCCTTAGATACTGTTTCCCATTTACACAGTTTTACATGTGGATATAGGCACGTATATGTGTCTGTGTGTGTGTGTGTGTGTGTGTGTGTGTGTGTGTGTGTAGATATAGATATATAGACTTACACTCCTGGAGAAGCGTTCTACTTTCAACCACAGGGGTAGGCATCACCCCTAAGTACAAATAATAATAATAATAATAATAATAATAATAATAATAATAATAATAATAATAATTTTTAAAAAATTAAAGTTAGAGGCACGAGAATCAGTCCTCCACAATGGAAGGTGACAACATCTTCTTCCGCTCCAAGACAAATAAGTCCCGAGATAAGTCAGTGGGCCCCAAAAAGGCATCTGAGGTGGCGGATAAGGATGCCCATAGACGGCACCAAGCCTTGGAAAGGCAGTTGCAGAAACGGGCCAGGGAGGCGGACAAGATGGCTATGACACAACAATTGGATCAGGGCCCAAGTACATTGTTGGGGCCCTTGGACTTATCCACCCAGCCCAGACAAGCTATTTCTGGACAGCCTCCCATAGGCATATCTCCTCCAATGAGCACTGCCCGGCGAATCCCAGAGGCAACCTTCACCCCTGTGGCTGCCGGTTTAAGATAGGAGGAGGGATTACCTGAGACTATTCCCATCAAAATGAGGCAATGGATGGAGATGGCTATACAAAAGGGCATTGCGGCTGGAGTTCAGCAATCCATCCGGACTAGACACTTTTTGGCTACTTCAGAAGCGGGATCCCTGTCTGCTTGATCCTTTGCGCATATGGGACATCATCAAACTCAGGTATTCCCCAATATTCCTGATTTACTAGTCCAGGGTCTTTTGGAGGAGGTGGAATTAGATGACCAGGATGTTCCCATGGGGGTGGGGTCGATCCATCAGATGGACTTGGGGTTGTCAGAGGCTGACCCACTAGAACGAGGAATGTCGGATGACGAAGGCCTCATTCCGGACCAACCTACCTTTTCTGGCCTTTTTCGTCTGCACCTCTTTAAATCTTTACTGTTCAAAGCAAAGAACACCGCTAAACTAGGCACATCAAGCCCTCATCCATTGTCAACAGGGTCTCAGGACGAATCTGAGGATCTAATATTCTCACAACCGGCTAATGAGCAGAAACTATTCCTCTCCCTCGTATGTTTGCTGAATTAGTACAAAATCAATGGGCATCAGCAGCATCCTACCCAGCCCCAACAGGGTACGATAAACGATATTATAATTTGGCACCAGAGTTTTCAAATTTTCTCAAAACACCAGAGGTGGATGAGCCCATTGTGACACTGGCCTCTTCTTCAATCTTTCCCAATGAGGCCGAGGAAGCCCTGGGACCGGAGGAAAAGAGAGCAGAGTTGACACTCCGTAGGGCGCATGTTTCTGATGCCTGGGCCATTAGGGCAGCTACAGCTGCGTCCTTTTTTACACGGTCCTCCCTATGATGGCTCTTCCATTTGAGGGATATATTGCCGGCGTCAAATGTCAGATCCCACCAGGACATTGCTAAGATTATTGCAGCGGCAGAATTCGCCGACGCCACATTTAATGCAGTGAAATTCTCGTCTAGAGCCATAGCATCTCACGTATCAGCACGGAGACTCCTATGGCTCAGACATTGGCAGGCGGATACCAAGCATAAATGTAAGCTGGCATCAGCCCCAATATCGGGGGATAAATTATTTGGCAGTGTCTTGGAGCCCTTGCTTATTGAGAATAGAAAGAAGAAAAAAGTGCTTCCCCCTCTTTTTCAGAGGTCTGAAAACAGAACACCCCAGTCGTTTCGAAGGGGCTCCTTTCGGCCCTACTAGCAAGGCCCATACGTTCCCAGATCGCAGAGAACATCAGGCTACAGGCCCAGTTTTAGACAGGATAGGTTGGAATCTTCCAATAGAGGTCAGCGGGGAGGCCAAAACAGAAGAAACCCCAGAGGTACCGGAGGCCGATTTTTTCATCGCCCCAAGTGAGTCCTTCACAGCAACTCCCATTGGAGGGCGGCTAAAATTGTTTGCTGATCAATGGGACAGCTCCACCTCTGATGCGTGGATCAGGGACTCTGTTAGGTTTGGTTTGGCGCTAGAGTTTCAATCCTCCCCCCTGAGCTTTTTCATTAGGAGCCCAAGGTCCACGGACCCCATTAAGAGAGCGTTGATGCAGGAGGCTATCAACCATCTTCTGCATATTCGGGCCATTAGAGAGGTCCCATCTGAACAACAGGGTCAAGGCTGTTAGTCTCTAATGTTTGTGGTCCCAAAGAGTTTGGGGGGCTGGAGGGCAATTCTGGACCTCAAACGTCTGAACAGATCATTGGCTTATCGAAAATTCAAGATGACTACTCTCCAATCCATTCTGCTCAGCATCAGAGAGAACGATGTCCTGACCTCTATAGATCTGACAGAGGCTTATCTACATATACAAATTAGACCTGCTCACTACAAATATCTTAGATTTTGCTATTGTGATCGGCACTATGAATATATCACCCTACCATTCGGTCTGGCTTCGGCCCCTAGGACTTTTACCAAGGTCCTAGCGGCTTTGGCTGCCTCCCTCAGGATCAAATCTATTCATTTACAATGTTATCTGGATGATATTTTAATTTTGTCATCTTCCAGACATCAAGCAAATTTGGATGCCAAGATTACTCTGGAGACCCTTCAAGGTCACGGCTTTTCCATAAATTGGGATAAAAGCCATTTGATCCCTTCAACTAGGTTAGTTCATTTAGGGGCAGTGATAGATACCTATCTCTCAGGACAGGTTGAATAGTATCCAGTCTTTGGCCAGAGAGATCAGAGCCTTAAAGAGGGTTTCCCTGGCAGTTCTGTCTCAACTGTTAGAGAAACTGATTTCTTGTATTTCCATTGTGCCTTGGGCTCCATTCCATTCTAGGGATCTGTAATGGTTCCTGCTACCTTTCCAGCGATCTGGAAGAGCCATTTCCAACGTCCGGAAAAAGGTACTGCACAATGTTCTCCGATCGCTCCGCTGGCGGTCGGAAAACACGATAAACAAGGGGTGTCATTTCAAGGAACCTTGCAGGGCAACGATCACAACTGATGCCAGCCTGGTAGGATGGGGAGCTCACTTCCAATCCCACACTGCACAGGGAAGTTGGACTACTTCCGAACAATCACAAAGCATCAACCTGTTGGAGCTGCGAGCAGTTCATCTGGCGTTACGCAGTTTTCTACCCCTTTTCCAATCACGCCACGTTCTGGTCTTGACAGACAATATCACAACCAAGGCCCACATAAACAGACAGGGGGGTACCCACTCCAAACTTCTGATGCTGGAGACGGCCAGGTTGTTCAAGTGGGCCAAGGCCAATCTGTTTTCGCTCAAGGCAGAGCACATAGCAGGGGCTTTAAACACACAAGTGGACTGGCTCAGCAGGACCACGATAGATCAGACAGAGTGGCGCCTACACTCGTCTTTCTTCCAGGAAGCAGTGCGGAGGTTTGGGCAACCAGTGATCGATCTATTTGCCTCTCCCCTCAACACCCAATTGCCCCGGTATATTTCAAGGTACCCAACTCAGGGGGCGGAGGCTGTCAACGCCCTGTGATGTCAGTGGCCTCCCAGACTTCTATATGTGTTTCCTCCACTCCCTGTAATATCCAGGTTGATCCAGAAGTTATTGCAGGAACGAGCGGAATTGATATTGGTCACCCCTTACTGGCCCAGGCGAACGTGGTTCGTGGACTTACAGGACCTGTCGAGAGAACAACCGTGGAAAATTCCATCGTCACGGATTTCCCTATCACAAGGGCCAGTACTTCACCCGGACCCACAATGGCTCAGCCTAGTCGTATGGAGGTTGAGCGGAGCCATTTAAGGACCCAACAGATTTCAGAGGATGCCATTGCCACCATACAAGCATCCGGACGGTCCTCAAAAAAATCGTATATACGAAGTCACATGGTCTGCTTTCTGTTGCTGGTGCCAGGGGTCTAAGATCGACCCAACCACCCCATCAATGGGACAATTATTGGAATTTTTACAGGAGGGGTTGACCAAGGGCCTATCTCGAAATACTTTACGCAGACAGGTGGCGGCCTTAGCCTCGGTGATATCCTGGGGTGACCTTCATTCCATAGCGCACCATCCACATGTCCACAGCTTTCTTAAGGGTGCTGCAAACTTACAACCTCCTGTAATTCACCGCTATCCCACTTGGGAGCTCAACAAGGTGTTAACCGCACTTACAACTGGCCCGTTTGAGCCTTTAAGAACCGCTAGTCTCAAATTCCTGACATATAAGGTGGTCTTCTTAATTGCGATCACATCAGCAAGGAGGATTTCCGAATTGGCAGCATTGTCGATGAGAAAGGACCTGTGCATGTTTCATGCGGACAGAATGGTTCTCAGATTGGATCCATCATTCACCCCTAAAGTAAATTCAGTCTTCCACAGAGCGTAGGAGTTGGTGCTTCCAAATTTTTGTCCGAAACCATCCCATAGATTGGAGCATCAATGGCATCGACTTGACGTTCGAAGGGCATTAAGCATCTATCTAGACCGCACGGCGGCATTTCGAAAATCTGAGGCTCTATTCCTGTCCTTCAACCCATCCACTTTAGGACACAAGGTGTCATTGACGACCATTGGTAGATGGTTGAGAGCCACCATAGCTAAAAGTTACGAATGCCAGTCCATCTCAGTTCCTAAGGACATTACAGCCCACTCGACAAGGAGTGCAGCAACATCAGCAGCATGGGCCACTCGGGCTTCCATAGACGAAATTTGCACAACGGCAACTTGGGCTTCACCATCACCCTTTGTCAGAAATTTTAAAATTGATGTCTATGCCTCAGTGGACACTTCATTTGGCAGAAGAGTCCTGCAGAGGGTCCACAGAGTTTAGGAGTGGATTTCGATCCAGACAGAGTCCCTCCCTAAGGACAGGCCAAGCTTTGGTATGTCCCACTTCTGGATGCTCTGAACAGCTCATGGGAGAAAGGGCATTGGTACTTACCTGATACGCCCGTTCTCTGTGAGCTGTGAAGAGCATCCAGCCCCACCCATTTCTTTCCGTCTGGTGGGGTTCCGTTCCGGTCAGGGATCTAGATTAGGTGATGAGTTCCGGACTTTGGCACTCAGTCTTCTCAAAACTGGGGGACGCTGGGGAGGTGTCCCGTGGAGGAGGAGGAGCGTCCCGGAGTTTTAAGCCCAGCCTTTTTGCAGAAGAGACTGAAGCACCTCCCACTTCTGGATGCTCTTCATAGTTCACAGAGAACGGGTGTATCAGGTAAGTACCAACGCCCTTTTTATGAAGTCTTTTTAACTTTTTCAGGGGATAGTAAAAACACATATCTTTTCTATTTCTTAATGATTTTTAATTTCTTTTTTCAAGTTTTCTTATCACTGACTGGCAGTAATGGATAAGTAAGGGTTAATCTAGAGAGAGAGAGAGAGAGAGAGAGAGAACCTCAACTGATGCTGATTAGCTCTTGAAATGATCTATTTTGTGCAGTTACAAGAGTGGGGGAAGTTTTGCAGACCACAATACTAAAATTGTGCAGGGTATAAGCCATCTCATACTTTATCACACTTCTGGCTTATAAAATATTGCTGTCTAAATATTGGATTCACTCCAAGATGGGCTGTCTGGAAAATTTCTATCTTGGTGGTCATTAAGAATAGCAATCCCTTACCAGTATTAAATGTTAATCAGTCAAGAAGCTGCTTAGAATGCAGCTTTGAACCCTGTAATCAAATAAGCCTTGTATTGTAGGGTTTCTGTGAATGAAGCAACATATTGCATATAATGGGGAGGGGTGGGAAACCGGTTGTGAACTTTCCTTATTTCAGCTGTAGAGGTTTTTGTATCCCTTTGAAAATGAGAAATGCTTATGTTGTTTGTACTGCCCATCTATTTTTAGCTTTTGCCTCCTAGATCAGATTTGCTCTTGTAAAAGGAGGAACTTTTTTCTAGAGTTCTAATTTGTAGAATTGCTTGGGTATTCTAGCAAACTTGTTTTTACATAGTCCATCATAGTAAAATTGAGGAACTACAGCGGAAAGCGGCTTTCCTAAAGAGTCTGATTGCTTTGACTTTACATGTTAATGCTCAATGTGTTGGCAGTTGCAGAAACTAGAACATGCTCTTTAACCTGGTTTCCCATTTGTATTCAATAGCCACACCATTGCTCTATAATGCACCTAATTGCAGAGAAAAGCTCGTTTTTGAAGATTGCTTTTAGCTTTGTTATCTGAAGAGGGATTGACATTTGGTTTGAAAGACACGGTCCCTTCGTGGATGCTATGCATTGTTAGAAAGTTGGGTCACAAAGCCAGGCACGTGAATGTAGCTCGTTGAAAAGGCTAAGCAACGTGGAGCTCCTCCCCATCACACGTGCTACCCTGGAGGAAAATCAGGCACATGTCTGGATTGAAAGCAACGTTTGCATAAATGGGTGACAAGGAAGATTGGCTGCAGGAGCTTGGGCAGAAAGCTTGTTTGGCTGCTTCATGATTTTATATAAGACCGGCAGCTTCACTCTTGCTGTTTCTGTTTAACTCTTCCTTTTCTTACCTGTTTTTTTTCTTCCTCTAAGCGTTCTTGTTTTGCTTTGCTGTGCTCTATTTTATTCTGGAGTTTGTTACAGATCTGTTGCCTCAGTGCAGAACATTTAACTTTAGAACTGAATCAGGAATCTAGGATTTGAAAATGATTGCATTTGAAAACCTATCAGTGACATCAAAAATTCATCCTTTGGTTAAATGAATGACAGGATTTCCCTCTGGGAGCAAAAATTGTAAGCTACCTAGTTCTCCACTCCCCTACACGTTGCAGAATACCTTATGCCACCAGACTTGAAATTCTAGACCTAGAAAACCTAGAACTACGCCGCCTTCACTCCGATCTAAGTATAGTATATAAAATCATACATTGCAGTGTCCTACCTGTCAATGAATACTTCAGCTTCAACCATAACAACACAAGAGCAAACAATAGATACAAACTCAAGGTTAATCGCACCAAACTTGATTGCAGGAAATACAGCTTCAGCAACAAAGTGGTCAATGTCTGGAATACTCTACCTGACTCTGTGGTTTCTTCCCCAAACCCCAAAAACTTTAACCTTAGACTGGCTACTATTGACCTCACCCCTTTCCTAAGAGGTCTGTAGGGGGCGTGCATAAGCACACCAACGTGCCTACCGTCCCTGTCCTTTTTTTTTTTTTTTCTTATATGTATCCATGTATTCATAGCTATGTTTTTACTTATACCTATTATCTTGTAAGCAATTGACAAACCAAATAAAATAAATAAACTTGTTCGATGCAGTCCCCCACGATTTTGACACTTCCCTATTTATACAGGAATTTCCCCCTCCCCAAGTTCTGCTATTCCAATTTGAACTATGTAAATATAGTTTTGTGTTTCATAAAAGTGGGGGCCACCAAATCACTAGTCCAAGACTCCTGACACTTAGAATGTTATTCAAAGAAAATATAACTTACTGCATATTTAGTTTCAATACATTGCTCATTGTATCTTTTTTATTCTTGGTTTTGAGCTAATGTACTGGTTTTCAAGAAGTAGAATTTTTAGTACATGAAAATGTAGATTTAATAGTTTAATTGGGGACAGCAATGCCTAGTCAATCCAGTTTCCATTAAATATGGAATTATGACATTATGCTGAATTAGGTCCAAAAAAATTAAATAATGACATCATTTAGTGTGATGAAATAAGTTTAAAATAAAGTTTAAAAATAAGTTTAAAAATAAATAAATCCAGGCTTCTTCAGCAGCAAACTATATGGAAGTTTCTTATTTAAATATTAAATGTATCTAATATTAGCAAAATACATTCTAGTTTTAGATAATAGACTGTATTCTACTCCTCCTATAAGTATTTTCAATGAAATAGTCTTATACTCAGTACAGTACATTACAGGACTTACAATAAACATGGTAATATATATGCATAGCACCCAGAGAGTGTAAGCTATAGATTATAAAGTCCTGGAAATAAAACAGTTATCCCCAAGCAAACCCCTCAAATCACAGATAATGACAAAAACAAAAAAAGGGGGGAGAATTTTTGTTTTTCTCTCTTTCTGTAGTTCATATACATACATACTGGCAACAGAAATATTTACAAAGGTGCTACCTCTTGGAAATAAGGGTACGGAGGAGGGGGACTGTAACCCTTTACATCTAAATTGGGAGGAAGAAAAGCACATGCAACTGATTCTTTTTTTTTAGCTCAACCCAAATAAATTTTCAAAATCAGATGCAGATCCAATTTTTAAAATGTTATTTTAAGGTTCACAAAGTTATTTGAATTGTTCATGATCACATATGAACAGTACTTCCTAAAAAAAACATCCTAAAAATATCTTCCTGCTATTTTTAAGGAATTTGACTGCTGCCTTCATAAATGCTGCTTTAGCTTCTTTTCGATGTTGTTATACAATATTTGGAGCAACTTTTCCCCCGAAAAAGGAAACAATATAAATGTACAGTCAAAGTCCTTGAATACATTGCATAACGTTGAGGGAGAGGAGATATATACTCCAAGACTTCTCATGCTTTGTGTTTAATAAAGGCTGCCACTGTAAACCTTTCACCATTCTAGTTTTAATACCCTGAGTCAAACAGCAAATACACAGATAAAGCCACGTCAGTCTCAACTTTCATTGAGTTGAGAGTGAGAATGGTTCTATAGGAATGCTGGATTCACCTTGATTTTACAATATGAGCTGCTTTTGGCAAGGCTTTGATTTATTTGCCCTAGGTCCATGATGGAGAACCTATGGCACGCGTGCCACAGGTGGCATGCAGAGCCATTTTTGCCGGCACACAAGCTGCAGGCAAACTTACCTCACTGCACATGTGCGTGCCTCACGGCTGATTTTTGGCTGGTTTGAGGCCTTTTTCGGCCTCCCAGAGGCTTGAGGAAGGCTTTTTCAGGCTTCTACAAGCTTTGTAGGCCGAAATCTAGCCCCGTTTTGTCACTTCCGGTATTTTCAGAAAAACAGGAATGACTTTGTGATTCTTCTAAATTTACTTCTGTGAATATTTTGTATTATAAGTCAATGTTGGTATTCTACCTCTTATTCGGTTAGTTTTAATTATGGATGGTGTTTTTTTTCCAGAACTGGTGCATTTTGGTTATCCTTTTTCCATTAGACTTGATTTGTAATAGCAAATAAGCAAATAATAGAACATTTGTTTTCAGTGTTTGTATATCTGTGATAGGTAAACAACCTTTCTTCCAGTAGTCCTGCAGCTGTTGGTCCAACAGAGCTGAATAATATAATGCACCATGAGGGTTTTTTTAAAAAAATCTGCTTCCATCTTGCAAATCAGTTGCAGACAGACAAATCAACCAAATTCCTCTAACTTTCCAGCCCTAATGTTTGAGGGAAAAGTCACTTCTAGAAGGGTAACAAGGAAGGAAACAATTTCTATAAACAAGGAAGTAAATAAATGGATAAACAAAAAAATGAGGGAGGGAGGTTTTGACAGTATACTTTTCCTGCCCATCTCATGGAACAAAGCTGTTCTTTCCTTTTTTCTTTATCCTGCAGGATCATTGAGCTGAATGGACACAAACCACCCCTCACTTACAAACGTTTCCAGGCCATCATTAGTCGCATGGACCTGCCAAAAAAGCCAATCAGCACCATAACAAGCCAACAAATGGAGATGTACAAGACAGAGATCCAAGAGAACCACGATGAAACCTATGGAGTACCATCTCTAGAAGAACTAGGTAATTTTGGGTGGGTTTGGAACACTTCCTGGATGGGCTGTGGTGCCTTACATATTTAATCTGATCTGGTTTTGGTTTCAAAGCAATCTTTGCATTATCTACACATTCTGGAGTTTAGAAAATGAACTGGTCAGGTGTCCATTGATTAATTGATTATATGCCATTTGATATAATCAGTGTTAATTCTTGGCGTGGATAGCCCTTTTCCAGGATGATCTGTCCCTAACCCATCCTTTTAGGTGTTTAAGTGGTGCCCATATTATTCTGTTCATTCATTCATTCTGTTTATATAGCCACTCATCTCACTTTTCTGTGATTATAGGCAGCTACATAAATATCCTCCACTAGGTCATTATAGTTATTCATGCTATGCAAAGAGTAAAAAAAATCCTTTATATTATTATATTATACTTTATTATACATTTTAATAATTAAGTGACCAAACTGTTTTTATATAATTCAGCAAAATAGTATTTATTAGTGATTTTTTTATCCCAGCATTCAAAAGAAGGCTTGGGAAATTTACAACAGAAAATAAAAGTACAATAAAATGACGGTGACAAACGGAATAATATCTTAAACCCAGAACTGCGTGAAAGTGCAGCATAATTTTTAAGTAGCAGAATAAAAAATGAATAAATTGATATGTCAGGGCAAATATAAATATAAGCAGTATTTGTAATTAAGTTTAGTATGCAATGTGTAAAACATTTTTGTGTTGCTCTGATTTCCATTTTGTGATTATAGAACATTTCAAAGAACTTTTAATACAGTATTACTATGTTTCCCAGTTGTTAAAATTTTATTTAGGAAGCTAGAAGTTTCTAGCATGTTTGACTGGCTTTAACTATCATTCCTTTTTATTTGAAGTTCACAAGGTAGTTAATTGTCTGCTGATCTTTTGACCATAGCACAAAAATAGCTATGGTTCAGCAGCCATTGCTGTTATTAATCTTCTCTTAAGTTTTATTATCTTGCCATTATATCTGGATCTATAGAAATGTTGAGAATAGAATACCATATAGTATAATATTATTATATGGCAATCAGCAGATGATTAATATGTATTCTCTGATTATGAAATGGCTTCTGACATATGTTACCCTAGTTATAAACGCATTTATATTTTATCCTATTTCATAAAGTTACATCATATTTTCTTCTTTTCTAATTCTAATTCCAATTCCTTTTCTAATCTTCCAAGCCATAAATCCAAAGCCATAAAGTACATTTTTCTCTTTTTTTAGCAAACAGTCCATAAGGAGTTTCCAGTGACTGATATGTGTAGTTGTGGATCTTTCTGGAAATAAACAAATTATTTTTTTCCTCTCTGCTAGGTCTGGCATTTTCACCAATTCCTCCACTGTGGATATTTCAGAATCTTTCCATTTTTGTGCATATAATAGTTTCACAGCAGTAATAGATAAATGATCTTCCGTGGCTATTTTCTAATTGGCTGTTCATTAATCCAGCAAGAAAAGATCTGTTTTCAGTTGAAAGTTGATCTTTAAAAAAATTTTATGACTGTGTGTATGTATTTGCACCCAGATAATTTCTGTCTATTTTTACAGTCCCTAATTACCATTATTAAACCAGGACTTTCTATGGGACTGTTGCCATTTCGATTCCTAAGCCCCTACCTTTTTTTCACATAAGAGCTTTTTTTTAAAAAAAACACCCTATGATAAAAGGATTTTTAAAAAGAACAAGATATTTTTCTGTTTTAATAGCATAAGTTGCAGTTTCTGCATGCATGTATCAGATGAGGGTTCTTTTTTTCTAAAGATGTACTTTGACTCATTCCAGGTATTCATTTTAAGTTAAACAGTTCTGCATGTGGTTTAGCAAACATGGCAGCAAACGGTTCTGAGACAGCTTGAGATATTAATCATGCTGCCTGAATAGTAAGTTAATAGATGCACTCCTTTTTCACTCAGGTTTTCCCACTGAAGGACTTGCTCCAACTGTTTGGCAGGGAGGGGAGACTGAAGCCTTAACTCGTCTGGATAAGCATTTGGAAAGAAAGGTAACAACCCCTATCTTTGTTGCGATCCTTTCAGGGAAGGATTGTTTTCTAAGTCATTGGTTGTCAACCTTTTCTTCACCATGGACCCCTTTTAAATACCTTTTGTGGTCATAGACATGGCCATGGACGCCCAAGACTTAACTCTAAATTTAAATCATAACATTTCTTCAAGCCTTTGCGAACTATGTATGATAGCATCATGGATCCCAGATTGAGAACCACTGTTCTAAGTCATTTAAGTCATCTAAGCCTTACATTTTTGAGATATAAATGTACCATGTATTAATGAATATGAATAGAATAGAATCCTTTTGCTGTAATGGCTGAGAAATACCATAAAAGAAATATCGCAATCCAAAATAATATTTGTGCTTTCCTCCCCTCAAATCCTTTTTCCATAATGTTTCTATTATAGATACTTAACTGGATTATTATTATTATTATTATTATTATTATTATTATTATTACTACTACTACTACTACTACTACTACTACTACTACTACTACTATTATCATCAAATGTAGTTTTCAGGCAATGATTCTAATTCAGTATAAATCTTGCCACCTCCCTGAAAATTTTATTAAGCTATATATTACACTTGAGCAAGACTTAAGCTATGCCTCAGTATGTGGTAAAAGTAAAACTCAAGACACTGGAATATCCATTTGATGCCTTTATAAAGCTAATCTTTCATGTACATTTTTTTCCTGGCAATTTAGATCAACCTTCATTCTGTATTTAATTTGATCTTAGTTATTTGTGCTGAAAGAAATCATGTTTTATTAGATAACCATAGGGATTAATTTAGTTCTGTGATGAAACATGGGGCCTGTGTTTAAAAAAAATTGAGTCAGATATTCTATGTCAGATATTGCTACAGGCTCTGTTATTATTTTTAGATTGCTAAGATGTTTTTCCTATTTCCATGTATAAATATTTGAAGATATTTATAAGCTTGGTCAAAACAGCAAGCAACATTTTTAATCAAGAAGTGCTGAATCTTCTTTATTAATTATAATAATGAATAAATGAAATAATTTCTGTATTTTTTATTTTTTTTTATTTTCACATCTATTTGTTTCTGTCCCAATATCTTCAAGGCATGGGTTGCAAACTATGAACGGCCAAGGATGAATGCCAATTCGTTATTGGCCAGCCCCACAGGGTTGAGTCCCTATCTTCGGTTTGGCTGCTTGTCTTGTCGCTTATTCTATTATCGGCTTTGGGAACTTTATAAAAAGGTGAGGAAATGGGAATTGGAAAGATGATTTGTGGACACATGGAAATGGAATGATTTGGAGAATATATTAATTCCCAACTTATTTCTACTTGTAACAATGCGTACCTTCCAGGTATTATGTTCCTTAGACTTATTTCTACTTTACTATAGTGTTGAACCTTACCTAGGAGTACTCATATTTTTTAGGTTGCTTTTCAGTCACAGTATACGATTGAATTATAAATTATAAATAAGAAATTACAAATATGTGTACAAATGATGACATGACCAATTTGGTCTAGTGGTTAATGCACCAGACTAGAAAATGGGAGACCGTGAGTTCTAGTTCTGCTGTAACCATGAAAGATGGTTGGGTGATCTTGGGCCAGTCACTCTCTCTCTCAGTCCAACTTACCTCACAGGGTTGTTGTTATAGGGAAAACAGGAGGAGGAAGGTGTGTTGGATACATTTAGCACTTCAGTTATTTGTAAAAATAATAACTATGGGAAATAAGTAAGTAAATAAATAAATAAAATAAAACCACATTTAAAACTGTATTATTTTTAAATTATGCATATATTTTGTCCCTTAAGGAAATATGTACACAACAGCAACATAAAATCTAAAAGAATGGCTTTTACAATGCAATTAATTATTCAATCCATATTTTTTAGACATTTTCTAGGATTATCTTTTGCATCAGATATTTTAAACTGCTTTGCTTTTATTATTCTGAATGTCCTGCTTTTCAGTGGACAAAAAAGATTTGAAGCAAATAATCTTATCAGATTATCAAATATGTGGTAAAGAGTTCAGTGGAACTGTTCTATTCTAAATAGGCTTGCTGCCTTGGTCCCGGAGTGGATGTTTCTTCAAAATACTTGGCTCTCCAATTAAAAGTTTCCTAAAACTTTATTCCCTGGGTAGATTTAATTTGGAACCAAAATTACCTCAGAATTGATTTGGTGACTGACAGAAATCATCCAATATGATGTAATCTTTTTGCCCTCTTTAGGTGAAGCGGAACAGCACTCCACCTCTTTCACTCTATGGCCAATTACTCTGGAGGGAATTTTTTTACACAGCTGCCACAAATAATCCTAAATTTGATCGCATGGAAGGAAATCCTATTTGCATACAGATCCCCTGGGACAGGAATCCTGAAGCCTTGGCAAAGTGGGCAGAAGGCAAGACAGGCTTCCCTTGGATTGATGCAATTATGACTCAACTGAGGCAGGAAGGTTGGATTCACCACTTGGCCCGGCATGCTGTTGCCTGCTTTCTAACCAGAGGTGACCTTTGGATCAGCTGGGAATCTGGAGTGAGGGTGAGTCATGTCAGGAAGTGTTAAAAAAATACAGTTGTTGTTGGTGGAGGAGGAGGAGGAGGATTATTTAAGAAAGAGTGGTTATATAGACCATGAGGAATTGAAACTGTTGTTCTCTTATAAAGGAAAAGTATTATCTTGGAGAATCGTGTTGATAAAAATCTCTTTTTAAGTAATGAAAGAGTGAATGAAAGATTTGAAAATAGTATCTTAGCAGAAATGATAGGAACATATAGGCAAATTCCCAGAAACCAAATTCAATTGGAATATAATTTAGTGGCATTGGGCTTTTTTATATATCATTTCAGCGTTTCTGTAGATACTTAGTTCATAGTGCTAATATGGCTATAATATAATAGCACAAGATAACACTTCATAGTGCTTTACATCTCTCTAAGCGGTTTACATAGTCAGCATATTGCCCCCAACAGTCTGGGTCCTCATTTTACTGACCACAGAGTCGGTAGGGGCTGGGTCGGTGAGGATTAAACTCTTGGCTGTGGGCAGAGTTTGCCTGCAATACTGCATTCTAACTACTGCATCGCCACAGCTCTATTCACACACACATATATAATATCCATTTTCCACTGCTGTGCCAACTCTGCCTAACTGGAGCCAATACAGTAGCTTATTTTCGGCTCTATCAGTTCCATGACTGAATTATTGCTACATGGTTTACCATTGAAAACAGTCCACAAGTTGCAGAAATCAGCTGATGAGTTAACCACTGGGGTAGTTAATCGTGAATGTATAGTACTGATGTGTGTGCTGCGTTAGCTGGTTGTGTTGACATTAGTAAAGATGCAAGTAATACAGCAGTGCAGGGCTTCAGATTCAGTAACAAAAATATCCTTTGAAATGTGTGGGATACTAATGTAGTATCTATTCGCAACTCCCTAAATATTTAAATGCTTTAAACCACATAGTACTGCAATCGGCAACGATACAATCCTAGGAAAGGGACAACTATTTCAAGGAGTTGCAAATAGACGCTACATACATGACTGCTTCTGAAGCACTTTTGTGCCTTCAAATTCAAAGGATAGCATAGTCTTACCAAGAGGTTCAGAATACAGATATTTAAAGGCCTGCTTCCCAACTCCTGCACTAAGATCAGCAGGAAAAGTGGGCCTACCTTGCAGAATGGTGGATAGAACCATGGCCTCAGTGATAGTGGCCCCTCAATTATGGATTTTTCTCCTGAGGCAAATTTGGTTGCCTCAGCTCATTCTGTCATTTAAAGACTTCTTTGTTCACCTCTCCTCTCTCCTATTCAAAATATCATTTCAATATGTGTTTGCAAGGTAACAACTGCCCCAAGATCAGACTGGTATTTTTTTTGTCTTGAATCTAAATAATGTTTTATTATTTTATGGAGGTTGGTTTAACACAGATTGTTTTTAATCAAGGCATGTTATGGGAATTGAATGTTAATACTTCAACATAGTATACATTGCTCTTGGCTTCATTGGAAGGAGAGTAATATAAAAATAAAATATACAAAATAAAATACACAGCAGTTAATTGCATTCATTCTCCAGGATCAGTTTCACTAAACATCAGAACTTTGTACAGCTAACAAGGCTTCCAAAACAGTTGACATAAGATCAACAACAAACATGATACGTCCACCGTCTAAAAATCTGTTTCTTTCCCTCACATCAAAATTGTACCAGCCACTGAACAGAGTCCTTGATTCTGACCACTCAGGCTTACCGTGAAAGTCTTCCCTCACATTTTCTCTCTTTCCCTTTCCACAGGTATTTGATGAGCTGCTTCTGGATGCAGATTTCAGTGTAAATGCAGGCAGCTGGATGTGGCTTTCCTGCAGTGCTTTCTTCCAGCAGTTTTTTCACTGCTACTGTCCTGTTGGGTTTGGGCGTCGTACAGATCCCAGCGGTGACTACATTAGGTGAGCATAAGGGCTGAGGTCACCACAGCTTTTGTCACACTAAAGCCAAAATGAATATTTGCTCTTCCTTTTCGCGTTGTCCCCTTTTTCCCCTTTTGTAGCACAGTTTTTGATTGTCAATTCACAAACAGACACTGTCTTGCATAAGTAGAGTAAAACATCTTTTAAATAAGAATACAAGCTCATCTTTTTACGTAATTGGGCTAGCTGGCGACTTATATAAATTATTTACAATAATTAACAATAATCCTTATTGATTTATTCTATAGGCGGTATCTACCCCAATTGAAAGATTTTCCATCACGCTATATCTACGAGCCCTGGAATGCCCCTGGGTCAGTTCAGAAGGCAGCAAAATGTATAATTGGGGTAAACTATCCCAAACCCATGGTGAACCATGCAGAGACCAGTCGACTAAACATTGAACGCATGAAGCAGATTTATCAGCAGCTCTCACGCTACAGAGGCCTATGTATGTATATTTGATATTTTGTAATAATGTATTACATTTGTATGTTGCTCATGTCTCATCAGCTCTGGGACACATACACACATGCATACATACATACATGCATATATACAAACATACATACATACAAATACACACACATACACACAACTAGGTAACATCACTAGTGCTAAAAGGGAGTGGATTGGCTCTCATTTGATATCAACACTCAAATGAGCAGAGATTAACACCAAGATTAACACTGGATCAACAACCAAGAAATAACAATGCCCCAATCAAGAATCTACCAACTCAGATAAAAAAATTAACAGTAAAAAAACAGCCTAATCAAGTAACTACTAAGACCACTCCCATCAATACTGACAGAGTAAGCTGATATAAAATGAGAGTAAATCCCACTCCCTGCTAGCACTTATGATGTTGTGTAGTTTGGTAATGAAACATTTGCAAGAAAGCAACTAAGCTTAGAGAGCATCAAGGACCCCACAGTTCAACCTTGAGCTATATATTTTCCCTTTCATTCATGTGTGTATATGTGAATGTACTTAAAGGTGCAGTGAAAATGTAGGCCTGCTCTTTAATAGAGATGTCATTGTTTTCCAGGTTTATTGGCCTCTGTCCCATCCTGTATAGAGGACTTCAGTAATATAACCACAGACCTTTCTTCAGCCCATGGAGGTTGCAACAATACAAGTGAGCAAGTGGTTTCCACAAATTATGCAACTTTGCAGTGGCATTAGACCACTTTCATTTTTAATATAGCTTCAGTAAATCTCTTGGAATGATTTGTGCATTCTAATAGTTGCTTAAAAGTGAAAGGAAAATCACATTGTACTACCTTCAGTGAGAAACTGAAGCAAAATGGTAAACAGAAATCTACAATTAAAACTTTTTCTCTTGCATTTTCCCATATGTACCCTCTATCTAGCATGGTAAACACTTAAAAGCCTAAATGACAACTTTTGAGATTCTAGAAGATGAGGAGAGATCTAATGGCATCTCTTCTCTTTGCCTTTTTATAGCATTAAGGCAATCCCACTGTACTTCTCCAAAACGGAAATGTTATGCTGGGGAAGAAAACAATGAAGAGCTCTACAAAAGGCCAAGGATGATGGTACATCGGGTATCAAAGAACCCACAACAAGAACTTTTGCAAGTGAGTAGCTACAGAAGTGTAATAGCAAGAGAGATCCTGTGGATGGCGGAAGCAGCACACTGCGGTGTCTAATACAGAGGCCTCTTTACATGATCTCATTCCCTACTATCTTGGGTTGGAAAGTCCCAGACTTGTACATGATCTCACCTTACTAACATCACCATTATTCTTAAGGATTGGTTGATGGTTTTCACCAATCCAAATGCTGTATCTATGTTGCCTTTGTCTTCTTGTAAAAACCCTATAAAATGTAATAAACTCTGCCTGGGCAGTCAGACATCTTGGCACCCTGCACAATGACTGGTCTTTGAACTCCATCACAGAAGCCTGAACAGGGGTTGGACTAGAAGACCTCCAAGGCCCCTTACAGCTATTATTCTGTGAATGTTAGATATTTGGGATGTGCAAAAACCCAGTCAAATAATTTGGATCTCTATTCCTTTACTGCTTTGGGACAACAGTGTAAAGATATAAAAGGGACAGTCCAAAGGATTGAGGAGGAAGGTAAAATTTTGAGCCTGTTTCCCTAGTTTTTGGAATGTTGCTTTGAGAGAAAATATTACTTCATAAACAGAATTTAATGGCTCTGGTTTGGGCTTAATTGAATTATCCTTTCAAGTTTTGCATTTTTCTGCAGAAATTCAGCAGCATGGGAACTACAAAATGAAGCTGGAAGAGAAAAGTCTCACTTAGTCCACAGGTTGCTGCTACCTTTGCATTAGATTTATTTTTGGGGTTACAATATAGGGTTTTGGGAAATTTGCAGGATTATTTTCCCACTAGTAAATATTGAGTCTAAAGTTGTTGTTTTTTTCTTAGCACATTTATGACCTGCGCAATCAGAATTGCTTGTCAGGAAGAAATACTTCTGTTTCATTTTTCTAAAAACTTAAAAGTGACAGTTTTATGAACAGTCTGAAGCACAAAGTAATCAGAAAGAGCAAAGGTTTTTCATATTGATCTTTCTTTATTTGCAACATTTAGAGTCAATATTTTTATTCCTGTTGAAAACTTGCACAGGAATAGTTGTGACTGTTCTATTTTAGACCCTATAAAGAATATGGAAAATATAAAGGGAAAATCTGTGGAACGATTGTGTTTTTTTAGATTACCCAACATCTGAATGTGTTCCATATAAAATATTGAAAAATATGACTTCTGCTATTAGCATTTGAAAGTTTTTGTTTTGTGTTTCCTTAATTGCAATTATTATTTAAAAAATAGACACATTGTTATAGGTTTGTTGATTCAGCTGATATTCTTTTTCTTTTAGTCTACTAGCCTAATTGGGATGAGGATTTTTAATAATGATCAGAAATTTTATTATTTAATTTTCATTGTATAGTATCTTATTTTGAAAATGTCAGTTATAGCCACTTTCATCATTAAAACAATAAGTTTATTTATTTGTATTTCATATTTCTAAACCACTTCCTCAAAGAGAGGCTCTGTTGTCTTTTTAATAATAGCATGAACACTGAGACAAACCTTTAATTAGGTCATTTTCTTTCTTAAACTTTCTTAAGGTTATCCTTTCAAGACCTCTTCCCATTTTTAAAGATTATGGATGACCATAAAAAGGACTTTTGTTTGTACGGGTTATGTTTCTGAATATTTACATATTTTTAATTAAAAATTGAATGCTGCTGCCCATAATTGTTTGATGGGATTTTAGTAGTGTATTGTAACATAGGCTGGCAAATAATTTTGATTTCATGGGCCCTTGAGAGGATCTTGAGAGACTCTTAGGGGTCCTTGAACCTCACTTTAAGAAACATTGGCTCAGGAATTCTGGGAGATGAAGTTCATGAATCATAAAGGGGCCATAGCGCCCCACCTCTGCTTTAGGTGATTCCTTTTGTTTAAAAATATCTGTTAAGAGACCTTAACAAGGGACTTAAAAGGAGTCTGCAGAAGGCACCTCTGTTTTGAATTTGGTTCTTTGATACTAATATACTTCTGTTGAGAGTTAATTTCTGATTTTCCTTTCTTGAAGCAGAAATATGATTATATACTAGCAGCGTAGTCTTTACCTTTTGATTGCCAAATAAAGCATTCATTCATTCAGAGCATGTAAATATTGCCTTCCTCTAAGGATATCAAAGGGGTTCAAATGGAGCTTACTTCGTTTTATATTTAGTGATATTACATGCATAAATTGGACAGAGAACCAGTGATTTGACAAAGATATTCTACAAATATTTTTGAAGAATGCATATGATAGCCTTTCTGTTCTTTCATTTTTAAGCATTCTTGTTATTTTCCCTCCTTTTTTTTAATCTTTCTATGCAGTCACATTTTCTTTTCTTTCTTGTTTTCCTTTTTAAAATGGGAAGGGGAAATGATACTATCCTAGATATAGTTTAGAATAAATATTAATTTTTCTCCTTGGGAATGCTTTCATGGCTCCTTCTCCCTGAGATTTTGGAATGTTTTCAATGACTGTACACTTTTAGCAGCCAAAAATCCTTGACGTGCTCATCATTGCAAAATTGCTGTGGTTTTATTGCCCTCTACTGCGAGGATTGAATATTGTCGAACTTATTTATTCATTTCTTGCTTTTCTGGTTTTTGCCCAATTAGGTTTCTCATTGCACATTCTTCATAATTGTCTTCAGAAACTGTCTTCACCATTAGGCTCCTTATTTAGCTCCAGTTTTCTTTCTTATCTCCTACTTTTCAGATTTCCAATATATAACTTCTTAGTTGCATTAGACTAGGGGTGTCAAACTCAATTTCATTAATGGGCACATCAAGGTTGTGTTTGACTTCAGGGTATGTTTGCCCAGGGTGGGCGTGGCCAGCTCAATGTCACTCGTAACGGGGGCACCTGTGCTGGGCAAGTGCTAAGTCAGGACCTGCCTCAGAGTCTTCCTCACTCTCATTATAATCTCCTTCCTTTTCTTCTTTTTCCTTCCGACTTCAATCTCCTTTTTTTCCCTTCCCCTCTTTCCTTATTTTTCTTTCCTTGCTCTCTTCCCATTTTCCCTTCTTCTTTCTTTTTTCTTTCTTCTTTCCCTTTCTCCTTTCCTGTCGCTTCTTGAATGCTCAAATGCAAGAGAGAAAACATTTCTCCTTTTGTTTTGTTTTTAGTTTGTTTTGCTAGCACTCTGCCAGTGAAAATGGAACCTGGGCGGGCGGGGGGGGGGGCTGCTGTAGCCCTCTGCTAGCGAAAACAGAGCTCGGGTGGCCACATGTGGCCCCTGGGCTGCGTTTTCACTGGTAGAGAGTTGCAGGAGGCTGTCACGGCTGAAAACTGAGCCCAGGAGGGCCACGCATGGCCCTCCCGAGCTGTTTTTGCTGGCACAGGCACTGTGGGCCAGTCCTTTGCTGTTTCCAGGGGAGAGCATGGGTCAGATCTAAGCATCCTACAGGCCAGATCCGGCCTGCACATCTTGAGTTTGACACCCCTGCATTACACTGTTAATCACTGCTCTGTGACATCCATATTACTACTTCCTCTTTGAAAATCTCTCCAAAATTTTTTAACTTTCCTCTTGTGTTCTTTTCTGTCTTGACTTATATAGGGTGTAAATTTGTGGATAGGACTGTTTATTTTTCCATTATTTGAGACTTTTCAAAATACAGAGGATGCTTATTCATGGTCCACGTAGCCCTCGCTTAATAAGGGAAATTGGGACCGGCAACTCCATTGCTAAATGGATGTGGTTGTAAAGCATAACGTCACAGAGTAGCAGTATCTGTTGCTATGGATGGGAGAATTTCACACACTAACAGCATCCTCTGATCGTGTGATTAGCACTTGCAACCTCCTGCCAGCTTCCCCATATTGACTTCACTTGTTGGAAGCCATCAATGAGGGTCATAAATAGTAATCTTGTGACCATGGGACATTGTAACAACCATTAGAATGGCGAGTCAATTGCTAAGTGCCCAAATCACAATCATGTGACTGCTTGGAATGGATGCAACTATGAGGAATGGTCATAAGTCCTCCTGTTCAACTCTGTGGTCATTTCAAACAATCACTGAATGAGGACTATAACTAGAATTGTGTTTTATGAAGTCATTGCGAAAACTGAAACCTCAGTTGGGAATGTGTACATTGGGTGACTTGTTTTTTTTTTACCATTCTGCATATTCACAAATGAAAACGCTGCAGGTACCCTATTGATTTTATAGTAACAAATATATTTAGTGAATAGGCACTTTTGTAAATATATAATCCTCAAATAAAAAGAATTGACTGCAGATCCCATTGTACATACTTTTCAGCAGGTAATTTTTTTCCATAAATGGACAAACTCATTTGGATCACAGTTTTTCTGCAGGATGGTGGTAAATATTTGTAGATAAACATGTTTTTATTGTATTCTCTGCTTACATGCTCGGCTTGTAAGAAGACTGCTAAATAACCATGGATTTCTCATTTCTTTTCAGACTGAATTTGGAAACTGACGGGACAAAAATAATGTCATAGAATGGCTAATGGGGTAATAGAGAAGTATTTTCATAAGAAGAATCACAACACCGAACAGCAATTCAATTTGTTGAACGTGTGAATGCACAATACACAAGGACTCTAAATCTCTTATGGAAAAGGCAGTAAACAAGTTTTGTCAATAAACACAATCTCAGTGAACAAATATGTGCCTTTCTTGAGATTAGGGAATTGGTTAAGGAAAATCTGGAGCTCAGGCTTGTTTATTTGCAAGTTTATTCAAAGTACTGCAGATGGTATATCTTTTTTTTTTTTTTTGCTTCATTTAGCACATTCCTTACTTCTTCTGTTATCATTGTTTATTAGGAAGAATTTGGATGAACCATGCAAAATATTTCATGGTGCTCCTAGTAATTCCATTTAAACACTCCATGCAACCACTAAACGTATACAGGTAATATTATAAATGAATCACATCTGTAAAAATATCATTAAGCCAGTATTTATTGCTTCTATAAAGGCAGAATACTGGAACAACAGTGACCAATTTGAAGGTACTAAAAATAGTAAATTTAATGTTTACCAGAGTGTTTTTTTCCAATCATGTTTATTCTGAAACAAAAAAGATATACTGAACACCTACAGTCATGTGAAAAAGAAAGTACAATCTCTCTGAGTTCTATTGTTTTACACATCAGGACATAGTAAAAAAATAACCTGGTCTTTAGCAGTTCTGAAAAGTAGGTAAATACTACCTCGGATGAACAACAACACAATTGCATATTACACCATGTCATCATTTATTTTAGAAAAAGCAAGCCCAGATGAAGAAGGTGTGCGAAAAACTAAGTATCCCTTATGATTCAATAGCTTGTAGGACCACCTTTAACAGCAAAATATCAGTCTCACATCATTGTTAGAAGAATTTTGGCTCACTCTTCTTTACAACAGTGCTTCAGTTCATTGAGGTTTGTGGGCATTTGATTATGCACAGCTCTCTTGAGGTCCCGCCACAGCATTTCAATCAGGTTGAAGTCTGAACTTTGATTAGGCCAGGGGTGTCCAACCTTGGCAACTTTAAGACTTGTGGACTTCAATTCCCAGAATTCCTCAGCCAGCAAAGCTGGCTAAGGAATTCTCGGAGTTGAAGTCCACAAGTCTTAAAGTTGCCAAGGTTGGACACCCCTGGATTAGGCCATTGCAACACCTTGATTCTTTTCTTTTTCAGCCAATCAGTTGTAGCTTTGCTGGTGAGCTTGATCATTGTCCGGTTGCATGATCCAGTGTCAGCCAAGCTTTAGCTATTGGACAGATAGCCTCACATTTGATTCTGGAGTACTTTGGTATACGGTATATTTGGTATTTTGATAGTTGACTCAATGACTGCAAAGTGTTCAAGTCTTGTGGCTGCAAAACAAGCCCAAATCATCATCTCTCCACTACTCTGCTTAACGGTTGATACGAGATGTTTGTGCTGATATGCTTTGCCAACTTTTAAGAACTGCTAAGAACCAGATGATTTTTACTATGTCGAATGCCGTGATGGCGAACCTATGGCATTCATGCCACAGGTGGCACACACAGCTATTTGTGCTGGCATGCGAGCTGCAGGCAAACTTACTTCACTGCGCATGTGTGCGCCACACAACTGATTTTTCTGTAACTTCCTGTGATACCGGAAGTGACTAAATGGGCCTATTATTCGGCCTGCAAAGCCTCTGGGAGGCCAAAAAAGGCCACAAACCAGTCGAAAAACAGCTGTGAGGTGCAGTGCAGGTAAGGGGGTGGGGGTGGGTTGCATGCACAGGTGGCATGGGTGTGTGTGTGCATTGCCTTCTGGGTGCTGGCATGCAAGCGTGTGCACGCACAGTTTTTGGCACAGCAGCCCCAAAAGGTTAGCCACCACTGTCCTAAGGGGTAAAACAATAGAATTCAAAGACAGTGTACAGGTAGTCCTTGCTTTCAACAATAAATCCCAAATTTCTGTTGCTAAGTGCGACATTTATTAAGCTAGTTTTGTCCCATTTTACAAATTACTTATAATTACTTGTTAAGTGAATCTGGTTTCCCCATTGACTTTGTTTCTCAGAAGGCCACAAAAGGTGATTGCCTAACCTTGGGATATTGCTTCTGTCATTTATATGTGTCAGTTGCCAATCATCTGAATTTTGATCATGTGACCATGGAGATGGTGCAGCGATCATAAATATGAAAAATAAGTCTTTTTTTTTCCAGTGCTGTTGTAACTTTGAACTGTCACTAAATGAATTACCCATACTTTCTTTTTCACATAACTGCAAAATGAAAAGAACAATAGATTTCAAAAACATAAAAATAGTATTAGTCACAGTATTCTATTTATATATATACAATCTTGGCTTTAAATATATTCTAAAGTATGTTTCTACCTCTTGTGGTTGAAAAAACAACTATATGAAAGTAAAAGGAGGTAATTTGCTGAGTAACATTTCTTGAGATCAAAATGTACAGCTTCACTGACGTATAGTTTCTTGTCTTCCTCCATAACTGGCTGGAATTGCATAAATTGTGAACTCTTCTAAGTGAGCTTCTTCAAAGGTCTGTTTGGCTTTGGAAAGGTTTTTTGACCTCTCGAATTTTGCCATGAAATTCCTCTTTCTCTTTAAGAAGTTCGTGGCGTGGATTGACCCAATTTGATGCTGATTTGCATGAAATTATAGTTATGTTGGGAAACTGAAAGGTCTCCTCTATTTTGATTTTGTTATTATTTCACATTGCAAATAAATTGCTTATGAAGGCCTGTATACCGTACACAATGTTTCTCAACCTTGACTGCTTTAAGACTGTGTGGACTTCAAGGCCCAGAATTCCCTAGCCAGCCCCAGCTTCACTTCACTGGACAGAAACATCATAATTCCTTCAAAAATATTTATTTTTAGTGTAGCCTTAGCAGGATTGCTGCCTCCTATAGCATTGCAGTAATGAAGAAAAGAAATATCTTTATCCTTGAAAATATGAAATTGTTTCATG
The DNA here is from genome assembly GCF_049901715.1 of Pseudonaja textilis. Lineage (NCBI taxonomy): Eukaryota > Metazoa > Chordata > Lepidosauria > Squamata > Elapidae > Pseudonaja > Pseudonaja textilis. The sequence continues at coordinate 262,553,305 of NC_141990.1, forward strand.
GATCTGGAGCCATGTCAGTTGTACCCTCCATTTCAATCTCCTTAGCAGAGACCTTCTAAGGGACTTAGCTGTCAAAATTGGGAATTTTGGGCCACTGGACATTGCAGTGGAAGACTTAGAGTACATTTGATGTCATCTGAAACCTTGCATATATAAGGAAAGATCCTCTTTCTAATACCCAATGCATAATTAAAGAAGGAAGGGAATTCCAAAAAGATGTTAATTTTTACTATATTGATTATACTACTGCTTTTGACTGTGTAGAATACAGCAGAAGGTGCACACCACTTAAAAACTGATATATTGAGGCACTTCATCTCCCTGTTGAAGAAACTGTATGATAACCAAAAAGCAGCAGCTAAAATATAGAGCAACAAAATGTTTCAAAATTGAGAAAGTGCACCAAGGTTGAAAATCTTGTCACTTTAATTCGATTAATTCGATAATTCCTCTTTGATTGTTGAAGATGAAAGGAGAGTAGAAAAGCCAATCAGCTGCTGAATATTAAACAAAAACAAAAATCTTAAGAATATGTCAAGTAATGCTGACTCAATGCCAATACTGTAGAGAGGAAATTGAAAGAGTAGCCAATTGTTTTCTGTAGGCTCAAAAATTCAGAGAGATAGTGACTGTTGCCATGAAATAAGTAGCTGCTACTTGGGACAATGTCTAACAGGTTGGCAGAATTTTTGACATGCAGACATATCAGTTTTAATACATTTGTGAAAGGTGGACTATCAGAAAGGCTGAATGAATAAAAATGTACTGAGCTGGAGAAAAGAATTGATTTGGATTGCCAGAAATAAAATAATGCTAGATGAAGTAAAGTCTGCTCATGAGAAACACTAATAATGAGACTAAGACTTAGTATTTTGAATACAGAATGTAAAGGCAAGAATAATTTGAGAAGACCCTTATGCTTGCAAAAATCAGAGGCAATAATCAAAGGCATAGCTAGATATCACCATGAGCCAAATATATATAATGACCCAAACAAGAGTTTACAAAAACTCAGTTACTATAGACAATCCTGGCAAAATGGAGTCCATCAGGTCAGAGACAGAAGTGATTGAACAACAACAACAACAATTTTACAAACCATTTTAATACTATTTATCCAGTATAATCCTTTGATAAATATGCATAGATCAAAATATCTCTTCTGACCTCATGTTGCTATTATTAATTGCTAAACTATCATTTCTCACTTTCATAGAGGATAATTAATCTGCATTATTTGATGCCCTGTCTCCTGAAAATATATTCCTGTTTCTTACAACTACTTGGAAAGAGATGCATGTTCTACAATATAAATTTTTCAGTTTTGTCTCAAAATGTTTTGTTGCTTTTTACAGATGTTGTACAGTAACTATATAATACATGTTTTATTCTCTACAATGAATTCAATGGATGAATCGATGTTGTTTTGTATTTATTGTCAATAAACTGTACCAAACTGAGGGACCCTTAGTAACTTCTTAGAAATCTTTAATACTTCCAAAATTGGGTCAGTTGTCCTGCTGTGGGAATTTAAGGCATAAGAGGCTTAAGAAGGATCCTTTTTGTCCATTTACCCAATCTCTAATATTGTTGCTTACTCAAGTGACATCACAATCAGTCCTACTGGTTTCCATGAAGGCCAGAAAATCTTTCTGATCTCTAAATTACTCAAAGGTTATCACAAACATGATGGCTTACATCATTGTTTCTCAACCTTGACATCTTAATTAATATACTTGGGCTTCAACTCCCAGAATTCCCCTGCCATCATGTTGACTGGAAAATTCTGGGGGTGGAAGCCCAGGTATATTAATTAAGTTGTCAAGGTTGAGAAAGACAAACTTAAAGAATATAGGAGGAAGTATTTCAAGCTGAATTTGTATTTGAGCTGAAATTTGAACTGTGGGAAATGAAAGAAATGGATAACTGAGAACATAATGCAAGAATGCTTTTCACTACTATAAGTAGCTTGAATAACCTGTTTTGAAAATACTCTGAAATTAAAGATTGACTAATCACTTGGTTTCTGCCCAAGCCTTCATAGTGTCCATCATCCAACTTTATTTCCCATCTTTTGAACACTACTAAATTCTTCAGATCACACCATGCAATTAAGTTGCTTTGCAGCTGCTGTGGTGAGCTAACGTTTTTGAAGAATGCCCAAACTCTTATGCTTTCAGAGCAAATTTTTAAAAATAGCTGAAAGCTTGGATTACTTTTTACATTCTTAACTGCATTTATTTTTTTACCACAGTTTGTTCATGGAATCCCAGAATTATTATTTAAGTTAGACTTTCAAGAGTAACAACCTTTCTTGACTGTCCTGAAATAATCAGCAATAGAGCAAATATTTGCAAAGAAATTGGAGTAATTTTCAATGATTTTTGAAATTGCTTGCTGGATTCATAAAAGTCAAATAATGACTTGAAACTTCATAAGCTTTAAATTGTTGGTAATTCCAGTAAGTTAATCAGTTAGAAGTCAAAGCATACATTCCAGGAGAAGGTAATATGTTAAATAAAAGTTGAAATACTAATATATGAAATTATAGATGGCCCAACATGGCACCCAGGAACATAGATGTAGCCAGAGACACACATCCTTTGGTGCCTGATAAATTCACTCATCTGACTTCAAACATTTAAAAATCTTTTAAATTAAGAAAAATGGGGAGCTGGCATGCTACAAAGATTGGGTGTCCAGTGCTACAGGTAGTCCTTGACATACAACAGTTCATTTAGTAACCGTTCAAATTACAGTGGCAATGAAAAGAGTGACTTATAACCATTTTTCACACAACTGTTGCAACATCCCCATGGTCATGTGACCATGATCAATTCAGGCACCTGGCAACTGACTCATATTATGACGTGTATCGTCTCCTGGGGACATGAGATCACCTTTTGCAACCTTCTTACAAGCAATGTCAATGGGGAAATCAAGTTCACTTAAAAACTATGTTACTAACTTAACAATTGCAATGATTCATTTAACAACTGGGGCAAGAAAGGTCGTAAAATTCATTTAATAAATGTTTCATTTAACAACAACAAAAAATAGGCTCAATTGTGATCATAAGACGAGAACTACCTGTAGTTTTATTTCCAAGAATGCTTCTGAGCCCGGTAACCTTTCTTAAACAATGAAAATGATGAGTGGGTGTAGCTTAGTGTATTGTTGGAATTGTGCCCACATGCCTAGACAAAGAACAAAGGTGAAAAGAATCCAGGGCTAGGAGATAGTAAATTACTACTTCTTAGTTATTAGGTTCGCTACGGCCTTCATTTCGTGAAAGATTGTCCAGCAAGGGCAGTCACGTGTTCTTAAAATGTCAAATGACTCCAAGAACCTCAAATGATGAGACCAATATTACACTGATATTAAAACCATAAGATTTGTGCATAAAGAAATTAAAAACTCAGATACTTTCTATGATTTTCAGAATAGGTTTAGCTTGAAATATAAGAAATATATTTAGTGTAGCTTTTAGATGCTAAGATCATTTGCAAGAGACTTCAGGAGAAATGGGTTATATTAACTGCTTGGGAAAGTCATAATAATATTAGCATCTGCCACACAGTACTCTGACTTAACTGTTGATGGGAAAGACAAAAAGTCTGCACAGAGAACATTGTAATACCTGGAGACAGCAGAAGAGAAGAGAAAGAACTGGAGAAAATCACAAAATACAAAGACCTGCACATAGAATGACTCTGGCAAAAAAAAGTGGAAGTAGTATTAACAGTAATAGGTGCCTTGGATGCAATCGGCATTTGACGAAATCACCTTCAGTCAATTGCAAAGTGGCAGCCTTACTTGGAATAGCTTACATCCTGTGATGATACCTTTAAGACTATCAAACAGCATCTGCCTATCTCAGGTCCCTGGGAAGGACTCAGTAAGTGGATAAAAATGCCAAATCCAGTCTAAAGATCTGACTCACTGAAAGAATCCAATTAAAGACATTAGTCAAAAATTATATTTGTTCATTTATTTATTGAGGCATAGGCAGCAAAGGTAAGATTAGAACTGACAACAGGGATGGTACTTTCTATGCTGCTATAGTTTTCTGCCAATTTAAGGATGGGTGTTAGTATCAATCAAGAAATGGGGAAAAAAATCATTGGTACATCAATGATCCTTCTGGTCATTTAGAACCATATAGAATACAACACTAAGGTTGTAGGTTCAACTTTCTGATCTGCCCAGATCATAAAAGATCTGGGTGATCTGAGGCTGGATTCTGATTCTTTGCTCACTCTCAGCCTTGTGATATAATTAGAAAGGATGCGGTGTGGTCAATGTGGGAATAGTAGAGGGTTGTGTATTGCCTTGATAAGAAGGCTGGGTGGTGTAGTGGTTAAAGTGCTATACTGGAGAGAGTCAGGTTCAAACCCACCATTGGTTTAGTAACTTTGGATCCATCGTTTTTTCAGAAGATTCTGGTGAGGCAAAACCTGGAGGAGGAAGCATTTGTACACTGCCTGGAGCTTCTAAAGGACCAGTGAGATATATATCTAACAGACAAATAGATGTTAGAGATGATATTCCCTGTATCCTTCTTACTGCATGTTGCGGACATTGGCCTTTTCCCCCCTCGATCACCATACTTCCCGTCCCTTGTTGATCTCTACAATCACTCCTCTGTACTAATTCTGTAAATTGCATGGAATAAGCTGGGTCCTTTTTTTTTTTTTTTTTAGCGGGGGAGTGATATCCTTTCTGGCTGTTGGCCTGTGCTGTTGGATGGTGATGACAACTTGATCATAGGCATGTATCATACTTTCGCTATTGGCATCGGAAGCTTTTAATTTGTTTGTTAAATGTCTATGCCACCATCTCACTCTGAGAAGCAACCTACAATTAAAACAATTCATTTGGAGGTCTTTTCCCAGCTGCCACCACCACCACCATCCACACTCTGAGGAGTTTCCTCCCACCTTGCTCAGGTCCTCGCCCCCCTTGCATGGCGCAATTCACCCCACCTGCTTCTCTGCCACGGGTTCCTCCTCTCTTCCCCTCCCCACTCTCCCCCACACCCTCACCGGGCATTCAGGCCCCAGAGCAGCTTCTCACCTTTCTGCCTCTCCTTCACAGGTGCTTCTTCTCCCCTCTCTTCACTCACCCCCGCCGCCAACCTTGCAAGCCAACCTTGCAAGGCCGAGGTTTGGGGAGAGAGGGGGAGGGAGAAGCAATAGCTTCACCTGCTGTTGGCAAAAGAAAGGGTGGGGGGGGGGGAACGGGGCTGCTGTATTCCAGCCTGGCACTGGGGGCGACCTTCCGTCTTGTTGCAGTTGCTCGTGGCCACCACTGCCTGCTCATCTCCGCCCCCCGCCCCCCACTCGCCAGATCCGAACCGTTGGCGACCTTCTTCCCCTCCCAACCCATTTCTCGCCACCGCGCCTGCACCGACACCATACCCGCACCCGCTTCGGGACCTCATCGCCGTCTGGCTGCGAACCCTCCCTTCGCCCTGCCCGCCTACCGGCCCCTGCCAGCCAGCATCAGCAGCCTCCCCTCCGCCTCTCTTCCCCACCCCCACCCCCACCCCCATCCCCGCTTGCATGGAGAGGGAGAATGGCGGAGAGAGAGAAAGGAGCCACGTCCCCGACCGGATCCTCCCCGTTCTTGGGGCTGCACCTCGCCTCGCCCCCCAGTTTCAGGTACTGGAGATTCCCCCATCTCAGCCACCCCCGGGGAGCCTTTGGGAAAGGAGATGCTGTAGCGGCGGGAAAGGTGGGAATTGGGAGGGGGGGAAGCAACAGCCTCTACTGTGCCATCTCTTTTCTAACCCGTTTTGCCGTGATTTACCTTCGCCCCCCACCCCCGGCCCCGCTCTTCCGGGCATCCTCCCCCCCCACGCTTCATTCTGTGGGGCTACAGAGAGGGAGAGAGAGAGAGAGAGAGAGGTTCCCGCCCCATCCCTGTTATCTACTGCCTTGATGTTTATTATAGGGGATGAGATGAATGAGGCTTCTTCTCACCCATGCTCCAGCCCATAAGATGAAAAGGGAAGGCGTTTGGAGATTTCCCTCTCCTTTGCGAGTTCGTTCATTCACATCTCGCCCGGGGTCGGGAGGGTAAGAGATTTGGGGGGTCCGAAGAGCCGAATTTGGAAGGCCAGTGGGGAGGTGCATCCGACCCCCCCCCTTTCTTTCTTGCCACTCCAGCTTGAGCCTTGCCAGGCATTAACAAGCAGGTGGGATACCAGCACCCTGTCTCCCCCTCTTCCTTTGGAACAGGTGGGGTTCCTTTCCCCCCTTCACACACACACACACACACACACACCCGCTGGCCAGCACACAGGACTCCTTGAAGGAAGTGGAAGCAGCCTTGGAAGAGGAGGGATGAGTAATTGGGGTGGCAGAAAGAGATAGTGATCGTGGTTGTTTTGTGAGGAGAAGAGAAAGAGGAAGATTCCTCCTTTACCTTCCTCTGAATATGACTGACATTTAAATGGCTCTGCATACACTTGCCTCAATGAACTTGGGAGCACAACCTCTCCTCCCCACATTGTTGCCATCTGACACTGTTACACAAGTATTCCTGAAAATATGCATACAACCGCTTCTTGCACTGCTCTGGCCTTCCCTTTCCACACAGTTCTCTCCTGCCGTGTGCTACAAATCTTTCTCACTCTCATAAGTCATTTCTTACCCCAGAAAAATATTACCATTCTTCAGAAAAATCTTCAGTTTAAATACTGGTGTCTTCTTCAGGTTTGGGGCAAATGAAATGCAAGTTAAAAGGAACTACAATATTTGAGATAATGTTAGAGATGAACATAATGCCTGAGAGGAATTAGCAGTTGATCCAGCAGAGAATACAAACAGCCAGTCCTTAAACCATCTATCTAAAATTGCATAGAAGATGTAACTGCCTAGAAGACATTTCTTTCTGAAATTACATGTTGCATTTGGTCAGCACCTCAGTGGGTTGCCTCTGTAACTGTTTGTAATTATAACTGGGTTTTCTTTTTTAATGGATGTCTGCTTTAAACTATTTTATGGATCTGGATGTTGTCTTTATGAGAATAGCTTGTAGATATTAGATGCATTTCCAGATTGGTGTGCACTGGAGAGTGAAATGGTTTCCGGGCTGAAAAGATTGTGAAAGATAAATCATAGTGATTGGTTTTACAGTATCTTCAACTTAAATTGATTATAATAGCCAGGTGGGTCAGGTCAAAAAAAAGGGATTCTGTGATTCCAATTATTCCAATAGATTCAATTATTTAGTCACTGGTTTTGTGGATAATAATAATAATAGCAGCAGCAATGAGATATTTGTGCTAGAAAATCTCTGAAAATTAACTTGTTCTCAGGATCTCAAGATCTTTTATATTTTCAAATGACCAAAGGATGATTAGAAGCCTTTCTAATCTTCTCCATATTCTATCTGGCATCTATAAATTGCCTATAAAAAATGTTTATACCGAAATCCTGACACAATCTTCATCTAAGAACTTTGCTGTTAAGAACTAGCCATGCTTGTTGTGTCAGTATGTTTCTTATTTGTGGTTTTAAATAACAGAAGAAGTACTGAGATCTGAGTTTTTAAAAAGGCAGCCTATAACTTTATTTAGATTTACTAAGTAGAATTGAAATTTACCAAATGGCAAATTGCCTTGATAGTAAAGAGAACAATCTTTACTATCATGTTTCTGCTCAACATAAGAGCCATCTTCCTAGATGGACTTAATTTAATCTAGTTTCCTACCTCCAAGATTGACCAACCAGAGGAGCACATGAAAACAATAAACATCTTCTATCCAATGTCATGTTACAACCTTTCAATATAGTACATAGCCTGGAAATGCGGGGAATTGCAATACTAGATAACATTTAGAAGGCACCAGATTTAGGAAATCTCATATTTTATTTATGTTTTTGTTATATTTTTATCTTGCCTTCCTTCCAGGAGCTCAAGGTAATAAAAATAGCACCCTTTTGTCTTCCTCCTCCATCTGAAATAATAATACTGTGAGGTAGATTTGTCTGTTGAATTTGCTGGTTCAAATTACTAGGTGAGCTTCTGTTTTTGAGATGAGACTCAATCATAGATCTCCAAGGTATTTATTATATTGCACTTTTCACTTGATTTTCCTGAAAAGGATTCAAAGGAGTGTAAATGTATCTGCATATGTGTATGTATATGTTCTTATGTATGTATACAGTATATACCGTACTGTATATTTCTTCTCAGAATAATCATATGAAATAGGTTAGCCTAAGCAAAACTCTATCTTCTTGATGATTGAATGATTTGAATTCAGATCTCCTTAGTTCTAATTTGACAATCCAACCACAATGCCATAGTTTTTTAAAGGAAGCCTGCTGTTGAACATGGAGATATATTTAATTTATATCCTGGTTTTTTTTTAAAGTATGCAAGGTTGGGCCCAATTAATACTTGGTTAGGAGAATACTAAAGAATAAAAAGGATTTAAACTGAGAAGTTGAAATAAAACCGTTGAAGAAATCAATCACAAAGTACTTCTGTATTATTGTCAAGAAACCTATGGATACACTTGATTTGAAAAGGGAGTACATCTGTACATGTTCCTGTAGTTCCTTCAGAAACAAGGATACTTAGTACTTAACATCCAATTTTTTCTTATAATAATCTTGTAAGGTCAAGAGAATGTGATTGGCTCAACAACACCTAGGGCAGAGGTCTCCAAACTTGGCAATTTTAAGACTTGTGCACTTCAGCTCCCAGAATTCTCCAGCCAACTGGAGAATTCTGGGAGTTGAAGTCCATAAGTCTTAAAGTTGCCAAGTTTGGGGACCCCTGATCTAGGGCCTCTGTGACTAAATATAAATATGAACCTGGTCTTTCAACTATTATTTGCTCTGCCTCATTGGCTCCACTTACAATTAGTAGTAAACCTATCCTCTATAAAACAGTCTACTTCTCTATTAAAGATGTATTATTATATCTGGTGACCCTGAGTTATGAAAACTTTTATGTATGGCTTGAAGAAGTACTTTTCTTTCAATTGTCCTGAAAATATTGCTAGCCTATTTAACCATATATATCTGAGTTCTAGGGACGCAGTGACTCAGTGGCTAAGACACTGAGCTTGTTGATCAGAAAGGTTGGCAATTCAGCACCATGTAACAGAGTGAGCTCCCATTACTTGTCCTAGCTTCTGCCAACCTAGCAGTTTGAAAGCATGTAAAAATGTAAGTAGAAAAATAGGGACCACTTTGGTGGGAAGGTAACAGCGTTCCATGCACCTTCGGCATTTAATCATGATGGCCACATGGCCATGGAGATATCTTGGGATAGCGCTAGCTCTTCGGCTTTGTAACGGAGATGAGTACTGCCCCCTAGAGCCAGAAACGGCTAGCACGTATGTGCAAGGGGAACTTTTACTTTACCTTATCTGAGTTCTAATATTAATACTCAGCAGTCATTTTTACTTTTACTCTGTGTGTTTTTCATTGTCTTTATATAGTAAACTGAAACTATATTCAGTTTCAGAAGTTATTTTTGCAGCTCATGAATAATACAGTACAAAAGGAGTAGGACTAAACTCTTTCTTCCCTTTACTCCATGCTATGTTTTTCAAAATTAAAAATGGAAGCTTTAAACCTTTCTTGCATTTTTTCCATATTTGTGGTATTTGGCCATTCAAAAATCTGTATAGAAATTGTGAAGTGAAGAAATTATATCCTGCTAGTCTATTTTTGCATCATTTTCAAGTAGTCATTTCATTTTAGGTGCCACCCCATCAGCTGTATTATCTCGTGTTATATTTCTGTCTGATTGTTCTAATATTCTATCTCAATCCAACATTTTGGAACCACTGAGCATAGTCTGATCCTCATTGAACTATTAGGATGACCCTTTTTAGCCCATTATGGCAAAAATATTACATATTTCTAAAATCATTGGGGTTTTACCAGGCATAGTAATATCTATTATGTTATTTATTAATGAAACCATTTTGACTATGAAGTTTTAGCATTCGCACTGGAACATTATTAATATTGTGCATAAGTTGATACTGTCCATACATCTGCAGGTTCTGTTTAGCAAAACATTTATCTTCTTATTTGTCTAATTCCATTTTCAAGCCATCTAAATAATCAGCCATCCTATGTTTTCAGATTTTGCTTAATTATTTGTATGCTGTCTACTTGAACAACTCTAGGTGTCCTACAACATGTATCTTGAGGCAGCACGTTCTATAAATATCTGCTGTGTGAGAAGTACATTTTGTTTGCACTGAATTTCCCTTCAATACATTTCATTAGATGATTTGTTTTCTTACAATATGAAGGGAAAGGGAATTTCCATATTATGCATTGTTTTATAAACCACATTCTTGTTCAATCATCTTGCTTTAAGTCTACAGAAAAAGTAGAAATTACATTTTCTTAGTAATAAATGTCATGGTCTGAATGTGAGACTATATAGTTTTCCTTAACAAGAAGCACTCGCATTTGAAATTTAACTTGACATTGTTTTAAATTTGTCCTTAATGCGACCATAAAGTTTGCATTAGTAGGATATACTCTAGCGCTTCCAAATCTTCTCCCAAATTAACTGCTTACTGGGATGGCATTAAAAGAAAGGAGAATAAAATGAGTTTTTTCATTCTCTATATATGGCTAATGGCCCAGTAATTTGTAACCTTTTTCTTTATACAATGACTAATTAAATTCTTCAAGACAATTTGCAAAATAAGGGTCTAAGCATCAGAATTCCCAAAGGTTGGCTTTAATCTTCCCATGCCCATATATTTAACCTTTGAAAGACAGAGCTGATTATGAACTACTGCTAATATGCCACATTAGACTGTACTAAGATGGCATGTGCCCAAATATCCTGGCATCACATCACCCAGATCCCAGCTTACCATTAGCAGTGCTGGCTGGAAACTCTGGAAGATGTAGTCCCAATTTTTTGGAGGCACCAGACTGAAGGAAAGTGTGTAAGTGTGAATCGTGCCATTTATGTTGGTTGCCAAACTTTTTGGGATTGGAGGGCAAATCCAAAATTCCAAATTTGGGGATTTTAAGAGCAATGACAGGTATTCCTGCAAAATGGTTGCTATGGTGGGGATGTTCCCACTATGGTCCAGGATGTTCACTATTATCCCAGTTAACCTTTGATATTTGTTTCCTGGCCAAAGAGATAGTGCAGGGCCTACCATTTTATTTCCCAAAAATGTGCCAAGTCACATTCAGAAACATCTTGGGAAATGTATGTCATGTTTAGGCTTGCACTTTACTCTGGAACCTGCTAATTTTCTATCTATGTTTTAAATGAAGATTTTTTTTGTAAAAAAAGATGACCAAGAAGAAAGATTAAGAGATACTTTATTACACTGAAGATACAGATTCCCAATTCAGAGCTTAATAAATCCTCATAATTAACCTTATAGCTCGACAATTCAATATGTGTTTGCTTTAAACTATGCTACGAAATTATAGAAAGACATGGGAATTCTTTAAAACCTCTGCAAAGGTTTTTTTAAATAAGTATTATCACATGTGGATGATAGCTTTCTGTATTCTCACTTGTGGATCTAAAGTTGCTGGTTACATTTGTTAAAAAGTTCTTTGCAGTTGATATTAAAGAAAAGGAAAGAAACTTGCAAGATCTGCAGTTAAAAATTGCCATTAAAAACACATATTAGAAAGCAGAAACTTACTCTCAAAACTAGTTAATTCAGAGAAGGAGCAATACTCAGCCATTCCCATGATAGTCTTTGCCTGTCCCCAAATCACTCTCCTGGATACACTATTTGTCTCCTGGGTTCCTTGCACGTTCATAAAAAGAACAGTATCCAGAAATGCAAGAAACAATATCATAGTCAGATTTCCAAAACTAGCCAAGACGAGCAGAACAAACCAGAGATAATAGCTGTTGCTGGAATCATTAGGTATCATTAGTTTAGTACAGGCTCTGTACAATTGTGAAATCAGCTCATTTATAATACTGAGTCTATAACCAGTGATGTCCATTTTATAGCAATGATGAAATACAGTTGACAAACCAGGACATTTGAATTCTGAAAATAAAAAGACAAAGGTAAAAATGTAAAATCCGGGTATAATAATAAGCTTATATCTTTGCCCAAATACTCCGGTTACTGTGTTCTTGCCTCAAGATGCTTTGATTGGCATTGACTATTGCCTGTTCTTTTTCAGTGAAAGTGTCTAAGACTAAAGTTATGACATTTGGTATTTTCCTCTATTATGGTCCCTACTCTGAGTTGTTGTACCAAAAAAAAAGCTAAACCTCAGGGGTTCAGAGAGTAAAATAAAATAAAATAAAAATGCCAAATAACAGTAGAACCTTTCCTTCCTTGCCATTAAACACTCTTAAAGGAGCCTTGGATGGTTTTGGAAGGGATAAAGAAGATTTTGGGTACTCAGTCATACTATATTTGCTTTTCATGCAAATGCATCTGTGACATACTATATTGCCAATATAGCAATCATAAAATCTTCAGTCTTTTCTTTACATTACTTTGTTACAGTGATGCTAATGTGTATTAGCTCAAGCCAATCTCCTACTACCTTGTTTCCCCAAAAATAAGATCCATCTGGAAAATAAGCCCTAGCATCATTTTTCAGAATCATAATATAAGCTCGCAGAATTGTAAAATAAGCTCCAGTTAAGATCATCAACCAGGAGGATGCATTTAATACTGTATTTCCCAGAAAATATGACCTAATCAGAAAATAAGCCCTTTTGGAGCAAAAATTAATATAAGACTCGGTCTTATTTTCAGAGAAAACATGGTATGTCCTTTTTCATGCTTCTGCATGAATTTCTGAAAATGACATATTTCCTCTCTCTCTCTCATTTCAATATACCCTATTTTTTCTAATGCAAATCTAAAATAAGGAGTATACACAGACAGTACATATATAAATATACTGTCTGTATATATGTACACACACACATACACACATTTCAATATTGGTGCAATTCCAAAGTCATGCAGATGGATTAAGAAAAAGGGATTAAAGCTCTGATTTAAGGAGGTTTTAATATAGCAACATTAAGGCCAGAAAGCAATTATTTTTCCTAAGTTTTTGAGTTTGCCTTATCAGGAAGGCAAGGTGACAGCTAGAAATGAGAGACTGAACAGAGTAATTCAGTGCTGGGAAAATTTTCTCAGGAAGCAGGTTAGTCTAATGAAGTCAGCTTAAATCTTAAATGTCTATTCCCATCCACCCACCCCAACACGCAAATTATTATTGTACTCAGTTCAGAAGCTTTAATCAGCTAGAGTTCAAGTTTGTTTCAGGCATTTGTGCTAAATAAGCATCTTCTTACTTTAATGAGGAATTTGTGAAATATTTTAAAAACATTTTAAAGAAGGAAAAAGGAGTGACCGGAGGAGAAAATATAACATTTGACATTTGTCATCCTGGTGTTAAGGTTAGCCCTGTCCTCAGTGCAATATTTCAGACTAGAAACACCTGCTGCATGCAGATCTATTGGGACTATGGCTGTAAAGTAATGAGTTGATTACTCCAACTCATCATTTACTATTATTTACTGGAAAAGCCCTTATTGTCTACCTGTTGCACATATATAAGATGGAGGTTCCTGCTATAAAAAGGGGCTTGTATTTACTGGAGATTTCTGATAGCTTTTTCCAAACCATTGTGAATCCTTGTGAGAATTAAAGGACCATGGAAGATCCAAAGTGAGTTGTTTTTTATAGCCAGTAAACACCCTAGGCTTTGGGTTAGAAATTCCTACGGCCAAATGGTTTGAGAATTAGCAGCAAATCTGCTTGCGACTATATTAGTTTTCAGCAATGACACTTTTTTGAAGTGATCCCAAATGAACCCTAATCATGGACCCCAAACACCATCAAGGGATATAAGAAGGACCTGCAACTCATAGATATGGAAATGAAGAAACCTTCCCTACTGTAAAAAGAAACAAACAAGCAATGTATGTACATCAGCAATTTTGCTGATTGTGCATCTGGCAATCTCTGCAAATGCTTTGTCACAATCAATAGCAAGAAGAAAATACTGAGTGTGCATGATGTAGTCTATTGAAATAAATAGCAGCAGCAGGGCAGGCTGCACATAAGCAACAGCCTGTGGGGTGTGAGATAATGCTGCAGCTGGGATATTTCCTGGTCAATGATGAGAGGAGTGTTCTCTAGTCATAAGTTGTAGCAGGTCCTTCAGGATAAAGCCTCCTGCTCTGATGTTTGTTGGCCTTGGCTTCAGTGTTCTTGAACTGTATGTATTCTTTTGTAATTACAGTACAGGATCAAGCAATCAGTGGAATGCATGTTGAGCAAGGGAAAGAAATGTTTACTGTCTTATAGTAAATTTAGTAAAGTCAACATCGATAGAACAGCAGCACCGGAGAGGTTATGTGTTGTGTTGCTTGGGCCTGACATCTGAGCGTGGAGAATTTATTTGCCCAATATAATTCAATGTTGGAAGTAATGGCAAAGCAACCTAGTTGTGATGGATATGTGAAATGATAAAACACATACCTAGGGACAATGATAATTTTGGGGTATGAGTGCATGCTCTTCTAGCTAATTTAGCTTCATGAAAGGAAAATAACAGTGCACAGTTTGATCATGAGTTTGACAGCAGAAAGTAGATCAGAGTTTCTTAGTAGGTTTTTGAATGATCTAGAATAAATTATGAGAATAGAACAACAATAAGTAAACTCAATTTGTAAAAAAAAAAAGGATTAAGGGTGATTGATGTTATTATATTTATTTCCTAGTCTTAATATTGCTTGTATGTAATATTAAATATTTGAGCACCTAAAGCTGAATTACTCTTTGAGAATTTTTGATGGCTGATTATTAGAGTTTGGTGTTAGACTTTAAGATTTACAGAACATCAGGTAAAGATTTGTACTGCTTGTGTAAGTTATTCTAGTGCATAGAAGGGGCTTGCTGGAAGCAATGGAGTCTACTCCAAACCTTATTTGCATCTGCCTCTATCTCTGTGGCTACCCTTACATACTTGACTCTGTTGATGGAGTGTTATGTTCTATGGAAAATAAAGCAGATCCCACAAGCCTGAAGTCAGCCCATTCCTGTTTTACTGGATCAGTAAAATCTGCCTATTTGACCCACTGTACTATCTCCAATGTTGGGCAAAGGAAGCCGCTGGGAAACTTACAATCTGGGCATAGCAGAGACAGCTATCCCATCCTGTTACATTCAAGAGTTTGGCATCCTCTTTTGAAGAGCCCGAGCTTTGGCTGCTGTCAGATTGAACTAGAGAGTCTATGGGCCTAATCCAAACTGGCAGCTTTGATGGGAAAAGCAAGACTGAAAATGAAAAACAGACAGGAATAGAAAATATGATATATCAAATACATGGAAGTAATTTAAAAAAGCACACCAGGCTTCATTAATGGAGATAAGGCAGGAATACAGGGAGAGATAATAATGTCAAAAGGCAAATGTAATAAAATATTATTTACTTTTGTTTGGGCAGAACTCAGGTAAGTAAAATACTGTAGTCAAAGGTTTTGGTTTTTTTTTCAGGTTAAATCTGTTGCAAAATTCTTGGGGTTGTGTTTTGGGACATACTTTGATTTTACAAGCTGGTAATCATTTCTCTCTAAGCCAGTCTTCCCCAATATGGTACCTCCAAATTTTGGGACAATTTCCAGCTTTCTGAAAAGTATGGCAGTTGTAAGATAACTCATGGTATCTGGAGCCACAAGACTGACTTGAATCATTTTACTCCAGCTATTCTATTCTATGGTAATAGTACTATCATGTTCTATCTGGACTGCTAGCCATGCTTATTCATTATCTTTAGAGACTGTATTGTAAAGGTATTTCAAAGATAATATATTCAATAGTATGTCCCTCTTAAGTGTTCCATTGTCAGACATTTTACTGAAATGAATGAAGCATATGGACTTTTATAGTTTTTCAACTATGGAAGATCAAATGTCTTCTAGAACAGTTCTTTAACAGCATAGCTCCAGAAGGCTTCTGCTATTTAAATTAAATGCAGCAAGAATCTGTTAATGAACACACAGTTGTTAGTGTTGACAGTCCTAACGTATCTAAGCAAACATTTAAAAAGCTTTAAATTCACCTGGGTTTTGGAATTATCCCAACATGTGTCTCAAAGTAATCTGCTTGGTTTTAATGCAACTGAGAGCAGCTTTGGACATGAAGAGCTGAGAAGCAAGCTGTGTGTGTGTTGAAATGCTTTGCTGCAGCTTTAATCCTGCATCTCCGTGTCATCCAGAATTGATATCCTGCCACTCACCTTTTTCCTCCCCCTCCCAAGAGAAACAAACAAACTTTCAACATGGAAGTTGCTTCTTAATCCACTGCCTTCCCCCACAGGGCAATTCTTTTAGAAAAATAAAACCAACACATTTCTTTCTGCAGCACTTCCCTTAAATCAATTTCACTGCTCTGGAGAGTTGTAATGATATATAGAATAATAAAGACTAGGACTTACTTGAACATGTTTTCATGATGTGAAACATCTGCCACACGAAGGCCACTTAGAAAAGCATCTTAATTGCAGCTACTCCAGGAGCAGACTATCCTGGAAGAGTAGTTTTTAGATGAATTGATCACCATATGGAAATAGTTTTATATAGCTTCCACAGCAGCCATTTCCTGAGTAGGGACTGTAATGGGCAGCAAATTCAATATTGTTGGATATTCAGCCAAGCAGGTATGGGAAGATCAGAATTTAGAAATATATTGTGAGGAAAATAAATAAATCTTGGCCATCTGAGATAAGCATTTAATATAAACCTGTTTGCTCCAACTGCTATTCTGTCTGTGGTTGATAGAAATAACAGTCAACAAAGGTAATTTCCCCTCTGGATTGAGAAAGGGAATGCACGCGTTAGAACAAC
Organism: Pseudonaja textilis; assembly: GCF_049901715.1. NCBI lineage: Eukaryota > Metazoa > Chordata > Lepidosauria > Squamata > Elapidae > Pseudonaja > Pseudonaja textilis. Next base: position 262,570,168 of record NC_141990.1, read on the forward strand.
TTTCCTTTCGAAGTAGGATTTATTGTCCTCCTGAATTGCAAGCTGACCTGTGAATTATCCAAGAATATTTGTAAGATAATGTAGCCGAAATAAACTTTTGGCTTGGAATAAACAACCCTGAAGCAGTGATCGCCTGAACCCTGGGGATAAAACAAGCCTTGTATCTTCCTGCTGGCTCTCTACATCTCTTAATTATCCTTTTTCTGAATTAGACTTCAAATGACTACATCACCCAATGACACTTGGGGGGAACCTGGTCATTCGCAGACAGGTTGGGGCAGAGTCATTCCAAGGTCAAAGGCAGAATGATTGGGCAGAGCATCCTGCTGCTAATCGGGTAACTTGATTCCTCTTTTTTCCCTTGACTGCAGCTGATGAGAGAGAGCCTGGCTTCCAGAGGGAAGCAGAGGGCAGGACTTGGCACCATCTCAACCCAGAGGACTTTTTTTTTTTGTATCCAGACAGCTGATTCCATTTATTTTTAATGAGCTCCCTTAGACTGTGCTGTGAGAAGCAGAGTGCAGCACAAACAGCAGTTCTTCCCTAAGCTGGCGACAGGCAGGAAGGACAGCTCAGAGGCAACGCTGCTCGACTCTCCTGCCTGAAGGAGGTTTCCCTTTAATAGGCCCTATGACCTTCCCCCACAACGGGGACCCTCTTCAATGAAGCTTGAAGGTAAAATGCAGTCGAGCACAGAGGAGGACAGCCGGATTGAGGATCAGTGGGAGAAATGGTAGGCGATCATCTGGCTATTGGAGGGCCTCTGGGATGGGGGGAATTGAGATTTCATATAGCTGAGTGTGTAGCATTTAAAAGTAATTTGGCTTCCTTTCTATCCCAGTGCAGAGGTCTTTATTGGAATCCTATAAGCAAGTTTATTTGTCCTTGGCTCTTAGCCCATGTGCAAATTTGATCGCAAACTTTAAATGTCACGTTAAAATCTAAAATGCTGCTGTCTGAATTGAGCAAGGAGACCAGATCATTGAAGATGCTATTAGTCCCCTTTTGCTCATGGATGGCTATGTTCCAGAAAGGATGCCTTATTTGCCAAATGAAAATAATTATCTGTCAATATAGCTCTTCCTTGATGCTCAAAGATGAATTGCAAGATATGCATGAAAGGAACCTTGTGCTAGAGTCGAGGCATAAATAGACAAACCTCATCAATTGCAGGGATGCAGTATCTCAGCAACCTCAAAAAGATCCCTTAAGTATTTTTTTATGATGCTGAGTGATGCTCCTAAGCACCCCAGATGTAAACATATGGGTCATTTTGAAATAATGGTCTGTACTTTTTTCTGTTAGAAGGTAGAATGTGGGGTAACCCTATATCTGAAAGATTTACCATAATATTACTGCTAGGGTTTGAAAGGCTGTTTTGATGGGCTTTTAAAAACTCTGTTTTCCCATTTAATAACGTTGTAAAATCATGACTATTAACAGAAGAAATCTCTTGTATCTTGTGCCTTCTCTGATGTAGAAGATGAAATTAATGTTTGAGGATTATTGCATATATTCTCCATTGTTCCTCAGCATTTCTTATCTTTCTCTTTATCTGTTTAGGTATACTCCCCTTGAGATGAATAAGTTACTAGTGATACACTCCTCTTTTGGGTTATCTAAAGAGACATTGTTTTATTACAACTTCACTTATATTTGCATACACATTACTCATGCTGTAAGGAATTTGTTGGTGAAGAGTATCTTTCTCCTATCAAGTAAAAAAAGTGCTGAGGACAGGTTTTGGCTGGAGCCTACTGTGAAAGCTGCTCAGGGCATTAGTTCTATTTCATTGAATGTGTTTCTGTATCTAAAAACCTGCCCCTGTTTCCCAGTGTTTCTATGGTTCTACATATTGATTTAGCATGAGTGTTAAAGGACTTTAAAAGGCATTTAACCTGAGGAAGAAACTGATGCGATACGGTTATAGTCTATGACATAATTGGATATGGCACTTCTAGTTCTCAATTTTGTATTTTGCCATTAGAATGGAGGCAGGTATTTGTTTGTTTGTCAATCGCTTACAAGATAATAGGTATAAGTATAAACATAATTATGAATAAATGAAATGGATACATATAAGAAAAATAAAAAGAAACAAGAGGACAGCGACGGTAGGCACATTGGTGCGCTTATGCACGCCCCCTACAGCCCTTTTCGGGAAGGGGTGAGGTCAATAGTAGACAGTAAAGTTTTTGGGGTTTGGGGAAGAAACCACAGAGACAGGTAGAGTACTCCAGACATTGACCACTCTGTTGCTGAAGTCATATTTTCTGCAATCAAGTTTGGTGCGGTTTACCTTGAGTTTGTATCTAGTTTTTAACTCAGGAGAAGGAAGAAGGTATACGAAAAGTAAAAAGATCTTTTTTTAAAAAAAAAAAGTTGGTAGTTCCCTAGTACCTGACAGTAACAGAAGTCAAATACAAACTTAAGTGGGACTCTCTTTCTTGCAATGCATTTCTGCTTTCTTCCCTGCTTGTGTTTTCTTCCCTGATACTAGACCTTAGCAAGGGAAGCAATTGTTCTGCAATGTTACACTTCCCGTTCTCTTTTTAACTCAATAGCCCCTTTTGTAACTGCATATGAAGTGCTAGTTGTTTCTGTACTTAGTAAAAACTTGTTTGGGACAGGAACTCAGTTTGTTATCTCTGATATCCATATGTGCCAAGTAGATCTCACCAGAAGTGATAGACTAGATCAGAGGTCTCCAAACTTGGCAACTTAGCTGCCCGGAGAATTCTGGGATTTGAAGTCCAGAAGTCTTAAAGTTGCCAAGTTTGGGGACCCCTGGACTAGATACTATTTTTCAAGATGCCGTTTGAAATAAGTGATATTTCTTAATCAAAAAGCACAGAGAACATTTGAAGACAACTCCATCTTGTTCTGTTAGCTAATCTAAAAGCCACAGTGAAGAAAGAAGAATTGGAGGGAAACTTTTTATTGATTCATAGAATTATTCTAAGTGTCCTGACTCTATAATGCGGTCAGAGAAAGAAGCTCTACCGCTCTCTTGGTTTTTCTTTCCAGATTTGCTGTTAGAACCCCATCAACCTATTGCTTGTCTCCTAAATCCCTATGTGGGCATATTCAATCTTATTTGATTTAGATTATTTGCAATGCAATTCCCATCATCCCCTGTCAAAATAGCAAAGGATTTTAATTCATTTATTATTTTGACAAGCATTTAATAGGCTCAAGAATTATTAAACTGTACACATTTCAGACCTGCATCCTGGGCTGATTAGGGATAACTAGAATATTTCCCCATACCGTTTGAACCAGAATATGAAAATTTGTGAGGTTGGAAAAAATAAACCTGCTTCATTTCAGATATCAAATGGAAAGCAAGGCAATGGCTTTTGCATCTATTTTGTTTTTGCTGTAGGTTTGAATTTCACAGACTACTTGGGACTAAATTTATGCAATGAGAAAATTTGCATTTCAGCCTTTTATTGATTTTACACTGACTCAAACTAATACAAGCCATGACAATATCAAAATGACAATGTTATCATGCCTCATTGTGCAGATGACACCATTATGTAATTTCATGTCACATTATAATGTCTGATTTATTTATTTTTCCATCTTTACTATTTTTATAAATAATTCAAGATGGCGAACACAGCACTCCTTTCTCCTATATTCCCCACAAGAACAACCCTACAAGATGAGTTGGGCTGAGAGAGTGTATGACTGGCCCAAAGTCAGCCAGCCAGCTTTTATACTAAAGGCAGGACTAGAGTTCTAGCTCTGGCTTCTACTCTGGTAACTTTAAGCACTGGACCAAATTGGTGATGATGACCCAGAGTGTAACACAAACGTAACAAAATCCAAAACATAAATAAATGTCCTTTATTGCCTCCAACTTGGCCCCACTGTTCAATAATACTCAGCTGGAGATAAAACGTACTCAAAAATAGTCTTCAGAAGAAAGCAATACAGTCCGAACTTAATGAGCAGATAGAAGTGAAATAAAAAAACCAAACAAACTACAATGATGAAATTTCCACAACGGAACAGGAGAAGTGTTTACCAAATTCAAGGAGATAACAAGGCACAGTCTGTTGGAAGGACGCCAATCAAGATAACTTCCGACCAAAATAAAACATGCTTTGTTTCCAGTGTTTTGCCAGTATGCTGGTCCAAACTCTTATTCAGTTCTCACACCTGCAGCCCTTGAAGAGGATCAAGGCCCTCTCCTCCCGAGGAGACTATGTCTTTCCCTGATCCTCTCCTCCCTGCGTGCCCTAGGATGGATAGGGGATGGGCCTAGGTCCTTCTCTGACTGCTCAGCTGGCCTCTGCCTTTCCCCAGCCTCCTCCACAACCTCCGGAGCCACACTTCCACTCCCTGTCGGCTGTTCCTCCTCTCCCTCAGAGTCAGTCTCCACCAGGGGCATGACACTGGTTCTCTGATGTGAGTACATGCAGCCTTCGACTTACAACCATTCATTTAGTCACTGTTCCAAGTTATAACGACTCTGAAAAAAGTGACTTAGGACTGTTTTTCACACTTACAACAGTTGTAACATCCCCATGATCACATAATAGCAATAGCACTTAGACTTATGTACTGTACCACTTCATAGTGCTTTACAGCCCACTCTAAGTGGTTTACAGAGTCAGCATATTGCCCCCAACAATCTGGGACATCTAATTTGGATGCTTGGCAACTGGTTCGTATTTATAACAGTTGCAGGGTCCCAAGGATTATCTTTTTGTTTCATCTTTTGCAACCTTTTGAGAAGCAAAGTCAAGAGGAAACCAGATTCACTTAACAACCATGATACTAACTTAGCAACTGCAGTGGTTCACTTAACGATTACGGCAAGAAAGATTGTAAAAATGGGGCAAAGCTCACTTAAGAACTACTTCACTTAGCAACAGAAATGTTGGACTCAATTGTGGTTGTACGTCAAAAACCACCTGTATGTGAATTGTGTCAGTTATGAAATGAATGTCATGACTCGCATGTCGCTTTGCCACCTTTTGCCTCCCTCTGTGGCCATTACACATGGTACAATACAAGGCGCTTGGCTCAATCTGGTGCTTTTAGATATGTAGGACTACAGGTTCCCTCAGCTAGCAAATGCAATGAAAGGGTCTCCAACCTTGGCCACTTTAAGACTTGTGGACTTCAACTCCCAGAATTCTGGGAGTTGAAGTCCACAAGTCTTAAAGTGGCCAAGGTTGGAGACCCCTGCAATAGAGCATGTCATGAGGTGACTAGAGTGTGAGTAACAAAAGGGCCTCCTGTTTCAAGAAGGGATCCAACTGGCAACCAAGATGAAGTTGGCGAAGGCCTTCTTGGTCACAGATGCAAACTGCTCTGGATTTTATCTTCATCTTGGCCCGTATTTATAATGAAGTGTTTTACTTATGTTGTACAATATTTATAAAATAATTATTTTAAATACAGAAGTAGAGGAAACTATGCTAAACCATCCCACATAGGCTAGGAATTATGGCATGTGTAATCACATCTTCAGATTGTACCAATTTGCACTGAACTACAGTTTCTCGTTATAAGACTGAGCCTGTTAGATTTGTAATGCATCTTAACCCCCCAACTTTGGCCTTATTGTGAAGTTTAGAAGCTTTGGCTTGAATTTTACATTACATAAACTCAGTTGCTATATCCAGTCCCAAACAAGCTGTCAGATTCAGTCTCATTTCTGAATTTGGCTCCTTTCAACAATTATAAATTTAACCACAGCTTGTCCAGTCTGAGTGTCACACTGGGCTCATGATAATCCAAAATGGAAAGCTGTGATCTCTCTCACTTTAGATGAGGGGAGCATATGCCCAAACTCACAACAGTTCACTCTTATAATACTAAATCCCACTTTACTAATCTATATGAACTCTCTTTTCCCAGTTTGAAGGAAAATAATAGATTCATTCCTGAAAAATAAATGGGGGAATTTATTTAAATTGTACCCTTCTAGAACCAGGAACAACTGCTGCTTGACTATTGAAAAGATCTTTGATTTCCTTCTCTCTTTTGTCTTTTGGCAATAAATGCATAAACTCGCCTTAAATGTATTAATTAAAATTCATGTTTGCCTGAAAGATATGATGTTGCCCATGTTACACTATATCTCTCTGTTCATGTGGGATGCAGTGCAGCAGAGGTAGAAAAGCTATAGTATTTCAGGTATTTCTGAGCTCTGGCAATTTAATGCTAATATGGCTCAAAAACACAGATTAACTATAAGCCTTATAGCTCAGGAGCATCTGGAGGAGTACAGTTTGCTCAGAGATGGGGCAGCTTAAGGCTAAGAATAGCTACACAATTTTAAACAGTATTTTCTTTTTAGACACTAGATCAATATGGAGCAGTCTTATGTGGGTCTTCATTCATAAAACACAAAATATCACAAGAAGCCTGACTTCTAAAGTTATTTCCTCTCAAACATTTAGTTGTTTTCCTTGACTGCTATTTTGGCTATTCATTTGGACAATTGAAGCTTCCTTATACCAAGGGTTTTCAAGTTGTAGAAAGACAGCTAGAAAGATAGAGAGGTAGATATAGAAATAGATGAGAGAGAGAGACTTTTATGTATATAATTTCTTGCCAATTCCATAGAACATTATTCAAAAAAACCCTGCCTACACTACTGAATACAGCGTTCTTATACATTGCAGTACTATCAATTTCCTCTGATAGTTACTGCTGAGGGAGGTGTTACATTATAGATCTAAAGTAGAAAAAAATGAATGCAGATACTTTTCTATATATAATATGAAACATTAGATAGAACCGGAACTGATTAATGTCTGCTTAAATGGATTGAAGCCTATGGCTATAGGGAAGATAGGAGAATGGGACTATCTCTGCTTTCTGCAAGTGATGGTTGACCAGGAAGAATTGTTTACATTCAAAAACTCTGAAATCAAATATTGTATGTAGGAATGAGGAAACTGTGTTTTGAGCCCATCGACCCTGACTGAGAGGAAATTGGACTAAATAATGAAGCTATACAGCAGCAACCAAAACATACATCTATGGTGCTAGGGATCCCAAAAGGAAATGGCCTTTTTAGCATGTCCTGCTTCTTTTGTAATTACAAAATGTGTGTCCTGTGCACATATTATAAACTGAGCAGATAAATACTACACAGCAATTGATTTTTGAGAAATAAGGACCCTTGCTGCTTCTTAGAGGCCTCAAGTATAGGTCTTGTTTTGATATAAGAGAGGTATCACAGATATTTCACCACCTAGAAGTATTTCCATTACTCTTTGATCTCATCAGCTTGTCCCTGAGTGTTTTAGTAATTGAGACAGTTTATTTCTGGCTCAGTTGTGGTATTCATTTGATACCACTGCAAGGCAACATTGCTTTTCTAAGACAACAAGGCTCTGTGAGTGAGCTGTTTCCTTGTTGCAGATATTCTTGTCTCACTCTTCCTGGTTCCAAGTCCAACTGCATTAGCAAGTTTTTCAAGCAAAAAAGTGGCTTGATGGCTGTTTGAACACATACCTACAGTCCAGAATCTCTCAAGATGTTTTGTGGACTAGGTAAATCAGGGGTGTCAAACTCGCAACGACACATTGTCATCACATGAACGTATTGCAACTTTTTCCCCCTTCGCTAAACTGGGGGTGGGGGTGGCCAGTGTGTGATGCATCCAGCCCACTGGCAAGCAGTTTGACACCCCTGAGGTAAGTGAATTCAATATGAAGGATTATTATTTTTTCTTCTTTCATACTGAACTTCATAAGTTCGTATATGCTTGTTTTCACTTATGGATAATTGTATGATCTTTGTATTGTCTAGGCTTACCCATGACATCAGTCTAGAAGAGTTTGAAGATGAAGATCTTTCTGAAATTACTGATGAGTGTGGAATCAGCCTACACTGTAAGGACAATTTGGCCTTACGGGTAAGAACATCAATGTTATCCTATTTATTATTGGTCGTATAATTGGGGATGTACCTCACAATCCTACCCTTTCTCAAATCTGAAACCTGGATAAGAAGGAAGAAGGTTATTTCAATCCCAGGGGAAAATTGTATCAATATCTTCCTTGAGTAACTAATTTTTCATTTTATAATTTTTAAAAAGCTCCGATAATCAGTTGATCAACTTTCCCCCACCTGGCATCCTTGGTCAGGTTGTTTAGGAATGTAGCAGTTGAAATCCAACATATTTGGTAGATACCAGGCTAGGAATACTTAGGATAAAACTGAAGTCTGAATATGCTTGCCTGTATCTCTGCGCTGCTCGTTATGCTGCAGTTGAGGCCCGTGTCACCCTGAGGCACCATTACTGCATTGCACTCTGCCTTAGCTGCATCTGGAAGAATTCGGGCATGAAGCAATGCAGGTGCTATGCTTGCTGTGCTTTTGAAGTCAAATTTTAGGCATGCGGGCTCTAGTCTGGGACTCATTCCCAGATGTAGATGGAGCAGATAGTCTTGATCTGTGCGGTACAGTTATTCATCCTCAGAGAAATTGCCCTCTGTCACGTCCAAAGCCGCTATGACTCTTACATGTATAATAAACAGTAAGTCATAATGCAGTTGGTCTGTTTTCATCCAAGATTTAAATTAAGAACTTCTTGTACAAAGGAAAAAAATAAATATGTAATACCTTAATTTTTCTCAGGTTGAAAACAGCTTCAATTTAGGGCATACATTATGCTAAGTTATGGTTTAACTAGGGATAAACTACAGCTGGTTGGATTTCAGCCATTGCTGCAAGCCAGAACCAAACCATATTATATGTTTACTGTTCTCAGTAAGGCTTGTTAGCTGTGGGTTCTCAAAGAAGGAGCATCAACACAATTGAGAGCTGCCAGGTTGAGGATATGACATATGACATATGATTCCTTTCTTTCAGACAAGTACTTAGGATGTGTGTCTCATATGTTTTTCATATCTATGCTTCATATTCCTGGAGAACATAGAGGTGATGACCATTGCCAATGGCTAATGTCCAATACTAGGCCTGCAAGGATTCAAGCCAGATTAACAGTCGAAACGTTTTATTTAAAATAGTTCTTCCTAACATCACCTATCTGATGTTATTAATTTTAGCTGGTAATACTGGGTGAAAAGAATGCTGAAGCGGGGCAAATCTACTAATCACTGCCTTTGTATTGTAAGTAATGTAAAGCCATGAAGAATTGATTTGAAAGCCTCATTGTTTAGGCAGATTAGATCTTAGCTGTCAGGGTAGAACAAATCATACTAGTTATCTCTTATGCTTACTCAAGAACTAGAGAAATGCACATATTAGCATATCATTGAAAAAATGTTGCCTCATGTAAACCAGAGTGCAGTCCAAGTAAGGCATTTGTACATAGGCATTCCATCAAGCCCTTACAAAGAAGGAACTCTTATAGGAAACTCCCAAGTAGTTTTTATTTTGGGATATCACCTATTTTAATTGGCCTTGAGGTATCGGAATATTCAGATTTCAAAACATGGATGTGTAAAGGAATTTTCAGAAAGGAAAATGTGTGAATTTTCTGACACCTCCTCATTGACAAAAGAAGGTCAGCCTAAATGTTTATTTTAAAAGGACTGAAGAACTAAATAAAAGTTTGTTTTCTGTTGTCAAGAAAGTGTGTGGTTTTATAAATAATATAGTGAACATTTCAAGACACATGAGGGAAATGGTGAACTTCCAATTAACACATCTGAATTTCACTGTTAGCAACGTATTAGCTATTTACTTAATTTCTGTAGCTGCCTGTCTCAATCCAATTGACTCTGGGCAGTGAACAATACTGCAAAAGCTATATTGTTTTGAGACCAAGCATTAAAAAGACACACGAAGAAGAAGAATGGCATATTATCTAGAACAGTGGTTCCCAAAGTGGGCAGTACTGCCCCCTGGGGGGGTGGGATGCCTTAGGGGGGCGGTAAGAGGCAAAGGGGCTGGCAGGGGGGGCACTAAGAGGTGGCAAGGGGCGTTCGAGGTGCCGGTCCCGCAGGCTCACTGACTGCCAGCCATGCAGCCCATTGACTGTTTCATCGCTCCGTAGCCAGCGCCTCGAATGCAGAATCCGTGTGCGGTGAGCCTTGCCAAGCCTGTGGGGGAGAGGTGGGAGGTGGCGGAAAGAGGGTGCCTTAGCTTGCAGGCTGCCCTCTCTGGTGGAAGCGGCGGAGGCATGCCAGAAGACCTGAAAGCAAAACCCTCCCAAGGCATGCGTAGAAGGGGTGGGTGGTCTGGCGTTAGGACCCCCTTCCCCAGAGGAGAACAAGGGAGCACGCAGCACCCACCCAGCCTCTGCCTCTCCAGCCAGCCAGGTTTGCACGCAGAATGTGGGTGGGTGCAGCTGCAGCTCTCCAAGGCGCGTGGCTCGGTTCGGTTTGGCTCTACGTGGCCATCCTGGACCTAGAACCTAGCCTCCCTCTGCAGCCCAGTTCTTCCGACCGAGCCCTGCACTTGTTTGCTTGCTTGCTTGCTTACTTACTTTCCAAGCAATCATTCCCTCCGCCTCCACCAGTCTGGGCTGCTTCCTCACGCCTTCCTCCTCCTGGGTGGAGCATAAAGATGGGCGGAACGCTTCACTGAAGTTGGGAGTCTCTGAGCGTGTGCAGAGTACCTCCTCTTGCTTGGCCCGATGGAAGTGGAAGCGAAGAGGGTGAGGTCGGCTGCATCGCTGCCCTGGGGAGGTTGGCATTGGATGCCAAAGGGGGCTGGAGAAGGGGCAGAGGGGCAGCTGCAGGGGGCTGGAGAAGGGGCAGAGGGACAGCTGCATTAAGGAGCAGGAAGATCTTAGCCATGGTTTATTCATTGACTAAGCCAGAATCAAACAGCATGCTAAACTCTAACCAGAATGGCTGGGTTGATATATTCAGCCTGTGTTTCTCAACCTTGGCAACTTGTGTGGACTTCAGTTCCTACTCTGGCTTTGCTCTACTTTCTCAAAGTGCCACCGCTGTCACATTCTTTCTTTCTGTCTGTCCGTCCGTCCATCCATCCATCCAGAAGGTCTGCCTGTCTGTCTGCCTGCCTTCCTGCTTACCTACCTATCTGCCTGCCTGTCTTTCTGTCCACCTACCTGTCTACCTGTCTACCAATATAGATCTATCTATTTACCTACCTACCTATCTATCTAACATCTATCTATCCATCCAAAATGTCTATCCGTCTGCCTGCCTTCCTGCCTATCTACCTACCTGCCTGCCTACCTGTCTTTCTGTGTACTTACCTATCTACCAACATAGATCGATCAATCTATCTGTCTGTCTATCTATCTATCTATCTATCTATCATCTATCTATCTACCAATCTACTTACCTACCTATCCATACATTCATCCAAAAGTTCTGCCTGCCTGCCTACCTATCTATCTACCAATCTTTTTACCTACCTACCTACCTGTCTCTCTCTGTCTTTCTCTGTCTCTCTCTCTCTCCATCCATCCATCCATCCATCCATCCATCCGTATTCGAAGTGCCAGCCCCGCAGGCACATTGGGAAAGTAGAGCAAAGCCAGTCTGGGAGGGAGGGAAGGAGGGAGGGAGAGAGAGAGAGAGAGAGAGAGAAACCTGATGCATCAGATTAAAATGAGGCCTAGTTTAGACTGAGGCCCTTTTCCACGTTGAAACATCTTTGCCAGCACTTTGAAACAATTTTGGCTTCTATTAAAGGTTTTGTGGACAAAACATGTTCAAGACTTTCAGGAAGCTGTCACATTTTGTTGAGGCTTTAAACAGGATCCATTGGACCAGATCTCCACCCTAAAATTACTTTTCCCCAATGTATTACAGTGCCAATTCTGAAGAAGGCAAAACCAAAATGTACTTGTAAATTACAATGAGAACACACCCACACTCCCTTCTAAGCCTGCTGGAGAAGGTGATTGGACTAGAATAGATATCTCATTATCTTTCTCTTCCCTCCCTCCCTCCTTTATTTCTTTTTCTTTCTGTCCCTTCCTTCCATCCCCCACTCTTTCTTTGTCCCTTTTTCTTTCTTTCCCCTTTCTCTTTTCTTCCTTCTCTCTCTCTCTCTCTCTCTCTCTCTCTCTTTCCCTCTCTCAGGCTCACCCCATTGACTTGGCTTGCTTGGGCAGGTCCCTCCAGTGCAGCAGGCTCAATGGGGTGGACCTGTGGGGCCAGCACCTAGAACACAGCAGTGTCAGCATGTTTGAAAAGTAGAGCAAAGCCAGAGGTCAGTAATTTTTGCTGCAAAGAATCACAAAAGCTTCTGGGTTGTGCACAAGAAGGGACACACATGACAATGCAATTCAGCAACATAAAATAAAGAGATACAAATAAAACAAATTAACAAGAATCGGCAAAGCATCTCTGATTAGATTTTATTCACTACTAGAATCTAATCAGAGATGGTTTGCCGATTCTAGTGCAACGACCTGCTCCAGCAGGGTTAGAAGGGAGTGCATGTGTATGTGTGTGCATGGTTGTCAAAACTCCAAAAACAGGTCAAGTAGTTCTGGGGAGGCCAGTCATAAATTAGAACACTTGCTAAACAACCAGCCATTAAGTGAGGACCACTTGTATTTGATTTGCCAGTCACCTAGCCACGCCCGCCCAGTCACATGACCAGGAAGCCATGCCCACCCAGTCATGTGACCAGGAAGGCATGCCCAGCCAGCAAGGCATGCCAGCCAATCACATGATCAGCAAGCCACGCCCACCCAATCACGTGACCAGCAAGCCACACCCTCAAATTAGGCCAAGCCCACAGAAATTTGAATCCCTCCCCTGGGTGGAGGGCACCGAGGATGAGTTTGTAGCACCAAGAGGGCGGTGGACTGAAAAAGTTTGGGAACCACTGATCTAGAAGATAATAATCTATGTAAAGTCATTCAAAAAGCGATTTCAGTGATAATACCTTTTGACAAGAGGATCTGAACACCAAACAGAAAAATGTATTAATCACCAAAGTTGCAAAAATATATTAAAACTGTGCTTAAAAGATGAGAAAGAACGATGTGCACACATTAAAAATCCTTACAATATAAAAGAAAAATATTAACATGGAATTAATGTCTTTTCTTGTAAAGAAAGAAAAAATTGCCCTGAAGGATATCACATAATATGTGAGGGCTGGGAATTTTTTAAAAAAGCTACAAAGAATCTGTAGAACTTGTACTGTACAATAAAAACTGATTTCAAACAACTTCGTAAAAGGTTGAGGTCCTTTATTTAGAACTGAAAGATCAATTAGGCATCTTATTTGCAGAAAATTATGAGAAGCCCATTGGAAATTTTATATCTTTATGGTTTATGTGAGTGGAGTTCAAATCTTTGAGATGCTGCTGCTAGATAGCACATGCTTTCTTTGACTTGGGTAGAAGAAATAGTTAGCTACTCTTAGAGCAAGTCCAGGATTGTTTATGCTGACTTTTTAAGCTACAGAGAAATAACATGAAATGCAATGCCCTGCTGTAGAATAAAAGCAAACCTGCTGGTTTCTAGGACTTTGTAACTGGAGTGGACAATGCAGTAGATCCACGACAATTGTACAGTGTCTCTTATTGTCTCAGAGCTTTTTAAAAGAAACTCATATTCTTTAGATTCTTCTGGCGCCTGTGAAGAAAGAGTTAGATTCTTGCCTTTTATTATTGCAGACTGTGGAGTTCTGGCTATTTGTCCCTCGCCACCAATTAATCAAGTCTTTAGTTGAGCATCCTGACATAGATTGCTGCTTCCTCACTGCTAATGGCAGTCTTAAGCAATTACATTGAGAGATGATTTGTGCATGTGTTTCTGTCCCTCTGAACAGGCGTTAGGTGCGGCCTGCAGGAAGACGTATGTTGCTTACCTGTTGTGGGGCCAGGGAGGGAAAGAATCACTTCAGGCTATCTCTTACCAGCTATTTTACTAGTAAAGTAGAATTTTAGCATAGTAAGATCCACTTCACTCGAACTTAATTAAACTGAATCTGTTTGAAGTAGAAGGTGCACAGTGACACTGTAAAGCATGTTACATGTTGTCAGGTAAATGCCATTAATTTTTAATTTAAATGCCATTTAATTTTTAAAATACAAAGTGCTTGGGAGGACTCCAGTCAAATAGATCAACCATTTTCAACTAGAGAAGCTGGTGAGGTTCTGTGAGAGACAAAAAAAAGGCGGGAAAATCATTTGAACACTTTTTAAAAAAACATTGGAGCGTTGCCTCTTGATCAAGGGTTCTGTGGAATGTTTATTTTAACAAAGAGATTCCCCAGACTAAAAAAATCTGAAAACCTCTCAACTGGACTGCTATTCATTGATGTCTGGAGTTAACAAATATATTTTTATTTTTGTTAAAAAATAAAAGCAAACGAAAAATATCCTCTGTGTTTGTAGATCTGTAGATCTTGTTACAAATTGAACAATACATGCACTATATAATTAGAACTTGTATTTGTTCCTTGTGAAGAGCACACAGGTATAATGTGTGTCCATAAATATGTAAGAGCTAATGAAAAAGACTGGAGACATAGGACTTGTAGCATAAGGAGAAAAAAAAATACTGTTGGAAAAGAAACATTTTACAAAGATGTTAGCCCAAATAGCAAGACAGTTTTGAACAACTGTGATTTCTATAGCTAATGTGGTTCCATGTGTCCCAATGGTTGATGGGTAAAATTATTTTTCCTGTTGGGGATCAATACTCTTTCTTTTAATACCGGAAGTTATTGAGATGATTGTCAAAGGCCTCCGTCTGTTCCCAGCAGGGGTGGGAGTCAAATTTTTTAACAACCGGTTCTGTGGGTGTGGCTTAGGTGGTGGGCATGGCTTAGGTGGTAGGCGTAGCTTAGGTGGTCATGTGACTGGGTGGACATGGCTTGGTGGTTATGTTATTGGTTGGGTGTGGCTAACTCAATATCATTCACATCAAGGCATGCATCTCCTCGCCTGGCCTCTCATGACTGTGGGGATGCTGCAACAGTCGTAAGTGTGATAAATGGTCATAAGTCACTTTTTTCAGTGCCATTGTAACTTTGAATGGTCACTCCACACAAGCAAAGTACCAGCAAAGGAGGGGGAAAAAACTCCAGAGAAGTTCCTGAGACAGGAAGTGTAGTCCTGCCAAGAATGTAATAAGGGTTAACGGAGAGGCAGTTTCTGTAAGCAACACCAGAATGTTTCCTTCCTGCCTCCCTTACAGGATTAGGCCAGTAATTTCTTCTAACAAGCAGTTCTCTGAATTGCTTAGAATGTTAACAACCGGTTCTAGCGAATAGGTGCAAACTGGTAGAATCCCACCCCTGGTTCCCAGGGAACTGGAAGCTTATAGTACATGCTCTGAATCTGGATCTGGATCCCTGCATGCTCCCTGAAGAAAAATTAAAGGAAAGGAGTATAGAGTTAGTGGCTTTTCTAAGAAATATTTTCTGGCTAATTACAATAAAATATATTGGGGGAGGGGGTAAAAAAATATAGGAAAAGAATTACTAGGTAGAGCTAAGAAACGTGAAGTGTTGCCCTTAAAAAGAAAGGAATCACCATTTTTAATCCATTCATGTATAAGTAAATAAAAAATAGTATTTCTCACTGTGGGAGGCTAACATGAGACTTGGTTATATTCTCAGGTGAGTGAGCAGGTGCCTACTAACAATATGTACTACTAATAAATTTCATTGCCTTAATGCTGGTCTAAAATATTCATATAAAGTCAGCAAGAATCTAAGGTTTGCAGTGATGGACAAAATAATTACATCTTACAATGTGGACTCCCTACTTGTTCTTGCTGGAAAGTGTGCCAAACTTCAATTTATAGAAATAAATTGGATTAATTTTGCCCTGAATCAGTAATAGCGAATTCCTGGCCAATTAAGCTGGCGGAAAAGAAATCAGTATGGGACTATTGTATCCAATATAAACATCTACAATGGGTTTTCCTCTGGTACAATGGTTTTGTAATCTGTACCTCATGGACACTCATAGCCCCAACAAAGATCCTTCCTCTAGCTTTCACACTGTGGAATACATTGCTCCCAGAGATATACTGTATACCTGGCTCTTACCCTATTCTTATTTCAGAAAACCCATGAAACCTATTCTGGCTCATGATAAGTTATTAAATAACCATTTATAATAATAATAATAATACTTTATTTGCGGTCACAGACCAAAACACAAGTACAACAAAAGAAGAACATGGGGAAATTAATCATGAACAATTCGTCACCAAAAACTTGACTAAGGGGAATTACAGCATTCTCCTCTGATGGTTACAACTCTTATAAAAAAATTGGAAACCTGAGAAGTGATGTATGAGGAGCCATCTCCTAGACAATATAAGAACAAATTACTAACATTGGGTCTAGAAGGGTCTATTTCAAGGAGAGACAGTAACTTAGATCTGCCTGGGTTATACATAAAAGGACATGCTCCACAGTTTCAACCTCAACTCTGTCACAGGGGCATAGTCGCTCGTTAATTGGGAGCCTCTTAAATCGCCCATCCAGTTGTGCTGAGGGCAATATATTAAAGCGAGCTAGGGAGAAAGCTCTTCTATACTTGGGAATGGTTAGAGTGTAAAAATAGGAAGCCATCCTCAGTCCGTAATTATTAAATTGGCTGAAGATCAGAAAAGAGCAAGTTTTGTTAGCTCTGGCTCATAGATATTGCAGGTCAATGTCCACAAGCCATTGGACTACCCTAAACTGGGCGTCCTTAAGGCTATAATCTCCCAGGGCATCCCCCGTAAAACCTAGCAGGTGTAATTTCTTCATCAGCTCCCTCTCCCAATGAGAAATATGAGAGTCAGCAAATGCCAGGGAGAGGTAGCTACCAGGAACTTCCAGAAAGAGCACCCGAAACCACCATTTAATGGTGTTAATCCACGCCATACATTCGACTGATTGAGTGCCCAGTTCCAGGTACATCGGAGCAAAACCAATAAAAGGAGGAAGACCCAGAAGTTTTCTAAGAAAGACAGCCTGGGTTCTTTCAGTACAATCCTTGAAGCCCCGTATCCATATGGGAATTCCGTAAAGAGTTTGAGCCAAAGTTTTGGCTTTGTAAATATGCAGAGCAGAAGGAATATAAAAAAAAATCTTAAAATCTGCTGGTGACTACAGGAGGCCAAATTCAGCACCTGGGTTCAATGTCTAGTCCAAGCACCAGTGTTCTGAAATTTAATACCTAAATACTTAAAATGGAAAACCTGCTTAACAGCATTACCATTGATAGCCCAGTTATACAATTTCTGGGCTCTAGAGAACACCAACACTTTGGATTTGTCATAATTAATGGATAAGTGGTTCTCAGCACAGTAAGACCCAAATGCAGAAAGTAATCTTTTCAGACCTGGCCTTGACAATGAAAGGAGGGCCACATCGTCAGCATAAAGGAGAAGCGGGATCTTCATAGTTGACAGCTTTGGGGCATGGGACTCAATGCGTCCAATGTGAAAGGCCAAGTCAGATAAAAATAAATTAAAAAAAGAGGAGCCAGAACACAACCCTGCCTTACTCCATTCTTAATCAGGATAGGATTTGAAAGTTCTCCCTGCAAACCACACCTGACCTGACTAGAGGTCTGGTTGTACAAGGATCTAATTAGGAACAGAAGATGTCTATCGATAGAACTTTTGAGCAGTTTTGACCACAACAGTCCCCTAGGGACTGAGTCAAATGCTGACTTTAGGTCGATAAAATAAATAAAAAGTTTGCCACCTGGTATAGTAGTATATTTATCGACCAGGCACTCTAAGACAAAGCAGTGGTCCAGTGTGGCACAGCCCGCTTTAAACCCAATCTGTTTAGCACCAATAATATTGGACTCCTCAACCCAAGTGAGGAGCCTACGTTGGAGATATTTAGCATCCAGTTTTCCAATGATGGAGAGCAGACTTATGGGGCGATAGTTGGCTGGGTTGTTCCTATTTCCTCATTTAAAAATTGGAACAATAATTACTAAGCTCCAGGAGGTAGGGATCCTGCCAGAGGTATTGATATGCATGAAGAGTCTTGCTAGGAGAATAATCCACCACTCGGGATTGGATGGTAGCAGATCAGGAGGTATAGCATCAGGGCCAGGGGCTTTGCCTGATTTGAGTTCGGAGATAAACTCGGTAATCTCAGCATGAGTCATGGGTTGTCAGTCAGGAACTGCAGGAGGCAGCTGTGGCCCAAGCACGGTCAAACTTGTTGAAAATTGCCAAGAAATGGTTTTCCCAATCTGTTGGAAATACAGCAGAGAGGGAGTTCTTGATGACCCGGCAAGGAGCTGGCAACCATTTGAAGGAGCTGGCAACAATTTGCCAAAATAATCGAGTGTTCTTCTGCTGGATGGAGAGGAGAAGTAGATCCCACTTCTCTCTCTTTAGCTTTCTTTTTCTTAGCGATTAGTCCTTTATACTCCCGCTTCAAGCGATAGTAGTCCTCTGGTAGGCATTTATCCCCTCGATTACGATAGAGCAGGTAAACCTGATTAATCTGGTTCCTGAGCATCAGACACTCTTTGTCAAACCAAGAATTGCTTCTTGAATGATATGGACCACTTGGCCTACGGACGGCTCCTAGCTCCCTTTGAACACTATTAATCAGTGATTCAAAAGCCGGGATTGTCCCTGGGCCACTACTTGTTAGGGCCTGATTGTATAGGCCGAGACACTCCGGAGATGATAAAAAGGAATGGAACTTTCTTTCAGTATTAGAAGACCATTTGATCCTCCTTGTATATGAGGCCACATAGGGATCTAATATCTGGGGGCCCCTAGGGAGATGTATATTTGAGGAAAGCCCAATGATTGTAACCAGGGGGTAGTGGTCACTCTCCGTAAGGCAGTCCACATAAAAAGCATGGACTGCCTTTCTAAGAAGCTGGGATACCAACACAAAATCAATAACACTACTCCCATGTGAGGAACTAAAAGTAAACTCATCAGCTAGATCATCCTAGGGTACTCCCATTAAGAATTATCTTATTGTGTTGGGCTGCTAAAAGGGCTAACTGAATGCCAGCAAAATTTGTTAATTGATCCTTAGAATGTCTGGCTGAAATCAGGTGTCCTATAGCCTGGAGGGTGTCTTGGGAGTAGAGTGCTTCAATCGATGGGGAAACTTAGACTCCCAATTGGGCATTAAAGTCGCCCCCTATAAGGATGTACAATGCTGGGAATTTAGTTTCCATACAAGTAATGTAATTCTCTAGCATGCCCCATTGAGCCTTAGTATCAGCTTGCCTCATCGTTGGGGGAAGATAAATGTTGAACACTAACAGTTTGCTGCGTCCTCTCTTAATTAGGAGCGACATAGCTAAAGAGCCACAGAGGGGCAGCTCCACTGTCTCCACTTTCAAAGAGGTAGAGACCAAGCAAGCTAGACCACCCTTAGGCCTTCCTGTCGTAGATTGTCTCGTGGCAGCCAAGGAAATGACCGTAAACCCTGTAAGGGATATCTTATCACATGCCCAGATCTCCTGAAGCAGGACCACATCAAATGAGTGAATATAGTTGGCGAATTCTGTGGTACCACACCTTCTCCCCCAGCCTGCTATGTTCCATGAAAGGCACTTAAGTGTGCGGGGTTGGGTTTTTTTGCCAGATTTAATAGTCATTCTGTGTGATTAATTTTTCCCAGAGTGCCCTTCATATCCGAAAAGATACACCCGTTGTTAAGTGGTAAGGGTCATCCTCTTAGGAGGCAAAGGCAGGGAAGGAGGGAGGGGAGGCAAGCTTTGTTCATGGGGCTGTAGGGCTCTAAGCGCACTCCAGTTCGTATTTGTGGCATTAATTGGTTGCTTAGCTGGCAAGTATTCAGCAGCATCAACAGACGGAGTTTGAAGTAGCCCTGGACCTTCAAATTTATGAATTAGACATTCTGGAGAGAGCGCCAAGGGAGCTTCCATTGGTAAATCAGTATAGACTCCCTGGAGTCCAAGGGAATCCTTATCGGTTAGTGAAAGACTCCAGAGCTTGGATTTAACTGCATCCAGACGCTTTATGATTTGGGCCCTTTCTGGTTGTGGAAGTGCACAAAAGGAGTCAAAGAGCTGTGTCTCCTCCTGGTTCCAGAAATTGTCTTGACTTAAGTCAGTCTTATAAATAGATGGAATCCCAGAGGCATTCACCTGGGGCTTTTACTAAGGAACCTTGGGTGCCCTGGGCTGGTGTCGCTTCCTTTGGGGCCATTTCTTCCCAGCTGATCAAATCAAGGGAAGCTTCCTGGTAAGATGTTACTCGCTGTGGGGGGTTAATTTGACCTGTTGTAGGGGGAACAGTCAGGCTACCATCTGAGAGGACGCCAACTGGAGGTTTTGAGGGAATAGGTGTATAATTAGTACGTGATGTAGTATCCGAGATGGCATTCAAGGTTGGCACATTAATATGTGCTGATGATGATCTTTTGGGGGCAATAAGTCTCCTGCCACTCACAAATTGTTGATTACTCAAGAGTGGCTTAATCGACATATCTTTGAAGACTCTTCTTGGCAGAATGCTGAAGGATCTTAACAGGGATCCTCTTCTGAAAAAATAGTTTTGGGGTATTGGAGTTGTCAAAACTGAGTAGCACTCTAGTGCAGTGTTCAGGAGAGGGTAAAAGTTCAACTTTCTTCAAATCATCAGCTTTTAGCCCCAATAACTGTAATATATGGCCAGCTGTGTTGAACCCCAGTGAGGTAAGTTGCTATTAATGGGATTAATGATGAGGGCCACCTGTTTTGACTGTTAAGACCAGATGACTGTTTGTGTCAAAAGATGTAAAGTGTGAACTATTGGTAGGATTACATTGCCAGCGCTTTTGCTGAGGCTTGGCAGGGAGAACCCTGCCGCCACATCAGGCTGCCGAGCGGTCAACCCAGGGCACCCACTGGTAGTCCAGGAAACTAAGTAGTTTAAAGTACTTATTATTTTATCAAGCTGGAGCTGAATGCTCGCTGTAGTTTCTGCAACCAAGAAACATTGCTGAGCCAAAAGTTCTGTAAGGGTGGGCTCAATTAAGGGTTGGTTGGGGGGGCCATAGTTTTAGATAAGCCTTTGTTCTCAACTTGGGGGGGGGGGCGATACCCTCAACCATCAGAAGATCGCGACAACCAGCAGCAGCCAGACAAAAGGGAGCAGGAGCTTTCAAACCGAGAGACCGAGCTAAAACAAAGTCCTCAATCTTGGATTGCTTCAGAGAAGGTTGAAGAACCAGGTCAGTGAGATATCTGCTCCTTTTCCTTATCTTCATTATATTAAGTAGCACAATAAAGGAGGAGCTGTGTAATATTGCATAGAGTCTAGTCACTGAAATAAGTCCTAAATCCAGAAGAAAAGGAATCAGGAGTTGAGAAGAAACGAGTCCTAATGCAAACAATGGCAGAGCTCCTCACAAGTACACCAAGGATCCTGCCCTCTCGACAGAGCAGGCAACATGAGTAAATAAAAATGATAAAATAATAAAAATAGTGGATAAAAATAGAATCAATCAGATAAGAGAAATCACATCAAAGCTAGGCATTGCTAGACTTCCAGCTAGAGGAGTAAGATCTTTAGAACAACAACAACAAAGAAGCAGCAGCCAGGCCCTCCTATAGCTGAGGCCCAGCTCGGGCTTTTTTAAAAATACAAAATACAGCTAAACCGTAGCTGAAATATAGCTAAAAGTGAATTAGTGATAACACCGCAAAAATTTCAAAAATGTAAAGGGTTTAAAAATAAAAATAAAAATTTGAAGACTAAGATCTGATAGAAAAATAGCCTTAAAAGCAGGTAATAATTAGAATGTGTTAATTTAATCTTAGTTAAGCAGAGAGCCTACTTGCCTGCTGCTCCCAACTCCTCCCTAACTAACCATTTAGCTATTGGATTGTTTTAGTATGGGCTAGAGGAAGTTCAGCTTCTAAGTTATGAACCCACTCAGAGTTTGTATTTATTGGAACAGTAAACAATATTGTCAAAATAAATAAATAAAATGCCAATGCTTGAGCAAAAGGGTCCAACTGGAAATTTTCCAAATGCCCTTGTTCTTAGGCAAAGCCAAGCGTTCAGGAAATAATGCTTGACATAAGCAATTATTCCTACTCCCACCTATTACATACCATGTGAAGGAGCAAGAATATGAGCTGATAACATAAATGCAAACTCAGAAGCTGCTTTAAGTATGACTCCAGGAAACTAGAAAGTTATAGAAATATACTGGTGTAAATGGAATAAAGGAAAATAGCTATTTGCCAAAGAAAGTGATGATTTAAAATTGTTAGTATATAAACCATGATATATAAGAGATGATCATGGATCAGGCTGATTTAGGAGCTCCCATGCAGGATGAAGTTGCAACACAGGTAGACAAAAAAAAAAAACAGGATATTTTTACTGATAGAAGAAAGCTAGCCATATTAGTAGTCATCCAAATCAGCTGTAAGCCAAGCCAGATCCAAAAACAATCTGCAGTAGAGCTATGCAGAGCTTCAGGTTTGATTTCCAAAATGTGGTTTGGAATTAGTAGGAATACAAAGCAGATCACCTTTTCCTGGTATCATATGGCAGTTGTGGAAGGAAACAATCCCAGCTACTTTAAAGCATTGCACTGAGGCATCATAGCCTCATTCTTATTTAATCTGAAGTCCCTTTGAAAATAAAAAAAGTATTCTGCAACCTAGTCTATAAGTTTATCAAGTTTCAAACTCTTCACATAATAATGTTAAAAGACAGGGAATGGTTTCATAGTTTTAAAAAACGTGAAACTCTAGTAATGCTTGATTATTCCAACAATCTAATAATTCACTGCAGCATGTTCTCAACAACCTTTCCTAAAAGGAGAAGGTTGAAAGCTGGATGTTCCAGATCCAGCAATGATCTCTTGAGGGTTCAAACCACCACTTCTTTCAGAACCAATGGAACCTCTCAAAGAGGCGTTAACCTTCACATAGATCAACTCACAAGTTTGGGCAACTGGGACTGGCAAGGGCCTAAAATAAAGGTGATTGTACCCACAACTCTGAGGAGCTTTCTCCCTTTGCACTAACTGTTCAAACTCATCTCAGATACCACTGTAAGATTCTCTTTGTTACCACCTTTGCCCAGCTGGATTATTTATTAAAAAAGCGTCCAGCCTCATCTAACCAGGTATATGCCAAATGTGTTGGACACAGGTTTCTGTGTAGACTGTGTGAGTGTGTGTGTGTATAAACTCAGAAAGTTGGCTACAAGTATCTGATCTTTGCCTTGTTCGTTGTTTACATGTGTTGTGCATATGTATATGTACAAACGGGATAGGATTTAATTACACAATCATAGCCACCATCCCGACTCTTTTGAGTGCCTCCCCCCCTGCATTTTAGATATTGGATAAACCCAATAATTTTGGATTTCTTTCATAACCTATGGAAGAGGAAATTATGAAAGTTGAAGTCCAAAACCTGAAAATCTGGGCAAGGAAGGATCTGTAAGATTTTTCAGGATCTGAATATTCATCCAGTGAATGCTTCTAGTGAAATAACAGATAATCAGAATTGGAAGGGACCTTGTAGGTCATCTAGTCCAACCCCCCTGCCCAAGCAGAAGACCCTACCCCATTTCTGACAGATGGGAGTCCAATCTCTTCTTGAAAGTCTCAAGTGATGGCACTCCCACAACTACCGAGGGCAAGCTGTTCCATTGGTTGATTGTTCTCTCTGTCAGAAAGTTTCTCCTTATTTCCAGGTTGAATCTCTCCTTGTTCAGTTTCCATCCACTATTCCTTGTCTGGCCTTTAGGTGCTTTAGAAAATAGCTTGACCTCTTCCCCCCTGTGGCAGCCCCTCAAATATTGAAAGACTACTATCATGTCTCCCCGGTCCTTCTCTTCACTAGACTTAGCCATGCCCAGTTCCTGCAACCGTTCTTCGTATGCTTTAGTCTCCAGTCCCCCTGATCATCCTGGTGAGTAAGATGGACAGCTAGTGAAAGTGATGCACTGAAATAACATTAATAGTATTTATTTCATTATACTAAACTGTTTAAATCTTTAATCATGTAGAAATCTGTTATTAGAGAAGCACATACAAAGTAAAGGCAAATCATTTTTCACATTATTATAGTTTGTTCAGCCAACTAGTCACTATTTTTAAATATTATGTATATCTGTATATAGGAATATTTTGCCATGCTTTGCATATTACTTAAGAACATGCATATTATTTTAGAAATGCAGCATGTTGAAGAAACTGCTTCTTGAACCAAATTTCAAATCCCCAAAGACAAGTGCTGACTAACCATGCATATGAAAATACTAAAGTTGTAACCTGTGTCATGATGAATGAAACAGAACAAAAAATCAATGATGGAGCTATGAGTTAAATAGAATAGAGAAGAGACTACATTTTCTACTGCTACAATCACATTATATAACTAATTACTTATATAAATATTTCTATGGGGCTAAGGAAATGTTTAAAATAGTGGAGCAACTGCTGCTATGAAGGAAGTGAAGTAGGCATTATAAAAATATGCATCAAATTGAAGTACATAAGTGAATTTTAATTCTGAAACCTTGAATTCTTGGATTACACTCAATTGTCTTACAAAAAATAATGCTTAATTAAAGGAATAGTGACTATCCTGTTTCTCACAGTACCAAAGATAAGTATATCCAAGCAGGACAAAAGGTGGCAAAAGGCATTTTGGAAGCAAACACGTTCCCGAACACAAGCAATAAAACCCACAGCTCCTGGATTTCTCTCACTTTCTAGCTTCCAATTCTACATAGGCTATTTCATCCATTTCTGCCTACTATGCTTGTTAGTGAATTACACATGTTCTCAATAATAAACTGAAGAAAGAGTGGAGCATCCAGTTAGCTGCTACAAGTAGATTGCACAGATTAACTGTAAGCAATAGCATGGTGAAATAAGAACAATGGTGGATTGGAAGATCTGCAAGAAAATCATTTGCCTACAAGACTTAGGAGGCCACAAAATAGACTCAGTAATAGAAAATGAAGAAGCTAAAGTGGTCAGGGATTTTAGCATTCAAACAGACGAGTACCTGCCACATAACCCCCTAGACTTAACAACTGTTGATAAGAAAGAGCAAAAAGTCTGGATAGTGGACATAGAAGCAACTGTGGACAGAAGAAGAGAAGAGAAACCCACTGAAGAAAATCACAAAATACGAAGACCTAGAAGTAGAAATGAAGTAAAATGACTGTGGTAAAAGAAAGCAAAGAAAGTACCAACAATAATAGTTACGTTGTACAATCCCCAAACAATCAGAGCACCACAATGCCATTGGCATTGACACAGTCCCTATCCATCAATAACAAAAGGCAGCTTTACTTGGAACAGCTTACAGTTTGCTACGATACCTTTAATACCACCAAACAACAACTTGTACCTATCCCCAGTCCTTGTGAAGTACTCAATATAGATGGATAAAAAATGCCAAATCCACTTTAAATGTCTGACTATGTGATGAAGAAAAATAATGCACTAGGAAACAATAACATCTACCCATCCCAGACCTTAGGAAGAACTGAATAAATGGATTAAAAATGCTAAATCCAGTTTAATATTTGGTTGACTGTGCAGTGAACCACAATAATAATAACCAGTCTAAACCTCTGACTGACAATGTGCAAACTATAATAATAATAATTTCAAGCTCATGGCTACTCATTCACGGTGATCAAGTGAATCTTGGGCTTTCAAAAATCCAGTGTTTTATTTAGAATCTAAATGCACTTTTAAAAGCTGGATGTTGCAAGTATCTGGGATAATTAAAAAAAGATATTTGGAATATCAAATTTAGTACAGATGGCTTAAATTGTCTTGTTCTTCTCTGTGCATAATATTGGGTAGTTTCATTGATAACTAAAGAGCATCTTAGATGGCATGAAAGAATTCCCTTCCATGTCAGCTTATTCTTTTAATTTGCCTATTTGCATCATCTAGAAATATTTTCTTTTTGAGAACCTTTTATGGTTTTCTGCAATTTGGGAAGTGCTAACGGGGGGAACCACTATGAAGTATCCTGGCTTTACAAAAAAAAAGTGTACAACTAAGTGTACCTTTTGGATTTGCTGAGAATTATTGAGAGTCAGACAGCATACAAACTTAACACACTCATTGTTAATTATTAAATTTCCACGCTTTTGTGCTTTTAAGGATTTTGGACGGGTTTCGTCCCTTACTAGCTAAAATCTTTTAAATTCACTATTGAAAAACATTCAGAAAAATTGTATTTTTTGAAAGTACCATTTAGCATGTAGTATTCATACTTCTAGAATATTTAGAGGTTGTAAATTGGATTCTGTATTAATGGAGTCTTGAACCTTTGCCATGTTCCACCTGTTTCAGCTTTACTACTATACGTTTAGGTTATTCATGTAGGAATGGGCAATGACCTGCAGGTGGCAGAAGAGATCAGTATCTGATTTGTATATGTTAGTACTTGCTGTATTTGCTTCTTCCTTGCAAGTGGTAATTAAAGAGATGTAGTTGCACATGTGACATATGACTAAATTCCTACTAGGGATAGGAGGACATTTGAGTTGTGGCCAGATGATGTTTTACGCATCAGTATGTGCATCTGCTGGGGTTTTTAATTTGTGAAATGGTTAATAATTATATGCCCTTAAAATTATAAACTATTTGGGGGAGAGGTTTTTACTGTAACACACTAATACATACATTCCTACAATTGTAGTAGCTTTACCAGTACGTTTATATCGAGTTACATAAACATAAGAAGATATACTTGCCAATTACATATATCTTGGGCTCATACACAGATTTCACAATTTCTAGGCATATTTCCATGCTTTGAGTCAGTGCTCTTCGAACCACAGGATACATTGTGCACCTAAAATGTTAACAAATTAAAATAAAATAAATGTCTTTTTATTATATTATACATTTTTTATTTATTTTAAGTGAACCAGGTTTTGGATTGGTCAGATTCTAAATGGAAGAGTTAGACTTCCATTTGGAGAAGAATATAATGCGATGCTGTTTATGAGTTATGATAGTCATAAGCCTGTATGTTTAGTACGCACTGCAATAATTTCATTTGTTGTGGCTTTCCAGCCATTTTTCCCCCATACCTGTTAACCTCATGGTTTATAATTTGACAGAATGAAGCAGCCACCCCATGAGTGGATATATTTTTTTGCATTTAACTATGGATTTTCCCCAGTTGTTCATTAGGAAAGTTTCTGAATTCAAGCTTG
The DNA here is from genome assembly GCF_049901715.1 of Pseudonaja textilis. NCBI lineage: Eukaryota > Metazoa > Chordata > Lepidosauria > Squamata > Elapidae > Pseudonaja > Pseudonaja textilis. The sequence continues at coordinate 262,597,230 of NC_141990.1, forward strand.
TAAGCATATGCTAGGTAACGAACATATTTTTTTCCACGGTTCATGTTACCCTGCGATCTGTCTCTGTAGTCCATTTCTCTTACTTATGCTTGCTTCTGCTACTAGAAGCAAATGGGAAAGGGGGTTGAGGATTAGGTAACTATACAACATGGGAAGCACTGGGTATGAACATTTATGATTTCTTGATTCTTATATTATTATTTTTACTTTTAAGCCCTTACTTTTCTGTACAGAATAGTAATTAGATTTGTTATAGAGAAGTCAGCCTGTCTTAACATCTCTCTGTGACACATGTGTATGAGTTTACCATACCCAATGTTTTCCGAGGGGAAAAAAAAGCTGATAATAGATTTTGGACACAATGCTTTTTAAATTGTGCCATCATCAGGGAGGAGTAGATGACTTGATAGAACATTATGTGATCACTTCAATGCAAGATTGCTCCTGGATCTGGGAAATTAAATCATCCTTTAGACAATACGTGGATTCAGTCCTTTCTTATGGGGCAGTATGACATTTCTTTCTTACTGAATGTTACCTATTGGTCTAATTTTTAATAAGGTGGTAAACAGATCAGACTTTTATATTTTGGAAGCCTTTGAGTCAGTCTTGACGCCTAGCAACTGCCTACACAAGCCATTGCAGTTTTCTTGGCAAGATTTCAGAATGATGTTGCCGCTGCTTTTTAGGGTTGAGAGAAAGTGACTGGCATAAGGTCACCCAGCTGGCATTGTTTCTAAGACAGGACTAGAACTCATGGTCTTCCAGTTTTAGCTCAATGTCTTAACCCCTACACCGAACTGGATCAAGTCACAGCATGAATGAATTTCATCCTCTACAATAGGCTTCTGCCAGAAAAACAGTCAAACCATCCATAAATGCTACCGTTGTGGTTTGTTTGGTGTGGTATATGAACCATGAACTTTTGGAGCAGGGTAGAGTTTCTAGTTTAGAAGTCACAGTTATAAGTTACAGAAGAAGCTTATATATGCCAGCACAGTGCTTGGTCATAAGAAATTGGAACAGGTTATTTACATTTGAAAAAAAAATCATACTATTCCTATCATAGTCACGTACAAAATTATAAAATCCTTATGATTTTTAAAATATAACAAAACATGTAAGCAACTAAAAAAATGCTTTTCCCTGGTTTCAGGAATATTGTAGTCTCTGTCAGGTTTCGAGCTGTGAGAACATTACCAAAATAATAGGTGGCTATGGAGGCCTTCCCATGTATTAAAGTATATTTTAATATTTCCCCACTTCTGACTTAAAATATCTATCCTTTAAGCAGCAGAAAATTATAACATATCTCTGCTACTGTTCCCTGTGGTGCCTCTGTTGGTCTGTTCTGATTTTGAGCACACAGCACTGGATGAACAAAACAAATGAATTGGCAGCTCTCTTTCCTTATCTACATGATACCAAACTGTGGCAAAACCACCTGTCAATTACAATTATGGTACCACGGTATGAATGGGGCCATTCTGGAGGAAATGAGAGTTTTCAGATCCTTCCTTTCTTTGATCATGAAGCAATTAGTGAGGGGGAAGAAAGGTTGTACTCACCCTTTCATCGCTGACTATTTCACTCTTAAAATAAGATCACGGAGGACTAGTAAAAACGCTAAGGAATTGCTGGCTGAGGTTTAGAGACTAACTCTAATGTTCCTGCACAGTTCTGATAGACAACCTGCATATAACTATCTATTCTCTATAACAACAAAGTGTTGTTTTATGCTGATCAGGGACTAGAAGGGAAGAAACGTGCCTGCAAAAACTTGAAATGGCCAGTTAAGGCTACTGTGTTCCCACTTGCTACCAACCAGTAAATCTTGCCTTTGATGGAAAGGATGGCCAAATGTATTCAATTTTGCATACTTGTAACTGATGGATATGGCCAAGTTATGGCAGAAATTCCTTTTCAGCTGTGATATTGCTAATAGTTCACTTCCAACTGTCTTACTAATGAGCAGGGGACAAAATGAACACAATGCCATGGGGACTCAGGCAAGAAAGCCTTGTTGCCAGAACATGTCTTCACCATATTTAGGTGGGAAAAGAGATCACTTTAGTACTGTGCTGATGCAACAGTAATATGAGCAGGTTTTACGGTCCCCTCCAGGAATAATGTCTCACTGCAGCCTTCATGTGCCCCACTGTTTATCAAGAATCTGCTCTCACGACATCGTCTTCATTTACTTGGCACCCAATTATATTGACATTGAAGGCACGTGAAGGTGGCTGTGAAGAACCCTGTAATTGCAACAATCCTAGGATAGTGCTATGGCATGATATCCATTGAGGGTTTCTAGTGTCTTCTAAAGTTGATCATTATTGATGGGTCAATATAATGGAGATGAGAACATGTTTTATGTTGCCTCCACGATGATTATTTAAAACCTACGGCCATTTCCTACTTACTGATTGATGGTGTCTTCAGTTACTTTTTGGCCACAGCTAAGGAGATCAAATGCCTTTTTAAAAAATACCTATTATATTGACGTAAAGGAAGTTGGATGACTCTTTTCCCACTATTGAGTTAACGTTAGTCACCTTTCCTTGCCTCAGCTGAAAACTATATACCATTACATGAAATGTGATATCCCTGTTGCTAGTCTCAGTCTTTCTTCTACTGGCTGCTTTTATTTCAGGACACTGCAATCACCTCCAGGATAGTGAGTAATAAAACTAGTGTATTGTACAGGATAAAGGAGAAAAACGCTACGTTTGTTTGATGCAGCTAAAAAGAACTTACAACCAGTCTCACTCATAAGGTGGGGCAAAACTGATGGCAAATCATAGCCATGCCACAAAACACACACACACATACACAGAGAGAGAGAGAGAGATGTTGCTAGGGCAGATGTGTGCCATAGTTGGGAATGATTTTTTTAAAGAACAGCTATTGCTCCAAAAGAAATATAGAATAGAATATAATGAGCTGGAAGGGACATTGGAGGTCTTCTAGTCCAGCCCCTCGTTCAAGCAGGAGAACCTATATCTATACCATTTCAGATAAGCGACCATTTCAGATATGTATACATTCGCGGGGGTCTAGCAAAGCACAGCAAAAAGAAGCCTCCTTTATCTTTAGGATTTTTTGTAGGGACTGATGTGCTGAAGAAGCACTTCCCCTTAAGTGCGTGCCTCGGTCCGCATTCGAGATGCAGGGTCAGCAGCTTGGCTCCGTTTCCCCTGAATGGATGGATGCCAATTGCAAACGAGGGAGCCGGGGAATCGAGCAGATGCCAAGTAGCCTTTCCCAGAAGAAGCTTGGACATGGTGGGGAACGGCAGCTTCGCCTCTTCGTTCTGTGGAGTTTCCCACCGCCCCGCCCCGTGGCCGGCTGCTGCTTTTGCTTTTTAGAGGCTCTTCCTCAGTACAGGCGGAGGCTGCTGCTGAAACGCGGCGTTAGTCGCTGACCTCTCCCTCTCCCTCTGCCTCCCTGCACAACCCAGTCTCATGATTCACTGTCTCTCCCTCCCTCTCTTGCCTCCTGGCAGAGCCATTTGAATCTGCAGGCCAGTAGCGTTCTGGGAGTGGGCGGAGGCGAGGCGAGTCGGCTCCAGGCGGAGATGCTTCAGCTGGACCTGATTGACGCCACTGGGGAGACCCCCGCCGAAGAAGGGACGGCGCCCGATCCCATCAAGGAGCCCCCGCCAGTAACCATGGAGACCTACAGACCGAAACGGCCCACGACGCTCAATCTCTTCCCGCAGGTGCCTCGGACGCAGGTGAGTCCCTCAGCCTCTTCGCCGCCCCGCGCCCCCCACATTCGGAGAGTTCCTTCTCAGCGTCCCTTGACAACCCCCCTTCCCGCCGCCTTGTCTCTTTTAACATTTACTAAGAAAAGGCGGTTTTTGTTACCCTCCCCCCCCCCACCTTCGAGGAAGTTCGATTCCCCCTCCCTCCGACTAGACAAGGCTGTTCCACTTTCAGCTTCCTACTTGTTGCCTAACTTGAGGGGATCCTGTGGCCAGGTTGCCTTTTTGGAAAAAGGAGCTGGGAGACATTCTGGGATGATGGATGTCTCCTTTCTCTTCCCTTCCCAACACAATAAAAGATTAAATAGTAGGAGAGCTTTGAGTGAAAGAAGCCAAGTCTCTGAAGAAGCTTTTACGGAAAAAAGGTTCACAGGGCGGAATTGTTAATTGCCATAAAAATGTACTCTGATTATGCTTGAAGGTCACCTGCCTCCCTGTCTTCTCTGCCATTCACAGTATGTGCCTTTGATTCAGAAATGTGTTCTACAGCTGAAAATTGACAAGCTCTGGAGGTGGATCAATACCTAGTGATCAAAGGAGACAGAGACCTTGCATTAGGTTGGGGGAGAAATAAAAGCATACATAGATTGAGCAATGCTATGAATTCCCTATCTAGGATTCGGTTGTGATGGGTTGCTTTTTTTTTTTTTACCTGTGGTAAAATGTACCATAATGCAAAATGCAATTAATTCCTTTTATAGAATATGCTTGTTTGAGATGACAGCAACTCAGCTAATGAACTGAGAATCTTTTCAGAGTGTATGTGTAACACAGTGTGAGCTCAAGAGAAATTAGCACATGTTTAGGCATGTTTAGTGAAATCCACTGTTCCACTGACTTTAATTAGACAGTCTCTGAAATAAAATATTGCAGTCTATGGGAGGATCTCATTTCTCTGGGCTTTAGGCTATAAAATATTCCATGACTGTTTAACATACCTTATGGCCTTTTCATTCTGAAGTCATAGAAATAAGACAAAACTGTTTCATCATCCAGAAAGCCACCTTATGAGGTTAGTAATGTTATATATTGTCTGCCTTGTATGTTTGTTTCATGGTTATCTTTCTTTCCTAAAGGATGGATATAAAATACTGCACAGTTGAATTTTTTTGCAGAGGTTATAAAGGCTAAGGTAGATATCCTGGAGGCCTGACCTAAGGGATTGTGAAGTATCCTTGACATGCCAGAGTAATAAACAAAACCACTAGGGCCAAAGGAATAATTTATCATGGGAGGTAGATCTTCTGTATCTCCTGAATTATGCTAAAAGCCTAAGGGAGGATTCTGCAAAATTATGGATGTCTGGAGAAAAAAAAAACCCATTACAGACAGACAGCTATAAGAGGCTGATATAATAAAAAGGACCCTATGGCAACTTAAGTTAGATTTCCTGCAACCTAATGCCTTCCATGTAGGACAGAACTCTTATCATCAAGGTCATTTGGTTGAGAAGGTTGCCTTAAAAATAATAGGTGTTAATAGCTTCCATTGAGTAGAGCCTACTTCAAAAGACTCAAGGCCATTGCATTACTTGTAGATGGGAAAGTGGAGGCGGTGAACTAGTTGAAAGTATTAAAAGTACTGCTTCCCAGGAGACTGATTTAAAGGAACTGGGGATGCTCTTCAAAGTGATACAAAATGTATGAATGGTGTTTTCTGCTAAACTGTGTGGTATCAGAGAACGCTTTCCCTTCTGTACTGTTATAATCCACCTTCATCTAGAGCTGTGACTGTTTCAGGGCCTCATACTTTAATAATTATCTGCCCATCTTTTATATCCTTCTCTCTTCTTTCATCTATACAGCAGTGAGGTAGTTTCCACCGTGGACTATTTTTAATTATATGCTGTTTTGGGATACAACTTCATTTGCTAAATAAGATTTTGCCTGTGACAATTGCTATGGAAAATGCAAAGGAAAGCAGGTGCCACTCTGTGAAGCAGATGGTGGAGACTGGGCCGGGTGGGTGGCATTGGGAACTGGTGTTCAGTATGCAGTTGACAATGGAGGGTTTTAAAGTGTAGGCAGAAACATTGTAGTCATATGGAAAGCAAAAATACTGCACATCAATATCTGAAATAGCTCAGGTGCTATTAGTTCCAGAAAAGAGTGAAGTTAAGTGAACTGTTAGGACAACTTCTTCAGCTACAGGATACAGTTGGACTTTGGTGTGGATGTTATGGGGACTCTGAATTAGTGGCATCAAGGGGAAGGCTGTGGTAATGATTGTAACCAGGCACAAACCCCCCTATTTCTCAGAAGGCAAGATGGTGAACGTGCTCTCAGCTCCATCTCACCAGTGGGCCTGCTAATTCCTACAACTCACCACCTTTTCTTTGGCCTAGTGAAGAAGCATTTTCCAAATAGAGCACTAGGCACCATTTTATTTTATTTGTTAGGAGTGTTGTTGAGCCTTACAAGAGGCCCAAGGCATTTTTGGAAATAATATTGGAAAGTGGAAATGAAGATGTAATGGGCAACAAAGATCTGGACCCTGGCTGAAGGTACTGGGTAGTTCTTTAGACAAACCAAGGGTTTATTATAATCAGCTGGACCAGAGGCATAATGTCATTATTATTGTTTTTGTCCCAAAGGTGCTTTTTCAAGAGGCAACTGGACTTTCTGGTCCAGTTGCCTCTTGAAAAAGCACTTTTGGGACAACTGTGACCTGGATAACTGAGAATGTCCATAGACATTATTGTTTTTAATTATGTTTTTTTTTAAAAAGCAACTGGCATTGGGAACTCATCACTTGGTTATTAACAATCTGAAAATTGTTTCACTAGTATAGACAGTCCATGTGCTCCTTGCAAATTTAACTAAAGAGGCCAAACTTTGTTCAGTTCAGAATAAGTTATAATGTCAGCACATCAGTAAAACTTCCTATTGTCCATGGCTGGACTTTCTTGTTTAAAAGAAAAAGAGAGGGGGAAAAAACAATTATTGAGGAAAGTCACAAGCATACTGCAGGGTGGGGAAGTTAGCCTTTTTTCTCACATGATTTTTCTCTAACCTGTGGCCAAGTTGGGCTTAGAGGATATCTATTTTCAAATTTTCACTTATCACAAAACTCACTCAGTGACTTAGACCAGCTTTTCACACTGTTTTAGGCAGAAATCAGAGTAATATAGTTGCTACCTTTTGCCCATTGATAGAAAATATCTGTTAATGTACCTTCTGCTATAACTAATACTACTATCAATAGTTATTAAGCATCTGTTGAATTACTTTCAGAATTTTGGCTTTTAAAATATTTTGAGACAATAGGGTTTTGGAGACAATTCTGACATTCTGAAGTGTATAACTGTTTGAGCCAAATACTTTGAAACTGAATTTAGCTAAATTTTTAAGTGTATGTTTACAGGTTATGGAAGGAGGAACATAATCATATCAAGGAAGAAACATAAGAGTTGTTGAGGATCTGGGGATGAAATTTTTATGTGAGGTGACTGAAATAATAATAAAAAGCTGTATGTTGTGCTTGTCAAAAAGCACAGAAAAGAAAAAAATGATTTAAAAATTGCTGAGTTTCAAACCAACAGCCTTCTGTTACCAAGACAAGAGTTATACCTATGGTACTACTTCAGCGCTCATGATAAAGATACTCTAAAAACATTAAAAAAATAAGGCAGTAAGAAAAGGTTATTTACTTTTAATGTTCTTAATGTTCATACTGCTCAGTATGCCTGTCTATATTTGTTTTAATCTTGTGTATAAACAAATTCAGTTTAATATTTGTGTATATACACACGTACGCATGCATACACACACAGAGACACAGAGGAAGACTTGCCTACAGGAAGAAAAGTGACTGGTCATTTACTTTCCTGGAAAAGAAAGGTGAGAGGCACAGATGCCCAACAGTAACTTACCATTCAGACTGAATACCTTGCAAGCTGTTGCAGTAGTCACTCCATCTGGACAGGATTTTCTTAAAACAGCTTAGAGTCAAGATGGCATGAGACTGGACAGGAGCAGCTTAAATTCCAAAAGCTGATATGCCCTTCAGTGATCTTCCAGAATTACGTTGACTGTGCATTCGGTAGTTTCAAACGCTTTCAGTGCAAGAGGTTTTTTGATACTCTATCACTTCATTGCAATGAAGTAGGACTAAATTGCATCAAATGAGATAACCAACTTATAGACATATTTATAAAATAACTACAATAGCCCAATGTCGGGCAGGTGAATGAGTGCCATGCTTGAAGCTTCTGATGCATTTATATCTCTTCAATTTACACTTGACCTAGCTGTAGAAAAAAAAGTATGGGGGAGGGAGGAAAAAGAGAGAGGGAAGCCATTTTAGCAAAGTCAAGAGTATTACTGAATGCATTGGTTAAAGTTTGCTTCTATGACCAATTCAAAATGCTGGTTATGAATTCTAAAGCTTTGTATGGCTTGGCTTCCAGGTATATACAAAATATATTTACCTATACATCAAATTTAGAGACTACCCATTTCACCTATAGAGGCGACTCTGGGAAGTGTGCAACCTTTCCCAAACCTTTTCCGTTCAATTTTTTAAGGAAAGCATATCGAGGTCTCCTACCTTACCTGAAGTGATAAAGGTGTGGACTGATGATGTAACAATTTTTCAATGGTAGAAGCAGAGAGTCTGGAAGGGCCAGGGTTGAGGCAAGAATGGACAGGATAAAACAGCATCTATAAGTAAGTCACTGAGATACGCAGTTTGATTCTCACCAGCTCAAGGTTGACTCAGCCTTCCATCCTTCCGAGGCTGGTAAAATGTGGACACAGTTGGGGGCAATATGCTGACGCTGTAAACCACTTAGTGAGGGATGTAAAAGCACCGTGAAATGGTATATAAGTCTAAGTGCTATTGCTACATGCAAAATTCAAGACAGCTAGAAAAGTGAAGCGTATCAAAAAGGGATGAGATTGAAAGGAAGTGTACAATAAGCTTCAGTATCCATCCATTCATGTATATATGTATGTATGTAATGTATATTTATTTATTTATTTATTTATTTAACATATGCCACCCATCTCCCCTGAAAGGTAACACTGGGCAGCTATGCACCGAAGTGTGAAAGTAGAACTAAATATTCTAGAATGCAAATGCTATTTACCTTTAAAAGGCATACATATTTCACAACTCTATGCAGGTTCGCTGCTTTGTTAAATGTTTTGTTTACTGTAATTTCTAGTTCGTGTGGTTCTTCACTCTCCTGAGAAGGTATCTGTGCACTTCTCACTCTTCCTAGCAAAGATTGGTGGCAGATGAGATAGGAATACTGGGTGGGATGTTGTGGCATGCCAGAATGCCCAATGAAGGCCTTTCGATCTGATGATAAAATCTGTACAACAGTGAAAGGTTTTGGATTCTCCATCTCTGGGGGTTTCTCGTGGACAGTTTAATTGGACTTCTTGAGCATTACAGAGTTGGACTAGAGATTGGACTAAACTCCTTGTGGCCCTTCCAGCCCTATGGCTGATTCAATAAGGAAATATGGAAACTAAGAAGAGCCTCATTGTTGGAGTGACGTGAGAATGATATTCAATTGTAACAGTCCAGTTCTTTTCTTCCTTTTTTTTAAAAAAGCCCTCCAAAATACTAGCTGCACTCTGTCCTTCGACTGATAGCATTTAGCGCACTCCATCTGGCCGCAGCCTGAATTAAATGAGAGACAACAGGGTGGGAGTTAAACATCTGCGTAATTCGGTTCCCCTTCATCAGAACCACCTGACTGAAGAGGCCCCAAAAAGGGAAGGCTTAAGCTTCGTTGATTTCTTGTAGCCTGCTGCATCGCCTCAGCCTTTCCCTTCTCCTGTTTCTATGCCCACTATGAGGAGGCTGCAGATGCGGAGCAACAGATGGAGGGAGTGGCGGGATCCCTCTGAATATCCCTCTTTCCGCACAAGCAAATTGACAATAGCTTGCAGGGTGTGTATGGGTGTGTGTGTGTGAGAGAGAGAGAGAGGCCAGTGTAGGAGGAGAAGCGATGGGCCTCTTTGTGCCATGAGCCACTTTCCCTTGCAGATACAAGCCCTCTTTGTTCTTTTCTTCAGGACACTCTGAATAACAACTCTCTGGGGAAAAAGCACAGTTGGCAGGAACGAGTGTCTCGGTCATCGTCCCCCCTGAAAACGGGTGAGTTCATCTTTCAGCACAGGCAGATTTTCTCCCCACCCCCTCTGCCTACTGGAACAGTCCCCAATGCTTGGACCTCCTTCTTATAATCTTCTAATGTCTTTTCACTTCGGCTGGCATCTTGCAAGGAATGCTGTAGTTTTATTAATTGACTACTTGGACTCAAGCCATTTGAGAGCTGGCTTTTTGTGCCTCCATTCCTATAGGCCAGCATTTTTCTTTTTCCTCCTCCTCCTCCTTTTTTTTTAACATGAGTCAAACTGACAGAACAGCACCTTGGGGGATGTGGTGTGCTGAAATGAATATGGCAATGTATTGGACTTAGATTCAGATGTCTTGTCAAACCTAAGTTGTCATCAAGGACATCAAGTCTCTCAAACTAAGGCATTTCATAGTTTTGTTGTAAGGGAAAATTATAAGTCATATCCTTTGACTTCATTTAGTGGAAGGATAAAAATGGTAGAAACTTCATGGATGTCAACTTCTGAGTCGGAGAGAGAGAGTTCTATAGATATGAACACACATGCAGTGTGTAAGTTGGCATAAGCACCTTTCAGTTCCCAGAAACAATGTGCTTGGCTCCAGTTGTAAGGCATTGTTCCAAACACTGGCCTTTCTAAGACAAAGTTTTTCTAACCATTTTGGATTGGGAGTAGAAACACTTAGGGTACTTAGGATATTCAAATGTATTTGTTACTGACTATGATTAATCAGGAAGGTCAAAGTCAAACCTGACTTGACTTTGATAGGTGGGTATTTTAAGATTCAGCGGGCAACATAAGTAGGATTTATCTCTTAATCCTCTGGATGTACTTTGTGAAATATGTAGATAAAGTTCCAGTGGTTTTACCATGCTTTGAATGAATTATGGGAAGTGTATCAAAACATTGTTATCTCTGTCTTGTTGGTTATTGTATGTGTTCCTTCCTTCTCCTTGCTTTTTAACCTTCCTACAGGTGAGCAGACACCGCCCCATGACCATATTTGCCTGAGTGATGAGGTCACTCACCAAAATAGCACAGCCTCCACCAAAGATCGGGGTACATCCACAGAGAGTCCATGCCGGCGTACAGCTTCAACACAGATTGCATCAGCCTGCATGGCCTCTTCTCGAGCACCTGACAAGCAGCAGGCTGTCAACCGCCTCCCGTCCCAGAATCCAACTGTGGTGGTAGTAACAAGAGGACCTGAAGCTTATCGGGATCGTATTCGCTACCAGACTGATGTGAGATTGGAAGCTACTGAAGAGATTTACCTAACACCAATACAAAAGAATTTGGACCCTCTGGAGTCTGAGAAGCCATTCATGTCACAGTCCAGTGACAACCGGATGTCCATTAGCTCTGACATAGACACTTCTGGCTACCCACAAATGACAGGAAAACCCAATTCCTCAATCAGTGAGGAGGATGAGGTGCTGGATTACTTATCTTCACCTGACAAAATGAACACACCACGGACAGTGTACAGCAGCAGTAATGGTGGCTATCAGCCTCGCCATAGTTTCCAAAGGGCATCAGTGAGCTCTGATACCAGCGCCCTCTCCTACGACTCAGTCAAATATACACTTGTGGTGGACGAGGATGTGCAGCTCGAACTTGTTAGTCTGAAACAGTGTTACTCAGGTTACAGTGACGAGAGTGATTCAGCCACCGTCTATGACAACTGTGTCTCCTCACCATATGAATCAGCCATTGGGGAGGAGTATGAAGAAGATGCCCTGAAACGCGATTCTGTTTGTCTCTCTGAGGATTCCACCCCCGAGGCAGACATCCATTTCTCCAAGAAGTTCCTCAATGTCTTCATGAGTGGCCGCTCACGTTCCTCCAGTGAGTGCTGGGCAAAAGTCATTTCCCACAGGCCCTAGAAAGAAGGGAGAGGGTAGGAGGGATTGAGAGCCTCATCCGAGACAGAGGAATCTTTCACTTGCCAAGGGTATGGATCCTGTTATAATGGAAGTTATGGCAAGGTTGCTTGGTGTACAAAAGTAAATTCCTCGAGAAACAGTAGCCTTAACTTCCAGTCCAGTTTTACAAAATCAAATGTAGGAGGCAAGAAAATAGCAAGGGTGTTTCAAGTTCTTTGACCATCAAGTATTGGTTGCACAGCCCAGAATAGAATGCTAGCCATTCTTTCTTGGCACTGGAATGGATTTTATTGGTTTGCTGGCAATTTCTTGCATTACAATGTCCTTAAAACATCTGGACAACTTTGGGCAATTTAAAATGATTGTTCTCAACATTTTAGATCTTGTTGCTAAAAAAGCCAAAGATAGAATTAAGTGGATGGGTTGAGGTTTGTGCACCGATTTCATGGTGAGAGCTTACAAGAATTGTATTCTTTTTCTATAATGATAGTTTCTTTAGGCTTTCAATATCCAAACAATGAATAAATCTGATAACAAATTAGAAAGTTGAGAAGAATTGAAAATGATTATTGTATATACACTATTAGTTTTTTTTTAGGTGTGCCCACTTCTTCAGACCAAACAGGTTTACAGAAATTTGGAATATTACAAATCAAATACAGTAGGTTTTCTGCAGGGATCAGGAAAGTCAAGATATTGGTCACGATCCTATGATCAGAGCCCTGCCCCTTTTATGTATGTGTTGGCATCACACACGTGTACAGAGGGGCACGGTTTCAGTCACGTAGTCAAGACTGCCATTTTTTGACACATCCACCCACCCTCGTGAATTTCAGGGAAAGAAAGGTACTCCTATTCCAGATATATCAATTTTTAATGTCTTGGTGTGTGATATTTTTGATTAGAAGCTAGTTAATTTATTCTCTTCATGTAGAATGTTCTCCAGTGATCAAAATATATATGAAGGCATTTTAGTCTGCCTTTTTCCTTTCTCTCTTTAGTGGATTCCTATTGGGAATTAGTATTCTCTACTTTTAATATTTTGTGCATTTAAAATAATAAGAGGGGATTTCTGATTAGCAAGACAGGTTCTGAATAATAGTTAACATTATGGTTTGAGGAGGAGAATGATTAGGTGGCTGTAGCATTTTCCCTCTTTTCAGGTGCTGAGTCCTTTGGGCTTTTCTCTTGCATGATCAATGGGGAAGAACAGGAACAGACTCACCGAGCTGTTTTCAGGTAAGTTTGGGGGCAGATTATGAATGAAAAGGTAGGGTTTTTTTTCCTGTCCTTAACACACACACACACACACACACACACACACACACACATCAGTTACTTTAAAACACAGAAAAGGAATTTTAAAAATACACAATATCAAATGATCAAAAGTAACACAGGTACAAAGATATGGATCATATAATAGATGCATAGAAAATATTTCAGCTTTTGAATAGGAGATTAAACATGGATCACACAGAATAATATTGGTTGAACTTTCCCATACATTAATAAAGAACCACTGCATAAATGATGGATAATTTGTCAGAATGCAAGGCTTCTAGACATTTTCTAGCATTTTGGACTTGGCTTGGTCTAGGGTGGTGACAAATTAACCACCAATAGACCCATAAACATACACAATATCTATATACTGTGCAAAACAGATAATCAACAAAACAAGCTGACAATAAACAGCCCAACCAAAGAACCACCAAGATCGCTCCCACCAACACTGACAGGACAAACCAGTAGAACATAAACTGAGATCAAACCCCACTCCTTACTAGCACTGATGATATTACCTAGTCTGAGTAATGAAACATCTTTTAAGAAAACCACCAAGCTCAGAGAGCACCAAAGACCCCTCAAAGGCATTTGTTTTTCCCACCACTAAAGGCTATAAGACGTATTTGGATGATAATATTTAGAAGGAAGCTTAAATTTGATCCTTGTTTCCCTGAGAAACTGGCAGTGGATAATCATAGCATGGAAATTGCAAATAATTTTTGTTTATTTCATGGGCAAAAAATGGCATTAATATTTTAAATCAGCTTATAGTCAATCGATCCTTCAAAATAATTACAGTACTTTGTTGCAGGAAAAGCCTGAATTAATTTGTTAATGAAAACATATTTTGAATAAACAGTTTGGACTGGATATTTTAGCAGCATCAAAATGCCACAAATCATTGTCATAATTGGATAAAGCTTTGGTTAATTCTAAAGCTACAATTCATTTTATAAATAATTGAACTTAAGATAGTTGTTGGTAATCTGCAAGCAATTTGGAGTAATGAGTTGGAATATTCTGAATTAATAAATCAACATGTTAAAGTTTTAAAGAATGTTAAATGATAGAGGACAGGAAGGCCTGGAGGAACATTGTCCATGTGGTCATGATGGGACGAACACAACTTCGCAACTAACAACAAAATATGAATTATATAATCTGAGGATGGGATTAATGAACAAAACATTATTTTATATGTCTGTTTCTTGGTCATCCAGGAGGATGTTTAGCAAGGTTTAGCTGTCAACTTCACTATGTTGGAAATGTAACATATTGGTGTATGTGAGTCTATTTTACACTTTCCTGTTTGATTCAGTAATAATAATTTTATAAATATGGTGTTGGAAAGAGAAGTAAAATTTTAAAATTTCACTAGGATACTGAAATATACAAAAAAAATGTGGATTTATCATGCATATGATGTTGCCAAAATACTTTGTTTGATGTTGCTATAAGAATTTGCTATAGCAGATTCATTCTGATTCCTATAATTCAAGGGTCTTCAAACTTGGCAAATTTAAGACTTGTGGACTTCAACTCCCAGAATTCCTGCGTTAACATGACTGGAGGAGGAATTCTGGGAGTTGAAGTCCACAAGTTTTAAAGCTGTCAAGTTTGAAGACCCCTGCTATAATTTGTTTAACTTCAGTTCCTATGATATGCCCCCAACATGATCCATGGTAAATAAAAGTAAGTCAGTAAAATGTTCTCTGTGATTTGGAATAGAATCCTCAAATCTTACAATGGTTACCTTATAAAGCACAATCAATTTGGGATCTTGATCCTTAATTAAAGATCTTGAACATTTAAAATTTCATTCCATTTAAGCACCATATATATACACACACACACACACACACACACACACACACACACCCACCCACTTTCTAGTCTGGTGCCTTAACCAACAGACCAAATTCTTGGTATTAATACTTGCATTTTATTATTAATCTATCCTCATACTCAACTTATGGTATGGTGCTTAAATGGAATGAAATTTTAAATGTTCAAGATCTTTAAGGATCAAGATCCCATATATATATATGATTACTTGCTGGCTGAGTATCTTTAATTATGTATAGTTACAGACTACCCCAGCAGTAGTTTTAAGTAGGTGTAAACAAGCAAACAAAAAGATTGCTCCTTCGGTCTCTTAGTATATTTTGGTTATTAGTACATGTAAGATTCTTTATTTGGAATCACTAATGTGGGATGGAAATTCATTTTTTGTTCTGTGCAGCTGGCATTTCTGTTTTGCTTTGCTTTGCTATCTTTTCATTTGTCTGTCCATCCATCTACCTACCTACCTACCTACCTACCTATCTATCTATCTTGTCTATATTATTCTGACAAATAATTTAAGGTGACAAACATCCAGCCTGCCTTCCTCCTCCTGTTTTCCCTGCAACAACTCTGGAAGGTGAGTTGGGCTGAGAGAGAGTCACTGGCTCAAAGTCACCCAGCTGCCTTTCATGGCTTAAGGCAGGATTTGAACTCGTGTTATCCTGCATTCTAACCTGATGTCTTAAGCACTAGACCAAACTGCTTTATGATAAATCATTATATGCATAAAAACGAAGTGAAGTCATATAATCTAAGTCTTGGAGAAGAAGTATGTGGCCAATCTAAGAGATAATGTCACACATGCACATTATGCTAGTAGCAATATGAGATCAGAGAAATAATTTATGCAGATAAGCAGCCCTTCTAAAATAAAAAGAGAGAAAAACCAATTGCTAAGCATTCTGCTCATGAAAATCTCCTTGAAATGCTCAATGTAGACTTCTTATAGCAATATTCTTCTCACGTGAGCAAGGGCTTGTGAAATCAAGGTTTGAAAATTTACAGTCTTCTATTTATGAGCCCTTTGTTATAGAATAAAAGCTCAGACAGATTTTTATGGTGTATATCAGATTCCCATAGAATCTATTGAATATGAGGCTAGTATTTTATTTTTAGAGCTTTGGCTCACAAAATATGAATGGTTTTTGCCTTAGGTTTGTGCCTCGTCATGAAGATGAATTGGAGCTAGAAGTGGACGACCCTTTATTGGTGGAAGTTCAGGCAGAAGATTATTGGTATGAAGCTTATAATATGAGGACTGGTGATCGGGGGATCTTCCCTGCTTACTATGCTATTGAAGTCACCAAGGAGCCAGATCATATGACAGGTATTGATTCTGCTTAGGATTGCTACTCTGCTTCTATCTGGACTGATGTACCCATTAACATTATTTGATTTGAAGGCTGTTCATGCAGCCTATTCCCCTTGGATGCCCTGTACAAGATCTTTTCTGAAGAAACTGTTAATTAAACTAATGTTCACAATTAGAATGGAAGAAAAAGGGCATGGTTTTCATTTCCAGTTATACAAAGGCATTCAAATATACTGCAAACTACGTCCCATCCCCACTGCAATGGACTGGAGTAAGGGGTGCTTTTAATTTAATTTTAATAATTTACTGAAGATACTGGACTTTTCTCCTTCCTTCTTTCTGTAAATCATGCCTTAATGTTACTTCCTTTTGAACCCATTTCCTCTAATCCAAATTTGTTGCCAGTCACTCGGTTTATAGCTGCCCCTAGCTTTATGAAGTAGCCCTGACCCATCACAGAAACATATCAAATCTTTTTAATGACCATGGACAGAAAATCATCCCTTTCCCATTCCCAATATGTTCTTTTAAATGCTTTTTCACCAGGATAGCTTTGAGTCTTGAGTTCCATTCACGACTGGTGCCTGGAGGGAGCAACCATGTTTTTTCCAGTGATAAAAATATAGTTTTTCTGTGTTTGTAGTATAGACCAGATAGATTGTAGCCAACATTCTGATGACCAAGAGCAGGTCAACAGGTAGGATTGTATCTTATTTCAGTACGATTCATTTTACTGTCTTTATTTTTCAGATTCATGCAAAAACAGTGATTGGGTGGATCAATTCCGGGTGAAATTCCTCGGCTCAGTCCAAGTTCCTTATCACAAAGGCAACGATGTATTGTGTGCAGCGATGCAGAAGGTACATGTTCTCAACTCTCTCTTTCCATCTTCCCCTCAACCTCCTGATCCTTTATTTAGGTAAAGACAAATTACATTTTTATTTAGAAAAAAATTGCTTTACAATACAACAATATCAGAACGATGAACAGCACCCTCCACTCCAAAATATAATTAAAAGAAGTGGCAGGAAGAAGAGAATATAACAACCAGTGATACCAAATGGATTTGTTAACCCTACACATTTTATCTAAACAGAGGAGATTTTAAATTCCATTTAAAATGGGCAAGGTTCTGAGCAGAATATGTATCTTCAGATAATAGGTTCTACTTTGGTTTCTCCACCAAGAAAATTCTTTTGAAGGATTTAATAGGCAATCATAGTACCAGAAGATAAAAGAAAGGTGCTTATAGTAACAGATTTTCCCATTAATTTCCAGATTTAGACTGTTAAGAGTTTTAAAAACAAGCAAGGCCATCTTGAATATGGTCTAACCAAAGTGGCAAGGAATGAAACTCATGAAGGGTTAGTATTACTTGATAACCATGATTATTACAAGAAAATAATATAGCTCTAAGTTCAACTGCAGCTTCTCAAAAGATGTGAAGAAATGGCCTGGATTAATTTTTAAGGTAAAATACCCTTAATTTAATTTGATGTTTTTCTGCTCTACAGCACAAAAACTGCCTGTGATAAGCAGTGGTATTTTGTGTGTTTAATCTTGCATTTTTATGCTTAAGAGAATGTGACAATGTTGAGTTAAAACATTTTAAAAGCAAATATAACAGGATATTATAATATCCTAATATCGAAGATCAGATGTAAAATAGAACATCTGATAGTATTTATAAATGATGGACATGTTCCCGTGATGATCTAAATGTAAAGTGGTAAGGGAAGAGTCGGTATTGCCAGACTAACTTTAAAAAAAAAAACGTATTGATTCAGAAGATGGGCCAAGACTGTACGACCTGAGCTCCAGAAATATTGTTGGATCCAGAAACATGTTTAGTTTGGGCCCTGTTTTTTCAGAGGGAATGTGCATCAGCCAAAACAAGAGAAAGGCAGGGCAGATGTGTGGAGAGACTACTCTTATCTACCTTGGAGACAAATTGCTGTCTAAAGCAAGAACAGGAACTTTTAAGAAACATTAATAGTCTGTGGCAATTGATTTTTTTTCTGTTGGGTACAGATTGCCACTACACGTCGCCTCACTGTGCACTTTAACCCACCCTCCAGCTGTGTCCTGGAGATCAGCATGAGAGGAGTTAAGATTGCTGTGAAGAAAGATGACACCAAGGATCCCAACAAAGTGAGTTTGACTGCATGTGAAGCTCTGCTTCCTCCACTGTCCACATGTCCCTGGAGGTTCCATTCTTCAGGGCCTCATTATCTCATTTCCTGCAGGAGATGACTGGCTAGTGTAGTGGAGAGGGAACAGTGTTCCTGACCTTGAGTGCATACATTGGATGGTATGCTCTCTGCCTGTATATATAACAATGGAATGGAAAGCCTGCATGCTAAGTTCCAATAATCTTTGCAGCTTTGCTAAATCTTTTCTGCTACTATTTTAAGCTGTCTTCTGAAGATCTACATAGTAATGCTGTTTTGACTAGGTTTTCTGCATAAATAATTTACAAGAGTTTTCAGGAAGAAATATGGCCATGATGAAACAAAACTCTCTGCCAAGGCCATTCATAGTCCATGGAACCGGAAGGAAGGAAAGAAGGAAGGCGAAGGAAGGAAGGAAGGAAGGAAGGAAGGAAGGAAGGAAGGAAGGAAGGAAGGAAGGAAGGAAGGAAGGAAGGGGGAAGAGAGGGAGATACAACTGTTTTCAAAGTTTTGCCCAACTTTTAAATGTATTTCTTTTCTTATAAACCCAAATATTCCCAGCTATTTTACATTGCTTTTTTTAGTACACAAGCATACTAAATTTAGTTCAGTTTAATATTATGCAGGCAGATATGATTTTGATTATTATCCATATTAGTTGTGTTTAAAATTGTGAAGAAAACCATATTTATTTATTCATTCGGTAAATGGACTTGTATGCTGCCTACTTTCTCAATTTTCATAAGGTATAACTGTATCCACTGGGGTAAATAAGCCAATTTATTACCACAAGGAAAAACGTACCCCTTAATTTATTCAGCAAGCAAATTGATCCTACTGGGTGCAGATAACACAGATGTTTTTCCCAACTGTGATTGCAGTGAGAATCCATGAATGATGGTTGAAGGTTAATTAGCTAGATTAATATCCAGCCATTTGTTTTGTCCAACTCAGGACATGGAATGTATCAGTACCAGCATTGATGATGTTACCTAGTTTATGTAATGAAATGTTTTCAGGAAAACAAGCAAGCTCAGAGAGCACCAAGGACCTCTCATATCAACCCTGAGCTACAAATATTCGCATTTATTAGTGCCACATATTGTTCCCTACTGCCATTTTTCTTATAGCAATTACCATGTGAAGTAGCTTGATTCAAAGTCATCCCACCAGCTTCCATTCCTAGGGAGGACTAGAAATCACAGTCACTTGATTTCTGGTCTAGCTTTAGAGATAATCTTGCTCACATTAATGGCTTACAAACTCTTCCAGATGAATTACCATAGAATGCGGGCTAGGCTCCTATATAAACAGTACCTGGAATTATCCCATTGTTCTGTTACTACTGCTGCTTTCCTGTTACCTAAGCCTCAAATTGCCTTTTCAAATTCCCTTGTCATATAGAAGCTTTTAGTAAGAGTAGGAAAGTTTGGGATGCAGCTTTCTCTTTCACGGTTAGTAAGCTTTCGTGCAAAGCAAACAATTGCAAATAGTCATACAGCAACCTTTAATTTTTTTTCTATGCAACATCCTTAATTTTTAACTCAGCATTTAACGTTCTTTTGTTTAAGAAATGCCTATTATATATTTGATAACTTGGATTCTTTTTCTTATTTTATCTTCTGCAGGGAAATAAATGTAGCCACTTTTTCCAGTTGAAGAATATTTCGTTTTGTGGATACCACCCAAAGAACAACAAGTAAGTCAATCCCAAAATGTAGTCTAGCTTCCTTGGCATTAGACCTTGTCACGCTTGGCATTAGAGCTAAGGATTCTACTGTCTTTTGCTTTAGAAACTCCACATTACTTATGTATCTACAGCTCCAAATTTGAGATAATCTTAGAGATTTGAGGCTTTTCTGAAGTATTAATTGGTTACGTAAGAAATTATTACCCAATAATCAACTTAAGCTACGTGAAATCTAATTTGAAATACTGTAGGTGGAATAGATATTGTGTTCCATACACTGCAATTGCTGGTCCTCCTTGAACGAGTTACCTGTGCTTGTTCTGTGGTGTTCATTATCCAGCTGTGAGTCCAGTCTTGTTCTCTGAATTTTTATTGATAATAGCTTCCTTTGCTGAATGGGTGAATATGTGCTCATAGAGAAAGCCAGTGGAGTGAACATAGAGAAATTGCTATGTAGTTCTGTAATGCCATCTCTATTAGCTCTGATTTCTCTCACAATCAGATCTGGACTCCAACTGAACCTTTGCATGGGTCAACAGCTTTTCCTACAAAAATATTTCTTTACCATTGGTTTATACTTTTCTGAAGGAAGGCATGGTGCCTGTTACCTATAATCAGGCAGTGATTAAACTATTCATGAAAAAGCAAAGCCAAAACTCTAGTATATGTTAAATATGTCTTCTCTATTATGAGCAAAATTCAAAACAGAACTTGACTTCTTAAATTCAGGTACTATTTGTTTGCTTGTTTCTTTAAAAGACCCAATAGCTCCTCATATTGTAACCAAAACTCTGGGTGACTCACAAAACAATAAAAACAGCACATACGTCTCCTAAATAATTGCAATAAAAATGCATGGTGCTATAGGGCAAAACTCTTTCAACATTAGCATACCATCTTGCTGGGCTTCAGCCTCATTCTACCCCACCGATAGTGAGAAGAATCAGCTGTTTGAGGGCTTCAAAATGCAAGGATATATGATTTATTTTGGCTGTATGTTGATTATTTAAATCCATTCCAGTGTGGCTTCGTGTTTGATAGAAACAACCTTGAAGGCATACAGTAGAGGGATGATCTGCATGCAATGAATTCATAGTCATATGTAGGAATGTGAGTGTGTGTGCCAAAATATGCAAGATGTTGGGAGTTCTGTCCTATTAGAAACTCTACCCTTTTGCATATGCATGTCCTATCAATACACAAAAGGGACACGGTTTGGATTGCAATCCCACACGATCTTTTTATAGCTCTTACAGATTTTGACACTTCCCATTCAACAAATACTATTGGGTAGATTTTTTCTAAATAGATGGTTAATTTTCAAGATATTTGATCATTGCATTTTTCTAAATGGCTGAACTGTATTTAAAATCCAAAATACTAGAGTGATTTCAGTTTTGCCTATTTTAGAAAGTTGAACTTGAGTGCTTATGTCCCAAACTTCAGCCTGCGTGTCACCAAAAGGAACCATCTCCTTAATCACATTTAACATCAGTAAGAAACTGCTGGAAGAAGACAGTTCAACTGCAGGGTCATTAGCATGCAAACAGCATGATGCTCTGCTAATTTTTTCATCTGCTAGTCCCAGACAATCTTCAATTGGCTAATGGGCAGACTGGGATGAAACTGAAGAAACTGAGGCATAATCTAGAGGAGATGGAAATTTGGATTTGTTGATGACTATGGAATTAGAGGTGTTCTACCAATTTTAGTGATTTTTCATTTGTCTTGGAAAAGCAGACCCAGGACTCCCCCTCATGGCTGTGTTGACATGCTACTCATATCTTTTTTTTTTAGAACAGTGTGACCTCAGGTTATCACTTCTCCATACAGACATAAACTCAATACATATTTATCTTATACATTCTAATCCATATCTTATAACTATTTTTGCAATTTTTCAATAGCTTTTCCCTTTCTTTACTTCCTATAGCCTTATTTTAAATTATCTCCTTCCTTTCTTAATTCAATTACATATCTTTTTCTAATTTTTAAAATCTTTCTAATCAATGTTTTTATACTTTCATCTGTCCTGTTTACAATTTCATATTATCTTTTCTCATAAAACAAATTTTCCCCTGTAATTACTTCTGTGATCCTCTGTTCTGCTTCTTCCTGATAGTATGATTGCTTTTCAAATTACTCTTTTTTTTGGTTGTTGCTTAAAATGCTTAAGTTTTTAACTCCCTTTTTCCCCTTTCCCTTTTTTACCCCGCTTAAAGTTGCTTGGTCATTAAAGATGGCTTCTTCTTTATCCCGCCCTTCTTGTTCTGCCAGCATTTCTTGTTGTTTCTCATAATTCAAAATCTCCATTTCTAAAAATTGAAATACAAAGCCAAAACATCCTCTTCCCTCTTGTGCTTCTTCTTTTTGTTATTTAAGTCTCATTTTTAACTCTTCAAAGAGTGATGCCATTTTAAAAAAATTTAAACAACCCCCATTTGATTTTATTTTGTTTCATTAGGATCCACCATCCAAAATTCCAGGAATTATCCAATAATCCAAAACTGTTTCTTGCTTCTTTTCTCACTTTCTCTTTCCAGAGGCTTTATTGTCTTGTAACAAAGTTTCAGCTACAATGTATCTTTTGCAAGCCTTGTTAAAATTCCACTATCAATTTTTTTAAGTTCCAGGTGGTCTCCTCCATTTTCCAGATTCAACCCTCATTTCCTTTTTCTGTCCTCTGCTTTCTTTTTTTTTCTTAAGAAATGTTTTAAATTATCCAAGAATCTTTATCCCTTTGACACTTTATTTTCAGCTAGAAATAGCCTATTAATGTCAAAGTGGATTGGTATCAATTTCTTATTCGAATCTCTTCTTAACATTCCAAGTCAATTAAAACTGTCAGTATGAGAGGAAGAAAAGCCAATTCCATTTCCTTTCCCTTTCTTTTTCGCCGCTTAAGATCTTTTTTAGGAATAGTATTAGTCTTTAAAGTTCAGGTTCCAGGTACCTTAAATAGATGTTCTCCACTCAACCCGGTCAGTCAAGCTTTCTCCTTTAAACTTCCTCCTGCACAATCTTGTCCGGTCGGGTTCTTCTTTGAGGTGGCCATTTCTGATCACCTCTGCAACCACCTTTGGGAAAGGGAGTAATGGCCAGCCGAGGAGGAGAGATGCGGCTCTCCTCAACCCAGCTGACAGCTCCCCCTTCTTCACCATCTCTATGGGGTGGCTTCAGCCCCGAATCCAGGCAGCTTGGGGTGCTCCAGCGGCAAGTAGGTATCAAAACCGTGCACGATCACGGATTTTGGTTTGTTGCCAAAGAAGCCTGAACCGGAAGTCATGCTACTCTCATTGTTGAATCAGGAGAAATGTTTGCTAGTGTACATTGTGCTGTCCTAATGCATAAGCCTAATTTTGCCTCAGAAGTGAGGCTGTCAAGTAGTGGTATTCTTACATTTTGAATATTGGATAAATTAAGAAAGCAGTTGGTAGATTATTTAGACTTTGTTTCCCCTCCCACTGAGGTTTGTCTATTGTTGAAAAAAACAATCACATTTCAAGTTGCCCAACTGAGAGAGATGCAGATGTGCTTCGCACCCATCACCATAGAGCTAGACAGTTTCTGAACATGTTGTCCTCAGTGTCCCATGCTGTTTAAATATAAGCATATCACAATATAGCATTTTTTAACCAGCTAAATTGGTTGCTGGCCTTGTTGTTTCAGCTGCTAGTATTTACTTCAAATAATAAATGCCGAGAATACAGAGTATTTGGAAGAACTTGCTCATGTTGAAAGATAATAGTTGGAATGCCTCACCTGGCTTTCAGGTAGGTCAGGTTAACAAGCTTTGATGATAGGCAGCTCCTCATATAAATAATTCCTGTCCAGGAGAGAATTTAGCTGGATCTACAGGCAATTCCCATTATTGGCGAACTCAGTATACCTGAATTCACTTATTCGCAAAAATGTATTTGGAATGGCAAAATTAATATTGTTGCCACTTTCACATTTATTCATGGACACGCAGAGCAGCAAAACATTTGAACTGCTTCACGTCTACATTCCTAATTAAGGTTTCAGCAATTGCTACTTTAGAATTCACAGCAATTTTGCAAAATCTAACTACCATAGATAACGTGAATTACCTATATTTGTCTCAGCAGTTTAAAATATTTTTTTTAAATTCTTAATTGGAATTTTACAATATGCAGAAAGATTTTCAAAATATTTGTTTTCTTTGGCTTTTAAGTGAAAGGGTTTCATAGTATGTGCTCCTATTAAATGATTATAATTTATTTTAACTATCTCATTTTCAAACTGTTGATAAATTGATAATACATTTTAGTTTCATATTAAAAATAACTTTGAGAAGAGCTCAGTCTTAAAAGGTTCCTAAGCAATAGAATAAACAAAAAAATTAATGGGTAAATATGAATTTAGATTTGTTGGGGAAAAAATTAATTAGAGCGAGGATTATTGAATCGTGAGTAAACCCCATTGCACGTCAGTGAACGTATGCCGTCTTTTGGAGACAGTTGCATAGGTGTTGCATTTATACATCTGTGAATGTTAACATTCTGGCTAGGGAGTGCTCAAAGAGCAAAGCACAGAACAGCAAGTCAGATCTACTGACTTGAAGCACAGTGCAGTTGGGATTTGGGAAGTGTATGTGTCGGCCCCATCTGCAGCCAATTGCAACCTACGCTTACCTACCCTCAACCCTTTCGCAGCATAGGTATACTGCAGTGATTACGTGCAGTTGTGGGCAATTCTAAATCAAGTTGTAGGCTGCAGTCCTAAATATATTTATTGGGATATTTGGCCCACCAAACCTCGTAGGCTTTGGAAGAGATATGGGTAAAAATATTTTCCATCTTTTCATATTGATTTCAATGTGAGGTCCAAGAGCCTTTTTTACTCTTTAGTGTGGCACTTTTTCTCTCATAAGAATTATTGCGGTTTCGTCCTTTATGGAACCTCTACAATTTAAAAGCAGTTTAGCTTTATTGCATAATTTCAAGAAATCTTGCTAGTTCCTTTACTTTCTTTGCTGTCCTAGGCTGGATTTAATAGTTTTAATTTGTTAAAATGTTAACTGCTTCAAGCCCTACTTTGGTAAGTGGATCTAAATTGGATCCAACCTAGTGCTTTAAGGTAAACTATTGAGTATATACATTAGGAATACTGCTTTAGTTTAGTTTAGTTTATTGTCATTGCACCTCGTACAATGAAATCAAACACCATCTTCAGTACATAAGTTCTCATTTTCTAAATACAAACTGAATTAAGGAATATATAAAAAGCATTCCAAACAATTGATATTAGTATGGGTTTATCTATGTATTTATTACTGGTTTCATCTCCATATCTATCTATCTATCTATCTATCTATCTATCTATCTATCTATCTATCTATCCATCCATCCATCCATCTAATCTCATATTTTTTATTACTTTTTTATTTTGTTTCTCAAACATGTACAAGATGTGTAGGTATGACCATAAACATGAACAAAGGAAGTAAATACAGATAAATGGGGACAGTAACACAGGGACAGTAGGCCCACTGGTGCGCTTATGCATGCCCCGTTTAAGAACCTCTTAAGAATGGGATGAGGTCCACGGTAGACAGTTTGAGGTTGAAGCTGTGTGGGTTTGAGGCTGTAACAGCAGAGTAGGGTAGAGCATTCCAGGCGTTGACCACTCTGTTGCTGAAGTCATATTTTCTGCAATTGAGTTTGAAGCAGTTTACCTTGAGTTTGTATCCCATATCTTATTATTAATGTAACCTATATCTTATTTTTTCAACAAATGTTGCTCTCAGGGCAACTAACATATTTTATTTTCTCCATCAGATATTTTGGGTTCATTACCAAGCACCCAGCTGACCATAGATTTGCGTGCCATGTCTTTGTCTCGGAGGAATCCACCAAGCCACTTGCAGAATCTGTAGGGTGAGTTGTTGACTGCTATGTCCTCATGATCCTCATTTTTCTAGGGATTTTATTTGATCTAAGGGAAAGGAGCACTAGCCCCAGATAATGGATGTAGTATGCAGTGCTGGTTGCAGCAATGATCCCAGCATGCTTGCTGGGGTCAGGGATTAGCCATCTTTCAGTGCCCAGTAGAGGGCAAACCTAGTTTATTGAGAATTCTAACTCTGTCTTCAGTTTGCTTAGAATCCCATTAGTATGGCATGAAGACTTGTTTTGGGAGATGCAAGGTTTGACTGCAAACCATCTTCATTGAAGTTAGTGAGTTCGCAGAAATGTAATCTGTTTCCTGAAAAATCTGGAGTATTGAGTCAAGATGTTCTTTAAAAAGCAATCTAGTGCTTGAATTCTTCGCCATTAAGATGTTTTAATGGCTCATGGAGCTACTCCTGTTTTCCAGTAGGCAGCATTTTCTAAAGGATGCTCAGGCTCACCACAGTGTGGAGAGAGAATAATTCATTAAGGTTGATGCATTTTTCTGAGGCCAATTTACACATACCGTATCTGTGCCTAAATGTTCTATTTGCATGAACATTATGTGCATGAGGTCAGAGCTACTAAGTCTGTGAAAAGTCCATTTCTGAAATGCTGTTTGTTGAAAAACAGGAGTTACTCCAGATTTATGATGCTTCTGGTTATTTGGCACAAGTTCTTGCATAACTTACTGTCTTTCCCTGTATAGTTGGCACATAATATGTGCAGTAAGCAGGTTATTCTGCCAGATCTTTACAGTTCTGGGATGTGCTGTATTTGTATCATTCTTAGCCTGGTTACAAAAGACTATTTTGGGGAGATCTGATTTTTTTTCTTAAAGTGCTTGAAAATACAGCCCTGAGTAATGAAAAACTTTAAAAAGAATGGGTGTACAAAGCACATTGGTTCTTGAATTGTGCTGTGCCTATGCACTATGACACCTTCTCTTCAACACACCTTTCTCTCTCTCGTTCTTTTGCAGGAAGGCTTTCCATCAGTTCTACAAGGAATGTGTGGAATATACGTGCCCCACAGAGGATATCTATCTAGAGTAGGGGCAGGTCCAGCCCTCTCTTCCTGTATAGACAAGGGCCATTTCCCCATTGTGCATGGACAAGCTGCTTAAGTCTGAAGGAGGAAGAGGCATGGGAGCGGTTTCCCTCCATATGCAGAGCCCCTCCTCTTTCAGTACACCTCCTTTCCTTGGGCAGGGGGTTCGGGGAGTTGAGAATGGGTGGGATGGGTGGCAAGACATGGGGATTACTATTTTTAAAGAAATGCATTCTCTTTTTTCTTTATTAAAAAAAAAAATGCCACCAGTGAAAGCAGTTGCTGCCCCCCACACATCAAGCAAAGCACTGGCCCCGGAATAGGCAGGGTTGAATGTCCCACGTGTTTGGCATAGGAGGGGGCTGGTTTGGTCCCTGGGCAAAGAAACTCCTCCACACTTTTGAGGGTTCCTGCTGTGTGCTGGAGACCCCTCTAGTCTGTCACATATTCCAGATTTAACATTTGCTGTTTAATAGGACAAAAGTGCTGGACTTCCACCAAGAAAATTGGATTTGCTTAGATAAGTTGATACGTTGCTAAGTTGATATGCCTAGATAAAAGATACGGAAATAATAAATTGAAATCTTGGATGGGAAGCTAAGCAAAAGATTCCTGACAAGTCCCAGTAAACAGAAATCCACTTTGTATTTGACCTCCCATGTCTGTAAAAGTAACCCAGGAATACTGTATAGGAGACACTTTGGCACTTGGACTTTGAAAGGGAGGAGAATTTGAGAATTCTGGAATTATAGCCCCAATGTATCTTGTGGGTGCCAGGTTGTGGGAGGCTGAAGGTGAAAACTAGAAAGAACCACTGTACTTTTGATATAGAATTGTCCCTCTGTTGCAACTCTGGTTGTGCTGTCCCCTTTCCTTCATCTGTCTGCAGATCCTAAACTCAAAGGGATGGGAGTAATCTGGATACTGCCTTGAGCTGAGAGCCATGCATCTGATTCATCCATATTAGGGGGCTGGGAGATCTACAGCCGTTAAGCACAACGCTGAATCAGGAAACAGTAGTGAGGTCTTGTGGAGAGGCAAAAGCGAGGGGACTAGCATGGGTAACAAGGAACCAAGAGCTGCGGAAAGGTGTGCCTTTGCCTTCTTCCCCTGCCTACGAGCCCGAGCTTTCCAGGCAGAGGGCTCTGTGCTTCTGCTGGATCTGCTCTGATGACAATGATTAAACATTGATGTTTCAAAGGAACTGTGTTGCTTTTGTGTTATGAGGTCTTTTAACAACTGTTTGAAGCTCTTGGGATCGAATTGCAGGAGCCAATGTAGATGTTCCGAAAGGTAGTATTGTAATGTACTCACCCACCCAAGTTTGAGATGTAGCATACATAAAATTAAGAGAAGTCTTACCTGCCTGCAGATTTCCGACTTGTACATTGTAAACATTGCAGAATCGTATTATTATTAAGAATCCTGCTTGGCTTGTATGGAATAGCCATTCAGAGGCATATGAAGCAACTTTTTGTGTGTTTTTTTTTTTCTGCATTTATTTTTCAAGATTCATATCCTGCATCTCTGCTAGAAGTGACTTACATATTAGTCCCTGTGAGCCAAGCTGTCTCTGTATTTTTTATTGTTATGTACAGTACAATG
Source organism: Pseudonaja textilis (assembly GCF_049901715.1). Taxonomy (NCBI): domain Eukaryota; kingdom Metazoa; phylum Chordata; class Lepidosauria; order Squamata; family Elapidae; genus Pseudonaja; species Pseudonaja textilis. The sequence continues at coordinate 262,625,849 of NC_141990.1, forward strand.
TTAGAGGGCCCTGGTTTTTGTGTGTGTTGGAGGTTACCATTATGTTCTGCCATTTCATACTCACTAAAAATCTGCTTTAATAGTTGTATCCTCACATTCTCTTAAAAAGCAGCTGGTTTGGTCTAGTGTTTAAGGCACCAGAAACCAGGAGACTGAAACTTCTAGTCCTGCTTTGGCATGAAAACCAGACCAGCCACTCTCAGCTCAACCTATCTCACAAGATTGTGAGGAAAATAGGAGGAAATATTAGGTATCATTGCCCCCTTAAGTTATTTACAAAGCAATAAAAGATAAGATAAAGGATTTTGAGATATTGAAACATAGGAATCAGCTTTTCAACAATGCCTGTCTCTAATGCCGGCTGTTATTTCAGCCAAATATGTAATTACCTACTAAACAGGCATGCTCTAAAATGCCTTTAGAGGGTTTTGGATCTGTGCTTTTACTAAATATTATATAAATGAATGGCACTACAAAGACAGAAAGGCTTTTGAGAGCTAGGTCTATTTAATAATAGTTGAAATTGTAAACTGTAAAATCTGTTCATATTAGTTTATATAAATTAGAATTCTAATGTAAGGTGGAACCCAAATTCAGAATCACTGGAGAAGTCGTTGATGAGAGGTAAAAAATAGTCATGGCACTTAAAGCTGTATTGGATACTTATTTTTCACTACATAGCCTCAGTGTTGGCATTGAAGTCTTACCTCCAGCCAATAGCAAAGCTTCCAAATATTATTTAGCATAGTAGGAATTAAAAGCATGAAAGGAAAGCTGAGAATCTACAAATGGCAATCTCATCTTAAAACACTGTGTTTATGATAGGGACACACAAAAAATACAGAGCTGCAAGGAAAGTTTCTAGAATAGTGTTAAGTAACAGAATGGGGATTATTGCTGTATGCATTTGGCTGTTTTACCAGGCAAGGCTATGCAAAACAGCATGTTCTCTTGTCACTTTTCAAAGGAGGTCATCGTAATAATACTCTTCAAAATTGGGTTCGTCCCTTTTGCTTTTATGTGATCTGTGCAGTGTTTCTGACTCTTTACGTTGTTTCCGTATCTGGAACTTGGGATGGCGTGGTTGAAGGCCATAATCTGTGAAAACACAACCTTGTGAAATACTGCAGGTAGTAGGAATGGAAAAGAGTATTATGGTGGGCCTACAAGGAGGCACTAGTCACCCAAGTATAGATCCTATTTCAGTCCTCTTTTGGTTGCAAGGGAGACATTAGCTTCCATGGCTATTACTTTTTGTAATGGATTGGTTGACCTGGAGAGTGCAAAACTTTGCAAGTAACAAGTCCATTAATGCACACATTGGAAAGTGTAATTGGAAGGACTTTGTTCTTGCATTTCTGTAGCCTTCCTGACAGGAAATTCGTTTTCCTAGGCAAATCCTGTCTCCTTGCTTCCTTACTTCATGTTATGTTCGTAGGGTATTGAACTCAAACTCTCAAATTCCCCTTAGACATGGCTGTACGTATCTGGGCAACTACTAGATAGTACCCCAAATCCCTCTTTGTTGCCACTTGAGATTGATAGGTTAAACAGTTGGCTGGTTGAATTCCCAGTTTCAAAGAGAAAAGAGGGGGGGAAAGACAAAAATTGTGAGGCACTGAGTAATGTGTTCTACATGCCAATTGGAGGTTGCATTTTCAGTGTTTATCTCAGAAACTTTTTTAAGAGATGTGGATTTCAATTCTCAGAATTCCCACAGCCAACGGGGAAATGGAAACCCACACTTATTAAGTTGCTAAGATTGGGAAACGCTGGGTAAAGCTATATGGACAGTTGCATAACCTGTCCCTAATGTGGAGTATGGGCCTGTCGCGGGGACAATAGCATGATTTCCTGAGGTTCCAGGACAGGACGGGGGAGTGGCACAGCAAAACAAGTTGCGTGAATGTGGCTCCCTGCCCAGGGCACCTAAACTGCCCCGGGGTTAATGCGGAAGAGATGTAGCAATGTGCCTTTACCCAGTCATGCCTTATGCCAAGAAATAGGATCTAGACTTAATACATGCATACCATCCACTAAGCCAAACTGTTTCTGCTGGAGCTCCAAGGGCGCAATGAAGTCTTCTGGGACAGATCTTCTGAATCTGCCATAGGAGAGCACAAGATCAGGAAGGGCTACAATTAGTGCTTAAAGCCCTGGTGTTTGTTTAAAAAAAAAAAAAAAGCAAATCGATACAGGGCAATTTCCTCATCATTTCTCTTGACAAATCTCATGGGCAGATAACCAAGCGATTAAATCCTAAATTGCTCTTTTAGCAGTATCATAAATCCTCCATAACCACGACATATTCTGAATCCATAAACACATTAAAATGCTGTAAAATCCAATTAATGGATCATCAATAAATTTAATTTACATATTTTGACCTTAATTCTCTTTATACTGGTATTGGATATAGACTCTGAAGAAGCAAATCTTCCAAGGAAATCCTCCTGTTAGAGGTGTGCATGGTTGCAAGCTTCCATGCACATTACTTGTTGAATCAGGACTTGCAAGTCTTGATGTCCCCGGCAGTGAAATCACCCTGACGCTCTTTCAATTTAAGTGTTTATTGGTTGCAGGTGCCCGGTTGGAACACACTTTTATTGTCCCTGAATGTGACTGAAACAAGCCTGCATGTTTAATGAGTGGAAATAATTTAATAATCCTTAATTTTTATGGATAATCCTCACAAATGAAATTATTTCTATTTTTTAAAATATGAACTTAGTCTCTAAGAATGTTTATGCAGCTCATTGTATCTTTTTCTTTTCTATTGCAATCTCTCTCTTAACTGTCCAAAAAGAAAACATATATATATGTAGTCCATTGTCTAAATTGTTCTAGGAAAATGTGTTTACTTCAGATTTTATACTCTATGATTGTATCAGTCCAAATATAACTTGTCAGTAAAAAAAACAAAAAACTACAAAGCGCCATTTTCTATGCACTACAGAGTCATTAAAAGAGAGTTCTTGTGTGCAAGATCACAATGTCACAGATATAATGGAACATGAAAATAAAGTGGGGAAGAAAAACCAAATACCAGTAATGAACAAATGTTGAAACGTCTTACCCTGAAATATGCTGGTGGTAAATGTATAACATTTATTTATTAAAGACAAAGCTGCATGTTGGGTAACAAGCATTTTATATTATCTGTGGTTGTCACTATCTCTCACCTCTTTCCTTGAAATATCCAATTACAATGACATCACGTAATTGCAGTTTTCTGAAATAAAGTCTTATCTCCCTGGGGAATAACATTACCAAAAAGCTCAAAAAAATCCACCACTGAAACTTAACAGGCATCTCATATCTCACTCACTCCAGCCAGATAACAGATGCTTTAGTTTTTTTCTGATAAAACAGTGGTTAATTTCAATTAAATAATTAATCAATATTTGAATTCATCCCTCTGTTTTTCCTGAAACTGAGCTTAAACATATTGTACACTTGCGAAGTTCTTCTGTCAATGCTAAAAAGGGTAAAACATTCCTAAAACTGTGCATGGATGGGGAAGACAGCATCACTATGTGGTTTTTCAAGCCAGCTGGCCCATCAATGCCCCATGCTCATCTAACTATAAATGTATCAGATGCATAGGATCAGTACTGAGGCATGAATCTGTACCCATTACCTTTGAAGACCTGGCACAGGCAGTAATTTCTGCATCAGGAGTAACATGATCAAAAGCCTCATCTGGCCTGCAAAGCCAAGCCCAACTTGATATATCTTTCTCTCCTTGGCAGAACCGAAGGCAGCATTCAAAGCATTATCACAAAGGTATAGAATGCAGGGCAGTGCCGAGTTCCATGGACTGGGCAGTGAACAAAGGTTACTTTAAGAACAAGCAGGCATATACTCCCACCCCACAAAACCCCAATACTGCTTCAGCTGTGTGGCTGAAGTCCATTTTGGAGTTACTTTGTTCCACCTGCCATAGTTGCCCATCTTTAATTGCCAATTGTTTGATCTTCACCACTTCTGCCTGATTTGGGTACCCCCTGACCCTCCTCCCATTTCCCCCTCCCAAAAGCACCCTTTGAGATGTGTTTCCAGAGATTACCGTACAAAACAGGCTTCTTAACTTTTAAAGAAATACTCTTGTGAATTTAACAGCATCAGAGACCTGTGAAGCAGCAAAAAATTCTGTAAACAAAGATTTACCATAACGTGAAAGGCGATACCTACGGCATCCTTCTCCACCAGTAGTTAATGGCACATAAATAATTCCGAACCATATCTGAATATTCGTAATTCGATAATTTTTGGAATTTGTCTACAAAATTCAACATTTCTCTTCCATTTCTGCCCCACAGTCAGCTACATTTTAATTACCCCTGTACCAGAAATCTGTTTAAAATACAATCTCCTAGCATTGCTTTCAAATTTTTCTGCTTCCCATCGGTTTACTTCCTGCAGGTTCATGACTGAACATTCAAGAAACCAGACCAATTAGCCCAAAGGCATCACAGTCCCCTGGCTTTATTAACCCACAACTGTACAAAATGCTTACAAAAAGAGTCCTGCACCCCTCCCAACCCAAGTCCCCTGCTCTGAAACCAGTTATTACCAAATAGGAAGGAAACCGCATACACATTTCAAGCCGTCTTTGTAGTACTTACAGGAAGGCATTAAAAAAAAAAGAGTCAGGAAAAAAGCCTAATTCTTCTCTTTCAAACCATTAATACAAGTCATAGAGATGTGCCGCTGCCCTTTCCCCCACCAAAAAAGTCTCTGCATTGTTTTCCTCTGCATAAAGTCATTCTGTCAGCACAAGCTTTCCACTCAAATCTTCTCTGGTTGCAGTAGATCAAGCAGAAGCCAGATCAGCCCCAATTATAGAAATAAATTTTCTGCCAGGCTGGCAAGTAATCCATCAAAGGTCCTGAAATTGAAGGGGGGGGGGAGAGAAAGGGGAGGGGAGATTTTAAAGTAGCAAGTTGCTAACTGGATTTCCAATATTTGCCTTCGTGATACCCTTCTCTCCCTTTAAATTGCCCTTGTAGAGGAAAAAGTCACCCGAGGGTATGTTTAGGTAAGAACTTTGACAACAGAAAAAAAGAAGGCAAAGTGAAATGAGTTAACCAAGTACTAAATACACAAGAACAGAACTTAATCTCATAAACTAAATTAATCCACACAACAGGCTAGCAGGTGATGTGATAGGAATGTCAAGGAAGTCATATATCCTTACCACAGTTTCTAGGTTCCTGTTACCCAGCCTAATTTTTTGAGAAAAGTAATAACTTTACAGAAGGGTGGGGGAAGCCTGAATCTTACGCACTGATCTTATTCATGTAACAATCTGCCTTTCTAGATATTGCCTAGAAATTTCCAGATCCTAGATCCAGAACATTGACTCTCCTGACTGCAGATATGTTAACATGATAATGGCAGAGAAGGTTTTGCAGATAGCAGGCATCCTCTAGTAAGCAAACCGGATAAAACAAGTCCAATGTCTCACTGTCAACATAACTGAGGAACCAACTAGAGATTCTGGGAAGACATTTCAGATTCCTCAGTGACCGCATCAAACAAACTCAACATTTCCAACATTTGCCTTCATCTATAGCAGAGGTCTCCAAACTCGGCAACTTTAAGACTTGTGGACTTCAACTCCCAGAATTAGAGTTGAAGTCCACAAGTCTTAAAATTGCCAAGTTTGGGGACCCCCGATCTAGAGGCATTTCAATTCTCCCTCATGTAAATATGCAGAGATTCTTCAGACAAGCATACAGAGGAGATGGGACTCCACCCTCATGATTTCCTTCACCGATGAAAGCTATCTTCAGAAAAAAAAACCAAACCTGACAAGTGTTCTACTTACGGGTCACTAGGCCAACGCCAGGGACGTAATCTGCCAACAAGCGCAGAAGAAAGAGGATCCTGCCCCTGCAAAGGCATATGGGGAAAAAAGACAAGGAAAAGAGGTTAGTAGCTTCTTTCCCAACAACAAATGCTCTCTTGAACTACAGCAAGGTCAGATATTTCAGAGGCCTCTACATTTCTGCCTCAGAGGGTTCTCAAACCATGGCTTTCTAAAATAGTAAATGCTTGTTCAAGACTCCCATGCAGTATAATGGCGCTAATAATAACATTATTATTAGCTGCTAGTAGCTCAGGCTACAGTGACTCTAGGAATAGATCTTAAGATGGCCTTTTTATTCCCCAAAGACAAATCTGGGGACTCTGCTATTAAGCAAGGGCCTTTCAGAAGCAGAGATGGGTACTGTTTCTTGAGACAAAAACAGATGTGTTAGCTTTGAGAGAGTCTAAGCTGCCTAAAATGCCACTTTTACGGCCGGCAGCAGGGAAGAATTTTGAAAGGCTAGTGTTGGAGGAAAGAGTTGGAAGTGCCAAGGAACAGAGAGGATGGAGCATCTCTTGGTGCATCTGACCCTCTGGTGTGATGCCGATGGATGCTCCTTGAGTCCTCCTGCTGGCAATGGCAGAGGAAGCAGCAAGGTGGGTGCACTGGCTTTACCAAAGGCTGCCCAAAATGGGGAGCTTGGGGCCAGACCCTAAGAAGGTACCCAAGGATGAGCTCGTTCCTTCTCTCGTCTCCAGAGTGAGAACCCTATACAGTGCTCCTTTCTTCACTAAGTTTCCAATGCTTCTGGCCATCCCAAAATGTATGATCTCAATCTGGTTTAGGCAGAAATTGTGGTCCTGTATATTTACTTAAGTAGGTAGTCGACAAGACATTTGATTTTGCAGAAGCTGGCAGACTTACTCAGAGTATCTGTCATAGAAGGGGGATCTTAATAGGTAATATAGTAGCAGGATAGCCCGGCGTTTCAGCTCCATTCGTTCACGTTTGTTGAGCTCTTTTTTATCACTCAGTAAACTCAAGCTGTAGGGGGGAATACAAGGAGATTCAAAGATATTTTATATGATTGTGAGCATTTTCACAATCATATCGCAATTAGTCTCAGTTTTTCAAAGAGATGAGATCCTTCCTTTCATTCCCAATTAACAGCTTCAGAGCAATGACCACAACCTTGCTGTTTCATTTAAAACATTCCTTTTAATTTTGCGTTTGCTATTTGTAGATTTTTCAAGGATACGTTTTAATAATAAAAGTTTTAGAACTACATATTAAGACAGTTTCCATCTTCTCAAAAGTGTAAAAAGCAACTACTACTACAAAAAAAGAAAAGATGCATTTAGTTTTCACTCTGTGTTTAGAAGAGCAGCTAAACAGCATGTCCTGCATCAAACTTTTAATTATTACGTTTAAATTTGAGTTTTAAAAATGTTTATCTCTGTATTTTGTTTAGCCACCTTGTGTACTTGCTTGAAAAGAAGAGCAGGATTTAAACTGAATAAGTAAAGTTCTCCAGTCTCTCAAGGAAGTACAGTGTCTCCTCTCTCAGATGGGACCAAAGGTATCATTAAGTGGAAATTAAAATTTATGACATAAGAAGAGGTAAAAATAAAACTTAAACCAAGATTGCTTTTCTCCAAACTGACCTTGCAACATCCAAGATGCCTGACAGAAGCCAGGGTTTCCAAGACTTTTGTCCCCACACGGCTAAACTCAATACTTCAAGCAAACATTAAGGAACAAAGAAGCAAGAGGCAATGAAACCGCTCACAAAAAAATCTCAAATCCAGGCAGACTAACTTATAACAGGAATTATAAATGCTAAATAAGATATCAGAAGAAATTAAGGGGTGCAGGTCAGATGAAAATCAAGAGAGAAATATTATGGAACAAACGAACAGAAAACACTGAAAAAGTCCGGTTCCATTTTGTTGCTCTGTCCCTCAACAACTATTTTCAATTTCTTCCCTTTAAAAATTAAGAGGCACTGAAAAAAAAATATCCTGAAATATTTTTCTTTTCTGAATGATATTTTTGGAAAGTACTGCTCATTCAAACTGGATAAGAAGCAATTTAAACATAGTTACTGAAGACCTCTACAAGCTTATTCCTAAGCAAATGTTGTTCTGAGAGAAGAATATCTTCATCCTGTCCCTCTCCACTGCAGTGGTCAGATATGCCGTGCTACCAAGTTGCGTGGCTTCTGTGACTGTCTAGCCATTTAACTTCTATTATAGTGGAAATATTGTTAAAAATAAAATAAAAAATCCTTTCCTTCCTACTGCTCTATGAATTCAGTGGGATGTATTCCCAACAGACAATGGGCAAGAGCTCAGTCTTCAGCTTATTTCCCTCACTGGCTGATTGAAGAGGGTACATAAAATAAAGAACAAGCTGCAAGGACCATCCTGGTATTGCCTTAAATTGGGTGCCAGGCAAAACAACCTCCTTGCCCAACCTCAAGGCCTGAAAGTAGTATATGGTTGACGGGTTCAATGTTTTTCAAGAACTTAAGAGAGTGTACCTAAAATTCAAACACACCACTAACTTGTAATACTATATGATGTCTGTATATTTCTTTTATAACAAACATCCTCAGTTTCTATTGCCTTGTTTGGTTTTTTTCTCAATTTCTCAGAACTCGGGATATAAAGATATATATTCCTTGCTAGCATAGGATGCAGAAGCTGTTAAATTTTGGGCGACATTCTTAATTTTGTCTCTGTGTGATTAACATAAGTAACCGTCGTTGATCTGGGGGACGCTTCCACCGAAGAGAATGGATTTTATTTCTCAATGACCATAGACTGTACAAGACCTTTTTTATGTAGTCTATCTTAAAATATGGTTTGGAAATGTCTAAAATCAATACAACCATTTTTTTTTTCCTCACTGCTTCACCATGTAGTATCTCTAATGGTGTGACTAAAACAAAATCTAGAGCCTGCCTGGAAATAAGCACCCTTCTGAACTAGGACAATTTATACTAACGCTGTAGCTCTCTCTAGTGGCACACAGAACGGATTACAAGGACCACTGAAAGTCAAAATAGGATACAGTGCAACAACGGACGGGTAACAAAGATAGACTCAGCAAGTGTCTCCTGGGCGCCCAAAGGGGTTGATGGTTGGTTATTCTCCATTGCTCTTTGGTTCTGCTTTTCCTCGCGTTGCTGAGGCTCACCCCAATGTCTAGAGTGCAGGGAAGGGGCTGAAATTAAGACAAAAGCATGGCCATGCATGGATATTTATCAGCAACCAGCAAGATGTTTGGCCAGAAAAAAGCCATACATGGCCAATGGTTTACCTCGCCTCCCAAAAAGTGACATCAGAAAAAAAACAAGCTAGAATGATACTTACTGCTTTCGAGAGACCTCACTATACGACTACTGCGCTTCCCCACAAAGATCTGTTCTTTTCCCACTAAGCTGGCTTCCAGGGCTGTCAAGAGATAGGTATGTAAGGCCACAATTCTCCGATGTCATCAAGACAGCAATAGCACTTAGACTTATATACTGCTTTACAGTGCTTTACAGCCCTCTCTAAGCGGTTTTTACAGAGTCAGCATATTGCTTCCAACAATCTGGGTCCTTATTTTACCCACCTCGGAAGGCTGGAAGTCAACCTTCAGCCTGGTGAGATTTGAACTGCCCAATTGCAGACAGACAGCAGTCAGCAGAAGTAGCCTGCAGTATAGGCACTCCCCAGTCAAGAGTAGGGATGGGGAGATTCAACATTCCAAATGAAATAGAAAACCCTGCAGACCACGGACCAGATCCAGGCAGGTCCCCAGAAAATGTTGCTCAAATTTTTTTTAGTGTGCTTATTTTGAAGAATGAGGGCCCAGAAGTCCTCCTCATCTGTGCTGCAAAAAAAAAAAAAGAACTTCGAGGCAACTTCGCTGTGGGCTTACCTTGAGTGTATACTATATAAATATGAGCAGCAAACACAAGTGGATAGTCCTGGGCTATTTATTCATAAATTGCCCACAACAATCCCCTTAGCCATTTGGTCTCATGTTTAGCCATTTTTCTCCTCAAAAATGGGATGGCAAAGTAGAGTTGGAAGTTGCTTAACCATCTGTAAGAATACAGCTACGCTTAATTTATCAGAGCACTGAGATTCAGCTCCTTGGTCAGGTCAGGCTTATCTTAATAGAACTGCACTAATTATATTATTGTTCAGTAGTGATCTCATCATAAGCCCTTGTATTTCTTTCTAAACTTTCCCCAAATGGAAGAATACACAATTGCAAAAATGTGGAATAATCATTGTAATCATGATGATCTATTTAACAGCTAGGTCCCTGCATGCATACAAATAAATGCATTTATTTCAGGCCTGAACTCCGCATCAGTGGAAATGAATATTTAATATAGAGGAATACAAGAAACCCACCAAATATTTTTGCTGATATTATCCAAGTACGGGTTATTTGGAAGACTGGAGGACACAACAATAATTCAACAGCATCCAGAACATCCTCCATTCCCCTTGAATATGCTGATTAACTAAATTGGTTTTGACTCACCTTTCTGATACAGTGATTGCCTCCTGTCTAGTGGTACAATGGGAGGAGAGGTCTGGATGCCAGCTTTGTACCAGAGTAAGAGCAGGAGGCGTAAAATGGCTCTGTGGGTCAGAGAAAGGCATAATTATAATTATAATCAAGATACCAAAAGAGGATTTAAACTGAATAAACAAAGGTAGCAGTGTTGGCAGCCACTCTCAAAAACCTGACCCTGTGATCATTCTTGGAAATGTTTTGGGCTACTGAAAATTAGGAGGCTTATATAAAATCAAAGTAACTTATCAAGCGGAAAGTTTGCATATTATTTTGGACACAAATAAAAATCAAGTATATTTGACGAAGAGCTCAAACTTATTCTGAACTTATTCTAAAAAACCATGTGGTTTATACTACACATGCAATAGAATCACTCTAACTTGGTGTGAGCAAAGTTAGGATCTACCTTAGGATTTACCAGTAAAAAGGCCCCCATTTCTTTTGTTTACCAATCAAATGCATTTTGATAAGGGGCCAAACAGCTCTGGATTCCCCATCTCTACGTTCTCACTTGGTTAACTCACTTGGTTAACTGGATGAGGACAATAGTGGCCCACCGGCCATTCTCACTCCACACCTTGGCAGCTCCCATCTCGGCAAAGACCTCCAGGCACTCGAGAACACTCAGCCATGTTAGCAATTTCTGCTGGGAAAGTGGCTATACAGGAAAAGGCAAACAAACCTGTGAGATGACTCAGTATGATTAGCTTCAATGTACAGTAAAACTCTGGTTTTTCTTTTAATTCTCAATACTTTAACACTGGATACACCAGCTTTCTGCATCTATAAATCCACTGATCACTAGAGTCAACAGACATAGAGATGGTTAGCAGATTGACTCCCTCCCAAATGTGCTTTTTCAAGAGGCAACTGGACTTTCCAGTTTTTCTTTGAAAACATTTCACTTCTCACCCAAGAAGCTTCTTCAGCTCTGACTGGATGGTGGGGAATGGAAGGATTCCAGTCAGAGCTGAAGAAATTTCTTGGATGAGAAGCGAAACATCTTCAAAGAAAAACCAGAAAGTCTAGTTGCTTCTTAAAAAAGCACATTTGGGACAACCTGGATGACTGAGAATCTCTACAGACAGATAGACCCTGCTTTTCCTTGTCTGAGTTACTTCTATATCTCTACGTAACAGGTCTCCTATTGATTGGACAGGGGTATCAAACTCAAAGCCCGGGGGATGGATTCGGCCTGCAGGGTGCTTAGATTTGGCCCACGAGGCTGCCCTGGAAACAGCAAAGGACCAGCCCGGGGTGCCTCTGCCAGCGAAAACAGAGCTCGGGAGGGCCGCAGGCAGTCGTCCTGAGCTCTGTTTTCGCTAGCAGAGGGTTGCAGGAGGCCATTGCAGCCGAAAACGGAGCTTGGGAGCCCATTTTCACTGGTGGAACACTCGGGCCACCACAGGCGCCCCCAACACAAGTGAGGGCGAGCTGGCCACACCCCCAGCCACGCCCACCCCAGCCATGCCCTCCCTGAGGTCAAACACAACCCTGATGTGGCCCTCAATGAAATCGAGTTTGATACCCCTGGATTAGACTGATATTCTCAGGCTCTCTTCTATTTTTTTCCTTTTCTCTGACCTGTGTAGCTGTTCCTTTGCATAATGGAGGAAAGCAGACAATACCCATTACTTGCAGACAGATATAAGTGCCTATCATAATGTGGTTTTCTTAATAAGGCTTTCTTTCATGCAAGCATCAGACCTGGTAATTCTTAGAAAAGTTAGTCTCTTTCCTTTTACCTCTCCACACATTCTTTCTACTGTTGCAGAGGCAACTGTCACGAAGAATGAAGAGTGCCACGTGTCCAGCACTTCCACACAAAAGCAATCGGGTGATCTGGTGGGGATGTTTGTGGGTTTTTCAACTTTAACTACTTATGCTGAAGTCTGACTCATCCCATTTCAACCTCTGGCCAGCATCAGAGGAGATCTGCATGTGCCAGAGCTTTGTTGCTGGGACACAGAGAGTTTCTTAAAGGGAGAGGTAATATTTAGGAAGCTGTATCTCAGCACATTGCAGGTTCCGCCAATCTGCTGCTTAATATTGTGCATTCTTACTGTTGGTGGCCTGAATTAGGAAGTCAGAGATGTGGGAGGTCTTTTTTCCCCTCCTTTCGCTAGGAGGAAAAGAAGAGCCTTTTCTCTCCTCAGCAAAGAAAGGCAGTTTCACTGCTTCCTCATTGCCATTTGAATCCAAGCACTCAGATCCCTAATAGAGGGGAATATCTGCAGCTGAGGGTTGAACTGTGGCATCCTGGCAGCTCTCCAAGCTTGTTTTTTTTTCTTTTTTCCCAAGACATTCTTCCCCCATCTAGTAACATCTTCAGTGCATCTAATTGGGCAACGAAACATCTGCAAGGAAACAACCAAGCCCGGACAGCATCAAGGTGTTGTGGTTAGCTGGCAGCAGGTGCTGACAGAGGACTCAGATGAGGGGCCAGGACCATTAGGGAGTGGACTGCTGCCTGCCTTCAGAGATTGTGGGGGCTGGCAGCAGTGATGAGGAGGTTCCCGAGGAGCCTGTGCCAAGTGCGCGTACGCACAGGATGGTTCACAGGAAAGAGCAGCTGCAACAGCACGGGCGACTTGGGAGTAAGGCTGCAAGGTAATGGCCCCTCCTTCAAGAAGATAAAAGCCAGCTGTGAAGCAAACGTTCTTTGCAGGAAGCAGAGATGTTTTGAAACTCAGCCCCGTGGGCATTACAGTTGGTATTTGAAGACTCTTGTGTTGTGAAATATTTCTTATCTGTGATTCTTGGCAGTCTTGCACAGTTTTGGCAAGGTTTGTGCTTATCAAAGTTAATTAGTTTGCAGCAGCCTTTTAACTGGGGATTCGTAAGACTCATTAAAAGGTTTCTGTTCCCTTTATTGTCTTATTGGAAAAGGGTTTGGGTCAGAACACAAGGACTCTGTTCAGATCACATCTTCTTTCATTAATCTAAATCACCCAGGAGGCCCTTGTGTGATCTACAGTACCAGTGGTTTTTTAAAAGTTAATTAGTTCATCACCATCCCAAAAGATGCAACGTCAAGAGCTTCTCACACCTCCAGGCCTTGTTACCAACACCAGTTCCATGGCTGCTGTTGCTCTGGCCAGCTAGTAAGCACCTATTTGGGACACCAGGTATAGGCAGTGATTGACTTGCAACCATTCACTGAGTGACTGGTCAAAGTTACAATGGCACTGAAAAGAGTGACTTATGACCATTTTTCACACTTATAACTGGTGCAGCATCCCCAGGGTCATTTGATCAAAATCTGGCCATTTGGCAGCTGGCATCTATTTATGAGGGTTGCAGTGTCCTGAGATCATGGGATCACCTTCTGCACCCCTCTGACAAGTGAAGTCAATGGGGAAGGACAGATTCACTTAGCAATCAGGTTACTAACTTAACAACTGCAGTGATTCACTTAACAAAATGGGGCAAAATTCACTTAACTGTCTTGCTTAGCAAGGGAAAATTTAGGTTCAGTTGTGGTCATCCGATGAGGACTACTTTTATGCAATGGTTTTTAATTTAATAATATGGCCCTTTCCCCTCTATAAAATTGGGCAGGGCTGCTCTAAAGCTTAGAGGAGTTGAACGCCACTGTAATCTCCATCATCTATCCTGCTAAATGTTGCAAGCAAAAAAGTGAAAAAGCCCAAAGTTAATTTAAGTAGGAGTTTCAGAGTCGAAGTATCAATAGAGCAAAAGGCAAGAGAAAGTTCATAACCGCTTTCTTTGGCCTGGAAAACATTCTTACCACTGGAAGGGATTGATGCAGCTCCTTTCGAAGAATCCAGTCATTCAGTAGGACCAGCAGACCGGAAGCAGAGTACACTGAGAAAAGGAAGATGGAATTTGGGGAAGGGAGGAGGAAATGTAATTAAAAAGGAATAAAAGTAAAAAGCTACTGAGATTGGAAAATAAAGAGATCACTGACTTAAAAGTACTTTTATTTCAAAGCCCAGATTGTATTAAATCAGTTATGTTTACTACTTCTGAAGTATGAGTCTTGGTCATATTTTGGCTTTCTTCCATAGGATCCAAGCAAAGGAACAGAATACATTAATTCACAACTCCCTTTCAAAATGCCCATACTTGTGTTCTGTGATGCAAAAGCATAAACATTTCTGAAATGGCATCCGGAGCCAAACTGCAATCTCAATGGAAACGCTGACCCTTGCAGAGCTTTGCTGGAATTCCAAAGAAAGACTAAATATGTTATGGAACATACTTCCCCTGATTTGTAGGAATAACTAAAGAGCCGTAGACTGTGTCCTTGATCTTTCGAGTGTTAAATCTGCTAACTGCTCACTTCTCTGCCTCTCTGTATGAGAAGAATATTACATAGAATTGGGAGGTCTTCTTGGTTGTGGTAACCTACTTATGGAACACTGTTCAGAGCCTGGGCCAAACAAGTATAATACTGGTTTCATTAGTTATAGCAATAGCACTTAAACTTATATGCCCTTCACAGTGCTTTACAGCCCTGTCTAAGCGGTTTTATAGAGTCAACACATTGCCCCCAACAATCTGGGTCCTCATTTTACCAACTGCAGAAGAATGGAAGGCTGAGTCACCCTTGAGCCTGGTGAAATTCGATCTGTCAAACTTCAGGCAGCCAGCAATCAGCAGAAGTAGCCTGCAGTACTACACTCTAACCACTGCGCCACCGTAGCTTATATTGTTTTTTTAAATTGATTTCACCCAAGCCTCAGAACTATAATATAGATCAGATATACATAGGCTAAGAAATCATTCTGAAAGAATAAAAATACTAACAGAAATTTCAAAGATAATTTAAAATTATTTGAATTCTTCATATTTGATAAACAATAGTAAGTTTAAATAGTTTGAAATTTATCATGGACAACAAAATCAACAACACAGAATTTAGATCAAGAGACCCACACTGATGCCTTATTCATAATAATAATAACACTTTATTGTCGTTGTACCTATATACACAATATACAGATACAACAAAATAGAATATATCTAGGATATATCAAACAAAACCAACTAAGGATTGAGGGACACAGAGATCTTAGTTTTTGCAGAGGACAAGAAATTACTTCTTTTAGGATGGAAAGCTTTATGTCTTCAAGAAATATGAACGAACAGGTTATGCTATGCTAGATATTAGTGTATCAAGGAATGAAACTATTGTAATTTCATTATTTTGTAAATACTTACAATTGTACAAGCGTATGCATTTCTCGCCCCGCCCATCACATTGAAAGAAGTCAATTAACTTTACCTTTGAAACTGTTTATTTCTCAACTTTCTAGCTTAATGCAAATATTGGCTACATTCAAATGATTGCATCATGAGTAATATGAAGCAAGCATAAGATATAACATTAAATTTAGGGTTGCTCTATATGATTAAATGAAGAAATCAATCTTGTCTGTAATAACTGTAACTGAAAACCTGGATCAGTTATTACAGTTTTTGAAAACTGAGATTAATGACTTCAGGGCAAACCAGAACCCATATTTTGAAGGTTACTTTTAATACTGTAAGAGACAAAAGTGAAAAATTATCTTTAACAGAAGAGCAACCATTTTGAGGCCATCATAAAAAGAGAATGAAGGGGCTTAAGCTTATAAAACTGAGATATATCCTACCAAGTTGGCCAATGGTAAAGAATGGGGTCAGATCATCTTCTTCTAGGAATGCTCATATAAATATGGGTTAATATATAAAATTGCTCAAAAATAACATTTCTTGCAATTTTCTCTTAACCTTTTTTTCAGTAACATGAATTTCTTACAGCAGTGCTAAATTAAATATTTCATTAGACAAATGACTAACCTTGTCTGGACTTGGAAGCTAAGTAAGACTAGGCCTGGTTACTACTTGGATGAAAGACCTCCATGATAGATCAGTGTTATAAGCTAGACTGGAAAGTCAAAAAACATCCCAGTAGGAAAAAGGTCAAACCATTACCATACAATGAGTCTATATTAATATAGTTACCAGAAGTCAAACTTGACTCAAGGGATTAATTTTTTTAATCGATAATTTATTTAAGACAGCCTTCTCCAAGCTAGTACTCTTAAAATGCATTGGAGTACAATATACACAGTATATCAAATTTGATCAGTATACTCTGCAGATATGCAAATTGGAAATGATGGAGACCTAATATCATATAGAGAATTCCGACACTTCAAATTCTAATTGTGTTATCAAATATTAGCACAGAAATAGCTAGATTTTGATGGTATGAGTTTTTGACAATTACAATGTTTTGGTGTATATGTCAACAGTGGAAATTAAAGCATTTTGCCTCCCAGAAGACTCCTGGTATCATTTCTACCTTAATGTTTTTGTACGGAGGGAAACCAAAACTTGTACTACCAAAAGTTACATTTTGGCACTCAATTTTAGCAACGTGATCTCAGGATACTGGAGGTGCATGTACCCTGTTGCCATCTTAGCTGCAAGCCAAAAACGGAGTTTTTTAAAGTCAAAATCTATATTCTACATTAAAACCTTTGGACGTTATTTAATAACCCAGGATATGCAATAAGCATGTATCTCCCCCCCCCCAATGCAATCCCACATGGACCTCTGAGAGAACACAATATTTTTACTATTTTAGAACCTCAAAGCAGTTCTACTTACCCAGTTCAGACAGCTCATGAGAGTCAGAAAATCGACCTGTAAAAAATAAGTACAAATGAAACCTGAGCCACTATTCATATCACTCAAGAATAGTCAAAGCAAGAGTTCTGAAGAAGTAGCTATGAAGCAACAGTTACACAATAAAGCCAACGTATTGCTCAACTTATCCCAGAGATCTACATTTCCCACATCTATTCTGAATTATATATATGCTTAACTAATTCAAAGTAGTACAACAGGTTCATCTACAATGAGAAACATATTTTTCATAGACTTCTAACAGATATCTTGCCTATGCTTTCCTGTCTGCCGTAATATTTTTGAAGTGTAACCTAAGGTTCTACATGGCATCTAACATATATAACAAAGACCATATGTATCAATATAATCAGAAATTTGTTAAACAAATGTATAAGGTTCTCCAACTCACACATGGTGGCTGCAGGCTGCTTCTAACTTTTTTTGTTTTACGACCCTTTAATCTCTTTATTCAGGGTGGAGTCAGGGCAACTGAATGGAGCAGCTTCTAACATCAAAGTCACTAAAGCCTCATTTCAAAAATAGTTTAAAAGCAACATTTTCCTTGATGAGCAGTGACCAAAGAACTCAGGACATTCTTTTTCTTCTTATTCAGATTTAATTCTATTCTAAAAAGGGGCTTTTTCTCCCTGTATGAAATTATGTATGATTTATTTCTTTCGTCCCTGTTTTGTATCTATCCCACCATCAACACAGGTAGTGTCTTCTCTATAGTGGCACCCTGACTTTGAAATTTGATCTTCAAAAGGTTTTTAAAAGGTATCAGTTTTACATATTTACTGTTAAATATGAACTGGTTACAATTATTTAAAGAAAAGCTCTGAAAATGTTGCTGAGTAGTTAAATAGGAATAACTATTATGGGTAGAGGAGGAGCAACCAAAATAAAATAGCAAGAATCGCAATGCCTTTGCATACATTATTACTTTCAGGGATCTTATGTACAGTTCCAATTACCTAACTTCAAAGTGACAATTTAGAGCTGGGTTGTTAGCAACATAACTTTTGGCTCAATTATAAGTTAAGGACTATCAACAGACCAACAGTTAGGCCAGAGGACTCTGAGTTTCCAGCGTGTTATCAACAACCCGCATTTCAACATATTGATCTTACATTTGAGCACTCCCACCATTAATTAATGTTAATCATAATAAAGACAACCTCCTTGTTCAAAAGCCTCATGCTTCAAAAATACTAAATAGACAAATGAATGGGAATGATCTTGATTTTATAAACAATGAATGAAGTGCTGCTCAGATGGATTCTGTTTTGCGCTCCTAGGACCCTTCATGTGAAATGGAAAGAAATTAAACCTCAAGGCTGTGACCACGGTCATTAAGAGGCCGGACCTGTCCAGCCAACACCAAGCACAATCCAAACAATTTTGAAAAAGGTTGCCAAGTTAGAGATTGAAACCTGCAGTTTCTACAGCATTGAGCTGAAGACATTTAACATACCGGTAATAGCAGAGGACAGAGGAGAAGAGAAGAGAAGAGAGCTCGAAGGGACCTTGGAGGTCTTTTAGTCTAGCCCTGTGCTCAAGCAGAAGAACCTACACTACAGTGATGAAGTGATAAAGAACTAGTTCTGCGATTAAAAGGAAATGTTTTTTTTTTAAAAAAGAGCTTTGCCCAAATCACTATTTCAAATCTAGGGCCAAATGAAAGATTTAAGAGAAGGACCGCTGTACTGTTCATTTTTCCCCTGTCGCCTTTACCTTTTTTTCCTGTCAAACCTGCTGGGCATTTTTTTAAAAGCACAGAAAGAAACCCGACAGGTAAAGCCTTCTCCAACACTGGAATTCCAGGGTTCAAAACCTTCACCTGCAGTCAGACGTCTGCCTATTACCGAGCTGTTAGACATGCTGAGCCTGAATCCTCTTTGGGATTGGAAGGGAGCAAAGCACAAGTTCAACAACCTTTTCGTACAAAAAAACCAAAAACCTATGGATAGAGAAAGCTTTCCCCGGGCATCCGCAATGGTGCTCTTCCCCTCTTACCTGGCAGCAAGTAAGAGAGGCCCCGCACGGTACTCTCCAGCTGAGCAGTGGCCGCTGGATGCCGCTTCACGTAATCCTGATACCGGTAACACAAATGCCGCAGCCTCCCCACGAGCCCCGGCGCCGATCCAGCCATGGCTGCTCTAAAAAGATCGACGTACGCTCACACGGAGAGACACTCCCCCCATTGCGCCTGCGCACACACTTCCGGTTTTTACTTCGCTGCCCTGACGCGCACACACACACACAGACACAAATACACGCCCATCGCGGCCCCGCCTCTCTCCCGGTCCGGCTCGGCGTTCTACCTCTGCGCCTGCGCAGCACCTGCTCCGAAGCTGGCGCGAGTGAAACCGATCGAGCCCTGAGTGAGACAAGCCAGAGAAGAGGGGGAATGAGCCGAGCGCGAGGAGGCTCAGACTAGCGGGAGCGCCCGCTTGCAGGAGGTGCAGGAAAGTTGTTTTTTTTTACAAGGGCTGGAGAGAAGGCGCGCGGCGTCGTGGCAGCAGCGCGCGCGCCACTGCCGGGTGTGAGTATTAAGCGGGTCGCCACGGACTCTCCTTGCGCAGCGCCGACGGGGGTGTGTGGTTGCCCCGACTCACCTCCGGGGCGCTTGAGGCAGCTCCTTTTCTCAGGCGTTGCCTCTCTTCGGCGAGGGGGGTCAAAAACATTGCCAGCTTTTGCAGAGGAGATGGGTTCGGCCGAGGGCTGTTTCTTTTTGGCGGGGGGGAGGATGTTCCAGGGACGCCCATTGCCCCGCTTTGGAGAGGATGCCCAGCCAGCAGGTGTCTTGTCTAATAGGGTGTCCTCTCCTGGGGGAGAGAGAGAGAGCATGTGGGGGAACGGCCTGACGGGGGAATGATACCAGAGGCTCTTAGGGGAAGCCTCCTGTCCCCGAGAGACCTTACCGTAAAAATAGAAGCCCGCTCTTTGCAGCACCGACTGGCACGTGGTTTGGTGGCGCCCTGTGCTAAACTGAAGTAATAATAGTTGAAGCTATAATAAGAGCGTCTGCTTGACAATGGCTCGTGCCCGTTGTCTTTTTCGCTAACTGCTACCTTTGAAAGCCTTTCCCTCTGACTGGATCGCGTGTCTTTCTTTATTTAGAAGTCCACGCGTCTCTGGGTAGAAGCAAACGCCCTGAAGTTTAAACTCTTGGAGGCTGACCTAAAAATAAATGGGGTCCTGATACCTCCTTGGGTTATATTTTTTTAGAGACCAATTCGGAGATAGGTACTATTAGATTTTGAACGTGACGAGAGCAATATTTCCCAAACTGAGATGGTTCTCTTGGGAATGTGGGAATGATGACCTTTTCAGTTACATTATTACAATAAATCCAGCTTTCCCAAAGTTTCATTGTATTATTTTCATGATTCGTTTTTGATGTTTGGATTTTTAGGCGAGGTCTCTACAGTAAGATTAGACTAAGGGACTTGTGATGGCAAAAAGTTTAACAGTTGACAGATAATCAGAGATGGAAGGGACCCTATAGGTCATCTAGTCCAACCTCTTGCCCAAGCAGGAGACCCTACACCATTTCTAACAAATGGCAGTCCAATCTCTTCTTGAAAGTCTGAAGTGATGGCACTCCCACAACTTCCGAGGGCATCGATTGATTGTTCTCACTGTCAGAAAGTTTCTCCTTATTTCCAGGTTGAATCTCTCCTTGTTCAGTTTCCATCCATTATTTCTTGTCTGGCCTTCAGGCACTTTAGAAAATAGCTTGACCCCTTCCTCCCTGTGGCAGCCCCTCAAATATTGGAAGACTGCTATCATGTCTCCCCTGGTCCTTCTCTTTACTAGACTAGCCAAGCCCAGTTCCTGTACCCATTCTTTGTATGTTTTAGCCTCCAGTCCCCTAATCATCCTGGTTGCTCTTCTCTGTACTTTTTCTAGAGCCTCAACATCTTTTTTATAATGTGGTGAACAAAATTGGAGGCAGTATTCTAGGTGTGGTCTTACTAAGGCTTTGTAGAGTGGTCTTAGTACCTCACTTGATCTCAAACCCCTACCATAGAGAATATATAGGTAGTCTTCACTTACTGACCATTCAGAGTCTGTCAAAGTTACAGTGGTATTGAATAAGGTGGCTTATGACTGATATCGAAGTTGCAGTTGATTCCCCCACAGTCACATGATCTCAATTTGGACACTTGGCATCTGACAGATTTAAGACAGTCATGCCATCCCATAATGCATGATCACCATTTGCCATCTTTACTGCCAGCTTGCAATTAGCAAAGTCAGTGAGGAAGCCTGAAGGAAGATGTAAGTCATGTTCACATGAAGTCACATTTAATGACCAATGGTGATTCACTTAATGACTGCAGAAGGAATTGACAAATTGCCATTGTAACTCAGATGCGGTCACATTACAACCAGACTGTTTAGCAATAGAGTTGCAGATCACAACTGCAGTCGGTAAGTGAGGACTCCCTGTATATAAGGACTTCATTTGCTTGCAGATGAAATAAACTGTGCCTCTCATTAGAGGAATCTCTTGAACTAGAAAGCTCTTCAACACCAATGAACATTGTTGTTCAGGATTCTGCCTCCATATCTAGTGTGAAGTAACAATCCTAGTGGTAAAATATGCAAGTTGGAATTTATGTGTTTTACATTTTACAGATGTAGAGTTAAATTTGTAAATCTGAAAAGTATGTTTACTCAGAATCACCAAGATTCGTGAAGGATTTAAATTAGTACAATATTAGCATATGCATTTCCCTTGCATTTCCATTTTTTCATTGTGCTCCTTGATTTTCATTACTGAAAGTTGAAGGTCATTTGCATTTTCAACTATAGGTAATCCCAAAAGATAAGCATCAACAAACAAACCATTTCTGTCTGGGGAAGGGAATATCATCCAGAATTATTGGTGTACATTCCAGATCTGGGTAACCCTCAAATCTATAGCCACTCAATCTTGCTAGGATTAACCCTGGGCCAATTCTTCCCCATCCAGACTCAAAGTACTAAGATACAGCATTGCTTGGTCAGCCTAGGATTGATATCTGAAGTTGGTTATCATCAACATACTGATGATACCTAACCCCGTGTTAGTAGGTGACCTTAACCAACAGCTTCACATAGATGTTGAATAGCAGTGGGAAGAGGAGAAGGACTCTGAGAAGCCACACACAGCAAGCGTGGGGCTGAGTATGTTCTTCCAAATCAGCAGCAAATGAAATTGGTGATAAAGGAAGAAAGAATAATAACTGCAATAATATGCTCACCACTCCTGAGCCAACTAGAATGATAGCATTCTGGTTTGGGGTGTAGAAGGCCACCAGCATATCAAGAAGTGCAATCAGTGTTGTACTGAGGCTGAAACCCAACTGAAAAGAGGCATTGAAGTTTTCTGCCCACAGATTTCCTTCCTTCCTTCCATCCATCCAATCACCCAGAGCTACATTTCCTAAAGAATAAAAAGGCTTCTTTATTTCTGATTTATTTGTGTCTTATAATGGCACCCCCTTCTCTATTTCTTCACCCAACAGACTGTTGGGATAAGAAATGGCTGCTTTTGCAAGAAATCAGGGTAAAGAACTGTCTGTTAAATTTAACCACACCTTCTATATTTCCCAGCCATCTGGGAACAATGGGATTTTCAGTACCCAATTTCAAGAGGATACCGTTTATGAAAGACTGCAATTTCACTTATTTAATAAACATCCATCCTGGATTTATCAGCAATTATATTCTCAGGTAGCATTTTTTATCCACCTCTTTGATAGCAACTTAGAAAGTTAAGCCAAAATATGATTTGGCAATAGATTTAAATAGTAGGATCTGGCTTGATTTGCTTTTGGTTTTCAACTAACTGGGAAATAACTCTGTGGGGCCTGCAGTACAGAACAGGGAAACAAAGAAGGGGTGTCTTATTAGTAGTCTGATGTTTTTTATGAAGATTGTTTACAGAATGTCAAAAATGAGGACGGTCAAATTGCTATGCATATCCCTGAAGTATATCTCATACTTCCGTAGGCCATGTGCCCCACAAGTACTGGTTACAGAAGCTTTCAATCATTTCAGAAATTATGTAATCAATGGTAATGCACAAGAGTTGACATTTCCAAGCCCAAGATGACTCTGCAGTTACAGGTGAAGGTTCTTTCCATTAATGCAACTTGTTCTGTTGTCAGCAACTCTGTAACACAGCTGCAATTTATCTTGCTGAATAGGACTGCCGTGGGCAATTTACTAGAAAGCTGGACCTGAGGGCTACATTCTTTTTGTTAATATCTGTGAGGTTGCAGCTAATGTGATAGTAAACATCTACCCATGTCTGCTTATAATGGGCTGATGCTGATAATTCAGAAAAAAAGATTTATGTGAAATATTAAAACTTTACCTTGGAGAGGGTGTAGAAGTAGATACTACTACCATGGTGAATTCTTCCTCCCAACCTCTTATTTGTGGGGGTGTAGAATTGGCTCGTAATGATGAATTAGCGACTGCTGCAGGGTGTATGGGCTTAATTTTACTAACACATGAGATTAGACATGGAGAAACCTAAAGGTCTGTTTCAAAGAACTGACAATTAAAAAGAAAGGTCAACATACCTTTCCCATCCAAATGCCAGTCATTTATGCCAGTAGTTTAAAGTAAAAATGGCCTAAATGGATGATGAAAGAAAAGCTTGTATTTGTACTCTTCCCACTCCCACCCCTGCCATCCACTGGCCATGCATGGATCCCTTAAATTCCCTGATTCTCCCCCATCCCTGAGTGATTTCTGGCACTGTTTCGCCGGTAATCAACCAGACTGGGCCCCATAATGCATAAGCCCAATTGGGGATCCCAAAATGGAAGATATTGTTCAGGTTGGTCTCCTAGTTCTATTGTTAGGCTACAAGCACTTAATTAACAACCATTCATTCAATGACTGTTCAAAGTTACAGCCGTGCTAAATGGTTGCTGGACCCGGTTCCCACAGATCAAAATCTGGCCACCTGGGGGGACTTCAACTCCCATTCACCTATCTCCCCATCTCCCATCTCTGCCCTTTTGGTTGCTCTGCAGACCTCGTAGGGACCTTCCATCATTCATACCCGCCCCCTTTCCTTCACTGCTTAATTTATATTCTTGACCCAAAAAGAAGCAGTAGTGATTAGTTTCCTTCTGTTTCTTTTAAGATCCAAAATGCCAAATTATTCTGAAAAAGCATGTGAATTATAGATAAGTTTTGCTGTTCTGGCAGTTTTCAGGCAAATGGAGCAATTATTTGGCATTCCAGAAGCCAATAGCTATTTATTTCAATTTGACAGATTGCATGTCATCTTTTTAATTCCTGCAGCTAAACTGAGATGGGATCCTTAAGTCAGTTGCAAGGTTTAATCCATATACCAGCCATACTACAGTATAAATGATTCAGAGGATTTGTGAAACAAATAATTTTGCATGGTGGTTCTGAAGGTTTTTGGAAATTATGGAATTGCATAACGATAGCTGGAATAATTGTTGAGTTTATTAACAAAAACATTGATAAACTTTCTTAAATTTTATGAATCCTTCTTGAACAAAAATTAGAAGCTTCTGCAGATGAATGGATAAAATTATTCTGAGACTAAGCACTAGACTTCTGAATTACACAAGGAGATTTAAGAAATTTTTACTACATACTTTAAATATTTTACTTCACTTACATTTTCACTTGTGTTAAAGAACAAAATATTTCTGAAAGCTCTTTTCTATACTGATAAATCTGACAAAAATGTGAATTACAAATTTAAGTATTTTGCAGGTTTTCAATACAGCTTTTGAGTTATGGTTAGATGGTTTAAGTGATATAGCAAAATCAGTTGTCTTGTTTGCCTGCTGCTATTACAGGAATGCTAGCCTGCTCCTGTAAGTGTTGAATAACACTCAGAATGGGAAATATACTCTTATTTTCAGTTACTTCCCTACTAACTTTTTCAGAAGCAATTCATTGCAATACCAAGAGCTGACTGGTTTCCCCATTGTATACAATTTACTGGACTATTTGAAAGTTGTTATCCCTCCTGTATGGCAATGAATAAAAATTCAAGCCAATTAAATTGTGTGAGCTCTTTAGAAACACATTCAAAATGCACATCCCTACTACCAGTAGCTGGGGATTGGAGGACACTATTCAGTAAAATAACAGGGCATTAGGTTGTGAAAATGTATTTCAGAAAGAAAAGTTGGATGGAAATACTGGAAAGGAGCTTTTCTAAGAAAGCTCCTTCTCTGCCTGATAGGCTATTGGTATATTCCGCATTTCTCTGTAGGAAGATTGTGATCCTTATCTGAAGTAAAGATGGGCATCCTTGACTTTGTAGTACCTGTTTCTTTAATTATTATTAAAGCTTTGAATTTCACTAATCAAAGCTAGTTGCAATGAAATGACTTCATCCCCAAAGTAACACATTTGGGGGAGATGTAAAATGTAAAAAATCTAGCAGAGTTGGATCTGGTCATAAACAGTGAGTGAGACAGCTTCAAAAAATTTGGGGGTGGGAATTTGGCAACATTGGGGAAGAGGAGCCTCTAATTCCAAACCCTCTTATATGTGTGCTTACTTGCCTAGCTATTGTAAAGGGCACAAAAGCCTTTCAGCTGCAAATTCCAGTAGCCAGATGTTATCAGTTCTTGACTTCTTGGTTGCCTCCCCTGGGATAAAAGAATTAGGAGCTCAGTTCTGATCTGGGGAGGATTTGGTATTTCCCAGGTTTT
Organism: Pseudonaja textilis; assembly: GCF_049901715.1. Classification (NCBI taxonomy): domain Eukaryota; kingdom Metazoa; phylum Chordata; class Lepidosauria; order Squamata; family Elapidae; genus Pseudonaja; species Pseudonaja textilis. The sequence goes on from NC_141990.1 coordinate 262,651,610, forward strand.
TGAATGGGAAATTCTGGTTCTGCAGTTTTTCATTCTGCTGTGAGTGAATAATGCCTTCTCTCTCAGCCCTTCTTTTAAAATTGTGGTTGCCTGTTTTTTCTTAGGTGCCTCTTTACCTCTCATTAGTGCAAGACCTGGCATGTTTGCTGCAGGCATCCTGTCCCCCCCCCCCCCGCCCCTTGCTTCTTTCTGTGAGCCTTGATGGGGATTTGTCAAGACCTTTCCTTTTTTTTCCCCCCTGTCTATTGAACTTTGAAACAAAAGGAATGGCAGGAAGAAAAGTGCCTAAGAGGAAGATTGATCCAGGAGAGAGAAAGTTGTTGAAGACATTTTGATCCCTTTATTATTGCAGAATTGAAGAAAAAAGAGAGAGGTTAAAACCAGGGGCAATATCTTCTTTAGATGCTGGGTTCCTTTAGTGACATGGTTTCAGCTTAGGTTGTAATGTTCTAGTAAGTCTCTGAAAATTGCTGAAGAAAGCTCTTGGTGCTGGCCTTTAAACCGAATTACTATCTTGAGGCACAAGATTATCCCGTTTATTCAGTTAGAATTGTTATTGACTGGAGCAAGAAACGCAGAATACAATTATTGTTGTTTATCCCCTGATGGTAAACACACTAAAGCCCAAGGTTCCCTAATGTATTTTGAATTGCCACTAATTTTAGCATTTCATTAGAGTATGGTCTGAGGTTGCTGTATTATTCTCCTGCTGCCAGCACTAGAAATATCCTTCTCTCTTATCAGCAAATAACAGGTAAGTGCAGAATTCTGTTGATTTTTTTTGTTCATTGTATGAAATACTCACCAACAAGATCACGGGCAAAATCATAATTAGATAAGGGATTGAGCAATTACTTTCTGTGCCGCAGTCTTTCAATTTGGAAGTCTCACTTGGAGTGCCCCCAAAATGCCAAAGGATTGCCAGAATATAGCATGGTGGTTCAGCTTTTGCTTATACCAGAAACGTCTGCAGAGGGGAACTCATGCTGATCTCAGTGAGATTCAAGGAAAACATCCTCCTCATTATATTTTGCATGGGAGAGGGAAGACACTGAAAAGTGTGACACTGACATTAAAAAGTGTGATATTGGAGCAGCCGTACAAAGGAAATACTCCATTAGGAAATATGGTAAAATATATATAAGGATATAGTTAAAAATATGACCTTTTCTCCAATATGTTTCAATGACTTATTTACAGGCATAAACTTTCTTAATCATTATATTGCATTTTTTTGTCTGTTTGACCCCAGAGGCTCACAACAATTTTGTACGTATGTTTCTACATACATGTGTGGTTGGGAGCGTGGGCTATGAGGATAGTGCCATGTTTTAGATATGAGGAACCTAATTCCATAAAAGGCTGTTTTTTAATTTTCAAATTTGTTGTAAACATACATACATACCGTACATTCATACATGCAAACCTGCATACATACATAGATGGGTACAAAGAGGGAAAGACTTACAAATGCATATATCGGAAACATCTGATATTCTTGGTATAGAACGAAATGGAGAACAAGTTGGGCAGTGCAAATTGTTTCAGTTACCTATCTTCATAGAGATTTCTCTATTTTTAGCGTGTTGCTTCTCTTTAGACCAAAGAAGAGTCTTGTGAATTGCTAGGATACTACAGGACCAGAAATAACTCTTCCCAGTGAGGATCTGTGGTGTGTGGGTGGCATTTGCTACATGGTGTATTTGTGCCATTACACATGGAAAGAAACGCCAACTGTGCCTGCTATCTGTCTTTGCCTGGGTATCAGGTTATCAGCACAATCTCTTCACAGCTTGGAACACTGCATTCCAAGGCGACATCTCTGTATTATTGCTTAAGGAGTGAACAGCCCCAGGTTTGGGCTATTTAAACAATTGTCCTAGCGCCTTTCAGATCACTTCCCCCAAACAAAATTCCCACCCTTAGCAGCATTTTGGAATGTCACTGCTGTATGTTTGTGTAATTGGAGCCTAGGATCCTTTTTTCTTTTTTTTAAGTGAGCTATTTGAGGTCATCTTCCTAAAGAGTATAAGGTTTGTTTGTTTTTCCCTGAAGGCAGAAAGAATGATTGAAGGGTAAAGGAACTAGACATAGTGGAAGACACAAACTTATATATGTGCAGGAGAGATCCTGAAAGAGAGTGACATCAACAGAGCCTCAACAATATCAGATAGCTTTACAAAAGCCCTGGTCTCCCTTCTTGCCAGTTTACCCATTAACCCAGAATAATGGGGAAAGCCATGCCTGCCAAGTGTGCCCATGCAGATCAATGACTTGCATAGAGGCCTGACTAAAACCCATCATCTTCGTGGGAACAATGTATGCATGATGCAGAGGAATACTAGGTCTTGAGCAGAGCTAAAAGTTAGATGGTACAGCTACATACCGCTCCTTTGATTTGATTGTTTTATGTAGAACCGCTATTGCAAATGAAGGTAGATTTATGTCTCACGTAATGACTTACAGTGATTTGCTTAACAACTGCAGTGGAAATGGCATCCTTCACGCTCCTGTGACATTTCATTTTACAACTGTGGCTTTTAGTGACAGAGTTGCCAGTCCGGATTGTTGGTTAGTAAATGAGGACTACCTGTAGAGATTGTTTATTTAGGCTTCATGGATTTTATGTCTGAGTTTACGTTACATGTTCTCAGCAAATTTATGTGTGTGTATGCCTCTCTCCCATTGAAAACTTTTAGTTTGCATTTAAAATATCATTTGCATGAGGGGGCTGGGTCCTCAGAGTGGAAATGAAGGAGGTCGCAGGACCTGGCCACCAAATAAAGGGAGCCATTGCTGTGTTCAGTCTGGGTGAGAATAAAGGAACTGCCAAGTCATTGCACAGGGGCCTAATGCCACTCTGGATTTTTGTCCTGCTTTATCATCTCTCTGAATAGCTGCTTTTTTACTTAAAGAAAAGTGGAACAGCTAAATGCTGTATTCTCTATGGGTTTTATTAGTTTAATCCTTCAAGTTAAGCTAGACACCGAGACACTTTCTGAATATGTCCATGTAATTTTTGGCAACGATAAGGAAATGCACTGCCTCTCTATTCTTCCCTCCCTCCCAGTCTCTCCCTCCCTCGTGTTCTTTTTTTTTTTTTTTTCAGTTTTCTGATTTAACATACCGCTCTGAGATTTCCTCTTGGTCTCCCATGTGAAACAATGTTTTAGGCAAATAAAAATTCCCTTAGGCTCAAATATAGAAAAAAAAAAAGAAATAATCAGCAAAGAAAGTTGGACTGATGGATAATGTCCTTCCATTGTTTTTATGACATAGGTATCAACTGTAAAAATAATTATGTCCTGTAACTAACAATGGATTTAGTTTCATTTGGGGTCGTGCAATGACATAAATTGAGCCCTGTCATTTGCATCATAAGTAACTTGATGAATTTTAGCTCCGCATTCACAGATAAAATATAAGTGTGGTTCTTTCTCTGCAGAGAGGATGAAGAGGTTATTGTAGCAAGAAAAGATCTAGCTTTCTTATTCTAGTACCATCCAAACATGGTGAACGACAATTCCCATGACTTGGTCTGAAACCTCTGTGGATCACTATGTTGAGGAAGGTTTCCATAGATGATCCCATATTCTAGGCTGAAGACTTGAAAGGAAGAATCTTGTAGATCATTATCATTTAAACTCTCCTGTAAAGGAAATCCAGAGCTAAAATATCTCTAACCAACAGCTATTCATGTGCTACCGGAAAACTTCTAGTTCCTCAATGAAAATACATTTTATGTTAAGGCAACAGAGGACAACTGATTGGTGTTATCTAATGTGACAAATAAAAAGTAAGGTCTCCCTAAAGACAAGTAAGTTTTCCGTCATTGTCCTCCTGTGGATTTTTTAAAAACTTCCCTGTCTATTTCCAGATGGTCCCCCCAATAAATAAATCAATCCTGGTATTAACCACATATAAGCCTGCTTTTATTCCAAGATCAGTTGAGTTTGGTTAGGTGCTGTTGGTTGTTGAGTTTTACTGGCTTGATTTGACAAAGAATTGGGGTTAATCAAAATGTTTTACGGAAGTGAATGCTTCAAACAGTACAGTTCTGGATATGCAAACAGAGCAGAATGCAACATAATAGATAAGGACAAACTGAAGATACAATTTTTAAAAAGTGACAGAAAGTCATGTATTTTCTTTGGCTAGCTATTGTCAGAAGAATATATAAAGTACACGATATAAGAGGACATTAGCTTTAGAGAGGCAAGATAGAAGGAACTGATTTACATCCTTCTCATGGTAAACTGGTTAACAAAGAATAGGAAACCTTAATCAAATTGCTACCAATCTTTGTCCAGAGCAAGCAAGGAAATGCTGAGGAACATTGCTCAAAGCCAGGAAAAATGAAGGGAAAGATTAAGTCTTCTTGTAAGGGAGGAGAAAGGTTCTTTTCTTATGTCCAATTATGTCCAAATTAAAAATACAGGGTTGGGGAAACATAGGCCTCCTTTATCTGGGCTGTTCACTTCCTACCTCCAGGTCTAGATCATACAGTTTTTCTGTTTTATCTGTAGCATCAGGAAATGAAAAGTCCTGAAGAAAAAAAAGATAGTATAAATAGTCCTTACTTAGCAACTGCCTCATGACCGCAGTTACAATGATGAAAAAGTAACTGGCCTTCACAGGTTTGTAAAGCAAAGAAAAACGGAAGTCAGATCATAAGCACGCACCTCTGATTTATTTATTTATTAAGCATATGGCATAAAGTACATGATTAAAAGTAGTAAAAATATATATGGTGTAATAGAAATATATAGTCAATTTTGTAAGGTATGAGGAAATCAAGTTCTATGTAAGTTACAGATTACAATTTAAAATATGTGGGTTCATGCAAATGGAATAAATGTTCTATATATTAATATCTGGGACGTATTTGTTGGTTGGAAAAAATCTGCTTTTCCTCCTGTATAAGCTCTCCAGTGGCAAACAGTCACTATATGATCTAATGAGGAGCACCATAGTCACATTCAGGGATCTTTAGGGAGGCAAGCAACTCTGCCCCATTTAAACAGAAACAGATAACATGCAAGGCACTTAATCCTATTCAGGGTTTTCCATCGTAATCCACTAATTTCTGGGGGGTATGTGGGGGTGTCAGACATATTTTTTCTGGAATATGGACATAAAGATATTTCAGTGTGATATTATAGAATTGTATGCAGAATAGAGCTAAATGTCTTCAATATAGAATAAAACTGATAATGAAGGAAAAAGTTCTATTGTGTGATGTTGTTTGTCTTTTTAGTCCTCTATCTGCACTCCCCACCCCCCACCCCCATAGAAGATCTAAATAATAGGTAGGTGGAGAATTGGCCTGTAATGATACTCTGTTTTTGGTAGCTGAAATATTTCAATAGGGTTGGGCCAGTTGTTTGGAACAAATGGGGAGATGCTTTCCATCTTTTCTTCTATGAACAAACCTCAGTTCTGCTGCCTGTTGTATTTTACCATTGGTATGACAGCCGTTGTTTACTGCACAGCAGTTGGGCTTGTAGCTTCTCCGGCCTTCTATTGCTTTTTATGTGCCAAAGATGATCCCAAGCCTCCGTTTCTTTCTAAAGTAGAATTTTATCTCCTTAATATTAATAAATACAAGAATAAAAAAATGAAAATGAGCAATAATAGTCAAGCAATACCAAATATCATAAAACTAAGAAATTGTGCCTTCTTGATCAATAACCGACAAACCGCAAAAAGTTTGGAGAAACAGATTAGACAGTTAAGGGACATAAAAGGTTAGCCTTGGTCAGGAGTTTCAGATGAGAAGAGAAATGACTAGCTGACAAGGTAGCATTTCAAATTAAAACAAAAAGGGACACTGAAGAGCTGTGATTTTTCAGATTGAGGGAATTGGTATTACAATGTGACTCTGTAAACCTCTTAGAGAGGACTGTAAAGAAAGCACTGTAAAATGGTATATAAGTCTAAGTGCTATTGCTATATTGACAACATAAATTAATGTAACATCAAGTTGGTAAAAAGGCATAACTCTCTCCCTTTCCTTCCCTCTCCCTTCCTGTGGTTTTAGCTGAGAGTGATTAAGAAACTAATGGACACTGTAGTAGATTTCTTAATGAAATCACTGGTCAAATATAAGACGGCTATCTGGAAAAAGTAAATTGCACATATTGTGGTACTTAGGAATAGAAAGATGTCAACATCTCAGTGTTTTCATGTACTTCAAATGCTGTTACTCAAAAAATAAAGCTTCGTTAGATTAAATGCAAATTATGGTTGAACAAAGTGATTGGCACGGTAGAACTATCTCTCAGGTGGAAAAGTTATGAGCACAAGATGTGGTCAATATGTGGGGACGTGATAGGGGAGAATAACATTATGCAGAAGTGAAAACATGAGTCAGGCCTCTCTTACTCAGTTAAGTGTGTATGTGTATGTGTTGTTAACTTTAAGTGAACTTTTACTTTTGGCAACTATAAAGACAGTTGTATGGTTTGCTACATATGGAATTTGTTTGTTACAAAACTGAGTTGAGGAAGTTTCCAGATAGATAAAACAATGCATAGTTCAGGTACACATTCAGTTTTGAAGATGTTCTGGCCAGTAATGCAAGGCAATTTTAAAAGTGGGATTGAACACATCCATGGAGAACAACATCACAAGCCATGAACTATGAACTCCAGAAGCAGTAGGACACTGGATAGCAACTATTGAGAAGCCAGTGTGAAATTATTATTACAGTATTGGTGGGAATCCATCAGTGGACTATTAAAGACCCTCTGATACTGCAAGGCTAATACAGTTTTCAACTCCTTTCAGGTTCCCACGTTTAATCAAAAACACAGTTGTACCCAAAGCTTCATTGGGGCTTTCTTAAAATAGATACCCTGCTCCAGAAAAAGACTTTCTTAAAGCAATAACTGTAGAAAAGACTGGCACGGTTTTGCTGGGAAGCCACCCCACCCTTTATAGCCGTTAGAGAGAAGGAAGTGCAAGAGGGAATTAGCTGTCATTCCCAAAGGATCTCTCCTAATTTTGCAGTGGGGAAAAAAAATGTGGCTTCAGGGCAGATTTTCTGCCTACCAAATGCGTGCACATGCGCAAGCCCAGATGTGCCTGGCGGGGATGGAAGAATAAAGCAGGCTGGCCTGCACTTGCCCAATCAGGAAAGGTGCTCACATTGACTTGCTTCTCTAGCACACTTCCAAAACTGTTGCCTGTGTCTTTGGGAATCCCTGGGAGCCTCTCTCTTCAGGGGCCTTGAGGAGGGACGCAGCTGCAGGTACAAGCAGCCTCTGCATAATTGGCATTCCAGCAGGCTGCTAGGCCTCTTGCTAAGTCCTTTTTCAACCTAGCCCCTCCTGATTAGGGGGCCACTTCTGCCTCTTGCTTTCCTCCCTTTCTCCAGACTTTAATCTCAATCTCACAGAACTCCATGGGGTTTACAAACTAATAAACATGCAGGGAATTGTATCCATTTTTACCATCACGCCCTGGAGGGGAAAGTACACATGCATTCCGAAGTGGTGAGAAGAAACTGATAATCCGGAGCGTGTGTCCTTGAAGCTTTCAAAAGCCCTCCGGTGGAAGGAGCTGTGGGGTGGAAAGCTACACGGGGGTGGGCTCCCGGGTTTAGGAGGAGCCGCACCAGGACCCCAAGGAAGGCTAAACCCAATTAATTAATGGTTACAGGAACTGGGCTTGGCTAGTCTAAGTCTAGTAAAGAGAAGGACCAGGGGAGACATGATAGCGGTCTTCCAATATTTGAGGGGCTGCCACAGAGAGGAAGGGACCAAACTATTTTCTAAAGCTCCTGTAGGCCAGGCAAGGAATAATGGATGGAAACTGAACAAGGAGAGATTTAACCTGGAAATAAGGAGAAACTTTCTGACAGTGAATCGACCAATGGAACAGAAGTTGCCCTCAGAAGTTGTGGGAGCGCCATCACTTGAGACTTTCAAGAAGAGATTGGACTGCCATTTGTCAGAAATGGTGTAGGGTTTCTACAAGGTCCCTTCCAACTCTGATTATCTGTTATCTAAGGGCAAACCTGTCCGCTTCTGGGACTACGTAACCCCCTTCTTTCCAGGGCCGCGTTGGCCTTCTGGAGGTTGAGGGGTGGCAAGCACCAGTGGCGGATTAAGGCTCACTGGTGCCCTAAGTACTGTCAAATCTTGGTGCCCCCCACATACAAGATTTTTTTTTACAAATCTTTATTGGGTTTTTTTCTTTCTTTCTCAGCTTTGTGGTGGCCCCCTTGGGCCTGGTGCCCTAAGCACGGGCTTAATCTGCTTAATGGTTAATACACCATTGCCCAGCACTCTTCCTCGCCTTTGGGAAAGGGCATCCGGCGCTCCGAGGAGAAAGCCCGTTTCGTAGGAAGGAAAGGCACGGAGTCAAGGTAGATGTGGGAGGGAACGTGGTATACATAAGGGGCGGGACAGACGGAGGTCTTTTGCCCCGGCCGATTGGCAAAGGACTCGGCGTCCTTTGAGCCGATAGCAAGCGAGGGTAACGTCGTCTGTCTTCGTCTTTCTTTGTCCTCCTTCCGGAGATCCCGGCGCTAGCAAATACGGTTGCGCCTCGATCCCAAAGATCGGGAGAAGAGATCTCAGACCAGGCTGCAAGCTCCTGTTGCGGTGTCGGCTTCGCGCAAAGTTCAGAGGAGGCACGCAAGGCCGCCCGGACCGCGGCTAGCAGCAGGTGTGTGAAGAAGAGGGCTTTTTTGGGGGGGGGGGGAGAAGAAGGAGGGGGAGGTCCAGGAAAGGTCCTGTGAATTGGCGGCTCCTGTCCGTTCCCCCCCACCCCCGATCCGCGTTTAGGCAGTTGCAGGCTGGTTGCTCGCAGTTGCTTTGCGCGATTCCGGGAGCGCATGGTTCCCTCGTCCCTATCTGCGGAGGCCCGATTTAGCAGAGCTATTCTCGAATGGTTTCTTTGCCAGTCTGCCGAAGCCGCGGTCGAGATTTCGATGCGTCCCCAAGGCGAAATAAACTTTCTTGCCTTTGTTTTTGCTGGGGGAAAAAAAAAGCTCTCGGAACGCGTGACAAATACCTTGCCTCTGTCTGAACGGCTAACATGTATTAGCCCGTGAAGGACACGTAGAGACCTAGTTCTGGGGACGACCGACTGAGGACTTTTCAGCCTTGCGGGGAGGGGAGCCGATGGCTCTCTTAAACTTAAGATCGGGCATCTGGAGCCGCACTAAAATAGAGGGAGACCTGCCGGCTGGCCTAAGGCCATCTTTGGTTGAGGACCGAAACATACGGCCACCGAAACACAAAAACAAGACCCCCAATTCCCGCATTATTCATTTATTAGAGATATGACCTATTTTTCCTTCCAAAAAACAGGATTTGGGTAGCTAAAGATAGGCATCAGGTTCTTTTTTTTAAAAAAAAATCAAATTGTTAAATTTATATGGTATATTATAAAATTCAGCTCAAAATAACAAGAAACAAAAATAAGTAGGACCCTAAAAACACATTATATTTTTTAAAATATGTTTTTTTTAAATAAAATGCTTATTAAAATCATTTTCTAAAAGAAAGTGGAGGCTAAATGCATTTCCCAAGGGAGGGCATTTCTTAATTCTGGAACTGTGCAGGAGGGGGAAGGTAAACTTTTCTTCAGTTAAGCTCCTCTCTTGTTCCTTTCATGGAAACATCTGGGTAGCCTTTATTTTTGCAACAGTATATAACTGGTGTGCATTGTCTTCTTTATGCTGTCCTTCCCCTCCCCCTGCCCCAACTCCCCAAACTAATCTACATCTCTGGGATTTCCTGACAGCCATCCATCCAAGCACTAACTAGATTTGATCCTACTTAGCTCCAAGCTCAGGAGGTGGTCAGTCAGGTGGCCCCTGAAAGTGAAAGTTGGATTTCTAAAAGATGTAGCCTCCTTTACCCTGCGCTATCCAGGAGGGTTCCTTGAAAAGTCTCTCTGATAAGCCCTGTGAATGTTTTGGGTTTTATCAAGAAAACATCTGGCAACAAGCAGAATTTTCTTTCAACGTGGGAGATAATGGGAATGTGACCTGTAGCATAATGCTTTGTTGACAGCCCCACTCCTGTTTGTTCTAAATTGTTTCCAGTTCATTAGAAAATCCATTTAAAAGGAGGCGACTGAATTAGCTTGCTTTTCCTCTTTCCTTTCTCCTTTTCCCTTTTAAATCAGGCTTTCACAATCTGCCCTTTAGACAGACACTCACTGCAAAGGTTGAGATTTTATTGCCCAACACCTTTTAGAGGGCTGCTGGAAATAAGATGGATTTTTGTCCACTATTGTCTGCACTGATAAGCACGACTTTCCCAGTGTTATCTATAAGCTTACTGTGATCCATTTAAAAACAGGAAGAGTCTGGTAGCACTTTGTCATATTAACAAATTTGATTGAAAAGACATAAGGTAAAAGATGTGAAAGTATGGCTCTGCAGCCTAGCTTGGGGAACACAGAAAGAGCACGCAGGTCTGGGGCGGATTAACACCCCGAAAGCCCTCCCTTTGCCTTTTAATTAATTTTTTTAACATTGTTTTAATCACCCTTACCTCTTTTTAAATTTTAACTTTACTATATGTGTGAATATTTTAATGGACTACCTGTCCAGAGTCCCTCTGTGAGGCAGATGAGCAATTCCAAAATGTGGATAGGTGATGGATAGATGGATGGGCAGACAGGCAGACAGACACCAGTAGAAGAAAGCAAGCTTTCACAGGCTGTAGCTTAATTCATCAGATGATGTTTGGCTATCATGTTGTGTAACACAGGCAAGATCAGGAAAACAATGCTTCAAATAGTTATATGGTAAGGGAAAAATCAGCAGCTGAAAAGGTTGGATGGGGAGTGGAAGTAGCTTGTCTCAGCTGTTTTGTGTGTCAGAAACTGCTATTCTGAAATAAGTGAAGAAAATACATTTGTGACTTGATCTAAATCCAAGGCAGTGCTACAGAAAAGCTTTTTTTGCTTTCCATTTGTTTGGCTTATATGAGTATCCTGTAAACTTTGCAAGCCAGTTTAATCCACGTGTTACATTTGTTACACGTAAGATATTTGCTGTGGGATGGGCTTCCCTACTTGATTGAGCAGCCGCTCTGCAATGTTCCTTATCAAAGAATCATTATAAAGACTTGGAAAGAAAACAGCCTCATTTTAAAATAAGTTATACTAGCAAATTCCTCCATAAATAGAGTGGAAAGAACTTGAAGAACTTTTTTAAAATTAGTGAATGTGGGAGAAAGCAATGGCTGCAGATTTTATTTATTCCCAGTGGAAAGAAGTTTCCAGGGCCACGGGCCATGTTTTTTCTTTACTTTTCCCCTCCTCTGCTACAGATTCATGGAAAGATCTTTGCAATAAGAGGCCCAAGTACTCAGAATGGAAGAGAGGTCAATAGTCCCACCCTTCTCACAGAGGCTGCTGCATGGCCTCCAGCTGTTATGCAGAACACAGGCAGGATTCCCAGTTTTCTAGCAGTTGTTCAGAATTTACATGAGAGTTAATTCAGCAGTGGTTTTCTATTCAGATTTTTCTGTTTGTGTTAACTTTCTCCTCCTATGGCTTACTTTTTATGGGAAAACTGACCCACTACAGTGAAAACAGAGCAGACCTTCTGATGTAGGTGCCGTTCAAATGTTATTCCCAATTTTTCAAGTCCTTAGCAATGACTAAGTAAATTGAAATCCTACTTTAGGGAGGATCCAGGTCAGAAAAAGCTGGTATGAAAAATCCTTTGCTCTCCTTTTGGAAAGTTTTCATTTTGAGTGCCATGTTCAATGGATACACATCTCCTTTTGGGGTGGGGAGAAGCTTCTGAAGGAGGTTCTTGCATTAATTTTTGCTCTTCTTTCTTGTTAAAGGCATATCTAGATGGTAGTAATCAAAGCTAAGGGCATTCATTAAGTAGTATCTGATATTGTCTTTATCTTGGTCATTAAGGTGAGATAAAAATATTAGTCCATAGCAATAGCAATACCACTTAGACTTATCTACAGCTTCACAGTGCTTATACAGCCCTCTCTAAGCAGTTTACAGAGTCAGCATATTGCCCCCAACAATCTGAGTTCTCATTTTACTGAGGTCGGAAGGATGGAAGGTTGAGTCAACCTTGAGCCTGGTGAGATTCAATCTCACCAGCCATCCTAATGGCTGATTTATGTCAAAATTCTGGCTAGTAATCTGGTTTAAGTCCAAATTCTGCCTAGTAACCTGGTTTATGTTCAAATTCTGGCTTAGTCCTTGTTTATTTTTGTGTTTTGCTCAAGCCACAGTGGCTCAAGACAAAAGCAACACAACAGGCATTGATTCTCAAGCTTTTTCTCTAATTTCTGATTACTAAGGGTAGAAAAGTTTGAAAACAAAACAAGATAAAGTTCTAATATCCTGCTTATCTGTAGGACTAATCTGGTTAGTTAAAAGCAAATCATAGTTTGATAGGTGAACACACCAGCATTTTACAAAAAATTACAATAGGCAATTTTTTTGAGAGAGAGAGATTTGGTCTTAATTTCATGAGCCCTGGAGAAGCTTCTAAGGAACACTGGGGTTTTCCTGAATAATAACAGTTTTGATCCTTGCAGAGAAGAAAAAGTAGTCTCATCTTATTTCCATAGGGTGATAATTGAGATTTTAAGATGCTTGGTATTCAAAAGAGAGAAGGGCCTTCATCCCTCTGCAGATAAAGAAGCGGGGAGAATGAATGAACTGGTCAAAGAAGAAGGAATCTAGAAATCTATGGAACCCATGGGTCTGAGGGAATTGTTGCTTATGGGAGATGATCTCCTTTCCAATATACTTTTCTTGCTTTTGATCTTCAGGCAACTTCCGGAGCTGCAGTAACATGCCCCATGCATCAAAAATGTAGATTTAATTCTTCTTTTTTAAAAATACAGGGTTCTTACAGTTGTCTCTCCAGAGAGTTAAGGCAATTTAGGTATATCCTTTAATTATTAGTTTCTTCTCCTTTTCCCCTCAGAGCATTGCAGAGGCTTTCTCAGTTCCTTTGTGCGGGATATATCGGTGCCAGTAAAATACAAAATGGAATCCCAAGAGATCACCTGAGTTTCTTAGAAAATGGCACTATATAAATAAGAAGGAAGGGACACCGAAGCCTTCACATTGTAGCAAGCAGGAAAATTAAGGAACCGACATTCATAATATGCTTTCCACTTGGTTTAGCTAGTGACACATTAGTCTGAATGGAGCTTTGATCTAGCTGAAAATTACCTTTGGTCACTAAGAATCCAATAAATTACTACAAGCTGAAGGCGTAAGGATTTGTTCTGTGAAACAGTGGGGCATTAAACTAGAAATAGTACACAAGAAATTCCTGCTTTTCTAACACCAGTTTAGTTGTGAGGGAAAGAAATCAGATATAACCAACTGAAAATATGGGAAACATTCATTCCAAATCATAATAAAACACAGGTCGTAGACTATGTACTCTAAATGAATTTCTATGTTAACAGTTGGGGATTTGGGGACCGTTCCCTACATTTCTACTTCATGGATGATTTGGAAAAGTATGGTTACTTATTTAAAGCTTTAATTTTCTCTTCATCTGGGAAGTGAAAAGAGTGATAGACAGGCCAGTGGTAATAATTAAAAAAAAAACCAGATAATCCCTGCTTTTAAGCAAGCAGCAGGAAGCCATGGTGCACAAGATGAAAATGGATTCAGGAGGAGGAAGAAAAACAACCCCACTTCTTGAAGTATGGTAAGATACAAGTATTTCGTGCCTGCCTGGATACTCAGAGATTACTGGTTTCTTTCTTTTTCAGCAGAAATCATGATGTAGCTCATGTGTGTTTTAAAATAGAAAAGTGTGGTTAATGTATAAACCATCATTAGTTACTTAGCCAAAACAGATATTAAGTATATTACCTATTTGTTATGACTCCCCTTCGAAATTCAAACGAACAAAACAGAAAGCAGCCGTTTCACAATTAAATCAAACGGAAAGAAGTCTTACAAGATAACGGCTGGCAGAAACCACAGCATAAATCTTTACTCTGTCCGGCAAACCAGTCCTGGCAATAAATCTTAAGCCTCAGAGCTCTTTGCTGTAACGTCTTCACTCAAATAGTTATTTTGTTCCTGGCGAAATGTACCAGCCCAGCTGTGTCCTTTTATACTCATTAAGGCAACGTGCTAATTTACTGACTTGCCCTTCTCATTCGCTCCAGCTGATTTTGCCTTCTCAACCGTCTTCTATTTTTTACATTTAACCACAAATTTTCCAAGTTCTCATCTCCACTAGAAGACTCTCAAAACTTCCCTGTCAGCCATTCCCGGCTGTTGATCAGATAAGGAACCAGAGGAGGTCAAAGGTCCTGACAATTCTAATACATCAGGTCTGTCGTCCTTTGTCACGTCCATCTCCTCATCCTGGTTATCAGTCCAATCAGTAAGCCAGGCCGGTTCATATTGTTCTGCCATAACCTCTTCACTTGAACTCATATCAATCACAGGAGCTGAATCCAAGCCCGGAGCCACAACACCTATTGTAGCATTATTTATGTATTTTAGTTCTATTTCACCTTTCTTCCAAGAGCAGCACTCAGGGAAGTTTCCATTTTTATCCCACAACAATAATTGTGTGAAGTAAGCTGAGTTGAGAGTTAACTGCACCTCCTTGGCGCCTAAGCACTGCATTGATCATTTGTGACCAGGCATAAGTTTTGCGACTCTCAGTAGTTTATTTATTTGATTTTTCTCACATATGGGACTGTAGATGGCTTATAATACAATAAAGAAATATATAGAAAATATAGAATATAAAAAATAAACCCAGGCATCACCAAATAACTATCAAGACAACCAGGAGGTGGGCTCTGTCACACAGCCAGGACCTCAGGCTGAAGCGCAAAATCAAGTTTTCAAGACCTTATGGAAGGCCAGCAGGCACAGGGGTGAACCTGATCTCCAAAGGGATGATGTTCAAAAGAGTTAAGATAAATACCCAGATATTTCTTCTGGGTCCTGCCAGCCGACATTCCTTATCCAACAGCACCTGAACCATGTCCCTCCTACTGGATTGAATAGGATGGGGGAAGGGTAACTGCAGAAAGACGGACCCCAAAATAACTGATTTCCAAGCCATGAAGGGATTTAAATGGGACAACCACACCTTGAAATTGCTTTGTTTAGTACTGTGATGGAATGTGGAAAAGAGGTGGGTGCATTCCGGAAGAGTAAGAGGCAACTCAGTGCAGATATTTTGTGTGTGAGAAAAAGAGGGTGAAGACAGACCCTCCCTAATATTTCACAGAGTATATTGTAGATGCAGGTAATGGAGTCCTCAATCTGGCAAGATGTTATCTACTCAGCTTGGGCGAATTGCTATGCGTCATTCTTGCTTTGGGGCCTGACATCTACCTCTAGAACAGCTTGGGAAACTATGGCCCCTTTAAGACCTCTAATTTTCCACTCCCAGAATTCCTGAACCAGCATGGCTGGCTCAGGAATTCTGGGAGTGGAAGTCCACAGGTTGTAACGGACAATAGCTTCCCACCAGTGCTCTGGAGGCGGGGGTGGGGGGGGGGACAGGAAGAGAGATTTAGAGACACATATGTTTTCCTAAAGAATTTGAACAATGTAGATGGGCTCACTCTTACTTCATCCTTAAAACGCTCTCAGGTAGTTTGGACTAAAAGAAAGTGGCTCATCCAAAGCCATCTAGTGAGCTCAGGTATTGGAGCACCTGGTCCCAAGGGGACCTTTTAAATGACTATCTCACCTCCGGGATATCAGCAGTCCACCTTTCAACCAGTTATAATGGTGGGCAATCTATCAAGAAACAATTTTTTAAAAAGTTTTTAAAACCCTAACAACAAAAGAAAAACAGCCTCAATGTGTAACCAGAGATAAAAATTGGATGTGATCGAAAAATAAAATTCCTTTGTCACTTTCTTAACTTCCCCATTTTTGGAGGATCTTTTTATTAGCATCAGGAGCCTTAATCCTACACCATCCTCTAGCATATATATATCCCGTTCCAATCCAGCTGCAGGCAGGCAGGCAAGTTTCAGCCACACAGGCTTCAAGCAGATGCAAAAATTTTCCTCTGCATATCTTGGGGAGATGGTGGGGTGGGGAGGGCTGGCAGTAGGTTGCTGGATTGAAAGCAGCCCTCCAACTTGAAAACAGGCTGAGATTTAAATAGATTTTGAGATTTCGGTTCTTTGTGTAGATCAGGGGTGTCCAACCTTGGCAACTTTAAGACTTGTGGACTTCAACTCCCAGAATTCCTCAGCCAGCTCTGCTGGCTGAGGAATTCTGGGAGTTGAAGTCCACAAGTCTTAAAGTTGCCAAGGTTGGACACCCCTGGTGTAGATCATCAGTATAGCAATGTGAGTTACAAGCACCTTAAGCAGCTTCATCAGAAACGCAACACTTTCTGCCTCGTGCAAAACAGTCGTGTTCACTTTTCCTAATGTTGTTCATCATAGCCAGATTTCATTCTCTGTGCCCAAAGTCACCCATGTGAAAGCTTCCATGCTCCGATCCTTTAACCATCATGTGGGCTTGTTCACTTTCGTATGAACTGTCCAGACCAAATGCACACAGTATAAAGAGGCAAAGTGCAATCACAGCATAAATATAACTTATTTTTATATCCAGCTTGTTGAAATACACAAAATTCATCAAAATTTTACAGCCCTTTTTTTGGACGTCAACACAATAGCTAATACAAAGGTTATGATAAACAACAAAGCACGTTCAGTCTTTTCATCCAAGTTTGGATTTTTAATGATTTGTTTGTTTTTTTAAATGTAAACATGGAAATACTTTTGATCTGAACCTAAATGCGACTTCAATATCCTGATTTTACGAAGGTGTAGATTTACTTTTATGTAACTATTTATCTTTATTGGAGGCAGCTACCAATTCTGGTTTTAAAGGATGAGGATAATGCCTGCAGATACAAAGCCATGGGAAGCAGCATTAACTTTTTTTTCCCTTTCAAATTGGCAACAGTAGATGATGGCTTGGCTTGTAGCCAGTGCCACTTCTGATGCTAGGTCAATGCCAATGTGTCAAAGGGTTGGAATTAATGCCAGGATACAGCACATGAGTTAGCTATGGCTCTGGCAACCTAATCCTGGCACGGTGAAAATTGCGCAGTGGTTCTATATTAAGACAGATTTAAATTGAAGTCAGCATATGGATAGTTCAGTCATTGATTTAAGGGGCAAGGAGTTGCCTTTCTTGAGGTGGGCAGCCACATGCACGTGATAAAGAAATAAAACAAAAAGTGCTATTGACTTCTGCACCCTCTGGCATTCCTGCTTCTTTTGGTTAGCCTGCATCATTGCATGATGGAATTGATTCCTCTGGTGGCGTGTGCTTTTTAAAACAAAAGTTGGACTTCGGAATGAAGTCAAAGGAAAGTATCACATGTTGAGCTATATAAATTCAAAATTTGTCAGCCTGCCATGGGAACAAGCTGGTAGCTAGAACAAGCTGGTTTATATCTTTGATGAACAATATAAAGAAAATACATATCTGACTTACCAAAAATGGGAGTTTTTAAAACTATGATCCAGTCTTATAGTTTCTGAGGTTCCTTCCTCAAAAGGGAAACCAAAAGACCTCCTCACTAGCAATCAACATTCAGATGAGCATGATTAACACTCATCAATGAACAGAAATGTATTTGATTGAGCTATGCTTGTTATTTATTTGCAGTCCTTATAACCTGCAGGGTCTTATGCATTGACTAGGAATGACAGGATTTTAAGCCAACAATCAATCAAACGATACCCCAGTCAAAGACCTACCAACTCAGACAAACAAGCTAGCAGTAAACTACAGCCACCAACACTGACAGCACAATCACCACTAGTTAGTATATAAAATGAGAGCAAACCTCACTCTTTACTAGCATTGATGATATTACCTAGTTTGGTAATGAAATGTCTGCAAGAAAACAACCCAGCTCAGAGAGCATCAAGGACCCTGCAGGTTATAAGGACTGTAAATAAATAAAAAGCATATAGCTCAATCAAATACATTTCTGTTCGTTGATGAGTTTTATTTTTTTAACATTTTAATCATATTGGTTATTGACCTTTGATGAGGCTTCTTACAGTATTATGTCCAGAACAGGTGACTAAATTGCTCTTAAAGGAGCTGCATTCTTGAGCTTTTCAGATTTCAAAAGCACCTCTCTGATGTTTTACAAGACAAGGAATCTTTTTTCAAGTCTTTTGTACCAGCTCAGGAAAAAAAAATGCGCTTGAAGAGTTACATGAACTTCTGGTGCGGAAGCTGGAGAAAAAAATCTGTCTGATCTAATGAATAGCAGAAGTGCTGTCCCTCAGCAGCACGAGATCCCAAACACTTCTTCAGAGTAATTTCCGATGTGCGCGTCACCCTCTTTCCTTTCACTGGGAGTTTGTTTGCATCCTGCAGATTTAATTTGCCATTCTCCACAAACTCAGGAAAGTGTTAGAAGAGGAAGTAGCTTTACTGTTTTTCCAGCTACCGCCTGACTGCTGGGGCAAAAGATGCTTGCTGGTGTCCTGTAACTGTGATTGTCAGTTGCTGTCATTAGTCATGAACCATATTATCGGTCTTGATGACCATCGGCCCAGGCTCCGCGTGGAGCAACCCTGGCTATTTGAAGAGTTAATGAGAGAGAAAGAGACAGTGACTCAAGCCATCTGGTCTTTTAATAGATTAAGGAGCAGTGTTGGGTGCCAGTAGAGTTGGGATACGTTCACGTTCATCAGAACTAAATATGGAATGCTTGTGAAGGAAGTGTCTCGGCAACTGTTGTTTGCCTGGGCTGTGGAAAGTCCTCGTATCCATTTTGGAACTAAGGAAGAAGACTCCTTTGGTTGAAGGATGCCGGTAACACTTCACGTGTCCTTCCTTTACGTTGCAGGCTAGAGAATGCTGGCTCCAGTGAGGCTGCGCCTGCCCACCTGACCTTTGCCACCATCATGCTGTGTCCTTGGCGTGTGAAGCTGAAGCTGCTACTTGCCACTGTGACTCTGGTTTTCCTCATCTCGTGGCTTTACCTCTTTATGGGTAATCTGGAACTGGAATGGGAGAGGGTGGCTCCCCAAAACGGGCCCCGGGTGCATGAGTAGATGATAGCAATTATAGACATGGTAGCATTTGAAACCTTTGGACAAAGTCTGCCCTGTTTTCTTATGCATTGACTGGGAATGACAGGATTTTTTTAAAAAAGTCTGAAATCTAGAAGATGTCAAACTAGACAAGTCTTCTATATTTTTAACACGGGATGTGGATTATCGATTTGCTTGAACATTCAGTTTGATATTCTCTCCCCAGCCACCCCCCTTTGTGGTAGTCACCATTTTTGTTTAAGCATGGAAGTCTTTAAAACATTAAAAAAAGAGATAGTTTATAGGGAATGCAAGGAAGTTAGTAAATTACAAAGCAGTGAGAAGAAAAAGAGAATATTTTAAAAGGTACGGAATTTTAACTTATCTATATGAATTAAATAAATTATTTGCTCCTGCTGTGATTGCATTTAAGCTTTCTTATTCTGGTTTCATGACATGACATGGGAGCTCAGTGGTCAGAGATGTAGTATTCTTCCCATTCTCCCATTTACATTTTGGGGTTTCCCCCCCCCTTTCCCCCTATAGATGGATGTTCCCTTATGCTGCCCCCTTGCTTTGGGGAACAGTCAAGTCAGTACCTTGACCGCGAAGCCTTGGCATCCCAGGTGCGCAAAATGGAAGAGGAAAACCAACAGCTGAAGCTGCAACTCAGCCACTCTCAGGCACAGGAGGAGACCTTGGGTAGAATGGACTCCAACCAGCAGGGATTACAGTTCATCAAAGAGCAGGAGGGAAGGAACAACTATACCGGTTGCCTTAAACAGAGGACGGTTCAGAAGTGTGAGGTAAAAATGAAACTCATGCTCAAGAGCTCTTGTGGACTGCCTATTCATGAACGAAGAAGTCTGTCCAAATGAGGGAAGCAGTCACAAGAAGAGGCATGCTGTAGTCCAATCTCCTTGATAAATCCTGTTCTCTAAAATGTTGAACATACTCATGCTGTTCCTCTTTCGGCCCCTTTTGGCTTAAACATACTGTGATGTTTACTTTGCAGAAGTGTTTATGTGCTAATTCACGAGAGCAAGGAGTTGGCAGCCTTCTAGGAACGTGGGATAATTGTTAACTTTGAGGAATGTGAGGGTCACAGTGGTCAAAGCAAAGATGCAAATAGAGAGGGTCAAATCACGCCCTTCAATAGGGTCAGGCCTCCCTGTTTTTCTCTCTCTTATTTTTGGGAAGATATCTTTGTTTTTTAAAAAATACATCAAGCCTGTTTTATGCCGGCATTGTGAGACGCTTCTGGGTTCAAAGTGGCCCCAAAAATGATTCCAATTTTCAACACTTGAATCTGGAGGGACCACAAAATAAGGGCAGGCAAAAAAGTTGTATTAACAGAATAACAGACTTGGAAAAAACTTTGGAGGTCTCTAGACCTTATTAGTTTGCACCTGGCTTCCATTTGTGTCTGAACTCAGTTTGGTTCTTTAAGGGTTTATTATGGATGGGAACGAAATCCACAGGAGCCTATAAAATGGTGGGTGGAGTAACTTCTAATGGCTTGATTTGTGAAGGAGAAGAAAACGGGGGGATTTCATTGGGAGTCAAGTTTGATGGGTTTTTATGTTTCTGAACAGCTCCTCCATGTTGCCATTGTTTGTGCTGGATACAATGCAAGCCGGGATGTAGTTACCTTGGTGAAATCCATCCTCTTCCACAGGTAACCTTAAACATGAAGGGCAAATGTTGTTGTTAATGTTGTTCAGTAGCTCTTGAATTTTTTGGCTCTTTAGAATTTTTTTGGGGGGGAGAGGGGGATTCAAATGTGATGCTGTTCTCCACCTTGGATTCCAAGCTGCAATTTTGGATACAGGAGAAAAGAGGAAGTACGCAGGGGAAATTTGGATTTAATCTTCCACCCTTTACTCAGGGGTGGGATTCTACTGGTTCGCACCTATTCGCTAGAGCCGGTTGTTAACATTATAAGCAGTTCAGAGAACCGGTTGTTAGAAGAAATTACTGGCCTAATCCTGTAAGGAAGGCAGGAAGGAAACATTCTGGTGTTGCTTACAGAAACTGTCTCTCCGTTAACCCTTATTACATTCTTGGCAGGACTAGACTTCCAGTCTCAGGAATGTCTCTGGAGTTTTTTTCCCTCTTTTGCTGGTACCACCAAGCCACATCCACCACCGAAGCCACGCCCACAGAACCGGTTGTTAAAAAAATTGAATCCTACCCCAGCCTTTACGTGATCTACTCTGCCCTACCCTGCTCTGCCCAGGAGAGTAGATGGGACTATAGAGAGTCTTGGGTTTGCGACCTATCATCTGCTGCTGAAGAAAAACATTTGGAGAGTGGGATAGGACTGTTTATTTTCTTGTGTGTCTTGCTCCCATTTCTTGTGAGCATAATCTTTATTGTCATTTGATAGGAAGAACCCTCTCCACTTCCATCTCATCACAGACTCGGTGGCCCGACAGATACTACAGACGGTCTTCCAGACCTGGATGGTGCCCTCAGTTCAAGTTAGCTTTTACAATGCTGATGACTTGAAGGTAGGAGGAGGAAATCCCTACTTGAGTTGCCCCTGGCTCCCTTTGCCCGCTCCACCCAATCTCCTTTCCTTTGGAATGTCCCACTTTTTAAAAAATGCTTATGCCAGTTGCTGTTTTTTCTGTTGTTTTTTGAGGACTGGGTGGGAATCCGGATCACTATTTGGGTGGATTGAACTTACTTCAGTTGCTTCAGATTTAACCTGGAAATAAGGAGAAACTTTCTGACAGTGAGAACAATCAACCAATGGAACAGCTTTCCTGGGAAGTTGTGGGAGCGCCATCACTTGAGACTTTCAAGAAGAGATTGGACTGCCATTTGTCAGAAATGGTGTAGGGTCTCCCGCTTGGGCGGGGGGGTGGACTAGATCAGTGGCCCCCAACCTTTTTTGAACCAGGGACCGGTTTCACGATTATTTATTCTTCCACGGACTGGTACCTGAGTAACGTGAGACTCCACCGCCATCGGGACGGCTCTTCGTTCGAAGCCGCATCCCCCTCTTCAACGAAACTAAGGCGCGAGCACCCAAACGCCGCTTTCCAACTGAAAACCCGGAAGCACTTTCCAACCAAAAACCCAGAAGCAACCAAAAACCCGGAAGTGCCGTCGAAACAAGATGGCGGCGCCCAAGCTTTGCGGCCCGGTAAAAAATGATCCACGGACCAGTACCGGTCCAGGGACCGGTGGTTGGGGACCCCTGGACTAGATGACCTACAAGGTCCCTCCCAACTCTGATTATCTGCTATCTGTTATCTGCTCCGCTAACCAAATCAGTAATATCACTGAGGCAACAACTGGCCATTGAATAGGCAATTTCCCCAACCTTAAATCTTATGTTTCACAGCTGAAACCCTGGGGGAATCCACTCTGGCCCTTCTCCCTGCAGATTTGTCCAAACAGCAATCTAAACATGGGTGTGCATACTTTGGCACCCAAAACAAGATTGTGATCTTAGGTCTGCCTGCCCCACCCAGAGAGCGATCCAGCTATAGGTGTGCATGCCACAAGCACACGAATTTTGCTAGCTATGCTGAAGCTCTGCCAAATTGTGCTCTGCCTCTGCCTGGACTCTAAATGCACAAGCCTGTTAACGTTTCTAGCCGTCTTCACATTTGAGAACCTCTGAGCAAAGGGAGTGATTGGAAGTCTGGCATTCATCAGTTCATTGGTTCCAGGGGGAAGAAGGGATGCTGAGCTTGTCTCTTGGTCAGTGCCAAAAAGGTACATTGTTTCAGAAAAAAAAAATCACTTCCATTAATGCAAGAAGGTTAAATCTTGGCTCCAAATGATAATGAATTGTCTTCAAGACTGGGTATAATGAATAATTGTCAAGGCTGCAGCAATCAACCATCCAGGATATAAAGTTGAAATAATTCATATACACAGAATACCGTTCTGCAATTCAGGACTTCTAAGAAGATTAATCTCCTTGGAAAACTAAAATAAGAGCAGAAAATTAAAAGGCTGACTGGAGCAGTTCCATTCAGGAGAGCTATGAAGTTGTCCACAGGCATAAAATGATATTTAATGCTCTTAGGTGACACTAAGTGATCTACTTTAATTTCTCAGCTACTGCCACATACGTGTTGTTCTCCATAATAATCAAGCAGAACTAGAAACAGATTCATAAGGAGCTAGAGTAAAGTTAAGGGATTTAGGGACATGGATGGTTTTATTCTGATGCTATGGAAGGGGCTGCTTTATTGATGGTATTACAGGTAGTCCTTGACTTACAGTACAGAGGTTTATTTAGTGACTGTGATGATCCGGGGCGTGGCACAAAGGCAACACAGTCAGATTAGCAATAAGAGTCCCTTTATTATCTCCAACTTTGCCCCCAATGTCCAGATTACCTTCAGGCTAGAGAAAAACTCTCCCAGGAACAGCTTTTGACTGTTGAAAATTCAGTCCAAAAGAAGGTACACACAAACTGTAACTTAAAATCCAAACAAACCAAACTGAAGTAATTAGTTTGGCGGGGCAGGAGCAGGAATTTCAAACTTGAAAGCACGGCAAAACTCACATAGTTGGGAAGATGCCAGGAACACAGATAAGCCACAACAATACAAGATAAAGTCACGTTTGCTCCCAACAGCCTGCTGCACGCAGCTTGCCTTTTTTATGCACTGCGTTCCCAGCTGCAATTAATGAAGGGAATCAGGGCCCTTTCCTCCCCCATAAGCCATGCAACCCACATTGCTCTCTTCTCTGTTCCTCCCTGTGTGCCCTAGGATGAAGAAAGGGTGGGACTGGGTCTTCCTTTGAATTCCCTCTCCCTTACTCTACCTCTCCCCTGCTCTGCCCAGCCAGACGTTACCCTTCCCCAGTTTCCTCCACAGCCAACAGAGCCACACTTCCACTCCCTGTCAGCTGTTCAACTTCCTCCTCCGAGTCAGATTCCGACAGGGGCATGACAGTGACTGTTCAAAGTTAAAACAGCACTGAAAAAAGGACTTATGACCATTTTTCACACTTCCGACTGTTGCAGCCTCCCCATGGTCATGTGATCAAAATTCAGACACTTGGTAAATGACTCATATTTATGACGTTTGCCATGTCCAGGGGTCATGTGATCACCTTTTGTAACCTTTTGACAAGCAAAGACAATGGAGAAGCCAGATTCGCTTACCAACTGTGTTACTAAAACTTCAGCGATTCATGTAATAACTGTGGCGAGAATAATAGCAAAAGTACTTATATGTTTATACTGCTTCACAGTGCTTTACAGCCCTCTCTAAGTGGTTTACAGAATCAGCCTCTTGCCCCCCAAAATCCGGGTCCTCATTTTACCCACCTCGGAAGGATGGGAAGCTGAATCGACCGCGAGCTGCTCAGGATTGAACTCCTGGAGTGAGGAGTGAGTTGGCCTGCAGTAGTGCATTCTAACCACTGCATAACCACAGTTGAATGGTCATAATGTGAGGAAAAACTCACTTAACAACTGTCTCACACAAACATCTTGGGCTCAACTGTGGTTATAAGTCAAGAACTACCTGTAGATCTTTTCCACTGCAAAATAAAAACCAAACTAGTTGTAGGAGAAGACTTTCTGATTCTTTTACATTTAGCAACAATTGACAAAATATAATTGCGTGACTGATTCAGGAAGATGCTAACACAGATTTTTTTAAAGCATAATTTTGCCTTGATAGTTAGAAAACACTCATGTTAAGAGGAATTGGTGGCTTTTAGGGGAATGTATTAATATAGATCTCTTGCCAAGATGTCCTCAAATGATGGAGAAGACCTGAATCAATATACAATTGGAAACTTTGTCACCAGGGTAAAATACATGTGGTCCTTCAGAAGTTGCTAAAATTTCTAACATTTTCCACCACAGCTATGCTGCCTGTGGCTTTTGGAAATTGTAGTTCAGCAGTATTTGGAACACTGTAGGTTCCCCACTCTGACCCTTGAACCCCTTAAGAAATGCTAACAGGATTAACATTGTGAAATGTGTAGCTCTTGTACATGGTGTGTGTGCGTGCGTGCGTGCGTGCGTGCGCAAAAGCATGGGTTGTTTTCTGACAACAGTCTCTAGAATGGACATTGCTTTAAATTGTTTCCTTGTGGAAGCTGCCATTTGAATGTAGGGTGCAATGGCCTGATCATATACAATTTGTCTTAATGTTGCTGCTGTTCCACAGGAGAGTAATGATGGCCCACGTACAAGTCACACTGGCCCTTATTCTTTGCAAGCATCTCTACAATACTCATTTGGGGCTCTGGATCACAGTGGAGACAGAGTGTCTCTTTTTGTTGCCTTCCTGTGTTAAATAGAATTTCATTAGTCATGAGCCATAGAAGCATTACGATTAAATGTTGACCTTGCCCATAGCTTAAGCAGGTGATCTTGCCATTTTATTCCTCGATATTCTTCTCTCTTCTTGCTACAGCCAGATATTTCCTGGATCCCTAACAAACATTACTCTGGAATCTATGGATTGATGAAGCTGACTCTCACTAAAGCTTTGCCCTCTGACCTTTCCAAGGTCATCGTCCTTGATACCGACATCACATTTGCTACTGACATTGCGGAGTTGTGGGCTATCTTTGGGAAGTTCTCAGGTAAGTAAGGGACGAGAGGATTTTTTTTTAGATCTTCTCAGAATGGAAGTTATGGCTCTCCAAGATGAATATATCAATACGCTCCACATATCAATATCCTGTACCAATATATAGCCAATATAGCCGCTACAAGTTGTTCAATGATTTCTTGAGATTCACAATGTTGCCTTTTGGGGGTCTAAAATTCAGACTATTCTTCCCTAATCTGATGCTGTCTCGATAGATTGGTGTTCTGTTCAGGATTCCCAACTAGCCAATCTGGTTTATATTATTTGGTGATCGGCTCAGGAGAGTAGTTTAAAATCTACAGATAGTCCTCGACTTTGTCATCACAATTGGGACCAGAATTTCCTTCCTTAAATGATGTCATTAAGCTCAATGTCACTTGGCCACATTGTTTAGCAGCAGCAGTCCCAGCACTTCTGATTGCTGTCATAATTCCAGGCACCGGGGTCATTAAGCAGGAGGAGGAGAGATCCCAGGCAAGGAGGGTGTGTGTGTGTGTGTGTGTGTGTGTGTGTGTGTGTGTGCCACAGTGGTGAAGCCCTGGAAGGCCTAATGCAGCTGACATGAGGATATAGGGAAGCTGGAGAAAGAATAAACTCTGACTCAGGGATTTATTTGTGTGCTGCCGCCCTGAGGCTGTAAGAAGCTCTTGAATCATAGCGCAGTGTGAAATCGACATGCCCCAGGAAGCATCAACAGCACAGTGCAAACGTGCTGCCCAGCAATACGGCCCAGCACGCCTCAGCCCACTCGCCCTCACTGCCCTAAGCTCCAAGACCCCTCTCACCACCCCAGCTGACTTTGGCCACCTTCTGCTTCTTTTGCTGCTGAGTTGTGCCCATCCTGGCATTTGGCAAGCCGGATGCTGGTCCCTTGAGGCCGCCTTCCCCAGGTCTTGTGAGTACAGGTGCGCTTTTGGGAAAACAGCAGGCGCCCCATTCTTGCAATGCTTCAGAAGACCTCATAAAGTCCCTGAAGGCTGTCTGAAGCATCCCAAGGATGGGGCACACAATATGGAAAACAGCGCAAGTGGCCTTGGGAAGAAAGCCTGGTATAGCCAACAGCTGTTATCCCACAGAGTATCATCATCAGGAGGAGGACTATGGCATCGGGCAACTGGGTGTGGCAGGGCAGTGGAGGCAGCTGGAGTTTGGGCTGTGGGTGGCTGACCATGGTATGAGGATGGAGGTGGTATTTCTCAGTAGTACCACTGGAGCTACGAACAAGCCTGTGGATCATGGTAGTTGACTCGCTGCTGAAGGCCTCAGGCCTTTAACTTCAGTCCTACCCCTGCCCAGGTGCTGAGGAATGCCATAGTGCAGGCCAGACAAAAGGCCATAAATGGGAGGAGGGGGAAGGAGTTTAAGTGCCCCTTGGTTGTAAATGTGACCTGCCAAGCACCCACATTTCAATCACTTAACTACAGGAGGTATGTAGCAGCTGTAACCTTACAGGCCAGTCATAACTCACCTTTTAAAGTGCTGTCGTAATTTTGACCAGTCGCTGAATGGAGTAGTCATACATTGAGAACTACTTCTATATCCTAGCAGGTTTATGGGAATGTGACAGAATATGGATTTGTTTTCTAATCCATCCAGCTGTGCTGTTTTTCAGATGGTTTAAAAAAAACAGGAATAGGAGAATCAATTATTGGGGCCTAGCGTAGTGAGAATGGGGGAAGTCTTCTTCTTGCACTGGATCTGATTCCGTGGCAGTATTCAGCCAGTTCACACCGGTTCACTGGTAGCAAGGATTTGGTGTGGGTCACTGAACCAGTAGTAACTTCTGGCTGGCCACACCCCCAACCCGGTCGCCGCTTGCTTGCTTGCCCCATCCGCCTGATGCTCGCCCGCCCAGTCACTCCTTAAGGTATTTCTTTTTTTTTTTTAACCTCCCGACAGTCAGCTGATCCTACGAACAGCTGTGCCAGACTCCCCTCACTTCTTACTGCTTCACCCAGGAGGCTTTCCTGAGGGCCCAGGAAGGCAAAAAAATGGAGGGAGGTGGCACAGCCCCCGCTCCATTTTTTGCCTCTCTGGGCCCCAGGGAAGCTTCCTGGGAGCAAAAACGCCCACCCTAGAGGCTCCTCTGAGGCCAGGAAGGCGCCAAAACGGAGTGTGGGGGGCTGCTGTGTGCCCCTCCTATTGCTACGTTTTTTTCCTTCCTGAGCCCCAGGGGAGCTTCTGGGAGCAAAAATGCCCCTCCCCAGAGACTCCCCTGAGGCCTGGAAGGCCCCAAAAGTAGGGTGGAGAGTGGGGGTGGTGCTGCCAAAAAAAGCCGCACCCACCTAATCACATGGCCACACCCACCTAGCCACGCCCACAGAACCAGTAGTAACAAATGTTGAATCCCACCACTGATCTGATTGGTGTCATCTTTAATCCAGATAAACAGGTGATTGGATTAGTGGAAAACCAAAGTGATTGGTACCTGGGGAATCTCTGGAAGAACCATAAACCATGGCCAGCATTGGATCGTGGCTTCAATACAGGTACATTCTACAACAGATATATGTCTATTCAGCTGGGGCAATTATCATATCAACTATTATTATTTTAAATCGATATGTTTACCTTATCAACTATGACTAAGCAGTGATGATCTAAGTGAGCAGGCAAAGCTTCATTTGTTTTGTACTATTAAATTTCAAAAAAGGAATGCAAGTCAGTCCTTGGGGATAGATGCATAGACACCCCAGAAGTGAGCTTTGTATCACTTCTTTAAGTAGTCCTCATTTAACAACTAGAGTTGGGACTAGCACCTTGGTTGTTAAGTGAAGCAGTCTTGAAGTGAAAGCATAACTATTTGACGATCTTACTTCAGCTTTCCTTTGCTTGACAGACCTGTGAGGTCATAAAAGTGTGGATTGGTTGCAACATTGCTTTTTCATCACTGTCACTGTGAACGATGGGTAAATCATCAGACCCTAAACGAGAACCTATCTATAGTTTAGCCTTCCAGTTGTGTTCTCCATATGTGTTGGGCAAGACCATTGCAGATGCATGATAAACTGGGATTAAGAGGCAGGAGAAAGAGAAGAATCATTATTCTACCCAGTAATTCTGCCTAATAATTCTCCCACTGCTAGGACAGTCAGCTGTTGTTCTTTTTGAAACAAAAGCGTGGGTCTAATGTGGTCCTTGATAATGTTGCCTTAGTGAGTGGGTGCGATGTCAGTGGCATAGAAATAGTTTGGTAAACAAATGAACGCTGTAACACTGTGACTCGAATAAGTTTGGGGAGCCAGAGAGATTGAGCAATCTCAGAGAAGCCCCCTCATATTATGAAGAACGTCTTTCAGGGCTGGGTTTTGGTCTCCTCTTCCATAGGGGTGATCCTGTTGCTGCTGGAGCGTTTGCGCCACCTTGGCTGGGAGCAGATGTGGCGGGTGACAGCCGAGCAAGAGCTCATGAACATGCTGTCCACCTCACTAGCAGATCAGGCGAGTGTTCTTGGCTATTTTTGCGTGTGATTTGCTGCCCTCTCACACTAGGCCCACAATGTGCTTTTCATTTCAACCTAGGCAGAGAGAAAGAGAGAGAGATTAGATGTTGCCGTTTGACAAAAAAACCTCTAATTTGTTTCCTTCCGATGTGACTCCACACTTGCTTTTATCCTGAAGCTTTCTCCTCTTCCAGAGTGCCCAGTGTGCCCAACTGCAATCTCTCTTCTAGGACATCTTTAACGCCGTGATAAAACAAAAGCCAGCCCTTGTGTACCGGCTCCCTTGCTTCTGGAATGTGCAACTCTCTGATCATACCCGTTCAGAGCGGTGCTACACAGAGGTGTCTGACCTTAAGGTGAGCATTGGCTCCCTGGCCGAGGCTTTGCTGACCTTTGCCTTTGGTAACCTTGGGGAAACCTTAGATTTCTGTCTTGCTGAAACTTTCAGCATTCCGTAGTTTAGGTAAAGGGGGTGCTGGGAAGGCTTGTCTATTTCCTAATGCTGAAGGTGTTAGCCTTAGTCACTTTAGCTTCCCGCCCTCAGGTGATTCACTGGAACTCTCCCAAGAAGTTGCGAGTCAAAAATAAGCACGTGGAATTCTTTCGGAACCTTTATTTGACCTTCTTAGAGTACGATGGCAACTTGTTGCGCCGAGAGCTGTTTGGCTGTGCCAGCTTGCCCAGTGGCCAGGTGAGACTCGGCTTTCTGATCTTCTTCCTCCTCCTCGTTATGTCTGAAATTGAGAAATGTTTTAATTCATTTAGCTAATTTAATCTGCATGTGTGAAACCACGGAGAAGGAGGAAGTTATCATGGGGGTTACTGGGAGGGAACTATCACACAGGGGTTGTGTTAACCTAGATTAACCATTGTCTTGATCACTGCTGCCTAGCTATTGGCTGATGAATGAGGAAAAATGAGCAGGAGCTTTTGAATTATTTGGGCAAGACCAGAGTGGCCATTTGAAGTTCCTTGTTCACCTGTCAATGGCGTATTAAGGATGCACAGTAGCTACATGTCATTCTTGACCAACTGTTTTATTTTGAGATCTCATTCTGTGTCTCAAATATACTCCTATGTAAATTTTAGCTCCAGCAAGCTCTGGAAGAGCTGGATGAAGACGATCCTTGCTATGATTTTCGGAGGCAAAGCCTTATTCAGCACCGCGTCCATCTCTTCTTCCTGCAGTATGATTTTTCAGGGTCGGCCGATGAAATAGATGTAACTCTGATAGCTCAGCTGTCTATGGACAGGTACCAGATGGGGGGAAACAGAAGGGTGTGGGGCCCTGGTTCTTTCAGGTGTTCCTTTCATTGCTGTAGAATTGGAATTCCATCAGATGGTGGCGCTTTCATATGTCACTTTGGGCTTAAAAGTGAGAAAATGTGCTATAATCTTAGCATGTGCAAAAAATATAGTGGTATTCAGCTTTTCAAATATTTTTTAATAACACAGTTTTATAAGCATTTGTGCTTGCTGAGAATTATTTAGTTAACATGATATGCGACCAGTATCTGGTAAAGATTAAAACCAAAGGGGATCCGCCAAGAGTTAGTCCAATATTATTTTCTTTTGAAAATTATGGAGGGAAAGATATATAAATCTTAAACTAAAATATCCAGGCTTTATTATTTCCTTCCTTCTTTGATAGAACATCATATCTGAGGTACTATCAGATTGCAACTAGCCTATAAACTGAAAGTCTTGGTAAAAAGATAGATGTAGCCTCTGTTCAATTTATAGATCATGTGGGAGGCCTACATAGGCCATTTTGTATTTCCATCATAAGGGAAGGCAAGATACTAAATGATTTTGCCTGCAATGTTTACAAGGTTCCTTTTTACCTTTGCATGTGATGGTAGTGAATCCCATTGTCAGAGGAAACCAGATTAATATTTTTAGATTGTCTATGAGAGTTTAGGGATAACTATTCTATAACCAGCTATAAATCAGATGTTCAGATGTTCAGATGTGAGTAGAGGGGCTGTCCCTTATCATATTTTTTGCTTTCAACTATTTCATGTTTCCTTTAACCTCTTCTCTTTGCATTAGATGTGCCCTTCTTGAATTGAGGCATCCTTAAAATATTTTGTTAGGAAATGCTGAGATTTTAGCTTTGCATCCCTTAACTTGAGCCAACTTTGTAAAGTAATCTGTTTTCTGAACAGAATCAATTATGGAAGGAAAATGATTAGACCCAATTAACAAAAGGTCTGCATGAGTCACTGAATGAATTTAGTGGTGCAAATTGGATGAAGAGCATGTTTAAAGAGCATGTTTTGACACTGACATGGAGGCCACACAAAATCAGTTCTCTCCAGACAGATTGTATAAATTTGTGTACTTGTTAAAATAAACATAAAATAATATTAAAATAAGGATGATTTGTAAACTTGGTTTTTAATTTTGTGTAAATAGTGTTTGGTGTTAGGATACAGTGCTGGTTGCACTTTTTTGGAATGTCACAAAAGTCTGATTGCCTGAACACAAACCCTTGTGCTTGTCAGAATATGAGCATTCCTGAAATACCTATTTCTAAGGTATCTGTTATTTTTAATATTCAAATGTGGACAGCAGCTACATTGGAAGAAAACAAAACTTTAAAAATGGAGCGATGGATCATCAACAAAATTACATTTGGAAACTAAAGAGCATTTAAATTTTATTTTAGAAGGGTTTGTGGAGCCTGGGATGACTAGGCTCTGTAGCTTTTGGTTGACTAATGATAATATGTGATGCTCTCAATTTGTGTTATTGATTTGCAGGTTGCAGATGCTGGAGGCAATATGTAAACACTGGACAGGCCCCATTAGTCTGGCTTTGTACATGTCTGATGCGGAGGCCCAGCAGTTTCTACGCTATGCTCAGGCATCGGAGGTGCTAAGTAACCGTCGGAATGTTGCCTATCACATTGTATACAAGGAAGGGCAGTTTTACCCAGTCAACTTCTTGCGCAACATGGCCCTGAAAAATGCACAGACCTCCCACGTTTTTCTGATGGACATTGATTTTCTGCCTATGTACGGCCTCTATGATTATCTCAGGTGGGTCTTCTTGAGGTCCAAAAGGGGTCAAAGCAACAATATGGTTTTTAACTGAGTCTCCCAAAGAGCTAAGAAATTGTGAAGTCCCCAGTCTTTTCTCCAGTGTCCCTCCACATAGGTCTCAGTTCCCCCCTTTAGCTGGCATCAAGTTTCTTCGTTGTGAAGAAGCTGTCGCCTTCTTCATGTCCTCTTTCCACTGATGTTGCAGTTGACTCCATTGGCCATACTGACCCCAGAGGAGTCCATAAGTCTATGTTAGCTTTATTCTAATGTATTCCTTAGGCTAAGGAATCTTAGAAGTCTTGCAATTTGTCTCCAGGTCCTCTATCATGCAGCTGGAGCTGCCCTCAAAGAAGGTAGCGCTCATAGTGCCTGCCTTTGAGACTCTGCATTACCGCCTCAACTTTCCCAAATCCAAAGCGGAGCTGCTCACCATGCTGGACATGGGCTCCCTCTATACTTTCAGGTAAGTGCTGATCAGAAAAGGTCCATTTTCAAGAACCAGAGATTCTGGACCATCTTTAGCAACTAAAGAGCAAAACCAGTTTCACAATTCTCTTCAGTAACTTACGCACCAAGATTTAACTGATTATTTGGAACTGATAGATGAATTCAATGCTGTAGTCCCTAGTTATGAATATATTTCCTTTTCTCCCAGTTCAACTTAACATTCAGCCCTCTAATTTTCTGGCACCATTTCCTTTCCAGGCTCCTCCCCCCCCCCCGCCCCCCATTTCTCATGACCTTTTCCTCCTCTGCATTTCTCAGACCATTTAAACCATTTTCTCTTCTCCAATTCTGCCCCTCCCCCATCAAA
Source organism: Pseudonaja textilis (assembly GCF_049901715.1). NCBI lineage: Eukaryota > Metazoa > Chordata > Lepidosauria > Squamata > Elapidae > Pseudonaja > Pseudonaja textilis. Next base: position 262,684,540 of record NC_141990.1, read on the forward strand.
TCTCTTACTTCTCTGCTTCCATTGCCTTTCTTTCTTCATAAATCTGCTAATAGCTTGGTTTCCATTGATACTTTAGAGTCCGTTTTGGTCTCCCCTGCCCCATTATCTCCCATTTGTTTCCAGGCATAATTAAAATGCCTTATTTTGTCGGTAACATGTATGGATATCTACCAGGGGAAAAAAAGGTTGCTTCTCCCACACAATCCAATTCATCTTAAATGATTAGATGATTAGGATCTTTGTTTCATGTCCTATTATCATCTGAGGTTTATTTGGAAAAAAATTCCATCTTCACTCTCAAATCATTGTGAAAACCCAAAACAAATCAGAATTCTGCTGAAATTCAATGGGACATGTCTGAGCATCCGCAACACAATGTCAATTTCTTTGGTTTGGGCGTAGAAGGTTGATTGGGAGAATATTTGTGCTCCCACTTTTATTTTTGCAAAGGCACGAGTCCTGAGATAAGGCCAGCTTCATTGGTATTGTGGTACTCTCTTACAATCTCTCACCTGGGTAGACCTTCTTTGGAACAGCTTGCTTCCTAAAGTAAGGAATGTGCTCAACTCCTGATTTTCAGAAAGATCTTAAAAAACATTTTTATTTTGGATGGTGATAGTACTGAACTGTCCTAAGGCATTAATTTTAGAATTTTAGTTGTTATATATTTATTGTATGGCATTGTAAACCCTTTAGAAAGTGAAGGATTCGTAAATAATGGTATAAATTCATGAACCTAATATCTTGTGACAATCCAAGAAGTGTGATTTTTGATAGAAGTAATAAGGAAGTCTGGTTAATCTGAGCTTGTTTTTCGGTCTCTTAGTTTCCAGTATAGGAACCAGATGCAGACTGAAGTATTTTCACTTAGTGTTTCTCCAATGATACATATTTTTGTGCACAGGTACCACGTGTGGCCCCAGGGCCATGCTCCAACAGATTATGCCAAATGGCGGACAGCCACAGTGCCGTATCAAGTGGAATGGCAACCACAGTTTGAGCCTTACGTTGTAGTAAGGCGCGATTGTCCCCTCTATGACCAGCGGTTTGTAGGCTTTGGGTGGAACAAGGTGTCTCACATCATGGAGCTTGATGCTCAGGTGAGTATGTGGCTTTTCAACAATCTACTGTCTGTCCTTTTTGTTGAGGAAGGCCAGGGTTGAAGAGAATGGCTTCCTGTCAGCCACTTCCTACCTTTTCCACAGGAGTATGAGCTGCTTGTCCTGCCCAATGCCTTCATGATCCATATGCCTCACGCTCCTAGTTTTGACATCTCCAAATTCCGCCAGAGTACTAGCTATCGGAACTGCCTCCAGACTCTGAGGGAAGAATTCCATCAGGACCTGTCCCGCAAGTATGGTGCAGCAGCACTAAAATACCTCACTGCGGAGAGAAGTTTATGAATGGCAACCAGAATACCAAAGGATCGTGTGACCTGCAAATGGACGAGGCTCAGACTTCTTGGAGAAAGACTCATCGGAAGCCAGTCCTCGTAGCTATGGTGACCTAATGGCACGGCCATGCCTAGATTGTGAATGGAATTTTAGCCACGGCTATTGTCCAGGGGTATATTTTGTGGCAAATTCTATTCTCAGATTAACTAGGCAAATTACATTTGTATGCATCTGCCTCTTTTTAGAGATCGTTCCCAGATTAAGAGGAAGTCAGAGGAAAAGAGAGGGAAAATGTGTGGCTTTTGGGCTCTCCCTTTCTCATGTACACTGTTTTAATATAGTGCTTGTGTTCACCTACATTCAATGATGGAAAGGAACATTTTTGTTCATAATTGTAGCATTTTTTTTCTCTGCTTATCAAATAGCAAGGGCTTCCGTCACTCTTTTCTACTGTCTTCTCTTTGCCCATTGTTCTCTAGCCTTTCTTCTTAGCCTATTTTATAAGAGAAGCGGTCCTAATGACTTAAATCAGAGCTGAAAGGGGCTGTCCTGTTCAGTGCAGGAGTCCAAATTAAAGACAGATGATTAGTCTTCAGTTGAATGGATCCATGAAGGGAGTTCACCAGGTTTCTGAGCATTATAATTGATTTGGACTGTCAAGTGACTTTCAGGTGCAATCTACTTCTAAAACCTGTTGTTAGGTAACACAAGTTAGGAGGGTGCTACTCTGTTCTTTGATTCTCTTCTGGGTTTTTTTTATACTATCAGTTGGCCACTATGGAAACTGAATGGGGAACCTAGGTAAACCTGTGATGATGTTATCTAGTTTTGATAATGAAACATTTGCAAGAAAACAATCAAGCTCAGAGAGCACCAAGGACCCTTCATATCAACCTCTGATTTGATCTTATTTCTAGCCTCACCCCCTTTCTCCTGGTTTTGGCAATTTCCCTGAAAATCAAATTTGAAGCAAGACAATTCATTTAATGTTAATGTTGACCTTTTTCTCTTTTCCTACCTGCCTCTGAATATATTTCAGCCTTTGCAAGAGAAACTGTCCTGTGTTTCTTACTTATCTGTTTAGTTATGGCCATATTGATTGAAGAGCTTTTTGTGCTTTAACTGTATTCTGAAACAAGAACCGTATGTCATGTGGGGAGAAAAGATAAAATGAAGAGAAATCCATACTACATATTTTGCTGAGAATATATGGCATTAAGTAATGATTTATGCCATATATAGTGCTGCTTAAAATCTCCTTTGAATTTCCAGTAGATCTGTGTAAATATGAGCTAAAATGTTATCTGTTCTCCACCCAACTCGTAAAACAAGATAAAGAGAACCCAATTAAATGAATGGTTCAAAATATAGTACATATTCATTGATTTATTAAGCAAAGTGACCCAAAACTACATATTTATATGTGACAAATGAGTACGAAAGTTTGTTTTCAGTAGCTATCATGCCCCCACCCAAACCTGGGTAGCAATACCTGCAATTAAATATTTTCAATAACTATTGATCTGTGCTACACACTGTACTGGTGGAAATTTAGCCCATTCCTCCTTATAAAACAGGTTTAATTTAGGGTTGTTGGCAGGTTTCCTTGCATGAGTTGCCTATTTTGGATCCTTCCACAACATTCTTATGATTGAAATCAGGTCTTTGACTTGCCCTTCCAAACTATTTATTTTCTTCTGCTTTAATCATATTTTTGCTTGTATAACGTTTATGTCTCGGGTCATCCCCTTGCTGCATGATCCACATTCTCTTGAGCTTCAGTTCAGGGACATTTTTCTGTATAATTTGGTAGCATAGTTCAGAAGTTATAGTTCCATCAATGATGGCAAATCATCCTGGTTTAGAGGCAGTAAAGCAGGCCCAAACCCTGATACCAGCACTGCATTTCACAGATGGATTAAAATCCTGCATTTGCCTTTTGCCAAACACTTTTCAGACAAGCCAAAATGTTTCTATTTTGAGCTCATCCATCCACGTAACATTCTTCCAATTGCCTTTGACTTATCATGTGGCTTTTCAAAAACTGTAGAGAGGCAGCAATGGTTTTTGTTTAATTTTTTTTTTTTTTGAGAGTAGTGGCTTTCTCCTTACAACATTCCCCTACATACCACTGTTGTCCAGTATTCTGTCATGCTACTCATCAATGCAAGAGAGGCCTGGGGTTCCTTAGGTGTTTCCTGGGGGCTCTTTGAAACTTCCTAGAATATTTCACATCTTGCTCTTGGGATTGTATTTCGTCAACAACTCCTGGGGAGGGTAACAATAGTTGCCTCCATTTGCCTCCATATAATCTGCCCTGATAGTGAACTGGTGAAATACAAACTCTTTGGAAATAGTTTTGTAATCTTTTCCAGTCTGATGAGCATCAACAACTGTTATTCAAAGGTCTTCAGAAATCTTTTGAGCCCTGGCACACACTTCTGCAGTCCTGTGCCGTGAAGATAGTAGAATTCTGTTTTTTAAATAAGGCAGAACTTCTCATGCTCACACCTGATTATCATCACCTTGATTTAAAGACCTGACTCGCTCTTGAAATGCTAGAGTTGAACTCTGCTCATACTAGAGTCTCATATACTTTTGCCTCACACACAGAATATGTAGATTTGGATCATTTTTCCCAATGTATTAATCAGCAAATGTTTTCAACTCATTTCTTTAATTATGTTTTCCTTATCTAGTTTTAGGAGGTGAGTAGGATGATCTAGAATAGGGGTTTCCAGCCTTGGCAACTTTTTAAGATTTTATGGACTTCAACTCCCAGAATTCCTCAACCAGCCAAGGTTGAAGACCCCTGATCTGGAAGACATTTTAGATCATGCTGATGGAGAAATACTGAAAACTCAAGATTTCACAAACTTTTAAGCACCACTGCAATACAGGTAGTTCTCAACTTACAACAGTTCGTGCAGTGACCATTACAACAGCACTAAAAAAAAGTGACTTATGACCATTTTTCACACTTATGACCCTTGTAGAATCTCTCTGGTCATGTGATCAAAATTCAGTCATTACAACAGTTGCAGTGTTCTGGGGTCATGTGCCAAGCAAGGTCAATAGGGAAGCCAGATTTACTTAACAACCGTAGTTACTAACTTATCAACTGCAGTGATTCACTTACCAAAGGTGGCGAGAAAAGTCATAAAATGGGGCAAAACTGACTTTTAACAAGTTTCTCACTTAGCAACATAAATTTGGGGCTCAATTGTGATTGTCAGTTGAGGCCTACCTGTACCGAGTTTTTGAATTAGGCTTGGCCAAGCAAATTCTCTTGAAAAAATTAATAAGGTATTTTTTGAAGTCAAATCTCCTTCCTGCTGCCTCTTTTCATTGTTCCACCATCTAAAAGGGGTGGTTGTGTCATTATGCCACAGAGAAGCTCCCCTTGACTTCTGCACTCCCAAAATCACCTTAGTGCAGCTGTAATTTGGGTACTGCTCAGCCCTGTCAAGCAAACTCTTTCCCCTCCATGGAGGAAGGTGAAGTTCATCCAAGGCCCTTCATATTTCCTATCCCTAAATTACAACAGAGTTCCTTACCCCAGGGACGGAGCCAGGTTTCAATTTGTAGGCAGCTGAATTTTTGCAGTCTTGGAAGTCTTTTCTTGCACACTGCTGTCTGTCATCTGCATAGCTGCCTAGGGAATCTGATCAAAAATCAGATTCAAAAATCAAAGAACATCCATTCAATGGAAAAACCTAAGAGTTCCAAGATGGTAAATATTTGGCTTGCAGTACTTCAGATGTTATTAAAAAGAAGTGATTTGGAACATGTGTGAGCACAAAAGCATCTTCCACTCATTAAAGCAGCATTGTCCTCAGGATCATGTAGCTGCAGAAGTCTCCTGGAAACAGAAATAGCTATTTTATTGAGTCACAGACAGTTGCTATATTTGTACTGCTGTGTATTCTGAAGCACATCTGAATCAGATCCAAGAATTGCACAGCCCTTATAACAATGCGCTTTTAATGAATGCTATACTGGATCGTGTGTTGGAAGCAGCACTTCTTCATAGTTATGAAACACTGGATCACAAGGAGTTGGTTCTTCAGTTACTATTTATATAATTTAAATGGATTTCTCACTAAATGTAAATTGTGTGTCATGAATTTTCTAACACTTCCTTTTTATCTTTGTGTTCTGGAGAATCTCCAGTACTTTCTGCTGCTAGGCTGTTTCTTCTGATTTTTCTGGTATTCAACTGGAATGTAAAAGTGATGGGACTGAAGTGTTTCATCCAAATTTAAGGTGGACTCATATAAATATTGAACCTAGTCCAAGTTGAAAATATAGAGAACTGGTCATATTTCTTGCCTTTTTTTTTAAAAAAAAATAAAGTTTTTAGAAATTACTTTTCAAGCCTCTGACTGAAATTGTGTGGTTATTTATTGCTAAAAGAACCCTAAACTAAATGATGACTGAAACAACAAATAATAACATTATTCCCATTTTTTCTTGAGGAAAATCTGGCAATTTTTGCTGCACCAAGAGCTCTGGGTATTAAGTTATCCTAGTTCAGTTTTCCTACTTCATTAATGCATTAGTGCTAAAGTTAAGACAGAATGGAAGTCAAAAACATGAAGTACTAAATTATAATTGGGAAATTGGCGATCATTTGCCCCATTACATTGTTGGCCAGGGCTGATGGTAAACAGAGGTTTATCACCATCTGTGGCATCATAAACTGCCTGTTCTTGAACTAGTGAGAGCAGCTGGAAGGATAAAACCACAGGTTAGGAAGGCATGGAAAAGTCTGTCTCCAAGATGATGCTATTCCCAGAATGTCACTTCAAGCTTCAAACTATGGATAAGAATAACAGCCTGGTTGATATCAGACCATTGCTCAATCTTTTCAAACCAGCAGGTACATTTAATGTGCCATGTGTATAGAAAATATGGGGAGCTGAGCCACCAAATTTTTGGCTTTGGTATATTGATTTTTTTTTTTCTAAAAGCCATTTTAGGTTGCTGTTTAATTGGGATAAAGCAAAAACAAAACATCCACTTCCAAATGCAACACTGTTTTGACAAGGAGACAGAGATGCAGAAAAAAAAACTTTTGTTTATGGTGTCCTTTAAGTTGTTCTTCACTCATTCTTTTGCTGAAGGACTTTTTTATAACAGCTTAGAAAGGAAAACATATCTGAGTGGTTATGAAAATTAGCATAGCAGGCAAAAATCTTAGGTAAGATTTATGAACAAGAAAATATAACTTGGGGGGAATTCTCCAATTAGTTGGAAAGATAAACACATCTATATCTACTTTTACCTCTGTTCTTATCTATAAGAACAGGCTTAAAATCTGTGCAAACTTCTCCAACTTTCAAGACAAATATCCTTCTATTAACCTAGCTCCTAAAACTCAATTGATGATCTATCATGAAAGTATAAAAACTGGACCTGTGCAGTTTGAATATGATTTGAAAGAAATATTTTGAACCTAACCATAGGCAAAAACCTCTTTGCCATTCATAAAAGCAACTTTGTTTTGGTTTCCATTGCAAGTTTAAAATTAAGGTGCCACTGCTTTAAGAATCACATTAACTGTCATGAACTTCTTAAATAGCTGCATCTTTTTTCAGGCTCAATGGAAGCGCCCATTAAAAAAAATCATGTTCATTTTGACAAAAGCTGTTTCTCTTAATTCATGACTGTTAGCAGGGGTATAGACTCCCCTCTTCCCATGACAGACAAAACTTGAGACAATAGATTTTACTGTTTTATTTAGTAAAATGTTAAATAAATACAAATTGATCATTTATTCTGCACCCTCTTTTCCTTCCCGGTTTAATAGACTGAAATCTAGACACGTTACCAAACCCACAAGGGGAGTGGAAGGCTACAGAAAGAAGGCAGCAAAGAGACTGAAAAATTACTAGGAGCACCAGGCTATTTCTTTTTTTAATCTTAATTCCCACCCACCCACCCACCCAAAAAGCAAAAACAAAATCCTTAGGTAAGGTCATGTATCTGTATACCATTCACAGGGCGACTATCTGTGAAACAGGTTGCACCAAATTTACTTAGTCTTACAAATGATGTTAAGGACTGGGCTGCAGTACAAGTGGAGTTGAATTTAGTTGGAATGTACATTGCAAAAGGAATGGACAGTATGGTATGGAGCAGCCAATTGCTGGCTCCATGAGGCTACATGTTCCTGCATGTGATTCCAAAGATGGATATACTGGGCTGGAGACTTACTGCTGGAAAAGCAAAAATGTAGTTTTCCGTGAGGTCAGCCACTTTTTATCACACACTAGTTATTGCAAGGAGTCCTCTTCCAATTATCAGAAAGTTTTGCTATAAACAATTGAATCAGGTCTTAAAATAAAGATACACAGATGATTCATAGGGAAGTCAGTAGGAATATCTGTGTTAACTGCATAACTGAGCGAATTACAAAATAAGATACAAATTAATGTAACATTAAATACATCCTAGGTACTTGACAAGGAAGCCTAAATAGACTAGCATTTATTAATTCCTTTTTAAAAAAAAAAAACTAAAACAAGAGTTTCCTACTTAAATACTGAAATTTCAGTCCTGGCTTAATTCCTCTTGGCCTTATATTTGCAATACAAATTAGCATTAATGGGATTTTTCCTTGGTGTTTTAAGGGATGTCATCATGAAGCGGGTGTCTTGTTCCCCAAGACCTACCTTTATGCCATAACAAAAGCAGAATAGTTAACAGAAAAGTTTGGTGTACTCCTTACTTTAGTAGAAGATTCTGACAACAAGACTCTTCACAGTGATCCAGCTGCCATGTTTCTGACATCAAGGCTGATATATAAGTACACAGCTACAAAGTACAAAAATCACTGAGATATTGGCAAAGGGAAATAAAGTTAAGAACTCATCAACCATTTCCAAAGAGTAGTCTTTCTATATCTAAAGAATATTGACAGCAGATGTAACACACCAATCATTGCCTTTATCACCTTCAATAGGTAGAGGAAAATTTGCAAAGAAAGGCTCCTTTGTGATTTTAAATCAGGGTTCTAAATTGCATGGAAAGCCTTTGTGGGTAAGAGGAGCATCTCAGCAGTCTTTTACACATGAAGAATGGTGAAAAGGATTACAGAAGACAGACAGAGCTGACATGCTTATCATTGCTTCCTCCCAAGTGTTTAAAGAAAGTTTGGCAAATATTTGAAGATGGTTATTTACCAGAAGATGGTTATCTATGTGGACTAGAATTAACTCCTTGGTAAGGTTCATACTTCAGGATAAACAAAATCTTGCTGAGTAAATCATAATGTCTGATTTATATACAGAATGTCAAAGTCACGTTAGGGCTAAGTGTGATGTGTAACCCCAAACGTTCATTTTAAAGGTCTTGTACTTTACAAAGGAGACCTTAGATAAACTGAGGTAGAATAAGTGTTGGGAGACAGGGAGATATTTAATGCTAAAAATATACTTATTTCAGTCATGATTTTTAAAAATGAGAGAGCTGTGTAGAGCTACTCTAAAAATGGCATGGCATGTACATAAGACAACAGCCAGTTATTATCCATTCTTAGATATGCAATACGTTTATCAATATTTGAAGAACATTACAGAACCTTATGGTTTCATGATCACCTGTTAATGGGAAGACACATTGGGAAAGAACCCTGCTTTTTTGTTCCACTATATCACATTGGTAGAGCCCAGGAATTTAACATAACTTCACGTTTTACACAACACTACCTAAATCAGTTGGAGATGAAGGAGGGAATCAAGTCCCTTTTTATGAGGCATATGTGTTTTTTTCTGAACCAAATCTACCAGTAGAACCTTCTTGCTTTCACTCATTGTCAGAGTTGAGCTTTTTTTTTTGGGGGGGGACAGGAAATAATCAATTATAATGAGGAACATAATTTGTAATCCTAGGATTTGTAGCAGGGGTCATATGTTATCTATATATTGCAATTCTGAATTGATCAAGAACACCTCTCTTAAGTAGGAACGTTAAAAAATGGAAAGGATTGTAGAATGACTGCAAGAAGGCTTTGCTATGTGTTCACAGTTTAAAGGAAATCAATGGATTAAATAGGATCAAAATCTTAAAATAAGGGGGAGTCACAATGTTAAGCCAAGGGGAAGCTCGTTGCTGCCCTACAGCTGCATCACAAATCTGTGTTTGCACAATTATTTGATACAATTTTCCAGTAGATTAAGTGCATCAAGTCCCACAAAGGACCAGCCCATCTAATCAATTCTTTCATTTTTTTACAATATAAATCAAAATATTTTAAACTCCAAATTACTTCCTCACACATTCACAGCGAATTCCATGATATACAGCACCACACATTTATAAGAGAATGTATTGTGATATACCGATACAGCTGACAAGATATAAACAGCCAATGTGGCACTGAGCAGAGGAGGAGGAGGAGGAGAAAACCAAGATTAATTGTAAGCCAGTAGCAACCATAAGCATGGTTTGTCCTAATTCTAATGATGTTTCTGAATATTTCTCTGACACAGTGCTGACATGAAGTGTTATTAGAAACACGGAACTTCTAGCTAATAAATTCTAGCTAATAAAATAATGTATAATGGCAATCTTATCTCACAAGAAACGTCTTTTCTGTGGTTCCCTTTTATTTTGAGACCAACCCCTTGCATTGAAAAAAATCTAACATCCATTACATCATTGCACATTTTTTGTTCAATAAAACAAATATTTATCCATTCTGGAAATATGAAAGAATCCTTCTATAAAATCCAAACTTTATTTTATAATTTGTGCTGTATTTTTCAAAAGTCAAATCTATGAACAATGTTTTGTTTCTGGACACTGAGAATTCAGAATAGCCTGCTAATGATTGCTTTCCTCTCTTTCCCTTCATCTTAACTGGTTACAATGCCAGGGCAGGAGATGCAAAGAAAAGTATGCATGTATAAAATTGAAGAACGATAAACTGACAACAGCCTTATTTATGATATCCAATAGTGCTGGGTGACAATCCTACTAGTCAGAAGACAAAAGATTTATTCATTTTATCAGAATAAATCCAAAACAGATTTTTAGTACATGGGAGATTTGCCTCAAGCAATCATATCCTTCATATAATTATGAAACTGGAACCCAACACTTTTTTATACTTCTTTATAAAGAAGTTGCCCTACCTTTCTGAGGCACTGACTCAAAATTTTGTTATTCACGATTTACAGCATCTAAAGGAAGAGAATAACTTGCCGTGGGGGGATCCCTGTTTCAGCCTTTGTCACATTTAGCAGGAAGAGTAGTTCTGCCTTTATTCCACTTCCCTCTGAAGGACAGAAGGTGACCATGGATACCAAACTCCAACCAATTCAAAGTGAACTCAGGGACCCAGCAAATGGGAATAAAGTAACTAATATTTAAGATCTTGTTTGCTACTATCAGCAGAGAAAACTGGGCAATTTCACTCATTCCTTTTTCTCTAAAAGGTGTCTTTAACACAGGGCTAAAAACTTGCAACCTGTAAAGTCAAATTCAACTCATCACACGTGTAATCTCGCTTGCTAAAACATCCCAGGCAGGCAACAATAGGAAATGGGTTTATTAAATGGTTGGCTTACTAAAACACAAAATTTACAATATTTGCTCTGTGTATTCTTGTGATGATACTGTATACTCAGAGCAACTGTCAATCTGACTGAGTGTCTGTCTTTCATTTATACCCATTAATGACATATAATCTTTGGAAATATGCTAGCTTCACTACAAAATATCAAGAGTTGACATTTAACCCTGACATTTTCAAATGTAAAGCAAGTTCTGTTTGACGGGATTTTTTTTTCTTATTTTTTACTAATTAACTTGAGAATGAACCATCAGTTGCTAGGCCCTAAAAGCAAGAAGCCTAACTAAAAATGACTGAAACCTCAGGGATAAGAATGGAAGCCACAAAAAAAACAGAACAGCCACAATAACTAGCAAACTTGAAATGAGTATACAAATAAAGTGCATAATGATGCATAGATCTTTAATGTAGAATAAGCGCACCTGTATCATTAATGATTAGCAGAAATAAAGAGTTCTGCTAACATGTATCCAGATAACGTTTGGGCCAACATTGTCATGATTTAGTGACATGAGTTTTGCCACAAAAAACACGTTGGGTGATTGCACTGATATATACAAAACTGGCTATTTCAGGCTTACAGATTTGATGTCCAGCATCAGCCTTTCGATCATTGCAGGATTAGTTTGACAATTATCTTAAAAAGTAAGATAAGAAGTGTTATCCATCAGCTTAGGTGCTATATTGCAATAGAATAAAAATGATTAATGCTGTCAATGCTATTCTCTGTGCTTTTACAGAGAAGAGATCCCCTTAGTGTAAAAAAATGGTTTCAGCTCAGATTCAGTTTAATCGTGAAGGCTGTTTCAATGGCATGACAACATCAAGATATCCACTCCAAGGCATTTTCAAACTGAAACCACAGCATTATGGCAATACCAGAAATAAAATCTGTTTGTTTAAAAAAAAAAATCTAAGTACACAGAATTTACTCCAGTTCTGACACCTTTTTAATAGAAATCACTTGTTTAGGAAACAAATAGCACTTTTGTAATTTTTTACAATGTTTCTTACCTTGATCTTATTTTAAGTAACACTAGGAAGACCTCAATATCTTTTTTCTTTTTTTAATTTAAAAAAAGTTATTTTTCCCCAGATACAAAGATTTGCCCTTGCATAAAAAACAGTGCCCAAAACGATGACACACGGACTCACAAAGACTCACTGTATCTCACTGACACTATTACTTCTAATCTATACCATGCAAGGTCCCATCTACCTTTTTATTGGACTGTCAGCCTGAAAAAAAGAGTTTTTCTATTCCTTATATTTGTAACCAAAAGAGAAAGGAACAAAGGAAACAGGCATTTTACCTATTTGGGCAATACATTAGGGACATGTGCTGTGCTGTTTGGGATACTGCTTTTGCTGGACAAATGTACCAAAAAGAGAAAAAAAATTCTTTTCACTCATGGCCTGCTTTACAAAAATGCAGGCTGATCATGTTAGTCTCCTTCCAAGCTACCTCAGTAAAAGCTTCCTTCTTAACGTAGCAACTAAATCAACAATGCATTTCATTTGCATTTGAATATATTTTCTGAATACATTAAGAGAGAGAAAGAAGGGGGTGGGGGGTGGGGGGACAACCCAAAGTTGCCAGTCTTGTAATCTTCAGCCTTTTGGATACTTCCTGAAAAATCCTTTGTTGTGTTTTCTGTAAAAACAGTTGTAAATACTGCTTACTGGATAAGTTTTTCTCCCCTTCCCCATCCCCTTTTAGGATACTAGGATTTGTTAATTCTTATTTTTGCATTTTTGGTTTAGTAATATGGACAATTTAGAAACAGGAAAAGCTCACAGGCTCTTTGGATTTGAAGTTCCCCTAGCTAAACAAAAACTGGTCTATAGATAAGGTCTGAAACCTGCTCCTCCCTGCTCCCTGCCCCCAAATAAAAATAAAAAAACAAACCTATAGTGGCTGTGGAGGCTGCTGCAGGCACACTCTGGTGTAAAATATAGAGAGTAAATATCTTATTTAACTTGGCATGGTGCTGGCTAAGAACCTCCAGCTGGCACTATTCATGTAACATGGTCCAAACTTTGCACGTACACACAGAATAAGAAGGATCAATTGGCAAACTTAGTGCCGCCCGGCACGAGCATCTTCGCACTCTTTCTGGAACTAAAGAGTTTCTTGTACTTTCCAGAAGAAATCCATTTCCTTTTCTAGAGGGTCTCTTATGTTCTTCTGCTTTGCTGCCATCTCCTCTGGCTCCTTCTTATTGTGCTCTGTTATTTAGTCTCATTGCCCTTCTTACAGTTCACCATGCAGCTCTGGGAGGGGGAAGATGCTGGGGTGGAGGAGGTGGCAGCTGTCACATTACTGGCGGAGTCCATGCCATTGGAGATGGCTGCTGAACTGCCTTCAGAGTTTATGGATTTGGAAAGGTTGATGCCTTGGATGAGGTGAATTAACTGTTTTACCTTCTCCAGTGAACTGTGCATTTCCTTCTGTTTTGCCAGGATTGTGTTCTTCATTTCCATACATTTCTGAAGTGAATCAGAACATAAATCTTAGTGAGTACACTGATGAAAAAGCCTGCACTAGTACAAAAAAAGAAAGCCAAATGTGGAAGTGGTATGCAGAACTAACTGCATTTAGCTCAAACGGACTTACATTACAGAAAGATCTTTAAAAAAAACATTTTTGTTTGTATGTGGCTCTGTGTACATTTGATTTAAAGCTATGTTTATGCAGCACTATAGATATCAATAGAAAAAATACCATATTTAGTAATGTGAAATAATCAATCCTGGAATCTCAATTTTAAAAAGCAAGATGAACACTGAATTCTTCCCTTTGAATGGCTGAAATTTCTTTCTATCTATCGATGGCATATTTCTGATTTACCATATACACACCTTGATCCCACAGGAACAATCTCTGCAAGAAAATAAATTTCTATACAAAAGCTGCAAAGGTAGTATATGATTCATATTTCTATATTATGTCTAATCATTAGATGAACAGCTATCTGTTTTGGAGGGAAGAAGAGGTACAATCTAAATTTGGGTGGCTAGTACAAACATATTTTGTAGTATATCTCTGATTTAGAACATAAACTGATTTATTTCTCACAAGTTTCATGGAAAGGGAAATAACAAAACTGAAGACTTGGGCTGCTAGCAACTGCAAACAGATTCTATCTATCTGTCTGTCTATCTATCTATCTATCTATCTATCTATCTATCTATCTATCTATCTATCTATCATCTATCATCAAACTCATTGTAATTGCCTATCCCCTGTACCAGAACCCTGGGCATCTCACAGAATTTAAACATTTTAGCTTCAGACCATTGGAAGACTTGAAAAATCAGGTACAGCCTGTCATGAAGAAAATCTATGTGAATGCTAGGAGTCAACAATGACTTGATGGTACATAACTAATCCATTAATTTAACCAGAGTCTAATCAAGGTTCTTGTATGTGAAACCAATGTGTTTTCTTGAAATGGACTTCAAGATATTTTAAAATAATACAGACTATGATTTTCTTTGAGCCTATGAACTTCTTGTTAGCTAAATACATATCTTGCCTCTTCTCCAGGAACTGAAAGCAGCTTACATGAATTTTCCCTTTCATTTAGTATACAATGGTTTTCACTTGCACAATTAAGAGATTTAATATAGATAAAAACTGAAACTGAAAAACGTAAAACAGAATTTGAAACTGAATTGTATACAAATAATGAACGTGTTTGTTGAAATGTATAAATTTGGCTGAGTTTGAAAGAAAATAACAAATTAAAAGATGTGAGTTACCGAACACCCAAAATGTGATCAGGTTTGAAATGAGGGATCCTTGGTGTTCTCTAAGTTTTGTGTTCTTGCAGACATTTCATTACCCGAACTAGGTAACATCATCCATGCTAGTAGGGAGTGGGGGTTTGCTGTCATTTATTATTCTAGTGACTTGTCCTGTCAGTATTGGTAGGAGTGGTCTTGGTGAGGTTTTGGTTGGGCTGTTTAGTGTTAGCTTGTTTGGCAGTTCCTTGTTTGGGTTATTGCTCAGAGAGCATCAAGGACTCTTCATCTCTAGATTGATATGGGATAAAAATGAATAAACCCTCTTTTCATGGTTCTTAGTGAAAAGAAAGGTAGTACAAATAAATGACCACCTGGCAACGGTTAATACTTACTGTTATAGAATTGCTGAGTTGTTTGACTTTCTGTTCTAATTGTTCTCTTTCCTGCTTTAAATCTGAACTCCATTTTAGTAATTTCTGTTTTTCTTCTTCTTTTGCTGCGGAAGAGAGATTATTATTTGTACTATATAAATGTGCACTCTTATCGTTTTTTACACTGGACTACAAGCATTAAATGGTGGTGAGTGTGATGCTGCATTATTCCTGATATTGCAGACCGATTCACTAAAAAGATAATCCCAAATTGTCCTGCTAATTTGATTACTAGGGTTATCAAGCATTTGGTTATTGATTTGATTATTTTTATTTAATAACTGAATAGAACAAACATTCTGGTCATTTTTCAAAAAAAAAAAATCAAACCAAGGATTACTTAACTTACCTGTTTTGTATGCAATATATGAATGAACAATTGCTAAAGTCCCTGGCCATGGAATTGCTTCTTCTTTCTTAAGCATCTGCAAGAAAGGAGGGTGGACATTTGGCCGTCATAGTCTACTTCTAGGGAAGATTTAATATAGCACCTCAAACCATTTTCAATATGTACATTCATAGTTGTCTTCTTAGAATTGTTGTATAAAATTAAACAACTTTAATTTCTTATAGGATTTATTTCTAGGCCCAAGACAAGTAGTTGGATTGGGATGGCCGGAAGTTGAGGGTTCACTAAAGAAAAGAAATGAGCAAGGGTACCTGTAAGCACTAAAAGCATCTGGTTGCATAGTGGATGTAAATTCTGCGAAAGAATGCACAATTCACAAACTAAATAAATGTACTAAAATGATCTATTATTGTGTTTTGAAGAAAATAAAGGGATAGAAGATATAGTCTTGCTGCTATGAAGTTGTTAAAGAAGCTTAGATTATTGCCACTGCCCCTAAATAAAGACACATATTTTAAATACTTTGAATTATAAAACAGTCCGAAAGTAACAAAACAGTAACAGGTGGGCAGGAATTGTGTTAGTAAACATTAACCCCTAAGCGTGATAGTGAAAAGCATGCTTTGTATGACTCAACAACTGCTCTGCCAAGGAAGATAGTTTTTCCCCAAAAAACAAGTAAATAAATGCAACTGGGAGTATTGGTTAAATTTCTTAATAAAGCATTTAGGTGGAAAAAGACATCAACATTCTCCCCAAGCTAGTAATCATTTCATTTACCACATGCAAAAAAACTCCTCCACAGGCTTCTGGAAAAGGCCTTAAATAAAACACTCTTTTGTATTTTACCTCCCACAAAAGAGGCCAGCTAAATCACAGCCTCAGCAATTTCCAGTGAATCTAGAAATCTTTCCTGCTGTGAATTATATAACAACCAAACTGGAATGAAAAGGCAACATATCTGATCTTACATTTTCAGTAAAGAGGACACTGACTTTCTGACTCACAAACTGCCGTTTTAAGTAGCTCAAATACCAAATGCACTGGATTTTCAGAAAGTAAGTAGCATTACAATATATAAAAATGCCTTTTGTCAGGGCACTACATCTGACCCCTGTCCTCATCACATCCTGTGGAAAATAATTTGGCAGTCATTCAGGGAAGGGTGGCTTTCATTGCTGTGATACCAGCTTTTGGAAAACCATCTCCCTAGCCATAAAGCAAGGAATTACCTCACAACATATTTTTTTCATTTAATAGTTGCTTGTATTTTTAAAATCTACTATTATTTGTTATGTTTACTGAGTTTTATGCTATTGTGTACATATTTTAACCTGCGTATATTGCCTGGATGTTTAGTGCACACAGACACTATTAAAATTTATAAATGAATTGCGATGCATTTCTTAAACTGAAGTAGCAAATAGAGAAGGGAGTTTAGACACATCTGGATATCACAATCACTCTTTATTAATCTTCTTTATCCCATAATAGGATTTATATTTGCTTGCAACTATTTCTCTGCAAAGCCAAATACCATATGAAAGACGGGAAAAACAAAACAAAATCGAGAAATGTTTGGGGAAGTATTGGACATTTTGGTATGTGCATCTCCCATAAATGATCTTTGTTGTTAGATTATTGGTATGTTTGATTATATAGTTTTCCTACTGGCTTGAAAATAATGGATTTTATGACATAAAAATGAAAATATTAATTTGGGTGGGCAGGGGAGAAACACTTTTGGACAATGATGCAAAAGATAATTTATAGGTAAAAAAAACAGATTTGATCAATGTTTCTGACTTTGCCTTTGAGAACTAACCACAGTACTTATGTTATGACATAACAATGGCAGAAAAATACCCTATAATGTAGAAAACAGAGGCAAAATTCATTCAATTTAGCAATGCCTACTGATTTGTAGATAAGCTATGTATTATAGGCCAGTTCCTCTTACTCTACGTAAATCAAATGAAAACTTGTTTTTATCTGCTACAGACAACCTTCTTTGGTGCCTACTCTTTTGTGTGAAAGAACAATACCTGGTCTTGACATTTGGGGCAAATCCACATGCCCTTAGGAATTGTTTTCAGAGGTGGGTCTAGACAGTCCAAGTGATATACACGTGAACATGTATCACACATAAGTAGCTGGCCACTTTTCCTGCATACACTGCAAAAATCTTCATGGATATCACCCTATAAAAAAAGGAAAACAGGGAGAAAGGTTTTTTTAAAAAATATTTTCAATCTACATTAAATACATTAAATGAAAATAAAGTTTATGCATGAGAGAATCCTATATAAGACAGAAAACTACCCAAAGTATAATTTGTTCCATTTTCACCATAAAAATTATTAAGAAAATCTGTTACATCACTTAAGATACACCACATTTTCTAGTAGACTTGTAAAGCAAGAACATTATTTCTTTTGTTGCTAAGTAAATAAATTTAGCGTCAGGGTGAAATTCCATCAACTACAATTTTAAAGTATTGTAGTAGCAGTACATCAATGTAATATTAGTACCCGGATGATACTATTAATACTACTACAAAAATATTTCTTTTTTAAAGAATGAGGGAATATGTAATTTGCATACTAGAAGAATACATTTGCATTCATCCAATATGTTAGTTGCCTTCTCCTTCTTCAACCCTCCTCTGTTCTTCCATTATTTCTGACCCACCATCATCTGTTCACATCACATGCCCAAAGTACAGTTTGAGTGTTTCTGCTTGCTGGTTACTATAGAGAGTTGTTTTTATTTGGTCTGAGAGTGTTTGGCATTGTTGAAAGAACAACTATATATCTGTTGGTGTTTCCCACTGTTGTATTTATTTTAATTCATTAAAATAGCACATTACAATGTTGGCTTCTGACTTAAAAATATACTGCAGCAAAGTGGTACAAAGAGTACATGGTGATGTCAGTGTAACTCATTTAGAGCAGTTGCCATCAATCTTTTGGGCACCAGGATCTGTGGAGAAAGGTTTTTCTGTGGACTAGAGGGGGGTATGGTTTTGTGTGCTGCCTGAATCCCATGGATGGGGCTTCGCATGTTTGCATGGCCCATTTTTTGGCATGCCACGGACCAATGGCAGTCTATGGACCAGGGATTGGGGGCCTCTGATGTAGAGAAGCCATTTTATATAGTCACACAGGTAAGATTTTTGATGGAGGGGAACAAAATGACAATATTTCCGCTAAGTAGTATGTTAAACTGGATGGATGTGATCTGAAATAAGATGATAAGATCTGAATTATTTGAATTTGAATTATCTGAAATACAACTATATATAACTGGCTACAGAACAATGGCAAAAACATAGTGGACTGCAATATTGACTTAACTTATGAGGGTAAGCATAATTTAATTCTAATTTTTACCCCAGCCTTTCCTGTGAGAATTGTAGACAATCTAATAATCTAATAACAGAATATATTAAGTGCTCTGGCTTCACTTACATCAATATTCTGAAAATCAAATGTTTTCAGTTTCTACTTAAAGTATGGGACTTCCTTTTTCTCTTTTTGGCAGTCCTGTACATATCCTCCAACTTTTGAAGCAGAAGGGTTTTCATAAGACTGCAAAGGGAAAGGGAATCTATTCTACCCCTAAACTCATTTGCCTGAAGGTGTGTTTATGAATTCAGTCAAAGGACAGATCTATCTGTTTCTAGTTTAATTGATCTGAGACTTCTATGATAAATACATCTCAGCTGAAAAATGTGAAGCTGTTAGAGTTACTGATTTTGTGTTAATTGACCTTTACATCACAGACATTTTCATTTTAGCATATTGTACTAATAAAGTACAATAAAGATAAAGATTGAAAGAAGTCAAAGTAACAAGATCAGAAGAAGAAAAGATATTACTATAATATTCTTTTTGATGAGCTGAAGGCAATTCTGAAAAGTTGTTACAACTGAATCCCACTTTCTAAAACTCTTCAAATTTAGAAGTAAATAGTAAGATCTGTAAAAGTAGCCTATTCTCTCTAAAATCTGATATTCCGTAGGAACTTGAAGAGAGGTAAATAAGATGATCTACACTTGCAAACTGGTTCTGAATTATCTAAGTTATTTCACGTTAGCCTTAAAACAACGGTAAGCTACCTTTATTATGAGTAATGTATTAAATAATGACAGAATATCAACCATTTGGGAGATGGTATTACTCCCAAGTACTGGCTAATGCTTAAACTTTCTAACTGCATGAAAATCAATGCTTCATACTCTGGAGGTAACATCATTAATTTCCAGCATGAGTATGCTATCTTGACATATGAATTATCCTTGATGGTTCCACAAGTACAATATATCAAATGAGTGATGACTTCCTAGGGCTCAATTTAAGGAAGAAATATTCAGGGTGAGAGTTTCAAAGTTTAAAAAAACCTCTCAGGCCCATTCCTGATCTCCTCCAATCCCAATTTTAGCCGATTGAGCACAATTGAGCCCAAAATTTCCATTGCTAAGCACAACAGTTGTTATGCGAGTTTTGTCCCATTTTACAACTTTTCTTGCCACATTTGTTAAGTGACTCACTGCAGTTCTGGTGTGCCAGAATTTAATTTTATTTGAAGTAATGATAAAAGTGAGTTATATTTACTTTTTCCACATGTGAAATTTGCATTTATGTATATTTAAATTACAAAATGGACTACAAAATATAAATAGTATGTGATATTTGTTATATCCTATTCTCTATCAATATTATTGAAGTGAAGACCAAATATTTGTATGTTGAAATGTGTTAAAAATCAAGCTTCAGTAAAGTGTACTTATTTTTTCACATGACTATAAAACCTGCATTAGCTATTATTAGTACTATAAAGACATTATTGTATCACTTGAAGATTCAACACCACTTATAATGTAAATTTTTAGGACTCTAGTGGACAGTTACAATGCCTCCAGTCTGAAATGTGGTTAACAGAAGATGCAAACAGAACACACAAAACTGCTTTGTAAATACATAACAAACTCAGTCTAGGTGATGATGAAATAAAATAGGAACTGCATCGCTATAAAAAGTTCAAACTATTATCCAAAAACAATGGCAAAAAATTCACTGCTTTATTCAAAGCAGAAAATCTCAGGTAAGCATGCCATCTTTTCTTAATCTGTTACAATGTTAAGAAATATCATGTATGTATACATATAAGTCTTTATCAGATTTTCTTCTGTTTGTTCAAATTAATTTTCAGTATTGCCTTTTGGCAATTTAGAAGATTCCATCAATAATAACATTTGTTTAGACTTTCAACATGAAAAATATATTCTCTTTAGGATTCCATCTTAACTTTATCTTTTGTCCTATCTCATGATGCAGAGAATATGTCATTTAGTTGTTGACTTGGCTATTGCTGCTGCCACAGCAATGAAGATTTGTATGCTACAGAATTTCAAGCTGCTTATTTACTGAGTTAGATATACAGAAATATTCTCAAGACATATGATATAAAACGTAACTTATGCTTATTTAAGTGGCATATATCCATTATTTGGAATTTTGCAGCAACAAATAACTTATTTAAATTGGAAAAAACAAAGTAATAGAAAAGTAATGAAATCCGATTAAACATACGAATCCACAACTTCCAGTTCTAAGTTATTATCATGAGAACAAATGATAATAACTTAGAACTGGAAGTTGTGGATTCGTATGTTTAATATATCTATCTATCTATCTATCTATCTATCTATCTATCTATCTATCTATCTATCTATCTATCTATCTATATCTATCAGTGAAGGGTTAGAACAATTTTTACACAACAAAGCTATATCAAACAAAGGACCAATTTTACAGAACGCTCTGTACCACTGAAGGCTAAAGTAAGAGAGCAGAATCCATTATCCAGGAGTCTGTAAGGCACAAGATGTTGCCAACAGCCATTGAAACTACATGATTTGGTGAAGCCTGAGGAATTAATTCATCCCATTCCTGATGAATAATACTTATCATGATTTTATGATCTGAATATGACCAAAGAACCTTGATTTCTTTCCTGCCACTCCACTGCTAAAACATGCACACCAATGCATCAATCTCTCTGTGCATCTGAAAAGATGAACAGAGGGGAAATATCCTACAGATACTAGGACAGTATAGAATCCATCCACTCTAGGAAATGTGGCAAGGAGAGGGAAATAGTTATAGACTATGCAGAGTCCAGAAGAGGAGTTTTGGTGCAATTTAAAGTATTTCTTAAGAAAATGACTTCTGGAGCTTCTGCGCAGTAGCTTTGCTTCAAATGGTGTATAATTCAGCAAGAATTACTTACGTCCATGGAGCTGGGGCTGGGTAAGGATACAGGCTGAACAGTTGCAGGGAAAGTAAATGTCTCTGTCTTTTCATTTTCAGGGGAATCAGGATGACTGGACAGAGGGGATGTGGGGGTGAGAGCCCCAAATCCCAGCACAGTGTTGTATTTAGGTGGACGACCTACATATTAACAGAAGGAAACAAAAAGGGGAGGAAAATAATCTTACATACCTTTTGACATTGCTCCTCATTGGCTAGCATGAAAAAGGAAGCGATGAGGTACAGAGAGGTAGTTAGTATAATAGTCACAAGTGAAAGGAAGCCAAGATTCTCACATTAATTTTAAGACATTTACAAGAATAATTTCAAAAAGGATACTATGAGAAAAAACCCTGCAGTTTCTCAGAAAGGTAAAAGTTGCTACTCCTAACAATGGTATGTCATTTCAGTCTTAATGTTTTGAGTGTTCTATCTTTCCTTCCATATCAAGCCCCCAATTGACTTCTACCAAAAGTTGCCATGATCCATTACCCCTTAGATTGACTGAAATATCTTCATAATCCTTAAAACAGTACCTAGTAATACTTCATACATTTTCTAAGTCTCATTTCCTCTTTTTCTTAGAAATCTGAAATACTGAGATACCATTTGGAGGCTATCCATAACATTTTCATTTAGGCAATGATATTTATATTAGATCTGGAAAATATTTTGGTTTATTAAGGAATATTTTTAAAAATTATACAGCATTGAATCTAGACCAATCATAAATGTAAAGAGCACTTTTTTATTCATAAAATAACTATGACATAAAATTGCCTAGTAAATTATTATTCTAAAGTGAACTGTTATTCTAATTGAAAATATAACCCTATAGTTTTTTTTATAATAGTTTTCTGATGATTGATAAACAAAATTACAGACAAAAGACGGAAGCATGGAATTAAGCATTCATAGGTAACTTTTTAAAATTAAGCTGTACCAAACAGGTAGAGTGGTAGAAACAAATATAAAGGTTTCTTTTATATGATCAAGAACAAAAAGCCAAAAGCAATGGGAAAAATATCAATTCTACTTTACTTATAATGACATATTTTGGAAAAGAAAAAAAATTTCACAGTGGAACCTGCAATTGACTTTGAAACCTTTTAATCACTTATTTTCATATATTCAGTACATTCAAGTACACTATTAGAAGCACAATATCTCAAGTTCATCAATACACATTTTAATTACAAAATATTGTTTTAAAATTACAACTTGTATTTCAAGTTATCAATTTTATTTTTAAATAAGCTCAGTAGCAAAGGAATTATTAAAAAGCATTAACAGAATCAAATGTTATTTGATATTACATAATGCTCACTCAGCTCTATTGTGTAACTAATAAAGCACCCATCACACTGGATTACACTGGATTACATCAGCAGTATTTTATATCCAAAACAAAATCTAAATGCTTGAAGAAGCTTTTTCGGGCAAATTATCTTTTGAATTTTATAAATTCAAATTGGGAATGAGAATAACAAATATCTGGGAGGTAGCTACTTTCATGCTCACTCTTAACTCCTGTATTGAACCTGCCTACACAGGAAATCAGTCTTTAAAGAAAAGAGTTTGGGGTTTTAACTGTCAGAATGGGAGTAGTTTGTCTCATAAAGTAAAGGTATTAAAAAAAATATCTGCCAACACTGAAATGCCATTGTAAAAATTTATAATTATCCCTGTACCTGAAATACTGTGTATAGTTCTAATTATTATATTTGAAAAAGGTTATAATAAAAGTGGGAAAAGTATAGAAAAGGACAACTAAAATTATCAAGATGCTCAAGCACCTTTCTTCTTTGAAAAAAGTATAATATTTCAATTATTTTTAGCTCAGAATAAGGTAACTAAAGAGTGATATGACTGAGATGCATACAATCATGCTTGGCATAGAAAAATAAGGTATTTTTTTCTTTTTCTCAAAACTGGGAAACTTTTAGACTTAAGACACCAGAAATTGATTCCACTTTCTGTTTAGCATGATTACATCATCACTCATCTCAATTTTCATTTTTCTTTATGACCATATGAGACAATTTATTCACCAAATTATTCCATTATTCACCGTTTTCATAAATCCTCTCGACCTTGTTTTCTGTGGTTCCTTATATTAACCTCTTATTTTTTGCTAAATCCTTTATTTCTTCTTTGGTTCAATGCTATTTCTACTTTTTGCCTTTATTAAGAATTATAACCTTGGCTTTGACTAGAGTTGTTCTAATGCACATGTTATGTCATATGTATGTAATTATTTTAACAAGGAAACAAAAATACTGTCCTTCATAGAGCATGAGAGCTTTATTTTTTTCAGTTTTGTATTATTTTTTTTAAACGACTTATTGGTATTTGTGTTTGTGCTGTTAAGTATTGTGCTGTTAAATATATCAAGGTTTAGCAAATATCTATAGTATTTATATCTTTTTCCTATGCTGGGTATTTTGACTAAACAATGATTTGTAGGAAATATTGCTGCAATTCCTAAAGGTCAGCTAAGGAAATTTACAATGGACAAAAAGTACTTCTTCATACAGTCCAAAATTAATCTATGGAATTCATTATCAAAATATACAGTTAAGGATGCTAACTTGGGTAGTGTGAAAACAACTACTGTATTAATTTTGAAAATTCTACACTACATCTGTGTAAGGTAAAGGATACCCCCAAATATTAATTGAAAAAGAATAGCAGGAGGGGGGAATGTCTCCATATTCTTTTATGTGACTACTATGGAAGCATGTAGGTGGCCACTGTGAGAAACAAAATCCTAGATTATGACGGGACTTGTCAGAAAGCAGAAAAGCTATTCTTCTGTTTATATGATTATTTAACGTATTTGATTCACATATCATCCCTTCTCTTAATTAGAAATTTACCTCGTTTACGTGTCCCAGGATGCATTGTGCTGTTCAGATATGTGACCGCGCTCTTCTTGCGCTTTGTAAAAAATAGGAACAAAGTAATAAAGACTTTTTGTTAATTGAAATCTATAGAATCACTGATGCATATCCATATGTAACATAAACAAACATGCTTCACTACTAAAAATCATTTCTAGATTTGAGCAAGCTTTCAGTATTTTAAAGAATGCATTCATCATTGTTGTTAACTAGAACACCTACTCCAGAGAACTTGAACTTTCATGAAATCACCGACAGGCCATAACAGACCTTTTTCCACTAGCAACAAGACAATGATTTGATGCTAAATCTTCATCATTCAACAACTAGTCTATAACTTCTAGAAATATATCAGAGCAACTCAGGACTGTCTACATAGTTTTCTAGTGTCTTTGAGGGTGGGTATAGTTGAACTATTAGGCAAATGCTGTGGGTCATGGAAGGGCAATTGAGTCCTGGCAAGCAGAGCAACCCAAAACCACCCTGCTCCTCGCAGATGCAGTAAGGACAGCCATCATTCCTAGAAGTCATTTGCTAAACAGGCTCTTTTCAATCAGATTCTATTTCTAATGTATAAATAAGAGATTGCTACCTCAGGCTCAAAAACAGCTCCACTGTAAACTGGATTTGCTGTGGTTCTTCGTTTTCTTTCTTGTCTTTTACTTTGTATTTCTTGAGGAAAGAAATAATTTGGTTAGAAAATAAAAGCATTTCCAAGCACACAAGATTTTGTTTTAGAGTCTGAGAAACCAGGAGTCAGAATCTATCATTTCTGATCATCCTTGCACAAAGATAATCCAAAAGAAACAGCTGTATTACATAAAAATAGATTGAAAATATATCAGTACATGACACCAATTCAACTTAAAAGATTACAGCCCACATCTTCAGAAATCTAATTTTATATTTTTTATCAACTAATGAATCAAGAGAAATTTTCAAGTGATAATTAGTGCAAGATTCATTATAGTGTATGAATTTTTACCATGAATATTGCAGATTAATGATGACAAAAAGCATTAAAGTCAAAATCAACAGCTGCAGAGAAATGTAAAGACCTATTTAGTTGCTCAATGTATATTGCAACTCTTTTCCATGCTGTAAGTCTGTGACAGGTTACAAATCTATAAGGATTACTTTTTTAAAAAAAGTGCAAACACGTTCATAGAAAAATGCATCAATATATATATATATACGTATATAAACACTATCATTTAAGAGTAAATGAAATTATTTGTTAAAATATTTAATAAGTCTTAAAGAAACCCCTTTTATCAAACATATCTAAAACCTGATTAAGATTTAGTTATTAAATCAGTTTTTTAAAAATATATGTTGCATGCCAAAAGATAATAACTTTCTATTTTTAATCATGAGAAAATACATTTTATCATGTTTGAGATTTTCTTAGAATATGTTAAGCACTAGTTCTTTCTAGGTAGTATAAAACTTTTATTTTGTCTACACTCAAACTAAATCCCAAACATTTCTTTGAAAATAAACCCAATAATGTGAAATGAAACTTAACAGGTCTTGATTTTAAAAAAAGCAATGAAAAGGCTTGATTATCTTTTTACCTTCCAGATGATCATGCGTAACAAGTCCAAGAGAAACCATAAAGGCAAGTTTCTGAATTAAGAGAAACAAAAAATTGAAATCACACAGTATTACAGAAAATTAAATTAGCTAACAGTCATTTCTTAATACAAATGATTCAACAATATGCATCAACTCTTAAGTAATTTGGGACTCAGTGGTTTTGGCTGAGTTGTTTTTTCAAGATAGGTCTGGACAATTATCTTCTTCAATCTTTCTTTCTAATCATGAATTTGATTCTACCAGCTTTCAACTAAATCATAGTCTTCCAACATTCTAATTATTCTAACTTGTGTCCCACACTTTGTGTATTTGTGTAATGAAGCTGGAATACTTGGTCATACAACTTGATCTATTCCTTCTGGTATTTACATGCTCATTTTTAATACCACTACACTCTGCACTTCCTTACCAGCATCATACTATTTTCAATTATGTCCTCTCCTTCCCTATAGGATCCAGTCCTCCTGACCAAGGTCTCTTTCAAACTTATCCTCCCAGTTCTTATAACATGCAGCCTATCTTTTTGCCAGGAATCTGAAATAATGCATTCTAATATCAAAGAAACAGAAGTTTTCTCGTTGGTACCTAATCAGTATACTTAATTGTTCCTTTGGAGAATTCTCTTTCTACGCTATGTCCTTTTATAGGAAAGAAGGAAGAGAACACAAACTGAGCCCCAAGTAATGTTACTTTCCTATCCAGTGCTTGCAGTGATTCAAGATTGTATTTGGCTATGTATTTGTTCCCAAACAGATCAGAGGGAAGGGATATTTATCAATGGATTGGGAAGCTTTTTGTCACATTCCAAATGTGTGCCCAGAAAAGCATCACACTCCTCTTGACAGACTGGCTGGTTAACAGAGTACCACCACCATTTGTTTCCTGATCCCAGGGAAGAGGATGGCATCCTTCCTTTTGCAGAACCTGTAGCAACCCCTTCTTCAGTTCCTCAGATTTATGGTAGCTGCATTTCTTTCAATACAGAAATATAATAAACGGTGAAATTTTGGAATCTATTCTACAACTTTAAATTTTAAAAGCCAGATTGTTTTCCAATCCTCCCGTTTTGCTTTCTCTATTTTCCAGGGGGGTTCTTAATTCAGCTGTCTTTCCACAAGCACTTCCTGTGACCTATTTATGAACTCCCTATCTCCCCTGATAAGCTGGGAAGTGAAAATTTTATCTATAGTTCTTTCAACCTCTCTTCCGGGATGGTAATCTTTTTGCATTTGTAGCACTGGAGCTCTTGCCTTCAGAAAAGAAAACAAATATGGCACATCTCATACTGATCACAACAGTAATTTTCTGCCTTCCTATTCCTCTGATGAAAAAAAGAACAAACAACACACACCTCCTTGGTTCCAACACGCATCCTCCTTGGTTCCTATACAGGAATTCCCCCACCAATCTCCTGCCTGTCTGTTGCTGAGGAGCTGGCTTCCCCACAAACTTCCTCACAACTAGATCAACAGCAAGAAATGTCCAATCATGTCCAATTAGCAATCAGTAGACCAATGGACTATGAGAAAAAGAGTCAGCAGGAGCACCGAAGTGCTTTCAGAAGTCCAGTTGCCTTTTGAAAAGCAGCTTTGAAACAGCAATGACCTGGATGATTGAGAATCTCCACAGACAGTTAGCAGATGCAATCAATCACCAGCCTTTATCTTTTCTGGCTTTTTCTCTTTTATTCTGTCTCTCCTGTCTCTTCCCTATCTTTAGTCAAACTTAAATAGGCAAGCTCCTATTTATTTACTCAGTAAACTCACTCTCTAGGGAGCTGGCTTCCTTACATGTCATCTGAAGCTGCCCCAAATCACTCTCCGTAAAATATGTTACTATTCGAATTATACTATATTTTACATCCGTCTTGGGAATAAAGTAACAAGTAACACATTTCCCCAATTTATCCTAAGAAAAGCTGGGATAAAATGATATCTATAAAACAACATAAAATAATTTCAAAAATTAGAGTTAATATAAATGATAATGCTTTTTTAATTAATCAAAACTGTCACTATCAGAAATGTGTAGGAATTAACACCATAGTAGCATATAGTTCTTAAAATGTTGGGTTTGAATATGGTAATTTGAATCTTTGTGGAATTAAGTTCCTTAATAAAAGACATTCAAAATAACATAATTCCTGATAAAGCAGGAACACACATAGCCACATTGTTAATAGATTATTTTAAAGGTATTCCTTTAAAAGTATTCTTTTAAAGTCTTCAAGTCTATGTTTGCTTATTTATTTGTCACATGCAATATCCATCTTCCTTTCAGGAGCTCAAAATAATATACACAGTTCTCTTTTCTCCAATATTCCCCATGATAATCCTGTGAGATAGGCTAGACAAGATAATTACTAGGTCAAACTCAGTAAGAATCTGTCCCTGAGGGCAAAGTAGCACCAGTTTTACCCACACTACACAAATTCTCTGCGTTGTGAAGTATGCCTGGCAATTTCTCTCACTCTCTTACCCAGGGATACCGAGATACAACTGATGGATGCCATTTCCTGCTTTCCATGGTGACTATGGAACTGTCTATGGGACTTTGCATTACTAACCCAGGGCATACAGTTAGCATTACCACTGATTTTTCAGCCCTTTGAGTTAAGTAACATTTAGAAAATCCAATCATCGTAGGTAGGTCATATTTCTGGCAACTACCCTCCCTTGGAAGAATAGATATCCTATTAAAACAGTCCACTCCAAAAGATTTATGAAATTTGAGGAATTCCTCAAAATTCTGGGGAAGTTTCTAGCAGTTTGGATTGGTGATCATGTCAAAGGTCTTCATATAACTGTGAAACAAATGAAAAAAGACACCTCATCAACATCCCAAACATGAATCTAAGGTTATGGCAATTGAAGGGCAGTTCAAGAAAAAAAAAAAAATTGGCTGAAACACATTGTTGAAGTTGTGCAGGGAATTTGTAGTAGAGCATGGCAGTAACGATTAAATAATGGTGAAAATAGTAAAGAAAACTTATTTTATTAAGTCCATCATGTCCTCAACTAACTATCCACTGTTCCCTACCCCACCCCCAACTACAATAAAGCTTACTGTCATTTGCTCCTGTAATTCATTGAAGACCTGAGTGACACATTGGCTAGATATTTTAAAAATTGATTCTTTATACTAATAAAGAGTCAATTCAAAAACTCAAGAGTGCACACATTTCTTCAAACCACATCGACATCTGGTGAATTAGTATCTTTTCCAAGAAAAGTTTACAATATTTTTTCCTAACAATTGTGACATGATGTATCCCAAATTCTTCACAAAATTCCAGGATTTTTAAAATACAATTTATCAAAAAAACCTGGCATTTTAAAACTTTAACTCCCTTGCTGAAACCTTACTAATAATATTAAGAATATTCCACCACCATGGAATTATCAGAGACATGTCCAACACATATTTTTAACAGGTCTTCAAATATACTGCATATCCAATCTAGAAAAATAGATAACAACTACTTTTGAGATTTGCTGAGTTATCCCATACATGTGAAGAATGTTTTGATGAATTAATATTCTGTAAAGATTATGAGGCACATTTAACATCTTTTTAAAGTTGAGATGGCTGATTTCTTAAAATTGGAGTCTTTTATTTTTTATTCCAGATTTTTTAAAAATTCAATTTCTATATTATTCAATTGTTGGTTAACTTCTAAAAATAAATATTTTTGTTATAAGTTTAATATTTTATTTATACTTGCCATTTTAGTCTTTTTGGGCAGGTTGCATTCTTTTTATACTTCTCAGTTATAGAAATATGATTAATAATGAAATCCTTAATAATATGATCTTAACCCCATTTCAGCTAATATTTTCCAAAACTAAAATTAAACGTACAAGTACTTTCATCCACCATTTCTAAATAGGTATCAGTCCATAAAATCCTTCCTTCCTTCCCTTCCCTTCCTTCCCTAATCAACCAACCAACCATCCAACCAATCAACCAACCAAGCATAATATATATGTCACTTCAGAGAAAGTATTAGTATAATATTAAAAACAAAAATAAGTATCCTTTTTATAAAAAGATCAAATGTGAATCTCCTTCTCAATAAAATGCAAATAAATCTGGCTGCCGTTAATACTTGGAAATACACCTCAGTTCTGATTAAAAGTAGAACCTGCCAGGATTTAAAAGAAGCCAATAATAACTTCATGGTGGTAGCCATAGTATCTTAAGTATGGTGGCATACATTTTATTTTTATTTTTTTTAAAAAAGGTAATACATTTGCTCAATGCTACAATTAAAATTCTGCAAAATAAGAAGCCCCATTTTCATGTGTAATTAGAATTTCAAAGAAAGAACTTGGAGGCGGACCATTTTATTAAAATGTCATCAGAAGCTTATTGATTTGTTTAAAATATCTAGTTGGAATTAATACAGAGACATCTCTCTTAAATTTGTAAACTAATCTTGAAATTAAATTCATTTTCACCACATTTATTCTTCCCCATAAATTCATAAGTATTTTTAACTGTTAATATTACTGTTAATCTGAATTATACCATCGGTTGTAGTAATATATACCTCAAAGGCATTGTGGAAGCATTATTTTCAGATATTTAAGAGATTTCAGACAATAAACAAAACCCAAGTTTTTGCATATTAGCAACTGGTAATATATCAGATTATTTTCCAGAAAATAATATTTTAACTAGTGGTACCTGTGGGTTTTCTTCTCGTTTTGGCTTGGGAGGTGCAGGAGAGGTAACAGTATGAATCTCTGTTGGCTTCTCCTCCGTTTCTACTTGGGGCTTGACTGTCTGAAATAGAAATAACTGAATATATACTCCTTGATTTAGCATAAAACAAAACAAAACAAAAAAGCAATGCCTTTCATTAACCAGAATGACAACAATGAGGAGAAACCCTTAATTATGTGAAAATATCCCAAACAATAATTAGTTTTTCAGAAGACCACGCCCCCAAACTCCAATACTTAAGTAAAAGACCTGGGAAGCAGAACTATAGATGAGTTGGTATTTTAAAGAATGATCTCCTGAAAAGCTTGCTTAGACACCATTTTGTTAAGAACAAGCACTCCTCTTTGGGCTTTAGTATTAACATGAAATGTGCTTGAAAATTAGTTCTCCATGATTCCTGAAAGAGTGGGTTTTCCTGAAGTATACACAGTATATGGCAGAATCCTTTGCATCATAAGTTCCTCCACAATGACACAATAATCACTTTATGACATGGATGTGAAGTCATAAAATATTACCAATCATTTCCAAGGTGACAAAGATAATTTCAGTCCGCTATATGAGCAATACATGGAATATGGATATGGATTGGTTTGTTCTTAATAGTAAGCCACATTGTTGTTTGTTCCTTTTTGGTTTACTATGCCATACAAACTAATGTGCTATAGAGTTTTCAATAAAACATAGTTAAAATCTGGCTTATAATTATGGGTGAATATTGGCTATGTCTGAAACATCTGTATGAACTGGAGTTTATTCTAATGGTCTGGTTTGGCATGACTGTAAAACAATTGGAAACATTTGGTGCTATTTACTGAATAAGTCAATCATGGTTAAAGATATTAAAAATACAAGTTTCAAGTCTCAGTTAACACTAACAGTGGTTCTTTGTTAGTTCAAAATGGAAGGAAACACTACCCCTTCCCTTCTTTGCAAAGTACTAATTTGGCATATGCTGGTTTTGTATTTGTATTTTACTGTGACATATATGTTACACCTTCCTAAAAGAGATAAAAAGTAGATCATTTTTCTCATACAACAATGGAAAATTTGTCAAGCTTAAAAGCAACATTTGAGAATTCAAATTAGCAGGCTTCAAAATCAGCCATAAAAAGATGTGCTGCCAGGAAAATGATGATTACTTCTATTATGTTAGGGAAATACTCTTTCAACTATCCAGGTTGCAAAATATTTAAACAGCATTGAATAACCAATGATAAATTAGAGGTTGTTGTAAAATTGTTACCCTCATTTTGAAGTTAGATTAATTAGAAATGTTAGCAACATAATGGAAATTTTTTTTTTTTTGCTGAAAATGAAAATTGTATACTTAGGCAAAAAAAAAAAAACCCAAGCAAATGATAATAACTCTGATGGACTGTAAATAAAAATACAGACCGACCAAATAGCATTCCTCTAGCTGTACCTGCTTCTCAACATTTGGTTTGCTGATCTGTAGAGTCTGAGGTCCAGCAAGCCTGGCACCTGGGGCTGCTATAACAATGCTGGTGAGTTGTGCCATTGGAAAAGTTTTGGCTATGGTTGCTGTTTGCCCATTCACAACACGAACTGGGTGTATGGAATTCTGTGTAGAGGGTAAGGAGGTGGGGGTGAACTTTGTGGTCAACATCACAGGCCTCTGAATAAGTTGAGGAGCAGCAAGCATAGGAGGAGGTGGGGCTGGAGCTATAGGTATGTTATTCTGGGCAACTGGTTTTGGTCGAACCTAGAGAGAGATAGGCAGACAGAGGTATCAGACTATGTCCTACAAACATGACTTAGCAGACAACAGTATTTGTATTACATTAAGATACACATTAGCACAAAGCTACTTAATTTGAAATCTGTTTCAAACTTGGTTGATTCCAAATATAATGGCTGTAAATTGTACCAAAAACTGTTCCTTGTCTCTGCATCAGGAAGCTTCATATACTTATTATTCAGACTAAAGGGATAATATTACTTTATAAATTAGCTTATAATAAAAATTAGAGTGGTCATCTGATTTTTCAAGTCCTGATATGGTAGCATAGAATATCTTGAATTTCCAATGCTGTATTCTTTAAGAATATTAACAGTAAGAGGAATTATCTATGCAAAATAAATATCAATTAAATGCAGCTGCATTTATATTAACCCTACATCTCTTCATTAATTGAGAGAATTTATACATAGTTATTATTTTAAATGTTGAATCTAACATATTAGGATGTTAGATATATATCTTAACTTTATGCTTCAGAGATGGAAAACTGGTTCTCTAAACAGCAGGGAATGGAGCTGAAGGTGACAAATATAACATCAGGAGATATAAGAATCATTTATTGAAAGAAACAGTATTAGACATTCAAAGCACGGCATACAAGTTGTTATACATATGGCTACCAGTCGTGGAATGAAAAATTCAGGACAACTGTTACATTGCATCAAAACAATAAGAAAACTCTAGCTTTCTGCTGCAATCTAACAATCATCTAGATTTCTATATTACTTTTGCACATTTGCCTTTAAATAGTTGGGAGATAATCTATTTCAGAAAAAATTTTGCTCAACCAATCTTCCCATGACAAATTTGATCCTTTCTAGAAAACAGTAAGAGCAAATTGCACTAATTAAACTACAAACTCATCACAGTGGCAACAACTGGGTGGCAAACACCTTATTGGTTATACATTAGTATAATGAAAAGAAACCAAATTAAAAACACATGATGAATACAGAGAAGCAATTGGGGGCAATTGGGTACAGCTCAGCAACAAAAAGTTAATTCTATTCACAGTCTCAGCTAACTTTCTGACCTCCGAGCCAGGGAGAACTGCCAGATCTTAAGGGGTTTTTGAATGCCAGCAAGATTAGGGACAAAGTGATCTTGGGTGGGAAGGATAGGTTCTGAGCCAGAAAAGGCACAGTTCTGGTACCACCAGGTGACATTTTAATTGATAAGGCCTGAAGCATACCTCTCTTGTCAGTCCTTATGAAGTGTGCAGAAACAATTAGAACAAAACACTCCCATAAGATGGCAGAAAGGAGCTTTAATATAAAAGGATGGAGCTTTAATATAAAAAGGAACTCTTTGGGCAGAATTTATTGCTGAATACCATGTCTGAACTGCAAAAAGCCAACTCAGCAATAGATTGTAGCTACAATGCTAATTCACTGCTATCACCTCACAATCTGAATGGCACTCCTGGTCATTCAGATTCTTGTGGCCTGGATTTGACAACCCTAATTCTTATTAAATGTGTGAAATATCTAATGTTGTCTTTTTAAACCTCAAATCAAAGTCGTATCTCACTGAGTTTTACACAGTTTGGTTAGTTGGCGTCTATTCTGAACAGACTCACCTGTGGAAGAAAATTTGGACGAGGAGTAAGTCTGGGAGGAGGGATGAACTGTGGCACTTTGATAGGTTGAGGAGCTGTAGCTTGAACCTGCTAAACAACAGGAATGAGCTCAGGTGGTGATAAAACTAAAGCAGCTTTAAGCAAAGTATAGGTACGATCAATTATTTAAAAGTTTTATAACGGTTACCAGTTTTTCCAATATGAACTGATTCTGAAGAATGAAACTGTCTTTCTTATTTAGGAAGTATAAAGCTGGCCTTTTGCTGGTCTCATAAATATATAAACCTATGTTATCACTGTAAGACTGTACCAGTCATCTGAATCTTTTGAATTTTTATACATTACAGGTTGTTCTCCAGAATACAGTATCAGTCTTCTTACCCATTCAAATTGTATTTCACAAGATGTTTAAATATGTTAAGAACATAAGCATTCATATTCAAAGTATCCCAAACCACTGCTTTGCACAATGAATTATTTTTCCTTATTGTCCAGAAACACAATAATTTATTACTAGAATACGAAGGCTGTAAGTAGATTTACTTACAGCTGCATTTCTGGATTAATTCTCAAATGTTAACATTCAGATGCCTCGTATATTTAATAGTATACTGATAATCACTGTTATATTTCTAATCCAAATTGTATCTGTTTAAATAGCTGACTTCACATTTAAAATTAAATTTTACATTTTAATAGGTTTCAATTGTTTGACATTTTATAAACTGATCCTTGATCAAAATAATGCTTGTAATTGTTATAGAGTGAAAAAATGCTGGCAAGAACTCATTGTGCAAGGTACCATTTTATGGACCCAGTGGCAGTAATATTTAATGAAGTTAAACAAGCAATGAAATTGAAAAAAGTAAACTATGTCAGAAGTTATACCATTCAAATAAAGCGTCCCCAAGCATAAACTTCTACAATCAAAATTAAGGAATCTCTGTCCTTTTAGCAAGGAGATTAAGAATCATATAGAAACAATTTGATATCTTATTATTGGAACATATGTTAAGGATACATAATTGTGTAGTACTGTAATAATATTAATCAGCATTGGAATAGTAATTAAAATTGAATATTTCTAAAATAAGTGTGTTATCTAATTGTAATTTAAGCAAAGCATCAAAATATAAAGTATATTCTCCAAGTATGTAAATAATACACTCTATTCTCTGGTATACATAATTTCATATTATGATAAAATAAAGAATGGTTCAAGTGCTGAGCTACCCAGCTTGCTTACCAATGTGACTGTATTTTTTGCCACTATTTGTACTGCCTCTGTTCCTGGACCAGTGACCTTATTTGTTGTCTGGAGGTTGACAGGCGTGTTCTGTGCATCAGTGCTAAGGACAGTTTTCTGGCTGCTGTTGATGGCAGTCACCATGGCAATTGTAGGTCTTTGACCCACAACAGAGGCAGGCATGGTTGCTGTTGCTTTCAGAACAAGAGGTAGTGTCTTGGTGGTGATCATAGAAGCTGTAGTTACAGTT
Organism: Pseudonaja textilis; assembly: GCF_049901715.1. Classification (NCBI taxonomy): domain Eukaryota; kingdom Metazoa; phylum Chordata; class Lepidosauria; order Squamata; family Elapidae; genus Pseudonaja; species Pseudonaja textilis. Next base: position 262,720,428 of record NC_141990.1, read on the forward strand.
TTCTAGAGAAATAGAAAACATATTTTTTTCTGGAACACTGCACCATCCACTGAGAAAAAATTATTATTGAGAACTGTGAGAAAATAGAAGCAATACAGCACAATGGAGAAATTGTGGAAAATTTAAACATTGATATCCTTCTCCTGGAATCAATACATTTATTAATACTTTATAGCAAATCTCATATATACTTGACAACTAATCATACAGAAATATTAGGTCATGATTTGATCAGAGTTGATGAAATATGCAGAACAGTAATCAAGTTTTTGTATGCATCCTTCAATTTTTGCCTTTCCGCTCCTTGGAATATATCCTTACTATAATCTCTAGACTTTTTGAAAAGTGTGTCTCTTCTTAACTATTTATATTAGCAATATCCATAACGTTCAGTGCACAAGCTATCCTGTATATGGAACAGGTAGAACTGGGTGGTCCATGTTTGGAACAAAACATAGGTATTTTATCCAGACATGGACCCAGAACATATGTGTTCCAGACATAGGGCCTCTAGAATAAGATACAGAAGAGAAAAATGAAGCCATCAGTGTGTGGCAGCTAAGCAGAGATAAAGGTAAGGAAGGTGATGGGAATATCCAGAGAGGGTAGCAGGGCTAGTTGAGTATCTGTATCACATTCTTGAGTTCAAATTTGGCAATGACGGCTACAGGGAAGGAGAAAATGGGAAAGCCAGGTGAGGGACAAGTGGCCTGATCATAATAGGATGACAGCAGCTGCAGGGATGGAAACCAATGGGAAAAGGAGCAAAAAGTGGAATGGACCAGTCACTTATGCTGTGTTCAAATATAAAATGGTAGCAGGGAGTTGGGCTATGAAGATCCCTAGGTAAACTAGTACCTAGGCCATGAGGAGAAGAGAAGAGAGGGGTGAGCTATGTCAGTCTTGCTCTATTCCTAGAACTTTCTGGACTATTCTTGAAAAAAAAATCCAAAAATAACCAAAATGTTACACCTTTCCAGTTATTCTAGAGTGTGATGTACCTAGGACAATCCAGTCAAGCATTTATGACACATAATTTCTAATTTTGTGCAAACCTCTACCAATAGGCTTAATGCAACAAATATAGGTGTAAATGTGTATATGGAAATGTCACTGTATCTGTAGAATGTCGTAAAACTGTATTTGTTTTGAACCAATTTTTCAGTTCAAAGTTGGTTCAAGTAGAGTTAATAGGTGAAATTCAGACAAGAAATTCCCCCAAAATTAAAAGGTCATTATCATATATGATTTTCGGAAACTCCTAGTCATTGAGAATTGAAAAACAACAGCAAATATCATATGGGCATTTTCACTGGTGAAGTATTTTTATTTTAGCAGAAGTTTCTAAGTAAGTATCTAGTATTAGATTTATTGCTGCAGTATTATATTTTCAGTTGGGATAGGATTATTTTATCAAAGGGAAGCTGTTAAAGTTCTGAAGTTTGCAGACAGTACAACGGTCATTGGCCTCATTCAAGATGGTGATGGGAGGTTGAACAACTGGCCCTGCTGTGCAGCCGTAACAATCTGGAGCTAAATATGCTTAAAACTGTAAAGATGATAGTGGATTTTAGGAGGAACCCTTCTATTTTAACCCCTTCGTATGTTATGCTACAATTAACTAGAACTGGGACTTTCAAGATTTCTCACACCTATGCACAGAAATCCATAACTTTGCATTCCACTAAAATTTTGCTTTTCTCTAAAAACAGGTGCACACTTTTTCATATAGCATTCACATCAGATGTACCAGATTCCACTTATTATGCTTAATCTGATTTGTATAATTTAAATCATGTGTTCTTAATTAGCTACATCACAACATTAGAACCCAGATTTTTGGAAGCAATATGCTGACTATGTAAACCGCTTAGAGGGGGCTGTAAAGCACTGTGAAGTGGTAAATAAGTCTAAGTGCTATTGCTATTAATTATAAGTGGATCCTAGAGAGTAATATCCAAATGTAAGGAATCATTCCTTCCTAGAATTTGAAAAAGAAAATACTATTGGCATTTACTAGTCAAGGTTTTAGTAGCAATTATTAATACTTTAATATTTTAACATCAGCAAACTATGAATTTTCAGTACAGTCACAGTATTACAATTAAGAATTTTACAAATGTTGTAATTTTTCCTACTAGTGTTTCCTTCCAGTGCCTTTTAATAATTGTGCGCATCTTTAAAATACTCTAAAATTCTTTGCTAAGGCTACACCATACAAGTAGTTTCATAATGTTGTGAAAGAACTGATTTAATTCTCCCAAAAGACTTAAAAGTTTTAAAGAATAATTTGAGAAGCCCTGTGATGTATCAGAATTAAGTCCATATGCAATTTAGATAACAATTTTATTTCTTGGATTTTGATTAATTTAGTTTTGCTCTTATTAAACAAATATGTTTATAAGTTTAAGACTTTTAAAGAAGGTCTGCAACAGAATAATAAAAGAAAAAAATGTAGCAATTTTAAGGCAAGTTCACTAGAGGGCTCTTTAGTTTTAAATAACTTGTTTAAGCACATATTAGCTGAAAGTTAAACTACAAGGCAGAGTAAAGTTATTACAACTGTAATCTTTTAATAGTTACAGTTTTTAATACTAACTAATATAAACTATGTACGATTATTCAAAATGAACTTAAACAATGAAATTTCTATGTTTTACTTAATGTCAATTACTTTCAACAGCATATTAATCAAAACAGTCAGAAGAGCATCAGATAAATCTGCAATTAAAATTTCAAACCTGAAGTTAGTCTAACCAGTAAAATATCCACTTCATAGTAAAGGATTTCTAGAATTAAAGTTTGTGAATTAAATAGTATTTTTTTCTTGGTTTACCAACAGTGTATTATTTGACTATTTTTTTCCAATAATTTAATGGGACACTGATATGCTGTTACCAAAGGAATAATTACCATAAATTCAAGTCCTGCCTTATCCATGAAAGCCAATTGGGTGACTTTGGGCCAGTCACTCTCTTTCAGTGCAACCCACCTCACAAGGTTGCTGTTGTGAGGAAAATAGAGAAGGAAATTGTGTTGGATATGTTTCCTGCCTTGAGTTGATAATAATAATAATAAAGGCAGGATATGAATAAATAAAAACATTTTAATTTTTCTTATATTCCAATTGGCCAACAGTCAAGAACAGTCTTTCTATTTTACTAATGATAATGATAACTTTCCAGATATCAGAGTCTGAATTAGGGATATTTTATATGCAAATTATCCTTTATTATAAGTAGCAGAATAAATAAAGTTACACAGCTGAATGGAACAACTGGTTGCCCCCAGCCAGCTCTCCATGGGCAACTCACCACAGGACAACTCACTATGGGAGAATGCTGGAGGTGAGGGGAATCTCCTCCTCCTCGCTCTCCCTCTCTCTTCCTTGATCTGGCTTACCACCCCCACCAATACCTCCTGAATTCTGTAGCAAAAACTCCTGTGTACCAAAGTGTGTCTCTTTCCCAAGTGATCTTTTTTCTTCCCCTTGCTGCTTTGTCCTCCCCGATTTTTCCCTCCAGTCTGAGCTAATATTGGAGAATACTAGAGAACTATTGGAGGAGGAGGAAGTTTCCCTTGCCTCCTGCATTCTCCCATGGTGAGCAAGTTGTCCCATGGTGAGGTGGCTAAGGTGAAGTGACGGAAGGTGAAATGACGGCAGCGAGCTAACAGCAGTGAACCAGCGGTTGCAAGTTGTCCTGAACCCATTACATATAGGGCTTCTGATATTTGCAGCTTACTCTATTTAATACTATTTGCAATACATCAGGGCCATTAAAAAAACTACAACTCCTTTGAGGTTCAATTCATTGCCTTTTACCATGACTACTTAGAGAGCAAAATAATTTTTAGTCAAGCATTGTCTTTAGCATTCTAAATTCTTATGTTATTTTGGTAAGAATAGAGAATTTTAATCCAAAACTACTTTGTACCATTACATCTTCATTATAATGTATTATTTTAACCAAGTTCTTTAATTCCAAGCTATATATACTTGAGGATAGAAATGCATGTATTTCCTGTTGACATAATCTTCTCAACTTTTATCACACAATAAATTTGCCAAAAATGTTTCTTTATGAAAATTCTTAATTTACTTTATTTAGTTCACAAACCTGCCTTCACCAATTTGACTACAGTTCATTCATAAAATTTGTACTACTCTTATTGTAATATTAGATATTGGTTCAAAACTGAATTTCAAGAGAAGAAAACACTTGTCTTTATTGCTTACATAAAATCGGTGTCAGAGTATGCAATGAGAAAATGTAATCCTCAGTTTGAGAAGTTATAGTATTGAATGTGTCAACATTTTATTAAAAATGAATGTAAAGGTCAGAATTACTACATGTCCACCATTTAGACACACAATCTTTTATTGGGCAAGGCAAAAGAAACTGCTTTCCACTATGTTATTTATAGTCACTTTTGGAATAAATGTTTCTCCGCCATTTATGAATGGCAATTAACATCATTCAACCTATAAATGGTAGAACTTCTTCTAACCAATAGCAACAAGAAGGTTTTTCATGCAGAGGTTACATTTTGCAGCAGCATTTGTAAGATTGATGGGTAACTACTTTAGTTTATATAATTTAGATTTATTAGAAAATATATGGTTGCTTATAAGTTGAAATCATAAAATTATTCTGCATATATCTTTATTTACAATTAATTATACATTATTTCTGTATTTTAATTGCCATCCACTGAAATAAATAACCTGAACTGATCAAAAATCTCTAAATAGTTCAAGATCCCTGGATGTCATCTGAAATAAAACCAAATAGAAACAAGATCAGTATTAGTCAAAGATAGAGAGGAAAATGACAGAAGATAAGGACCTTTGCTTTTACTTAAAGATTTCTGATAGCATTACCTGATCCTATAAACATTCACTCACTCCCCCAGGTCAAAATGATTTAGTTTCTAGTAAATGTTTCCTCATCATCACCTAGACTAACATTGATTTTATACAGTGATGAATTTCAGCCTAAGAAATAGCTTTCCAAAAACACAGTCATTAATTCAAACACTTTACCTGTGATCCAAGCAGGTTTGGAGAGGGTGCAGTGGTCTGCTGCTGTGGCTGCTGTGGCTGCTGCTGTAGAGGCTGTGATGTTTGTATTTTATTTTCTGTCTGTGCCAATGGCTGTATTTGAAACTTACTATCAGGCTGTTCCTGCTTTACCATTAAATTCTTCCGCAGTTGTTCAACGACTCTTTTCTAGCAAGAGAATACAAACAAAAATAGTATCATATATACTTTTTGCATTACACTAAAATACATTTCAATATTTCGTTTCAAAAACAGATAGAAATAATGTAATTGGTTGTAAGATGAACTTTGTTTTAAGGTTCTATTTTAAAAAGTCAGTTTTGTATTCATATTATTAAGTTCATTTTAATTACTATTATATGTATGTATGTGTATCTGATTGTATTACCACTGTTTATTTTTATCGCTGTTTGTTAAACTCACTATCTTTAAAACATTTGATTGAATAAATTTCATACTAAATAAAAATAAAGGAAGCAAATTCATTTTTGAGAAATCAGCAAATTTAAGGAAGGATAACATATCAGTAAAATCAAAAGTTGTGGGCAATTTAATATTCAATACTACCAGCCTGCCTTCAATCAAGGACCTGTATACTTCACGAGTCAAAAAGAAGGCTGTGAAAATATTTACAGACCCCTCACATCCTGGTCATAAACTGTTTCAACTCCTTCCCTCAAAAAGACACTGTAGAGCAGTGGTCCCCAACCTTTTTGTACCAGGGACCAGTTTCACGCAGAAACACTTTTTCAAGGACCGGCGGGGGGACGACACTTTTTCAAGGAGGGGGGGGGGAGGAGTCCGAGTTTGGTGGTTTGCTTGCAGACGCTTCATTACCTGACTAGATAACATCTGATGTTGTTACCTAGTCAGGTAATAAAACGTCTGCCAGCAAACCACCAAGTTCAGGGAGGCTCAGGACAAGTCCCTGCAGGATGGCTGAGAAGCCCCGTCTCTCAGCCCTGCCTCCCTCAGCCTCATCCCTCAGGTGTCTCCCTCCCTCCCTCAGCCTTATCCCTCAGGTTGCCTCGTTCCTCTCTCAGTCGCTCTCTCGCTCCTCCACCAGCCCAGGAAGAAACTGCTTCAAAGAAGCCAGCAGGGTGGCTTTTCCTGTCGCCGCAGCTCCTCCGAAGCGCCCGTTCACCCCCACCCCACCGCCCGCGGTTCAATCCAGTGCTCCGTTCTGCCTGCCTGCCTTCATTTCTGGTTGTTTCGGAGCAGCTTCGGCTGAGTAAAAGAGGCGAGTAGTTATTATTCTCAGCCAAAGCTACTCCGAAACAACCAGAAACGAAGGCAGGCAGGCAGGCAGAACGAAGCACTGGATTGAACCGCGGGCGGCAGGGTGGGGGTGAACGGGTGCTTCGGAGGAGCTGCGCCGACAGGAAAAGCCACCCTGCTGGCTTCTTTGAAGCAGTTTCTTCCTGGGCTGGTGGAGGACCGAGAGAGTGACTGAGAGAGGAACAAGGTGGGAGGAAACCGAAGCCGCTGAGCCGGAGAGCAGGACAGGCTTTGGTTGCTTTCTCCCTCCCCTTCTTTCATTTGTGTCCTTGATCCCTGATCCCAGCAGCATTCACCGAAGGTGAAAAAAACCGCCATTTTTATTTTATTTTTATTTTCTTTGCGGCCCGGTACCAAATGATCCACGGACCGGTACCGGTCCGCGGCCTGGTGGTTGGGGACCCCTGCTGTAGAGCACTGCACACCAGAATAACTAGACACAAGGACAGTTTTTCCCCAAACGCCATCACTCTGCTAAACAAATAATTCCCTCAACACTGATCAACTATTTACAAAGTCTGCACTACTATTACTATTAATCTTCTCATCACTCCTTATCACCCATCCCCTCCCACTTGTAATTGTATTAGTGTAACTTTGTCGCTTGTATCCTTACGATTTATATTGACTGTTTCCTAGTATGATTTGATTGCTTATTGTACCCTATGACTATCATTAAGTGTTGTACTTTATGATTCTTGACTCTTGAAGAATGTATCTTTTCTTTTATGTATACTGAAAGCATTTGCACCAAGACAAATTCCTTGTGTCCAATCACACTTGGTCAATAAAGAATTCAATTCAATTCAATTCAGACAGCTCTCCCCCAGAAACTATTGCTCTTTCACAGCTCAGACAAAAATATGGAGCCGAATGAGGGCATTCATCATTCAAACCTTTCACAAACTTTTATAACAAATCAGTTAAGTGTTATAAGCAACAACAGTCTTGGGTTATCATAATATCTAATTCCTGCATTACGGGAACTCTGTGTATTGCTAATATAACAGAATGTTCTTTCCCAGTTTGGGGTGACCTCCAATCCTATAATCAAAACTATTCATGATGTTCTGATCTTTATTCCACCAAGACTTTTCCACATGCATAGAAGTGGTGCATGTTTTAGACTGCATCACATTTTCTCGAGTTTAATTATTTCTGTCCTTTTTAAGCTTGAAGAACATTAACAATCATTAAAATTTCCACTGATTTTGTTAGCCCCTTTTCCATCCAAAGATAGGTCATTTGTGGTATTCTGATAGAAATTACAGTTCTATCGTTCATTTCACACAAACTTTATTTTTTGTTTTCTGTGAGGGTAATACTTTGTACAGTAATTCTTACAAGCCAATAGACACATGTCATTTATTTTTATCAACTCAAGTTCTAAATGTATTTGCCCAGAGATCAGGACAATGAAGTCCCATATTCTTTATTTAGGCATTCAAATACTGATGCATTGTTTACTGTTTCTTTCTGAAGTACAAAATGATGATTCAGCAAGTATAAGCAGGAATAGAAGGATCATTTTTCAGGAAGCAGAGTACCATAAGGAAAATAACAGAACAGAAGCCAATTATACATGCCAAACTATTACTCTTAATTATTCACAGCAGAAGAATATATGCTAGTTTATCTGGCTAGAGACTAGTATTCAAGAGATGCTAGGCTTGAACGTTCCCAAGCTAGACTGTAATAAAAAGAATCAATCAATCAGAAGAGAGGTTAGGAAGAAGAAAAGTCAAGTATGCGGTTTCAATTTTACAATTCTTTCTGGCTTTCTTCCTCAAGAAACGTATGGATTAAAAACAAGCAGGAGTGGGCTGCTGGGGGTTCACAAGAGCCTCTAGCTAAAATTCTGCACAGTTCGGAGAACCTCTAAATCCCATTCCTGGCTGGCTCCGCCCCGCCCAGGAGTCCCCACACAGCCCATTTTGGATGCAGGGTGCGCATGGAGGCTTGGGGAGGGTGAAAAATGGGCCTCATAGAAGTTCAAGAAGGCTGGAAATGGGCCCATTTCCAGCTTCCAGAGAATCTACGGAGCTCAGGGAGATTGTTTTTGCCCTCCCAGAGGCTCGAGGAAAACCTCTGGAGCCCAGGGAGGGCAAAAGCAACCCCTCACTGTGGTGCAGGAGGCCACGCCTAACATAGCCACGCCCAGCCAGCAACCGGGAAGAGAATCTGTTGCTAAAATTTTTGAAGCTCACCCCTGAAAACAGGGATGAAATTTCTGTAAGCTTTCAGTTTTTTGAAAATAGGTTTTACCTACATTGTGAGAAAAAAGATGTTGTTCTCCGTTGCTCTTTTTGTCTTTTTTAAAAAGTTTTTTTAAAAAATTGGTAAAATACACTTCCTACTGTCTTCCATTTATAAAAGGCCAGATACACAAATGCAAAAATTGAGTTTATTTTAATTACTTCATCAAATTAATGTAGTTACGCAACAAGTCTATAATCCAAGAAATAGTGTTTATGTATATATGTACAATGAGCCTGGTGGTGCAGTGGTTAGAATGTAGTATTGCAGTCTGTCTCTGCCCACTGTCACGAATTCGATCCTGAGAGGCTCGAGGTTGACTCAGTCTTCCATCCTTCTGAGGTCAGTAAAATGAGGACCCAGATTGTTGGGGGCAATATGCTGACTCTGTAAACCACTTAGCGAGTACTGTAAAGCACTGTGAAACAATTTATAAGTCTAAGTGCGATTGCTATTGGTATATATACACCCAGATTTTATTGATGGTCAGTAGAAATTTTAACTATCTGAACTTTTATTCCAAGGAAACTAAATGATCTTATAATTATTAGAAATTCTGAAACCATATTTCTAAAAGTGATATTGCTTATACCGGTATTCATCTTCAATTTCAGCAATTAAGAATATAACTAACACCAGAAAAGAGCATCATGAGAATACTATAAAACAAATGTCTGCAACACTATATAGTCCAACTAGGTATTTATAGGATTGTCTACTCCAACGAGAACTGGCCCAACAAATCAGATCAACTCGAAAACTTATTAATCCCACATTATTAGTGGTCTGAGGAACTGAAGCCAGAAAGTATTGTGCTTCAGTGGCAGTGCTAATACTCTGAAACAACTTGGCAGAGATAAAGATGGCCCCCTCCTCCTTGCTGATTTACAGAACTTAGCAAAGGCAGAATTTGGAGAGCCTTCCCCTGGTTTTATTATGCCATCTTTAACTTTTATTTAATTGTTTGGCTAATGTTATTGTTACTCTTTTGATGGAAGGTTTGTATATTGGATGTTTTAACTAGTTTTATTTTCAATATAAGCTGTTAAAGCTAGAGTAGAATAGAAATATGTAAAATAAAAATACATAAATAATTCAATGCAAGTATACTGTTCAACTTGTACAGATGTCCTACAAAAAGTCTGCAACCCAGGTCAAAAATGAGATTCAAAGCTTTGCTAGTACAAGCACAAATGCACAATCTGCTTTATTATTTCAGTAAAAATATCCTTCAAGTCAAGCTCAATTCCTATAGCTACATAGACAGAGACTTGGTAATTCCATCCAGTCTTCTTGGGGTCATTACTCTTAATAAAGTAATTCTATTTACCTATGGATTTGACTGAATCTATTACATATTTCTAATGCAAATGTACATCCTATTTTGCCTTTTGGGGAGGATGTATTTACAATCTCAGTTTCTGATATTTGTTTCTAGTTTTATCCAAGCTGCTGTTTATATATTTGTTGTTATGCTATTTAGGTTGTGTTTTTCTATTGTTAGAATCATGTCACTAAAAAGATCAATCATACAAATCAAAATATATAAAAAGGAGTACTGCATTCTTTGTAATCCTGTATCTAATATTTTGCCAGGAGTATTGGTCCATTTTTTAACTTAACCAGTTACTGTGGATCCATTTCCTCTAATATATCTTTGACATATTATAAATCAATCATTTTCTGTTTTGGTAAGCATTTCCACTTTCAATCACTTTTTTCCAAGTTGAAGCATCACCACAACACTTATCTATATCATCCTGCCATCCCACTCCATTAAGGATCATTCATACTTTCCTTAAATCTAGAAGCTCTATGCAATTATGCTTTGGCTCTGGATACAGAAAATATATTGTATTTTTCACACTTTCCTCCAAAAAAGTGGGTGAAAATGTCTGCTGTTGATTGGCTGATCAGTCTTCCAGAATACCGCCAATCAGCTGTTCTAGGTGACGGGGATCACCACCGATCACCACTACTGCCAATCGCCGCCAATAGGCAGTTGCGAAAGGCAACGGCGAATGGGCAAAGGTGAATGGCGAAGGCAGCGGCAATCCCCTCCGCCTAGAACAGCTGATTGATTATATTCTGGGAGGCCGATCCAACCGCCAATCAGTGTTCCCTGGAGGCAGCAGCAGCTCAGCTCAGTTGACCGGTGGGAGGCACAACAGAGCGGACCCCTGATGAGACACGTGCTGGGGCTGCAATAACATGCTGAAGCTGATCAGGCTGTTTGCTGCAATGACACTAGCCAGATGAATACTGGAGGGATGCTGGGAGGCAGAGGTAGATTTTTTTTTTCTTGTTTTCTTCCTCTGAAGCTAGTGTGTGTCTTATGGTCCGGAGCGTCTTATAATGCAAAAGATACGGTACTTCAAGACATGTGATACAGCCATGATTTATAATGATCAAAGAATTATAATTATATCCTATGGAAATTAATAATTGCACACAATAGCTAAGGAATATAGCAGAGCTATCCTGAATTTATTTGTATATTTACAGAACTGCCCATCCCACAGTATTGAGCGCTTAATGACTGTTTTCATTTTATCTTTTATTTTGAAGGATTTAACATATTTTTTTATCCTTATTCTGCCCACTTTTTGTCAACAGAGCCATTTTTGCAGGTAGGCCTTCAGCACTAAACAAGACTTGCTTTGATTCTCAAAGGCTGCTAGTCTTATGATTAAGCATTACGTTCTGTTCAGTGGTATTCATAGGGATAGGGAGAAACCTTCACGTTAGCTCCTGGGGAGTGGCACTGTTGCCACTTTACTGTTGCCACTAATACCTAATCTACGAAGTCATGGACACTGTGTCTTGGAAGAATGAATGGCTTTCTCAGCTAGAACTGTCATAAGGAGGAAGTATTGATTTCATTTGACATCTGATGGAGCAAAATGTTTCTGAATGCCAACATTGATCATATAAAAAAAATGTCTTAAAAGTAATATAATATGGAATTGCCAATGTAAGAACTTTACTTCACATACTCTTGTAAAAAAATAAATACTACATAGCAGAATGCAAACTTTCCTATCAAGTCCACCAATAGCTCATAGAACAATTGTTTGACAGTTTGACTGTGACAATTATAGACTGTGGAACCTCTGCACTAGGGCTTAAAAAAGATCAAGTGCTTGTCACTCTCATAGCAGGTATAGTGAGATAGAATGTGTGAACAGTCTATTTTTCTTTATAATTACACTCCATTAACCTTCTACATGAGAGTTCCCTTGTGCTTTCATACCAACAGCACCAACTGCCCATTTCTGATAAGGTTGTATGGAGTTTGCAAGAATGGGAAATATAACAAAAAAAAAATCACTTCAATACTGAACATAGGCTAAGCACAATTCTATAATTTAACAGCAGATGCGCTCATCTTAGAAAAGATTTAAGGGAATCTTCTGCTACCTACTTTTCTGTAAAACCTCAATACATATAAAACAAAATATAAAATAAAATTACCTGTCATATTGAAATAATGACTGTGATCCATTTTCATTGCAGAATCCTTCCCAAAAGCCCATTCAGCATGATCACAGCCATTTATACAAGAAAAGCAACAAAGGATACGAGGACACAATAGAGAATAGTTCATATACACAATAATAAAACAACCCTGGTTAAATGCTATTTTTTTCTTGATGCTAATCTACCTATAATACTCAGGTTTCTTGTAAATGAAACAATATTTATTTTGATTTCAAATCACCAACACCCCTTTGGTAATACTCTAAATAAAACTGGAGCAAAGTAATTTCCCAATCAACCTTTTTAAAAACAGAAAGACAATATTCTCTGAATGAATGTATGTCCCGTTTAGAACATGGGAAACATAAATAAGTTTTCCAAGCTCTTTAAATCAAGTATGGCTAGATCCTCAACAAGTCCTGCTTTACTCCTTACTGTGTCAGTGGGGAGAGGACGTTCCTGGGGGGATGAGCAAAGGAATCAGGAATATTTACCAAGAGTTTTTTATTCCCAAGGCATGAAGGTCATCATAGCTACCTACCTTAAGCAAGCAGGTACCTATATTAGGCAGTAGAATTATAGGTAGATACAAGAAGCAGATAGCATTAATGGCAATGGCATCAATTCATGCCAAATGGGAAAAGGCATTAGTAAACTACTACTGTATATTATTTTACCCCAAAACACATGGATTTCTAATATAAAATAATTGACAATGTAGTGCCAGGTGACCAATCTCCCATGTTTAATGGCATTCAACATGCTATTGACCAAGACCTGAGCAACTTTTGCAGTACTGATGCTGTTTTTGACATGGCTAGATTAAAGCCTTCTGTATGATGTTGCCATACAGGGAAAAAAATCCAAAGCTGAAAAGATAGATTTATATAAGAACATGGAATATAAGAATAACTCAGAACAATAAAATATGAAATGAAATAACTACAAATTGATATCTTAGGCATCATTGAATTGAGATGGACCAGGAATGGACACTTTAAAGTCAGATCACACTGTTTATTACATGTGACATGAAAATTAAAAAAGGAAAACCGTTTTTATAGTTAGGAGGGGCACAACAAGAACAATACTTAGCTACAATACAATCAATGACCAAATAAGATTGATTAGACTATGAGGACAATCCTTTAATACGGAAATCATTCAATTTTATGCTCCAATCACCAATGCAGAAGAGGAAGTTGATGCATTTTATTATCAAGTTCAATTTGAAATCAACAGAATATGCAAGTTCATTGAAGATCGAAATGCCAAAGTTGGAAACATTAAAGAGAAAAATGTTGCTGGATCTGAATGATCTAGGAAACCAAAAAATAAAAACAAAACACCAACTTACCATTTCTGCCATTACAATGATTCCTTTATAGTTAACGCTGTCTTCAAATATTAAAAAAAAAACACTTCTGTATATGGACATCAACATATGAAGTACATAGAAGGCAAACTGACTATAGATGTTACTCGGCAACCATACTGGGACCAGCAATTCTGTTGTTAAGTCCCACGAGAGCTAAGTAGAATATCATGACTGCAACAGGCTTACAATCTTATTTCTCCTTTGGTTGTTAAAACAAAGCAGTCATTAAATGAGCTATCACAGGGACTGTCATGTGCAATTTTGCTCCTGCGTTCTACCCAACTTTCTCTCCCTGCCACCCCAATCCAGATCCAATAGGACCTGCAGTACTTGGGCCTGCTTCCCATTCCTCCTAGAACAGCCACCATTTTCCGCACTCTAACAATTCCTTATAGAAAATGGTGGCTGCTTTCGGACCTTTCTGTTCTGATTAGCAGGCTGTTGGGAGACTGCAAACCTCTCCTGGCTCAAGCTAGGCTTTGGGAAGCCAGCACCTGCATGTGAAAGTGGCAGCTTCAGGAAGAGCTTCCCAAACCTTCCCTATGTTTTAACCTCCTCCCTTGCTCAGAACATCACATTTCTTCTACTAAAATAAAAAAGCTGGGAGGGACATATTTCTTGATCTTTTCCCCTGCTCCCAAATTAGATAACAGAACTAAACTCCACACCTATGCCCTCCAATCTCTATCTCTTTAAACCTTATCTTAACTCCAGGCTGAAGTGTAGACAAATGGAAGCAAGAAAGCAAGGAAAATCTTTCTGTGGCTTTTTGCCCCGAGCAGCTGCAGAAAAAAATTCATCTCGAAAAGTTTAGCAGGCTACAACATATGTGCAGCAAAATGAAAGGCACTGTGACCTCGCAAAGCTGCTTTGCTGTTTCTGTGATTGCCTGAAGGACCCATCTAGGACTCTTCTTACAATGTCATTCGTCATAGATTACCAATAGAGAATATCTTTTTAAAACTGTTAATTGAAAGGACAACTATCAGGTATTTAACTTCATTCTGACAGAAAAACAATGCCTTGCTGATAATTTCTGTGAAGCCAATGTGTTATAGAATACAATAGTCTGAAGCTACTATGGCTACATTTTTAAAGAGTTTTTTTTTTCTTGTACGTATGTGTAGAAAAGCAGCAATCAGTATGAGATGTATATTCACTTGTTTGCCAGTGTCTAGCAGGCAGTATTTCTGCAATGTATTTCTATTTTGCCTTCCCTTAAGAAATCCCAAGGTTACACCAAAATATGCATACCTTTATAGGCACTAAAAGAGACTTCCAGGCATATGATTAATGGTGATCTATATAGAATCTCAGTTTAGCTGACAATTGTCTTTTCTTTTTCCTTAAACTAACTTTAAAGCATATCAGACAAAAGATGCTGAAAATGGGGAATAAACCCCCTTTACAAAAGACAGAGGAATTATATCCAAATCCCAAAGGATAAAGTAACTTTAACCCTAAATTTCTTTAATGTGTAGTTCATATTTCTTGGGGATAGGACATATCTAGAAGCCCGTCTAATGAATACAGCACTTTTGCCTCCTTTTGTGAAACGAAGCAACATTTAGATAAGACCAATACTGTTTAATTAGACCCAGAACACACAATCTGTAACCAAATCATGTTACTTTTCCCTTTACAGCATTTCCCCAATATTCCTTCAGCAAACATGGTAGATTTCCTTATCATCTTTTGCTTAGATACCAAAATTCTCTTCTTTTTACAATCGTTTTTTAAATAATTTATTTTGGCTCACCTCACATTTATGCAGTGCTCTATTACCAATACTCCTCACTTCTTATTACACTGATAAGATTATGTTTTCTAATCTTCAAAACAGTACAAGGTACTTGCCTTAGGCAAGATTCCACCTTTTTCAACATCTACATTAAATCAGTTTGTAAAATTATCCTGAGATTTTGGCTGAAGTACAATCAATATCCTTATAACGCATGGCTCTATTTCACATTGTTATTTGCACATCTCAAGGAAGTACGGAATTCATGAACCAACATCTAGGGACTATTTTATGATGGATAGGGTCAATGGAAAAGTGACAGAGCAACTGATATGAAGAATTACTCTAGACAACTAAATCACTAAACTATTATTCTAAACAAAACTTTACTTTTAAATAAAAGTTTAAAACCTTAGAATTGCTAACTAACCGGCTGCAAATTCTGGAAGAGGGCAAATGATGGAAGCAGCACTGTGCTGCATTGCAAGCTGTGTTCTTTTTGTGTATATGACATCATACTCACGTACAAAAGAGGAGAAACTTGCACTGCAACACTGCTTTTGTTATTTCAGCAGAAGTGAGGGATTCTGCAGATGTCTAACGGGGAATCTCACGTATCTCTTGTGATCAGGTGCACTTTTCATATCTCACCTGTGGCCCTTTCCTCAGTTATTTGTGTACTAGTAATCATGCTAGACTAGTGAAAGACTCTACACAGGACTGATTTTGAAGAAGTGGTGCAGTAAAAAAGCCGCAGTGCCATACAACAATAGTGTTGCTGGTTGTGTATTGTCCAGTAGACATCTGAATATAATTCAAAGTGTGCACTTATAAACTGATAAAACCTTTTAGGATTTGGCACATATGTATCCCTAACTCTGTTTCAGCAAGAACCAATCCATACAGTGTATTCAGCCCCAAGGGGCTTTCTAAGAATTTTCCACAAAGAAGGGGGAGGGTTGGACAGAGAGAGAAAGCACACAATTTTTCCTGTAATACACCCTCTTGTGTGGAAAACCTAACCTCTAGAGATACAGAAACTATAATCTCTTATAGTATTTTGGAGGGCAGTCAAAACAAGTCTTCCACAAAACATTTGACACCTGAATAATATAGGAATTGTTCTAACATCAGGATTATGTTGTTTCTTTTTCAGAGGAAGTGTTTTAATGCTTTGTTTTTTATAATCTTATGTTGTAATCTGCCTGTATGGACTCACTAATCTAGAAATATTGTAATACTTTTTCAATTATACAGAATATGACCTATATGTTAGAGGCAAAGAAGTGTATTTTCCACAGAAAATCCTATGCAAATAAATATGATTTCAACTAGGGTATTCATCTCAATATCACCAGTCTTCCTAAAAATTTAATCTATACTATATGATGTGAAAGTAATAAATCTAACTTGGTTTGAGGTCTGAAACATCCATTGTAAAAAAAAATCCCTAAAAGCTTTGATTTGTAGATAAAAAATATTTTTATTCCTATATTGGAAACTACGTTGGACAACAGGCAATGTAATAATATGCAACTACAATGTAATTTCACTCTTTTAATTTTATTTTTAATTACCTGAAGGGCAGACATCATACAACTTTAAAACTGCCAAATGTGCAAAAAATGGAACATTTTAATCACAGAAAACTTTCTGGCCCATCTCTCCAGCTGGTGTTTGAGTTGAAAATGTCCAGTACCAATTTAAGAATGCTGTTTCTTACCTTTAAAGACTTAAATGGGTTGGGGTCCAGAAACACTTTTCACTTTATCAACTTGGCCACTTTTTAAGATCAGGAGCAGAAGCTTTCCCCTATATCCTTGTGTGAGGTAATTCCACTGTTTTAAAACAAGACAGATAAGTTTTTCTACAAAGGCATATTTATGGAATGCTTGCCATGTGAAATATGTTGAGTTGCATTTCTGAGAAGTTTTAAGAAATTCATAAAGACCTATTAAGACAATTTCCCCTGAGCATATTCCACTTTCTACTTTAATTAGATGGTTTTTAGTATGTTGGAGGATTGCTTTTAGTTTTATTATATATTGATCTTTGTATTTTTAGGTTTCTGTTTAGAAATACTTTAAAGAACAAGCTGATTTAAAAAAACAGCAGTTAAGATTGTCTTCCTTCATCTAGAGCAGGGGTTCCCAAACTTGCAACTTTAAAACTTGTGGACTTCAACTCCCAGAATTCTCCACCTAGCTATGAGGACCCAGATTGCTGATGGCTATGCTGGCTGGAGAATTCTGGGAATCGAAGTCCACAAGTCTTAAAGTTGCCAAGTTTGGAGACCTCTGACCTAGAGGGAAGAAATGTGTGAAACCTGAAGAAAAAGCTCTATAAAAGACATAAGGTATTTTAAAAACCAATCAATACACACTCAAGAAAAAAGAGTTTTTCATTTCCACTGCAGACTTGCATACTTTGCAATGCTAGGTCATCCAAAAGACCCCACTATTCCAAAACATGTCAGGTGTGGACAGCCGTTATCAAAACACTATCCAGCTCTCTATTAAGAGAACTATATGACCAACACAGAAATTAGTGATCATCTGGCTCCCCACACAAAGTTAAGAATCCCTTATCTTCATACACTGTGCTGGCTCAGCATACTGTTTTGGAGATGAGCAAGCTGTTTAGAAAAGACATTTTTAGTCTATATTAGCAATTCACTTTAAAAAGCACAAAGGCAGCTGAGTCAGTCAGCATTCACTCGTAAGTTACAGCAATTCTCTATCATGGAGACCAAACCTTAATATTCTCTAAAATAATGCTGAATCCACAGACATATACAAAGATGGGAAGTTGCATAGTATCTTGTGATTACATCTATCAGGTGGACAGTCTTTTGAATGATTACAGTAAGAATATTTTCTGTTGTTAACATAGTGAAGAAGCTTTTTTTCCCTAAAGAATGCACTAGGAATGCATAAACACTAATTAAATTCACTTAATTTTCAACAATAAAATTGCTCCCACATTTTACTGCAGGATAGCTGATACAGAATACTTTAAGCCAGCTTTCTCTGGTGTAATATTCTATAGAAGTGCTTCATGTTACTTATCAATAAGTATCATAGAATTATAAAGTGGGCAGGGTCACTTAGATGACAGAGTCTAACCCTCTGATTAATGAATTATAACGGGCATTAAATTCATTATTTATTGCTATGATCTATTATACTGCTTCACTCATATCAAATCTAATCAGCCAGCAAGTTACATGGTAAAGGTTACATAAGAAAAAAAAAGAACAAGAGTATCTTCTAATACAGTGTAATATCCATCATCCTACATTTATCTCAGAACTGTAAAAATAAAATTCAAAGCACTCCCAGAGTAGCCAAGTCTTTAAAAGTCTCCAGAAGAATCTTTGAGAATTAGCATTCTACAGGAGGGGAGGTCCTGGAAAGAATGGGTGCTTCAGTATTTTTTTTACTTGAATATCCACATAGTAGGGATTATCTGGAGACCCAGTATTTATGCAACAGGGAGGCATATTCTATCAGATACAGCCAGTATTATAAACCAGCCCCATAAATAACACATCAAAATAAACTAGTAGATAATCCAATGTCATAGCTGTAGCATCATGTGATGTTATCAAGCCTACCGTTACAAGCACACAAGCAGCCACATTTTTCAACAGCCTAATTTTATGAGCCGTGTTGGTGTAGTGGTTAGAATGCAGTATTGCAGGCTAACCCACTGCTCACTGCCAGGATTTCGATTCTGATTGGCTCAAGGTTGACTCAGCCTTCCATCTTTCTGAGGTAGGTAAAATGAGGACCCAGATTGTTGGTGGCAATATGCTGAGTCTGTAAACCGCGTAGAGAACAACGTAAAGCCCTGTGAAGCAGTCGGTATATAAGTGCCTTTGCTATTTCTAGGTGGTCTTCAAGAACAATCCCATTTATAGTAGATCTAGTTACAATAATCTAAATGGGAGTTGATAATGACAAGAATTACTTTTCTCAGTGCATCTCATTCAAGGCATTGACATACCAACTAAAGCTGGCAAGGGCCACAACTGTTACCCACTCTTCTAGGTGAAGCCATGAATGCAGGAGAACATCAAGATTTGCTCTTTTAGGAAGCTCAATCCCATCTGCGCATCAAGTCCAAATTAAACTGAGTCTGAACTTGTTTTTCTCGATCCAGAGAGGACTTGTTTAAAGACTGGAATGCCAAAGTTAGAAATAGTAAAGAGGATAATATAATCCAAATGTATAGCTTAGGAAACAGAAATGAAGCTACAAAACAATTATCAGTTTCTGTCAATCCTATGGTTTCATCATTTTAACACTGTTTTCCAACAACTAAAACACTGCCTGTATGCATGGACATCAGTAAATGGGATGTACAAAAATCGGATTGATTATATTATTGGTATAAAAAAATAAAAAATCTAAGTTACAACACCAAAGATGTCACTACAGATTGACCATGGAACAACTCACAATCTGCTCATATATAAATTCCAAGCTAGAGAGGAAGAATAAAGCCAACCAGTTTCCATGAAATGATTCTGATCATATACCACAATTTTTAAGGAGAACATTTGAGTTGTTTCAATTACTGAATGACTATATATAGCAGCATTATATATACTTGCATAATTATTGATATACCACTATAGGAATCATGGAATAAAATCAAACAATTTGTTAGGGATGAATGTGAAAAGAGGATAACAAACACCAATAGATAAAAGAGAGCAAATAATGGAACTTGCTAAGAAGAGAAATCAAAGTCAAGAAAGGCAGCGATCTTAGGATATAACTTAACAAAGCATTTCAGAGACCCATTAAAACAGAAGAAAACCACTATTACAACTTCAGTAAAAATGAAAACCAGAATATAAGAGCAATTCTGCTGGGTTAAAACAAAACAATTTGATGTTACACAAATTCTCGCAGCAGCCTAGCAAATTGTAATATTCCTGGCTCCACCCATGTTGGACTGATCTCAATGAAAACACAAGCAAACTTTTGAAAAATTGGAAAGATTAACTACAAAGTACACTCTCTTAAGCTCATAAGCGCCAACACTGTTAAATTGTCTCAAATAAAATGAAAAATGTTTTTAAATTACCGTTGTCTTTCAAAATACGCTTACACGCTAAGATGCCAACTTTCCTTCCATTTGTCTCCCAGAAGCAAGCAGATGACAGTAGTGTGCCCAGTGTTGACCACACTGCACTATATTTATTTGGGTTAAGCCTCCACCTAACAAAATAAAGAAAAGCTGCTATACAGTAGGTGAGCAAATGGTAACTTAATCTACACACATGAAATCACCTGATTTCCCATCAGTAGAACATATATTGCCAAATATAGAAAATAATTGTACTTTTGATTGTATCCATCAATATAGAAGTTGTGTGATCTCTCACTGGATATATAGATCAGGAAACTAAACGACCATGCATAGATGATACTTGTTAACACTGGCTTACAGAATAATTTTAAATGTAGAGTGTATATTTCATAGGATAATCTTTATTTCCCAGTACATTTAAGTTAACCCCCTTTATGTAAAGATATATATATAAGTAGTTTATTATCTGCAACCATGTTTATAAAGTGGAAAACTGTGAACTGATAAAAAGAAGGGAGTTGTAGGAGAAAAAATTAAGATGTAATTTTTTTTTCTTCCATTCAATCTCCAGCAATCTCCAATTATTGGAGACTGCTTAGACCAGCCTCTGACATTTTCCTATAAATGTTTTTCAGAAATTGTTTGCCATCATCTCCTTTCTAGGGCTGAGAGAAAGTGTGTCTAGTCTAAGGTCACCCAGCTGGTTTATGCCTAAAGTGGAACGACCGAAGAACTCACGGTTTCTCAGTTTCTAGTCTGATAACTACTATATCAAAATGATTCTCAAGGTATAAACAATTTGTGTTATTATCTATCTTTTGTTCATTGGCAAAAGGGGGGAATGGGGGGGGGGGGCTGAGAAACACAGTAGGTTTCAACAAATATTAAGCAAGTGGTTTATGTGTTGGGGCTTTCTTTCCTCTCCTCTCCAGTTCCCATATAGAAAATCATATTTAGTAGCAGTATAGTGCAGATGTTGTTGATATATGATCAATAGCATTATATCACTGGATATACTAACCTAACATAATCTTTTGTCCATGAATTATTACAAACTTGCAAAGAAACTATGAAAAATGTTCAGAAATAGTTGCTGAGATTGCCATCTAGTGGGTTTTTAAAAGATTTTCAATCAAATCATGTAAATTACTAAAGAAGAATGAAAAATACTAAAGATTGAATCTCTTTCATTATGCTATTATATTTCCATCAGAATTAAGTTGCTGTGATGAATGCTGTATTAAAACAAAATATTCCTAAAAGAGAGAAAACAAACTCTTTGGAAAAGGTTAATCATTTCATATGAGTTATAATATGGCCAGCAACAGTTACACCAAATCAGGTACATATGCTGCTTGGATGAGCAGTGAAACATTTCAAACCAACCAAAAATAAGTCCAGTTGCCATGACTCAATTTCCAAACAACTCGACTTGGTTGACTAAGAATTTTCTTCTTTTTTTAGTACAGTATATTTTTATTATTATTATTCATGAATATTTTGAATACAGTGTATTGTCAGGGCATATCATTTACAGAAGAACGAAGAAAAAAATGAACAGAAATATTAATACATACAGGTGAAACTCAAAAAATTAGAATATCGTGCAAAATTTCATTTATTTTAGTAATGCAACTTAAAAGGTGAAACTAATATATGAGATAGACTCATTACATGCAAAGCAAGATAGTTCAAGTTGTGATTTGTGATAATTGAGATGATTATGGCTTACAGCTCATGAAAACCCCAAATCCACAATCTCAGAAAATTAGAATATTACATGCAATCAATAAAACAAGGATTATACATAGACCAATATCGGACCTCTGAAAAGTATAAGCATGCATATGTACTCAGTACTTGGTTTGGGCCCCTTTTGCAACAATTACTGCCTCAATGCAGCGTGGCATGGAAGCTATCAGCCTGTGGCACTGCTGAGGTGTTATGGAAGACCAGGATGCTTCAATAGCGGCCTTCAGCTCTTCTGCATTGTTCTGTCTCATGTCTCTCATCTTTCTCTTGGCAATGCCACATAGATTCTCTATGGGGTTCAGGTCAGGCGAGTTTGCTGGCCAATTAAGCACAGTAATCCTACGGTCATTGAACCAGGTTATGGTGCTTTTGGCAGTGTGGACAGGTGCCAAGTCCTGCTGGAAAATGAAGTCAGCATCCCCATAAAGCTCATCTGAGGAAGAAAACATGAAGTGCTCCAAAATCTCCTGGTAGATGGCTGAGTTGACCCTGGACTTAATGAAGCACAATGGACCAACACCAGCAGATGACATGGCTCCCCAAATCAACACAGACTGTGGAAATTTCACACTGGATTTCAAGCATCTTGCAGTGTGTGCCTCTCCATTCTTTCTCCAGACTCTGGGTCCTTGGTTTCCAAATAAGATGCAAAAGTTGCTCTCATCAGAAAAGAGGACTTTGGAACACTGAGCAACAGACCAGTTTTTCTTTAGTCCAGGTAAGATGCTTCTGCCGTTGTTTGTTGTTCAGGAGTGGCCTGACAAGACGAATATGACATTTGAAGCCGATGTCTAGGATCTGTCTGTGTGTGGTAGGTCTTGATGCACTGACTCCAGCCGCAGTCCACTCCTTATGAAAGTCCCCAACACTTTTGAATAGCCTTTTCCTGACAATCCTCTCCAGGCTGCGGTCATTCCTGCTGCTTGTGCACCTTTTTCTTCCACACTTTTCCCTTCCACATAACTTTCTATTAATGTGCTTTGATAAAGCACTTTGGGAACATCCAACTTCTTTTGCAATTATCTTTTGAGGCTTTCCCTCCTTGTGGAGGGTGTCAATGATGGTTTTCTGCACAACTGTCAGGTCAGCAGTCTTTCCCATGATTGGGATCCCTGCTGAACCAGACTGAGAGACCATTTAAAGGCACAGGAACCCTTTGCAGATGTTATGGCTTAATTAGCTGATTAGAGTGGGACACTTTGAGCCTAGAATATTGAACCTTTTCACAATATTCTAATTTTCTGAGATTGTGGATTTGGGGTTTTCATGAGCCATAATCATCTCAATTATGACACATCATGGCTTGAATTATCTTGCTTTGCATGTAATGAGTCTATCTCATATATTAGTTTCGCTTTTTAAGTTGCATTACTGAAATAAATGAACTTTTGCACGATATTCTAATTCATTGACATCATCCAGTTATTACCTTTACTTAATAATGTTATTTTTTAAAAACTATCATTCATACAATTAAATTATGGGATATTGTATCTTTGTGTGAAAAACCAATACTTATATATACCAAAATAACTGTTCCATTATTTTTCTGAGGTTTTGGTAACTGAAAATGGACCGAAACAATAAAACTGAAGTCCAGTAAAATATATTTAAAATGCATGCCAGGAATTATTCAAACAATTTCTTAAAATGTGACAATCATAGTTCTCAGAAAACTTCTGTGAAAGGATGAGAACAGAGGGAGCAACTAAGCATATCCATTGCCTATAATGTTAAAATGGGTTATATTTTAGAGCTGATGCAAAGTATACTGAGAGTAGCTTTTTCAATTCAGCGAGCAACATGATAATTAAAATGTAAAATTATAACAACCCCACAGTGCAATAAAACTGCAACTCAGCACACACTACCCCAACCTAAAATAAAGGCCTCATACAACTGGACAACATGCATGATTGATGAAATGATTTGGAACTTGACCTTCAGTATTCATTGTGAAGTATGCTACAAGGTATTTTAATCCCAGATGGACAACTCCTTCCAATCTGCAATTTGGGAATAATGAATACTGGAATTTTATTTGCAGAGTTAATTTCACAAATGTTTAATACTAAGAATTTATTTAAACCATGAACATGTTGGCATCAAATATTCTGGGGTGAGGGGAGGGGGAAGAGAAAAGATGAGCTGCATTTAGATCTTTACTAAACAACTTATGATTTGTTGGTTCATCATTTCAGAAATATTTCCTTACCTGATTCCTTAATGCCTTCAACAAAGCTAGAGCTTCTAATATATTGCCTTCAGTGGAAAAGCCGAGATATATTCAGAGATATATCTACCTTCAAAATAACCCATATTGAACTGTACAAAGAGTCAAACCTCAACACAGAAAATATTTTATAATGTTTGGGTATCATATCACAAACTGTTTTTATAATAATATTTATGTATTAAAATGTTATGAAATCTGCCAAATTTCAATTCCTCAGGAGTCATCAGTCCTGGATTTTGGACACATTCTGTAAGTTTAGCCCATTTAAGATAACTTGGTTGAAAATGTTTTGCCCTATAGTGCATCATTTCACCCAATTAAAGGTTACAACAATCAAATTTTTAATTAAGTATAGACTTTCCCAACTATGCCATATCCTTCCTCCCAAGGTATATTTTTTAAAATATTTCTAAATATGAAATAGAAAAGCAATTAAGCAGCAAAGGCAAAAACCCTTTAAAATATTTTAAAGTTTGTAACTATTTTAAACATCTGAATAAGCAAGAGTGCTTTTGTGTAATGGTAAAACAATTACTATAAAGTTCCAGGCTTTGCTTTCTTTTGTTTCTTTTTACATAATTTACCACTGCCTAGGAGTCCTCTGGAAAAAGCTCTTGGCCAAAGATAAAAGCATACACAAATTGGTGTAAACAACTTTGTACAAAAATAAATACGTACAAACAGACAAACATATATAAAGTGGGTGTGGTTTTGCTTCCCCCTCTATGAGTATATGGAGAACTGTATTATTAGTGCATGTGACATTTTTTGATCACTCATGAGATTCAGTTTATCATCATAAAATAGAACTAAGGAAAAATTTATGTCAGTTAGAACAATTAATCAATGGAGCAAATTGCCTCCAGAAGTTGCGGATGCTCCATCACTGGAGGTTTTTAAGAAGAAACTGGACAGCCATTTGTCTGAAACAGTATAAGGGTTCCTGTTTGAGCTTGGAGCAGAGGACCTCTAAGGTCCCTTCCAACTCTGTTATTCTGTCTAAGATGTGGGTCATGTTCACATAAAGGTCTGAGAATTTTAAAATGAAACACAACATGAAACTGAAAACAAAAAACAAGTTAGGTAATTGATGGGTTTTTCAATAGTCAAAATACAAGGTTTACTTTCTTTAAGTTCAAGCTTAAAGACTATCCCATTACAAATTATTTATTTTACAGGAAATTGTTGATGCCGAACCATGGCAGAGTTAAGTTTCCCTTGCAAGATCAGCATGTTTTTATTGTCTCAGGTTAAAATTTTAATAGGATATTTTCATTGCTGAAGATTTTTTTTTTCAATTTCTCATTTATAGCATACTGACAAATATTAATGACAAACTAGTTCATAAAAACCAGGGGTGTCCAACCTTGGCAACTTTAAGACTTGTGGACTTCAACTCCCAGAATTCCTCAGCCAGCAAAGCTTCCCTGATAAAAACCTTTTTATCCCTGATAAAAACCTTTCTGAATACTGAGAGTTTTGTAATAGTTTATTGACAACAAATGTCCATTTTCTTTTACTCTCTAATTTGGGATATTATGAATACAAATATTACAAGATATTAAAATCAGATGTCGCATTCAATAACATGCAATCTTAAATAAGGTAAATAAATGCAACATATGCAACTCTTCTAATTCATACAGCATTTCAAATCCAAACTGAATTGTAATCCTTCCTACTAAAGGAAATGATTTAGCAATTACTCAACTGACTGAATTGCTGTGCCCTCCAGTATAAATGACCACTTATTTCAGATTCAGCTTTCAACAAGTGGCCATTGAAGTAAGTAAACACTTATTGGTTCTATAAATAACAGGCATGTTGACATGCAAATCTTATGATAACCATCTGCCTGCAGTAAAACAAGGCATGAATTATCATAATTTCACTAAAGCTGCATGCCTTATTACAAATACCCACATCAAAAGTTGCCCAATTTGAATAGCAAATTTGTTTGAATATAGCAACGGTAAGAAAGGAATACCTACAACACCAGTCCTCAAAATGCCAGCCATTCCCAGTATCCTGCGGCCATAAGATTTCAATCTGCATGCTAGGCACCTGGCTTATAATGGTTGCAGCATCCCAGTGTCATGCAATCGCCATCTGTCACCTTTCTTGCCTACTTCCTACAAACAAAGTCAATGGGGAAGCTGGCAGTAAATCATTTACACCTTCCTCTGCCTAGCAGCAGCAGCCGAACACCCAAACAGGTGCATTTACCCCATACTTTGTGGGCCACTCATGCACTTGTTCCCATCCAGCAGCAACTCCCTCCAGCCCCACCGTGCCTTATCTGCCTGCTGGTGAATTGCCTGGAATTTGCTAAATGTCCCATGATCCTCACGTAACAAAGGCAATGGGGACTGTGGGCAATGCCATCATGTGACATCACGCTTTACAACCGCACTGCTTAGTAATGGAAATTCCACTCTCAATTCCACTCATTAACTGAGAACTACCAAGAACTATCTGGGTACCTATCTTCTGCTATCTGTAATTTTTAAAAGTAGTAATATGCACAACTGTTCCAATCTAAAATATTACACAAGGCGCTTGCATGAGTATCAATAGATTGTCAATTCTAGCAGCATTAATAGCAGCCTCTGACCACTCAATTTTTCATGCGTCTTTTGTTCATGTATATAATAAGGTTTTTGTATGTATTTTTTTCTGTTGTAGTAGATAGAGTATCCATAACAAACACAATTACACCTACTTGTATTCAGATAAGTTCGACATCAGTCTTTTTGTGTTTTATGTACCCATACAGATCTTGGAGGTCTTTTAATCCAACTCCCTACCCAAAGCAGGACTCTTTATCCCAGTATTTCTAAAACTTGCTGGATTTCAACTGCCAGAATTCCTCAGCCAGTAATGCTGGCTGGGGAATTCTGGGAAGTCCACCCTTCTTAAAGTTGCCAAAGGTTGAGAAACACTGTCTTATACTATTCTGGACAAATGACTGTCCAATGTTTTTTGAAAATCTCCAATGATGGAGCACCCACAACTCCAGGAGGCAAGTTGTTTCACTGACTGTTGTCAGGAAATCTCTCCTTATTTCCAGGTTAAATTCCCCTCTGACAAGCTTCCACCACTGCTTCTTGTCCTCAGTGCTCTGGAGAATAAATTGATGTCTTCTTCCCTGTGACAGCCCTTCAAGTATTGGAAGGTTGCTACCATGTCTCCCCTTCATTAGACTAAACATACCCAGTTCCATTAGTTGCTCAACATATGATTTAGCTTCGAGAACCCTTATCATCTTTATTGCTCTTCCCTGCACTCTCTCTAAGGCATCTTTTTTAAATCATGATGACCAGAACCGGACATAGTATTCCATATGTATTCTCACCAGTGTAGTATAAAGTAGTACTATCACGTCCCATGATCTTGATACCAACCCTCTGTTGATGCAACATAGAATTGTGCTGACTCTTTTGGCAGCTGCAGCATGCTGCTGACTCATAATTAAGCAGTGATCCTGCCTTACATTTCTGGCCACTGAACTGCACCTTGTTGAATAAGGGCCAATGTACAAGTCTGTCAGGCTCCTTCTGAATCTTGAGTCTATTTTCCAAAGTGTCGGCAATTCCCGCCAACTTGGTGTGTTGTCTGCAAATTTGATCAGTTCCCTATCTAACTCCTCACCTAGATCATTTATGAAGATGTTGAACAGCACTGGGCCCAAGACAGAATTTTGAGGTACCCCATTGCATGCTTCCCTCCACATAGATGTAGCTCCATTGAGGCTACATGCTGAATGCGGTTGGTCAGCCAACTGCAAATTCACCTGGTGCTGGTACTGTATATTCGACATTGTTCTATCTTATCAAGAAATAGATTGTAGTCTACTTTGTTAAATGTCTTACTGAAATCCAAGTATACTATATCCACAGTATTTCTCTAATCCACTAATTTAGTCACTTTGTCAAAGAAGGCAATATGGTTTATCTGACATTATCTGTTTTTAAACCCAGTCTTATTTTACTGAACGCTTGCCTTCTATTATTGTTTTCATACACAACTAGGTCCTTGCAGTTCTTTTCTATCACATTAAAAGCACCCAAAGTAAAACAAACAAAAATAAGATTTTTGTTAAAATGTACACACTTTATTTAATGATTAAATGTTTTTTATGCCATCAAGTTGTTTTCATTTACTTCTAGTGACCACATAGTTTTTCTCCATGGAGATCTATCCTTTACCTGGTATTTAATATATTCTAATGGTGCACTCCTCACCACTATAACTGGGTGAAAAAGCTATAAAGAAGCTAAATTGCTCTGGGACTTTAGAAGTTAAACAGACAGGCGCCTGTCACATAACACCCTAGACCAAGGGTGTCAAACTCGATTTCATTGTGGGCTGCATCAGGGTTGTATTTGACCCTGGGTGGGCTAGGGTAGGTATGGCAAGGGTGGGTGTGGCTACCTTGTCATTCGTGTTGGGGCACCTGTGATAGCCTGAGTGCTCTGCGAGTGAAAACGGGTTCCCGAGATCTGTTTTCAGCTGTGAAGACCTCCTACAACCCTCTGCCAGTGAAAACAGAGCTTGGGAATGCTGTCCGTGGCCCTCATGAGCTCTGTTTTCAGCTGCAATGGCCTCCTGCAACCTTCTGCCAGCGAAAACGAGCTCCTTTTCTGCTGGCAGAGGCAGTAACAAGCTGTTTACTGGGTGGCCCTGCGGGCTAGATCTAAGCCCCCTGCAGGCCAGATCCTGAGCCTTGACTTAGACTTAACAACTGTTGATAAGATAGATACAAAAGTCTGGATAGTGGACTTGGCAGTCTGGAGACAACAGAAGAGAAGAGAAGAGAAGAGAAAGAATTGGAGAAGAAAACAAAATACAAAGAACTGCAAATAGAAATAGAACTACCGTGTTTTCCCGAAAGTAAGACCCAACCAGAAAATAAGCCATAGCAAGATTTCGCAGGATGCTTGTAAAATAAGCTCTACACCAAAAATAAACCCCAGTTAAGATCATCGGCCAGATGCATTTACTACTGTATTTCCCCCAAAATAAGACATCATCTGAAAATATGCATCATTTGGAGCAAAAATTAATATAAGACCCAGTCTTATTTTCGGGAAAACATGGGTACCAATTGTAAAAGGTACCTTGGGTGCGATCCCAAAACATCTGGAGCACAACTTGGACACCAAATTCACCATCAGTCAATTACAAAATACATCTTCACTCAGAACAGCTTACATCCTGCAATAATATCAGTAACACCATCAAACATCCAGATCTACCTATCCTAGGTCCTTGGAAATGACTCGATAGGTAGACAAAACCATAATAATAAAAATATAGTCAATTTGATTTCTATATACTCCATCAGTTGAAGTCCATGTATAAAGGAATCATTTTGGTTAAAATAGCTATGAAGAAATAACTGGAGTAGCAGAAATTGATTAAATTGATTCATTGCAAAATGAAACCAACTATCTTCAATAGTGAATCAATTTTGATTGCAATATTTTATACAATGAAACACAAATACTAAATTAATTAGCATTCAATTTTCTATTTGAGAATATCTTTTCTCCACTTTTCTATATAACATTCTTTCCATGAAAATATTTAATAACTGGTTCATACAAGAATCTTAGTTCTCGAACAAAGTGGTCATTAAGCAATCTCATAAGTCATGAAGTGATCAGATTGCAGGAAACCTCAAAAAGATGGGGAAGGCCCTAGAAGGCTGAGTGCAGGCTGCATGCTAGTTGGGAGGTGCTGCATGCAGTGTGAGTGCAGGGAGGTTGGGAAAAGAACCCACAGCTGCCCGTCTAACCCAACAGCATGGTGAAAATGTGCCATGGCCTGGGAACCGTCAAATGCTCAGCAAGCCCCAAGAGCAAGGACCCCCCTCCACAAAGGACCAAATACGAGGAACACAGGAAGCAGGTAGGCCACAGGGATGGGGCAGCCTTTAAAGCCACTGAACTCTTGTCTTTCACCAAGCATGGAAACTGCAACCAAATCACCCTGCCAGTAGCTTCCCTCATAAACACCACTTATGTTTTAACCCCATCTCAGGGTCTTCAGCCCTACCTGGCTGCAATTGTTGGGGACTTTGGCCAATGGGGGAGAGATAGGCAGGTAGAAGGAATCGTAGCACTCCATGGATGCTCGTACAAGTATACGGACTGTCAAATGCCTGAATTTCAAGGACTACATGTACTTTAGAATGCTCCTGTTCTGAAATTTTGCTTCCAATCAAGTATAGCTTTTTTCTCTCCTAAACAAAGTAAAACTATGTATTTTACTAAATTACCATGAAAACCAAGTGAAACGGCAACATTTTCATTGTAATATTCTAAAATGTCTAGCTTTTTTTTTCTATGACACTGGACAACAAAGATTTGGTTCCTGGACACCATTTGGGTGCTAATCACAAAAGTAGTCTATAGTTTAACTTATCATGTACCATTTTATAGAAATCATCTGGTTTTGCAGTGTACAACCTTCAACATCTATTAGCTATGCTGCACACATGAAAGGAACATACAAAAAGATGGAACGGTTGTTGAAGTATATCCAGTACATCAAGTACAAGTGGAATATTTGTGGAGATCTAAAAGTGATGGCTCTAATGCTTGAAATGCAGGTCAGATATATTAAGTATTATTGTTACATATGTGAATAGGACATCTGTGCAAGAGAGCCACATTACATTAAAAAAAAGGCACTCTGAAAACATTGGACAGGACAGAAATATGTGGCACATGAATCACTTCTTGAAACAACAAAGGTATTTGCCTCCATGTCATATAAAACTTGGATTGATAAAAATGTTCTGAAAGGTATGAACAAGGAAGTTGAAGGTTTTCTTATTTGTGACAGAAGTTTCGAAGAATAATGTCGTAAAGATTAATGAAGACATTTTTGTTGATCTACAGAACAGATATATCACCAATGACAAGCTGTTCAAAGATCTGTTAGTGGGGCTAGAGAAAATAATCTGGAAAGCATTCAAGGATGTCATTGAGAATTTTCTTGGCAACTACAGAGCACCAAACTACATTCAGCTGGTTGATCAACTTATCACAGCATGCAAGACCTTGAAGTGCAACGTGTCACTGAAGATTCATTTTCTGCATTCACATTCTTTCCCAAAAATCTAGGAGTAGTCAGTGACAAACATGTGAAAGCTGTCACCAGGGTATTTCTATAATGAAAAACATTATTGTGGCAACTGATCCATCAATTCTGGGTAACAATTGTTGGAGACCGCAGTGAGATGCATTGGACATCGAGTACTAAAAAAAAAATCAGCAACCAAACACTTTTGGCTCTACTGAACTCATGCAGTACACCAAAAATATTATGAAATTAAATACATTATAGTCTTTAAACGTTAATATTTCTTAAGATTTCTTTTTCAAATCTTTGGAAAAATTTCTCCAGTGTCATAATATTTAAGTAATGAATGTTACTTTTCAATGTAATTTTATAAAGATATAAACAACACAGACTGATATGATCAAACTACACAGTATTTTCTTTAAATTTATAAAGAGCACAAGCTTGTCAAGAAACAGTAAAATAATGCAAATGATGAAGCAGGTGAGGTTTTCAACAAGACATTTTATTAAAAATTTCATATGTTAATTAAAAGTCCCAGCACTTAACATAAGCTGCCAAACATTTGTCAAAACAAATTTCTTATTTTACACTAAAGGGTGTAAAAAAATTCAGTAAAAATTCCAGAATAAAACACATCACAGCAACTGGAATTGGGAAAAAATGCAATACATTCAATCAGGGAAGTTGTCCAGTATTCATCTAAAAAGAGAGAAGTCTCTATGTGGTAGAGCAAATCCAAAGTCCATTTTTGACAAATCAAATAAATTCAGAGCAATACAATGGATATTTATCTACAGATAAATAATAAAACCAATCTTTACATTCACCAGCTAGTGAATTTTTAGAGCAAAAAGATGAGTGAAAATAGTTTAGATTAATTTGAAACAAATTAGTCCATACAAGGTGGGGAGATTTTAAGAGAAATTCTTGTCCAATATTTGATTTTAAAAGAAAATAAAGCAATCTCTACAAGATATGATAAAAAGTAGTAGTTTCGTCTTTAAGACTTAGTAGCAAGTCTACAGCTAAGATCAGTAAAAAAAAGAGAGAGATGACTTGATACTACCTAGAGGTGTCCTAGACAGCCTAGTCCTCTGGGAGGACAAGACTGCTGATTCTCATCTATATAGTCATTTTGAAAATGTGTATGTATGTGTTTGAATACATACACCCACACATCCACATAAACACCCACATACACACTGCACTTTTATATTACTATATTCAAGGACACATAAAACAATCCAAGCATTTTATTTTGACAACAGATAATTCCAAGCATATACCAAGCATATTCAACACATAACTGTCAGATCATAAGCAAAGCACTGAAAATATGATTTTAAAAAAATTCAAATTCATATTTAAAAAATTCACCTACTTTTAAAAATATTCTCTTCCCAATGCTTATTTTTGGTTCCCCATAATTCCCCTTTGGGAAATGGGACACACCAGCAACAGTTTTTATCTTCCTTGTGTTTTCAGAGAGGCTTCTATTATAACAAGTAATATTACTTATTACAGTACCTAGTATTTATTACATATTTACAAACTTATTATTATAGTATACTTCGGCATTTAGTCATGCCATCCACATGACCACAGAGATGTCTTCAGAAAGCGCCGGTTCTTCGGCTTTGTAACAGAGATGAGCATCGCCCCCAAAGCCAGAAACAACTAGCATGTATGTGTGAGCGGAACCTTTACCTTTATCATACTATACTATTACTATACACTACACTATACACTACACTACACTAACATGTATGTCTACCAAGCAATGTGTGTTTATTTCTAAACAATCTATTCTTTATTGCTTGAATCTTCATTGCTTTGAGTCAATATGTAGTCACCTTTAAATTGGCTTCTGTTGCTATCAGTTGCTTTGCTAAACTGTTGCCGAGGCTTTAGCAAGGCAGTTTCTCAGCCTGGGCTGAGAAGAGAAAAGGTGCTTTACCAGCTCCTGGCTGGCTGTACAGATAGATCTCAACTTACAGTCACTTAACGACTGTTTGAAGTTGTCATAATGAGCTCACATTCAGAATCAAAGGAGGGGAGTGATGATGAGCAGCCAATGCCAGAGCCAGCTTCAGAAGTACTGACAGACAAGCAGCCAGCTCCAATGCCATCAGACAAATTGCCGTCTAATATACAGGGGCAACTA
Organism: Pseudonaja textilis; assembly: GCF_049901715.1. Taxonomy (NCBI): domain Eukaryota; kingdom Metazoa; phylum Chordata; class Lepidosauria; order Squamata; family Elapidae; genus Pseudonaja; species Pseudonaja textilis. Next base: position 262,753,973 of record NC_141990.1, read on the forward strand.
AGGAGATAGGATAAAATCACAGAAATATGCCAGCATTCTCTAAAAAGATGAGTGTGGAATTACTGCCTGCTCCCAACACAAGGCTGCGGGCTGCAAAGAGAGTAGAGCAAAGGGACTCTGTGAGACTGTTGTTCATGCAGAAGGAATCTCACCCAGCTAAATGGGTTAGAGAGGGTCTGCTTCTATTAAAACAGAACAAAAATTTCAAGCTCTCTACTGGCAACAACCAGCCATTAAGTCCATTCCATATGCCTTGGCTTGGAACTTCGTAATCCTATTTTGAATCTGGACTGCTGACAAATCTGTTACAAACTTGGACCTTCAGACTCCACCTGATACTTTCTTTTACATGCCGCTTCATTTTGGAAGACGTGCAAGCCAAATTTGCTATATCTGGGAAGGGGAGGCAAGGGAACAGTAACTTGCCTCTATACTGCAAATGTGTATGTTGGCAAGACTAGTTTAGTACAGAGAACAAAACCATCCCTTTGTGTATTTGTATGTGATTGTCCTGGGATAAGACAAAAGTTACACACAACAGTCTATTAATTTATAATTCATACATTTCTGGTCCCCCACCCCCCGCATAATTACATTTCAAGCACCTGTTTCAGCATCCCACAATTGTGATTTATAAAAATTTGCCATTTTCTGACAGAAAAGAGTGACTTGCTTTACAACTTAATAAAAGAGTCATAAAATTGAGTCTGATCCCTTGGTGGCCCACTTAACAATCACAACAACTTATGACTAACATTCCGGGCTCAGCTGTGGTTTTAAGTTGAGGACTACCTGTCAGCTGTTGGAGTAGTGAAGCTGCTGGGTTTTGCTTCTCCTATCAGCTGGTTTAATTAAGTCCAAATCTGCTCCTCCTTTACCCTCAGTTGCCTGTTGAGCTGACAAATGCTCCAGTCCTTCAACTGCAAATTCTTCCTTTCTGCTCCCCTGCACAACACAAATCTTCCTCCACATACCTAGATTCTGTCATTCCCAGCATTTTCCTTTTATCATTGGAAACCAGATGTGATGCAATGCTCTTTGTAATGCCTAAAAGTCCCAGGGGAGAAAACAAAGCAGGAAGAGCTCATACTGGCCACTGCAAACTTTTATTTCCACATCCTATCATGAAAAACAATGAAAGCTATATAATCTTGTGTAATAAGTACCTTGCTGCAGCTCACTGATATACCTGCAGTTTTCATAGCTTTTTTAAATACAATGGATTCAGTAAGAAGTCTTCAAAAGATATGACTATTCTTAACTTATGACTATGTGCACCTGATTTCAGAAGGTTACTGGTAGAACACTGTATCTTTTGTCTTCTTTAGTATAAGTTTTCAAAATCCTCAGTAGAAGTTCATGTTTTCTGTAAAAACAGTTTCATTTTCTTGTCTCTTAAATGTGAACAGAAAGTATTTGGGAATAATGCAGTGGGCAAATCGCTTATATCAGTTTGGAATTGGTGAGAAAAAACAAATAGTCAAAATCTTGCAAGTTTTCAGCAATTTTATCACAAAAGATTTTAAAATTTCTCTGATATTTTGGAATTCTTTTCTGAAATCACATGTGAAAAAAATCAGACTTCACAAACTCGCAAGATTTCAACAATTTAAATTTTTTATTATTTAATCTGATTTTTTAAATCTATATTTATTAGCTGATCAATTCCAATGGACTATTAAGTTCCCTATCTTCCTGTATTAATCGATTTTGATATGCTAACTATTTATTTTTGCCTGATATTTCTTTTTTATAAAATGCTTCCTGTGCTGAGACCTATAAAGCTATTTTCAGGCACAATATTCTTAATTTGGCATTCCTCCCATGATGTTTTAAAATTTATATTAAGTTTACCATACCATAAAAATCCATGCCAACCAAATCTCAGTTATGTTCTAATTCTAGCATTATTTCATTTCTCAGTAAAACTCCTTTTTTTACTCAGACAAAAAAGCAGGCTGCAAAATACAATTTAAAATCAAGTAATCCTAATCCTCCTTTTTCTTCTACATCTTGAAGAAATGTATATATTTAACCGTTGATTTTTTTTTACCTTGCTATATAAATCTAGGCATACATTTTTGCCATTGTTTAAAAGGTGTGTCATTTTTCAAAACAGATATTGTTTGAAACAGAAACATTCTAGGTAATACATTCATTTTTATCACAGAAATTCTTCCAAACAATGATAAATTTAATTTTCCATCTTCAAATTACCCTACTTTGGACACATTAAGATCAAACCCCCTGGAGAAGGCTCTAATGCTAGGAAAGGTGCAAGGAAACAACATAGATGGACTCAGTTATAGTGGCAATAGGTGCATGATTGGAAGTTCTAAAGAACCAAGTTAGGGACAGATCATCATGGAGAAATATCTACGTTGTTCCCACAAATAGATACTGTTTGGATAGCACATAATCAATCAATTGATCAATCTATCAATCAATACTACCAAATTGACTAGGCTTCAAAATTGATATTAATATATTTTCAGCTCTAAAAGCCATTTGTTTCACAACTAACATACCTTTCGTTTAGAAATTCAAAAATAAATATTTTAACCTCACACAATAGCCTTATAAGCAATGACAGGCCTAAACTTCCTAGTAAGGGTTATCATCATTTAGATATATAAACCTGGGTCTTCTTATTCCTAGGCTAAAACTTAAAGTGTCATACACAGTAGAACACTTACAGAGCCTCTGCTGCTATCTTCTCCTACTGGAACAGACTAAAAAATTAATGTACAAATTCATTCTGTGCTCTTCTAGACTTCAAAGGACCAACAGTTCTACATTTAAATATTTGTTGTATATTAGATAGTGCATCAGTACATAATGTCCCATTTCTTTCCCAAAGGAATTACAGCTAGTACTTGCAAAACTTCAGACACTTAAAACAACTGTGCTAGCTCAGAGTCGGAAGTAACAGTTGCAGGAAACTGCAATTGGTCAGGGATGATAAGTGTCAAATTACAAAGTTATCTTAAATTTGTACATAGAATTTTACATTGAAAAACTGCAAAAGAAATGGGCCAAACTAAGGAACATTTCTATTTTCTGAGGAATCCCTCTCCATTTTAACATTATTTAACTCTTTCTCAAAAAGTTTTGCCTCATTGGCAATCAACAAGTCCATTTATAATACACTGCTCAAAAAAATAAAGGGAACACTTAAACAACACAATGTAACTCCAAGTCAATCACACTTCTGTGAAATCAAATTGTCCACTTAGGCAGCAACACTGGTTGACAATCAATTTCACATGCTGTTGTGCAAATGGAATAGACAACAGGTGGAAAGCATAGGCAGTTAGCAAGACATCCCCAATAAAGGAGTGGTTCTGCAGGTAGAGACCACAGACCACTTCTCAGTTCCTATGCTTTCTGGCTGATGGTTTGGTCACTTTTGAATGCTGGTGGTGCTGTCACTGTAGTGGTAGCATGAGACGGAGTCTACAACCCACACAAGTGGCTCAGGTAGTGCAGCTCATCCAGGATGGCACATCAATGCGAGCTGTGGCAAGAAGGTTTGCTGTGTCTGTCAGGGTAGTATCCAGAGCATGGAGGCGCTTCCAGGAGACATGCCAGTACATCAGGAGACGTGGAGGAAGCCGTAGGAGGGCAACAACCCAGCACCGGGACCGCTACCTCCACCTTTGTGCAAGGAGGGACAGGAGCAACACTGCCAGAGCCCTGCAAAATGGCCTCTAGCGGGCCACAAATGTGCATGTGGCTGCTCAAATGGTCAGGAACAGACTCCATGAGGGTGGTATGAGGGCCCGACGTCCACAGGTGGGGGTTGTGCTGACAGCCCAACACCGTGCAGGACGTTTGGCATTTGCCAGAGAATACCAAGATTGGCAAATTCGCCACTGGCACCCTGTGCTCTTCACAGATGAAAGCAGGTTCACACTGAGCACATGACAGACATGACAGGGTCTGGAGACACCGTGGAGAACGTTCTGCTGCCTGCAACATCCTCCAGCATAACCGGTTTGGCAGTGGGTCAGTAATGGTATGGGGTGGCATTTCTTTAGGGGGCCGTACAGCCCTCCATGTGCTCGCCAAAGGTAGCCTGACTGCCATTAGGTATCGAGATGAGATCCTCAGACCCCTTGTGAGACCATATGCTGGTGTGGTTGGCCCTGGGTTCCTCCTAATGCAAGACAATGCTATACCTCATGTGGCTGGAGTGTGTCAGCAGTTTCTGCAAGACGAAGGCATTGATGCTATGGACTGGCCCTCCCGTTCCCCAGACCTGAATCCAATTGAGCACATCTGGGACATCATGTCTCGCTCCATCCACCAATGCCACGTTGCACCACAGACTGTCCAGGAGTTGGGGAATGCTTTAGTCCAGGTGTGGAAGGAGATCCCTCAGGAGACCATCTGCCACCTCATCAGGAGCATGCCGAGGCGTTGTAGGGAGGTCATAAAGGCAAGTGGAGGCTACACACACTACTGAGCCTCATTTTAACTTGTTTTAAGGACATGACATCAAAGTTGGATCAGCCTCTAGTGTTTTTTTCCACTTTAATTTTGAGTGTAACTCCAAATCCAGACCTCCATCGGTTGCTAAATTTGATTTCCATTGATAATTTTTGTGTGATTTTGTTGTCAGCACATTCAACTATGTAATGAACAAAGTATTTCATAAGAATATTTCATTCATTCAGATCTAGGATGTCTTATTTTTGTGTTTATTTTTTTGAGCAGTGTATATTCCAAAGCATAGGTTCTGGCCATTATTTATATCACCAACATCTATGTTATGAAAGATATGCCAAATATTCTTTATTTTACAACAATCTGTTTTAAAGTCCACTACTCCTAAATGAAGAAAAATGGCTTTTACAAATTGTTATGCTCTTGTAAAAATGAAAATAATGCTAGCTAGGACCAAAAGGAATTTTTGAATGTTTATTTATAAGGAAAAAAACATTTATTAAAACAATTTTTAATTGTTGTTGAAAACAACAATTTATAAGGAGAACATTTAATTTGCAAGCAAAAATCTGTTCTATTGAGAGAATATTAAGTTTTAGACATAGCTCAATATAGACATGCTTCCCTGAATTTTGTGCTTTCCCATATACAGATGAAAGCAAAATGCTTAATGTCACACTTCTTTCATTATTCTTTAAATTTTCTCCTGAACTATAGGGAAGGAAAAATCTAATAAAAATGATAATCCTTTAAACTGTAAAGAAAAGTACAATAAAAAATATTCTTCACTTGCAGAATGTCGTATAGGTCAGTGACCCATGTAAACCAATTGTGTATAGAACTTATTCTCATGATCTCTCCAGAATAAATGTGTCAAAGTATCTTCTATGTATTTTAGTTTGAAAACATATATTGTTACATTATATTCTAAAGAAAGTTGCCCACCCGCCGCTCATAATTAATATAAGGGCAGAAAGATATTTGTTGACTTATTCCATCACTGCCCGGGGTTGGGGACTGCTTCAAACAATTTATAAAAACCAAAATAGCAATGTAAATACAGACATAAAACAAAAGCCATAAATTATGAAAGCACTAAAACCATAACAAGAAGAAAAAAACTCAATTTCTCTATCTCTTTGTTTTTCCATTTATAATATGCTTATATTTATGAGCCAGCTTAAAAATTATCTATATGAAAGGAAAGAAAAGGAAGTAAAATAAAAAAATAGAAGTAAAAATAAAATTATACTACTACTTGTAAAACATTCTTTGGGAGCATAATTTACAATGTAATTTGATTTCCAGCAACTTTACCAATATTTGCAGTAAAGTAGAGTGTTTTTAATTAATATCTAAAATAAAGCACAATTTATAATAATAACGAAAAGGATTTCTTCCACCAACCTCTACAAAAGGAAGGGTAAACACAAGGCAAAAACTTGGGACAAATAAAAAATGAATACCTTTGAAACGTTACAAGTTGAAGGTTGTCAAATTGTTATAAATTCTCCTATCACATCAATTACTCCAGATAAATATTGTGACAAAAGAAACACTTTTGTTTTAACAAAAGTAACTTTTTATATGTAGGCAAAACTTTTTCAACATAAATTTAAAATCACAAATATAATTACAGATTGGAAATACATTTTGGAAGAAAAGTGATTAATTGTAGATAATTTTTTTCATGCTATCAATTCAATTCTCACAGAAATTTCACAGGTGTCAATAACAAAGCACTAGTGCTCCCTTTTTACAGTACCAATAAACAAATGAATGTATTTTCTTGCTCTCTCCAATTATACTGTTTATTGGTGAAAACAGAACAAAACCCACTCCTTGGAACAGGCAGGCAATCAAGGAGAAAGAATCCAAAAAAGTAAATATTGTAATAAATGCGGAGTGTTTCATTATTCTCTATGTAACACTTTTTTCATAATCAGAGAGAACAAAATTAGTTGTTACATGAATCGTTGCAGTTGTTGACTTGGTAACATGGTTTCCCCATTGACTTTTTGTTTGTCAGAAGGCCACAACATGACCTTTGGACACAGCAATGGTCATAAATATGAACCAGTTGCCAAGCATCTAAATTCTGAATATGTGATTATGGGGATGCTGCAAAGTTCGTAACTGTGGAAAATGGTGATAAGTCACTTTTTTCAATGCCATTATTAACTTTGGTCACTAAATGAACTGTTGTTAAGTCGAGGGCTACCTGTATTGCAAAAAGGTACTAGTGCTTTACTATTTACCACTGCCTATCTTTGTTCTACATTTTACCCACAGCAATTAGATCATTTGTTTTTCTGTATACTTTTGACTAGTTTTTTTTTAAGACTACTTCATAGTGACTCTTTCATCTACAGTCAGTAAATTTTTATTGTAACTTTAATGTTGCCTTTTTCATTTTGCCAAGGATTCGGAGAAAGCATTTTTCTGGGTGGTTCCAGTGCAATGGGCTTCTCTCCATTTTTCCTTGTAAAGCTTCTCTAGAGAACCATAGCACATAGTATTTATTAGGAATAATAAAGTGTTGGTCTTCTGGTCTTGATTCAGTAATTCTGTGGCCCATGTTACACCATTGCTTCACAAGCTACAATGGCTGCCAGCTTGTTTCCAGGTGCAAGTCAAGGTGTCGGTTATTACCCTTAAAATAGGGGAGGGATTCAATTTTTTTAACAATCAGTTCTGTGGGTGTGGCTTAGGTAGTGGGCATGGCTTAGGTGGTGGGCATGGCTTAGGTAGTCATGTGACTGGGTGGACATGGCTTGGTGGTCATAAGTCGTAAGTGTGAAAAATGGTCATAAGTAACTTTTTTCAGTTCCGTTGTAACTTTGAATGCAAAGTACCAGCAAAGGAGGGGAAAAAAACTCCAGAGACGTTCCTGAGACAGGAACTCTAGTCCTGCCAAGAATGTAATAAGGGTCAACGGAGAGGCAGTTTCTGTAAGCAACACCAGAATGTTTCCTTCCTGCCTTCCTTACAGGATTAGGCCACTAATTTCTTCTAACAAACGGTTCTCCAAACTGCTTAGAATGTTAACAACTGGTTCCAGTGAATAGATGCGAACCGGTAGAATCCTACCCCTGCCTTAAAGCCCTACATAGCATTGGTCGAGGTTACTTGAGGAACCATCTCACTACATTGGGACTGGCCTGCCCCATCTGCACCAGCCAAGGAGGCATACTATAAGCCCTATTGGTTAAGGAATTCTAGCTGGTGGGATCCAGGAGAAGGGCCTTCTCTGCTGTGGCTTCTAACCTCTGGAATATCCTACCCCTTGAAGTGAGAGATTGGCTCCCATCCTTTTTACCTTCCATAAGGGCCTGAAGACTTGGCTCTCCCAGATGGCTTGGAGCCCCAATGGCAGAGCATCATGCTAGAGGTGGTTGATGAATTAAGAGACAACCCCACGTCTCCTCCTGCACATCCTGCTTCTTCTTTATTTTTTTAACTGTAATTCTATTTTTGATTGCTATTTCCATTTTTATTGTTTTAGAAATATTTATCTTTTATTATTTTAACACTTTTCATGCTGAAAGCCACTCAAACTTGCTTTGAAACAAGATGGGTAGCAAATGGTTTAATTTTTTAAAAATTATAAAGTTAATGTTCATGATAGGCACTCTTCCTCTATCTTCTTGTCTTCAGTGTTTTTTTCCATTAACGAGAGGCTGCTCTAGCCTGAGTCTATGAACACAACTTAAAAGGATCTAGCTGCTTGGCACTCCTAAGAGAGGGAGAAGGGAAGTAATAGGATCTTTTTCTCTTCTTCCCCATTCTTCTTTCAGCATCATTCCTTTTTGGGATGCAGCTACACATATAAGCTTCTTGCTCTTTCAGTGCTTCCTCCACACGCATGTCCCAATCAATTCAAATGACCAACTACCTAATCCAATATCTAGAATATTCATATGGTTAGTCTGGGCTAGTTACATAGGCTTCACTGATATTTTGTTGAAAATACTACCCTACCCGCTATCCCACTATCTCTTAACTTCTTTGGATTTCTTTGTTTTCTTCTTTCTTCTCTTGCTTTCTTCTTGCAGACTCTTCTCTCCCCCTACCCTTTTTCTTGACCTGCCACCATCAGGCCACACTTTGAATCTCAACTGCCAACAACACTCTAAGGTAATCATGTTCCTTCTTTATAGGATCTGACTCTTCTCTTTACTTAGTTATACATGACAACAGGGTAACAGCTTACATGTAGAACTTGAGCAACGCATCAGGTGGTTTGAGAGACAGCTTTGCTGTTATAGCCATCTTCTTGTGCAAAGCTGGCTTTAAAACATGTTTCAGCTTGAGATAAAGGATCAAATGGAACTTCTATCTGATTTCATGAGCACATTTCAGTTCAAACAACAATTAGGACAGGACCATATCTTTTACCATACTGGAGGTAAGCAACATAGCTTAGGGTAGTGGCCTCAAACCTTTACAGCTTGGCAAACTGGGGAAGGGGATGAGGTGGGAGAAAGGAACCGGCCCATGTGAGTAGCATGTCAGCCTGTTGTTCTGGCAGCCCAGGTTCAAATAGGCCCCAGCCTGGTAGTGGGTGGTGGCCTAGGGGTTGGGAACCTCTAGCTTAGGGGATATAGAGTTGGCAGCAAAACACACAAGGTGCAGTTCTTACCCAACACACTACTTGTTGTTATATTAACTCATATATCTCAAGTAAATGACATAGCTGGCCCTGAGAACTGTAAAGGGGTTCAAATACTACGTTTTAAGTTATATATAAAGAAGTACTGAGTTTGGTGTAGCAATTAAGCCATCAGGCTAGAAATTGGGAGACTGAGTTCTTGTCCCACCGTAGGTACCTTAGGCACAAAGATAACTGGGTAACATTGAGCTAGTCACTTAAATTATTTTAATCCCTTTAAAATACCTGTGATTTTAATTTATTTTTATTCTAGGGACAAACCTTTTTTTAAAAAAAATAACTTTTTGTAGAAAGACATGTAAGGTTCATCAGTTGAAACTGCAGGTACATGAGCCCTATTTCTGTCAAGTTCATTATGAAATATAGGTCAATATATCACTTCATAATCTCTTTTTCTTATTTTGTCAATATAATATTAACACTATGAAGTATTTTCCAAATAAAAAGAGCTTGTATACAAAGTTCTATGCAGAACATTCAATACTTGTAATCAATTTCAATTGTAATTCAATCAAAAGCACAAGCTACATTGTTTTTATCTGACAGTCTTTGTCTCTCTCTCTCTCTCTCTCACACACACACACACACATATATAAAAGATTAATAGTTAAAAATGAATATTTTCCAAAAGTTCACAAATAAAAAAATGTTATACAGTCTTTGTTATAGAATGTAGCTCCCTAAAATGAAGGATCTCTGATACAAAATAAGGAAAACACCATATATCTATTTTAACAAAATTATAAATACCATCACAATGCAAAGGTCTATTTTCTTTATTTATGTAAAGAATAATTGCAAATTCATCTATTAGCATATGAAACGTTTCTGAATATTAGAAAACCTTGTGGCTAACCAAGGAATTGATTAATTTAAAATAGTTCACTGTATTAATGTGAGAAATGTAAGTTACTGATGGGATTTGCCATGAAAGCACAATTAGTTCCTATCTTACAGATTATTCATTGCAACCTGATCATTTTTTTTCTTTTTTTCTCAGAAAAAGAAGATAAGAGGTTGCAATTTCTCTAAAATATGAAAATTAGCCCCCCTTAAACAATTAGATAATATAGTTCATGATACAAAGCTAATAAAACTTTTACTGAAAATCAGAAACGAAACTTTCATTTTTATTGACCATGCCACTATGAATGAGAAAATTTATACACCAGTTACTTCAGCACTGATCTAGCATCAGATCAGGGCTGCATAGGAAATCTTCTAGCATTAAAGTAAGATTTCAAATGGTAAAGTTCAATTCAATAGCCAACTAAATTGGACAATAAATGAGTCGCAATAATTAAAATTTTCTTTTAAATGTAAAAATTGTACAATTGTACACATGTTCAAATGTAACAATTCAAGCAGAAGCTAATATATTAAAATACGATAACAATACCAATATTTTAAATATGATAAATGTATACATACATAGTTTGAAGTCAAATTTTATATTGCATTATACCTGTTTTTCAGATAGGAAATTATTATTAACATTGAGGTATACTCCCTGATGCATAGTTCTGTTTGCTGTATATACAAAGCTGTATACATGGTTTACCATTTTGTTTGCATTTTTTGAAGATTATGTGCAATTTCCAATAAAATTACTTATAATTTAAAATAATAAATTATTAAATAAATTATTTTTTATTTTATTACACCTAACATTAGAATCACCCAAACTATTAAAAGCCACAATAAAAATGTTCTTCCTGCATCAATTCAGAAAATTCAGACTGCCCTAGGAGCTGATGATACAGTTCTACAGAAGAATGATTGAATCTGTAATTTGTACTTCTATAACTGTCTGGTTTGCTACAGCAATCAGATATTTTTATTTATTTTTATTTATTTGTCAAAAGCTTACAATATAACAGAAACAAGAATAAACATAAGTTTAAATCCAAGAAATAGGAACTAATAATTGGGGACAGTAGGACAGGGACAGTAGGCACGATTGTGCGCTTATGCACGCCCCTTACAGACCTCTTAGGAATGGGATGAAGTCAACAGAAGTTAGTTTGAGGGCAAAGGAGTGGGGGTTTGAGCAGGTGACAACAGAATCAGGTAGTGAGTTCCAGACATTGAGCACTCTGTTGCTGAAATCATGCTTCCTGCAATCGAGTTTGGAGTGGTTTACATTTAGTTTATATCTGTTGTGCGCTCCAGAGTTGTTGTTAAATAGGACGGGTATAGACTTCAATAGATAGTTAGGACTGCAGAAAAAAAAACATCTGCAACCAATCTGCCTTCCATTGAGGACCAGTATACAGCAAAGTTCAAAAATGGGCTGAGAAAATATCTACAGACACCGCACATCCCAGTCATAAACTGTTTCAAACTTTCCCCTCAGGAACTGGTATAGAGCATTGCATGCCAAAACAACTAAACATAAGGACAGCTTTTTCATATATATATATATATATATATATATATATATATATATATATATATATATATATAGATCTTTGGTTGTTGGGTTTTCTCCGCTGAAGATTGAGTATCTAGGCAACGTTTGATGAAGTCTCATTCATCATCTTCAGGCTTCTGTTTTGGCTCTTGCTTCTCAGAGTGAGAAGCAAGAGCCAAGACAGAAGCCTGAAGATGATGAATGAGACTTCATCAAACGTTGCTCTAGATACTTCGAATCTTACGCGAGAAAACCCAACAACCAAAGATCCACATACAAATACCCGCGAGAACCTCAGAATATATATATATATGGTATTCAGCTTTGTTCAGGTATTTTCCCACATCATTATCGTTGCGCTTTTAAAGTTGTAGCAATGTTTCGGCAGAATCTCATCTGCCATCATCAGGCTTCTGCATTGTGTTCGTCTGTACAAGAAACCTGATGATGGCAGATGAGATTCTGCCGAAACGTCGCCACAACTTTAAAAGCATAACTACAATGACGTGGGAAAATACCCGAACAAAGCTGAATGCCATATATATATATAATATATAATATATAATATATAATATATAATATATAATATATATTATATTATATATATATATATATATATATATATATATATATATATATATATATATATATATATATATATATATATATATATATGTGTGTGTGGTGGATCTTTGTTTGTTCGGGTTTTCTCCCGCGTAAGATTCGAAGTATCTAGGCAACGTTTCGATGACATCTCAAACCGACACCCACTATGAAGATGCAGCACAACCACGAACTCGAAGCCAAACAGCAAGATCACAGCTCACCAACTCAAATCCCCCAGCAACTAAGACTAACCTGAGCACAACCAAGCCCCCACCTGAACAGAACACGCCTCCAACCAATCAGAACACGGCCAACCCCCCAACCAATCAGAACACAGCCAAACCCCCTACCAATGAGAACACCCCCCCACCCAATCAGAACACAGCCAAGCCCCCACCCAATCTAGTCCCACCCCCACTAGCAGTTAAAAGGAAGAAGCAGCTGCAATCTCACATCACTCTGAGAAGCAAGAGCCGAAGACAGAAGCCTGAAGATGATGAATGAGACTTCATCGAAACGTTGCCTAGATACTTCGAATCTTACGCGGGAGAAAACCTGAACAACCAAAGATCCACATACAAATACCCGCGAGAACCTCAGAAATAAATAAATATATATATATATATATATATATCCTCCTCATCTTTTCTAGGTTTTCCTATTGGTATTTTATGATTATATTAACTTGTTTGTACATACACTTATTATTTATTGTACATGTTCTTTATATGTACACTGTTTATATCATGTTTGTATGTATAATGACAGCTTATGTACCAGAGACAAATTCCTCTGGTGTCCAATCACACTTGGCCAATAAATTACTGTATTCTATTCTATTCACCAGAAAACTTCTTGCAGCTTAGTTACACAGAGCTAATACAATATATTTGGTAGCAATATCAGGTTTAGTAATATTTACAGAAAAATAAATGCAGATAAGGTGACTCAACTTCTAAAATTATCTAATAATAAATAAATATAAAAATAATTTATCTTCCAGAATTGTTGGACTTTATGTATTGCTACCAAATACTATATGAATAATTCAGTCTCATTATTGCATTTCCAGCCATTTTCAGAAAAGGAATTATTTGTTTTGGCAATAAACACTAGGATAATTTATCAATGGCAAAACATCTTATATCAATTTTTCCTAATATTCATGGTAAACTTAATTTCTCTCAGTCATTGCTGCAAGTCAATTGTCCTACTTAAATCCTAAAATGTTTAACTGAATTTCTAGATTGTACTGTATTTGAATAACGACTTATAAATAAACCCCAATAAAAGTTTTTAGTTTTGCATTATAAGTTGTTCAAATTCAGTTAGGTCTCTAGGTGTACCACTGTATTTGTTTTTTTGTTTTAAATTATACTACTTATTTAAAGATATTGAATTACTTAGCTAATTCTGAAGACCCTGGAAACTTTTATTTTATTAAGGAACAGCTCTTTCATCGTATATTAAACATCTCTCCTGTAATTCATCAAATATTTTGTACATTCATATTCATTAAAATGCATACTTTTAGAGTATACACAATACCCTTTTATAACATTACAGTTATAAAGCTAGATTCCTGCACATCCCCAAATAAACTGCACTTAAAATATTGTCCCAAATGAGATTCAGTTTAGTGGACTATAAACTGGGAGACCATGAATTCCAGTCCTGCCTTAGGCACAAAAAGCAACTGGATGACTTCAATCCGGTTACTTACTCAGTCCTGAGAAACTGGCAAAAGAAAATTGCATTGACTTTTCCAAGTAGTTGCTATGAGTCAAAGACTGTAGGACTCAAAGGCATACATACATACACGATACAAATACAAAATAATTATTTCTGTTCTGGTATATACACTAAAGAAAATCTAAAATGCTAGCTTGCTGCATCTATTTTTAAAAACACACAAACTTGCTAAAGTAGTAAATGTTTGGAATCCATATCAAAGATATACCAATTCCCTACCTGTTTTTCACTCAAAGCTGTGATTTTGGCTTGGAGTTCATGAAGCTGCTTCTTCAAGTCAGCATTCTGCTTAGAAAAAAAGTATAACAACAATTCTGCTTATTAATACAGATTTGCAATAAGACTGCTTAATAAAGCAAAAATACACCAAAATAATAAATAATCTAAATGTACAAAGAACATTTGAATTTCCTGGTAGTACATTTGTTTAGTGACTCTCAGGCTAATGTCACAGTTGACAGAAGGCAAAATATGAAGTATGATTTACTGGAAACGATTCATAAGGACAAATGATCTATGAAAGCAAATATGGAAGCTCTATAGGCTATTCTTTGCAAAGAAAAAAATGAAATTATTTTAAAAGATCGTTAAAAACTATCACCCATCTCTAAATCTGATCTTCAGCCTCTGGATCTTATAATGTGCATGAGGTAAAAGCAGATATACTTCAAAAGTTTTAATTCATATACATATGAATTATAAATTCACTGAACATTATCAAGTTCCTTAAAATCAAGATTACTGGAATTTTGTTCTCTACATTTAAGGCAAGATGATAAACTCAGTAATAGTTATTAGCTATAAATCTTGAATTTTTATTTCATATTCGAACACAATTTACTAGAGTAGTGTACATGTAGACAATGCTTTGATTGAGACTATGTACAAATGTGCAGAAACTACAGTACCCAGAGCTCAGTGCTTCACCAATCACCCTATTAAATGGTTTAAACAGCCCTTTTCTATATGATAATATTGCAACTATGTGCTCTGTATTATAGGATATTTAATTTCGCTACAATTATAAAATATTCCTTCAATATTCAATGCATAAATGACTATTTTATAGGGAAATGTACAACCTGAATTACATAATCTGTCATAACTTCTATATAAAGCATAGAATAACTTTTTCAGTTTGAAAAATTATAAACAATAACACTAAACTATATAATTTGATACTACTGCTTACTTAATTCATACATAATAAAAATATAGGTTTATTCTGGAATATCAACTTATAAGCATTCACTTAGTGATCATTCAAAGTTACTGAAAACAAAAACTTATGACCAGCTTTCACACTTATGACCACTGGAACATCCCTGTGTCACATGATCAATGTTTGGGTGCTTGGCAACTGACATGTATTTATGACAGTTGCACTCTCCTGGGTCATGTGATCACCATTTGTAACCTTCCCAGATTCTCTTAATGACCAAATGATTTAATTAACAACTGCAGTGATTCACTTAACAATTGTGGCCAGGAAGATTGTAAAATGGGGCAAAACTAACTTAAGAACTATCTTGCTTAAGCAAGAGAAATGTTGGGCTCAACTGCAGTCTACCTGTAACATGACTGCATGTCAGACCTCATTCACTATTCTAGCTCCATGTTCTGTTTAATTTTACTTCTGCGTTCAAAGCAAATTATAGATTCACCCACTGATAGTGAATTATGATTTTGCTTATCTGCCAAACAAGAATTACAAACTATGAATTAAAGCAAGCATAAGTGTTAAAGCACTGGTTTAAACAAACACAAAATTAATCACAATTTTCTGAAAAGCAAAACAAAGCATCAAACATACTAATACTTATATACTAAATATGTTTTATGAATGTTTTAATTTAATTTTGAAAAGTAATTCAGGCAAACACACAAAATTGGATCTTGTATTAAACATTAATAATATCATATTCAATTAAGAGTACAAATAAAACATATTTTACCTGTGGATCCTGTTTCATTTGGGCAACCAATTTCTGAAACAGATGATAAATTTTGTTAGTACTTTCTATAATTTTCCAAGTTTCTAGTAAGATCCAGCAAAGACAAGTTTAGTGCTGCCAGTTTTTCAACAAATGTTAACACCACTGCTACATCAACTGTTATGACTACCAGTATACTTCCAAGTGCAATTCAAGGTGCTACTAGTCACCTTAAAAGCCCTTTATGGCTTGGAGTCAGGTTACTTATGGGACTATGTCTTCCCAGTTGTCTCTACCATTTCTGTCTGATCAAACAGGAGAGGCATGTGCTGGATACCATTTAAGACAGTGGTCCCCAACCTTTTTTGTACCAGGGACCAATTTCACGCAGAAACACTTTTTCAAGGACCGGGGGGGAGGGACGGGGGGGGGACACTTTTTCAAGGAGGGGGGAGGGGGAGGAGTCCGAGTTTGGTGGTTTGCTTGCAGACATTTCATTACCTGACTAGATAACATCTGATGTTGTTACCTAGTCGGGTAATAAAACGTCTGCCAGCAAACCACCAAGTTCAGGGAGCATCAATGCCTCCTCATTTCAACCCTGAGCGACAGATATTCTCTTCTATTGGGACATTTAAAACGGAGCGTTTCAGCTGCAGATTCAGGAACTGCACCGGGCTGAGGAGCGCCTTCAAAACTGAGCGCTGGGCGGCAGCAACCCGCGGCTGTCTCCGCAGCTCAGAACAAGTCCCTGCAGGATGGCTGAGAAGCCCCGCCTCTCAGCCCTGCCTCCCTCAGCCTCATCCCTCAGGTGTCTCCCTCCCTCCCTCAGCCTTATCCCTCAGGTGTCTGCCTCGTTCCTCTCTCAGTCACTCTCTTGCTCCTCCACCAGCCCAGGAAGAAACTGCTTCAAAGAAGCAGGCAGGGTGGCTTTTCCTGTCGGCGCAGCTCCTCCGAAGCGCCTGTTCACCCCAACCCTGCCGCCCACGGTTCAATCCAGTGCTCCGTTCTGCCTGCCTGCCTGCCTTCGTTTCTGGTTATTTTGGAGCAGCTTCGGCTGAGTAAAAGAGGCGAATAGTTATTATTCTCAGCCAAAGCTACTCCGAAACAACCAGAAACGAAGGCAGGCAGGCAGGCAGAACGAAGCACTGGATTGAACCGCGGGCGGCAGGGTGGGGGTGAACGGGCGCTTTGGAGGAGCTGCGCCGACAGGAAAAGCCACCCTGCCGGCTTCTTTGAAGCAGTTTCTTCCTGGGCTGGTGGAGGAGCAAGAGAGTGACTGAGAGAGAAATGAGGCAGGAGGAAACCGAAGCCACTGAGCCGGAGAGCAGGACAGGCTTTGGTTGCTTCCTCCCTCCCCTTCTTTCATTTGTGTCCTTGATCCCTGATCCCAGCAGCATTCACTGAAGGCGAAGAAAGCCGCCATTTTTATTTTATTTTTATTTTCTTTGCAGCCCGGTACAAAATCATCCACGGACCGGGACCGGTCCGCGGCCCAGTGGTTGGGGGACCCCTGATTTAAGAACTATAATCTAACAGAACCTTTCCTATTATGGCATCCATCCTTTAGAGATTGGGTTGGCCATGTCTCTGTTGGCTTGAGATAAGTCCTATCTTGAAGACTTGATTCTGTGCTCAAGCCTGTATTAACTGAAAATAATTTGTAATTTTATAATTTGTCCCAGGTTTTATATGTTTTTATTTTTTTAATATGGTTTATATTTTTAATGTTATTAGCTACCCAGAGTCATGTACAGGAAGTCCTCAACTTACAACAGTTCATATAATGACCATTCAAAGTTACAGTGGCACTTGTGACTTATCACCATATTTCACGCATATGACCACTGCAGCATCCCCACAGTCATATGATCAAACTTCAGACACTTCACATCTCATATTTATGACTGTTGCAATATCCCAGGTTTTGCAACCTTCTGACAAGCAACGTTAATGGAGAAGCCAGATTCACTTAACAACTGTGTTACTAATAACTTCTGTGATTCACTTAACAACTGTGGCAAGAAAGGCTGTAAAATGGGGCAAAACTCACTTAACAAAAGTCTCCCTTAGCAACATAAATTTGGGCTCAATTGTGGTCATAAGTCGAGGACTAATTGTAATTAAAATGAGTGGTCATAGAAGTCTATTAAAACATAATATGCCTATAAGTCCCCGCAAATTGTCTACCCCATTAAGTACAGCATTAAGGCCAGTGGTAACTAGAATAATTTAAGAGAAGTTAAAGTTGACTCTCAGTAATTATAGTCAAAGCAGGCATATTAACTTTTTTGGATCCATGGAGATTCTCTTTAGGAAAGGGCATATACTGCATCCTTCAGAAGTGATTACGAGATATTCAATGCCACTCATGCTTACAAAGTCAATAATTGCTTTGTTAGATCTTATCAGCCAAGATAGGCAAGGATCAAGTCAACAGTGTTCCACTGCCATAGACTACAATGATGTAAATGGAACTCCAAAAATCTAAAGGGCAGCATTCTAAACACTTCTTCAGTAGCAATCAAATATCAAATTTACATCGTATGGGTGGGTGACAAACAACTGACATCATCAAAGCCAGATGCAAATCTGAGTAACTATCATCCCATCACAAAGTATCCATTAATCTTGGTACACTGACATATTTCATTTACTAGAGATATAATTTAGAGGAATGCGTGCATCACTGAGTGGCAGCACTCTTTATAGAGTTGCACTTACAATCCTATGTTTTCAGTCCAAAATGTAGCCAAAATATTATAAGCCTGAACTGTGTTAGTTCACCTTCCAACTTCTTTATTATATCTCCAATAACCAAAAAACCCCTTAATTAAACATTATCACAAGTATCCGAAGTATGATTATTTTGCTGAATTAACAATTTTAAGGTCAATAGAATCTTATTTCATAGGTTTAAAACAGTCTATCATTAAATTAAAAAGATAAGGCATTCAAACTTACTTTTCTAAAGGTCACATAGATTACATGAATTTCATTTTACATGTTTCAATTTCTAATAAAGACACTGTTTTAGAAATATTCAAGTAGAAGACACAAAACCTTAATCAAAGACTGCAAGTCAGAAGTTACAACAGCATCAGGATCAAAGAATTTAAGTAAAAATGTTTATATATGTACATTTTACATATACACAGCAAAATAATAAACAAAAATCTAAAAAAAACATTATTGATCTGTCTGTGATGAAAAACTGACAACATATGCGAAGGATTAAAGGTAATGTGAGACTTTGAATGTGAGGCTTTGTTGTGTGTCTTCAACTCAAATTTATGTCAGTTCTACTTACATAGGATATTTTTCAGCTTGCTTCTGCTTAAAAATATATGGATGTGGTCCTATGATTTTGCCCACAGTGCATTCAGAAAGCATTTAGACCACCTTCACTGTTGTCAATTTTGTTATGCTACAGCCTGATTCTACAGTTGTTAAAATTCGTATTTTTCTCATTAATCTATATTCAATATCCCATAATAACAAAATTTTAGGAATGTCTGTACATTTATTAAAGAGAAAAAACTGAAATATCAAATTGGCATAAGTAATCAGACCCTTCACTCAGTACTTTGAAGAAGCACCTTTGGTAGCAATTACAGCCTTGAGTCTTTCTGGGTATGAAGCGACAAGCTCTGTACACTTGAATTGGTGGATTTTCTGCCATTCTTTCTTGCAAATCCTGTCTAACTCAGTCAAGTTGGGTGATAACCATTTTCAGGAGAGCCATTTTAAGGTCTCTCTAAGATGTTCAATAGAGTCAAGGCTCCGGCTAGGCCACTCTAGGACATTTTCAGAGTTATAACTAGCCACCCCTGTGTTGTCTTGGCTGTGATTTTAGGATCATTGTCATATTGGAGAGTGAATTTTCAGCTCAGTCTGAGATCCTGAGCACTGTGGAACAGGTTTTAATTGTGGATATCCCTGTATTTTGCTCCATTCTGCTTTCCCTCAATCCTGACCAGTCGGCCAGTCCCTGTTGCTGAAAAACACCCCAACAGCATTATGCTGCCGCCACCATGCTTCACTGTTGGGATGATACTGGGCAGATAATGAGCGGTGCCTGGTTTCCTCTAGATATAACGTTCAGAATTGAGGCCAAACAGTTCGATCTTGGTTTCATCAGACCAGACAATCTTGTTCCTCACAGTCTGAGAGTCTTTCAGGTGCTTTTTTACAAACACCAAGCTGGGTTTCATGTGTTTTGTACTAAGGAGCAGCTTTTTTCTAGCCACTCTGCCATAAAGCCCAGATTGGTGGAGGACTGTATTGATGGTTGTTCTTCTGGAACTCTGTCCCATTTCCACACAGGATCTCTGGAGCTCAATCAGTGACCGTTGGGTTCTTGGTCACTTCTCTAAGGCCCTTCCCCCCGATTGTTCAGTTTGACCAGGCAGCCAACTCTTAGAAGAGTCCTGGTTGTGCCAAACTTCCTCAATTTGAGAATTAAAGAGGCCACTGTGTTCTTAGGAGCCTTCAGTGCAGCAGAAATTTTATTGAAGTCTTCCTCAGACCTGAGCCTTGCAATAACTCTGGTCTGTGAGCTTTTGCAGGCAGTTTTTTTGACCTCATGGCTTTTGCTCTGCTACAGTATGTATTGTCAGCTGTGAGGCCTTCTACAAGGCCTTCTCTCTGCCTTTCCAAATCATGTCCAATAAATTTAATTTACCACAGGTGGACTCCAATCAATGTGTAAAAACATGTCAGCAACAATCAAGAGAAATAGGGAGCACTGGAGCTATATGTTGTTGCAAAGGGTCTGAATGCTTATGCCAATGTGATGTTTCATTTTTTTCATTTTTAATGAATTTATAGACATTTCTAAAATTCTGTTTTCACTTTGTTATGGAATACTGATTAATGAGAAAAAAATGAATTTCAACAACTGTAGAACCAGGCAGCAGCATAACAAAATTGACCAAAGTGAAGGGGGTCTGAATACTTACTGAATGCATTGTATAATCAAACCTTGATATAATCAAATTTTAAGAGCTGGAACAATTTTTCAAATGTAATCCAAGCCATATTTGACCATGAAAATGGCCATCAAAATTATTTTCAAGAAAGCATCTATCAAATCTTTTTCATTCTATGTACAGTTTTTCTGATATGCATGCCTCCTTTAAGGCAATCCGGTTTCTAAAGCATTTTCTGGAAGGTGTCTGGGCAATGTAGTTTTTTTTACTCAAAAGCCTAACAATTAAAGTTTGAGATATTTTTGTAGCAAGCTATGTATAAAGTGTGTTGCAGAAGTTTATTCTGCCCAGTTTCCATGTATTGGGAGGGCCACAAATGGCACACTGACTATAATTGATTCAATTTGATGAATTTCTTACTGTCAAATCTAGCTTTTTCGTAGATACAGTGCAACAGCTCTTATTCAGTCTTTCCATTAAATAAGATACGGATACACAGAGATACAGATTTACTAACTCACTTGAAATCAGAGCTATCATCCCAAAACAATGGATGATCTGAAAGATTGCACAATGTTCTTTAATATTATAGGAGATAAAATACAGGGCTATTTTATATGTCAAAATAGTGTCAAAATACAGAGTAATAGTTCCCTAGCACCACCTTGTGGAAACAATGATCCCAGGTTCAAATGCTACTATTGAAGGAATTCCCAATTCCCAGAAGACACTTATCAAGAAGTAAACTATACCTCAATAGGTACGAAAAGATTATCTTTTCCAAATTGATGGAAGCATTCGGCATTATGTGGCATGCCAAGGGTAAGAGTTAAAGAGTAAAGTGGACAGGATCAGAACAAAGTCAAACAAACCACAAGTTAAAGATTTGTAGATAAACAAACATTCTTTAACTGGCAATTGCCTAACCTGTATTTCAGAAAGATCTGGAAGAAAGGTATCACTATCTTAGCAGACAGCATACTTTTGCCATCACTGCCTCACAAATTCAAGTTGTTTAAACCAGTTACAAAGTTCTACAATACATTTTGTGTACATGTATTTATTAAAATACATATTTCTTTTGTCATCATTTTAAAAGTAAGTGAACATATTTAAAGCTATTTTTGAACTTTATATATACCAGTAATCGCAAATCTCAAGTACATACAATTTGGGATATTTTTAACTTTTTTAAAATTCCTAATTCTTCCAAAAAAGCCTGTTTAAACTCATGGTAAAGCACTGGACTAGAAGTGGAGGGAATTGAGTTCTAGACCGGCCTTAGGACAGAATTCTTCTCAGTTCTCAGAAGGCAATGGCAAACCATTTACAAAAATGTTGCTTAGAAAACTGTCCATGAAGTCACCAGGTGTCAACTAACTTGAAGGCATATATACACAGATGAAAAGAGCATCTCTTTTAAATAGGTTGTTTCCTACTTCTCTGCCATAAAATTTAAAGCGTTATTTGCCAATGAATTTTGGTAGTATGTGTAGAATGAGGTTCTGGGGTATTCCTAGTTTATCTTCGAAATAACTGATATCAATCTCAATTTTCTAAACTGAAAAGTTTGAAAAAATAATAGGATTGTACTCTCCCTGATTTTTCTCATTATAGGTCCGCTATCAAGAAAACTATAACAGTTTGAACAAGTGTTGGAGATAACCTAGACAATCAATAGTATCTAAAATGTCTGGAGTTAAAATGCCAATAGCCATCTTAAAAGGCGGGTAACTTAGAAATAAATACTCAAAAGTTATTAACCTATTGGAAATTAACACAAAACTGAAAGTGTTCTATCCCTCTTGTAGGAACCTCCTGAATATTCGAGCTATTTATTCACTGGCATTCAAGTATTAGCCCAGGGGCAACTTCTGTTCACTTTGGTTACCAGCATAAGCTGGAATCTCTTTAGTAGATATTAGCACTTCACCAATAATTCAAATGAACAAAGTTGAAAAAGAAATTCCTTAAAGTTCACCCTCTTAAATCTTGATAATAGAGACCAGAGTGACTTCAATGTCTTTCAATTCAAAGCCAAATTACTGTACCTTTTAGAGAAAATAAATGTTAAAATCATAGCATTATGTCCTTACAGCTTTGTAAGGAAGACAATAAGACAAAAAAGGCATACCTGTCAGTTAGTGTCTTGCAGTATCTGTATACATGCTGCTTTCAAGATCAGAGTGTAAAGTTTACAAATTTTATTAACCATTTCAGAAACTTATAGGATCCAAATTTTGTGATCAGTTTCATGAATTACATATATGTTTTTAATGTTGCATGGATTGTAAGAACTGTGTATGTTCACCTCATGTTCAATAACCATAATTTATGAGCTGAAAACAAGGAAATAGTTTGGTAATGCATGGTTTCAGAAAGTTGAAAAAAAGGTAAAGAACTCACCTGGCTTAGAAAAGAATTGGTGGAGTATTAAAAATGTTAAAAAGAGCACACTTAACTAAATTCATTTTTGTTGTATTTCTATGCTTTTTCTGTCTCTGTCTCCTGAGACCTTTAAATAATATACGTTTTAAATTTCATATGTATGTGTATGTGAAGTATATATTTTATGGAAGACCAATGAATACTTCGAGTCCCAGAAAATTGTGGACAACAAACATCAGAAATAAAAACAGACGAACACTAACCATAATGCTGAATTTAGAAATGTGCCAAAACTTACCAAGAAACTAGTATTTTTAGCCCAATCTCTTGAAATTAGAATTGTTTCTAATAAGTTTTGCAAGTGAAACAAAGGGAAAAAAGTTATTTACCTGGTGAACCTGAATTTCTACTTTCAGAGCCTCCTGTAGAGTCTGCAACTCCATTCTCTGCCTTCTCCACTTTCTTGCGCTGTTGAGGTTACCAAATCCCCACACCTTCAGATGCTTGTTTTAATGAAAAGAAAAACTTTGCTTTTACAGTAGTCCTATAAAAAAGTATTTTAATAAAAGGGGAAAAATCAACAACTTTACAGCATAATTGTTCTACAGAACACGACAACTAAGAGTCATACACTTATCTGACACTAAGTTCTAAAAGTCTGATGTAACTTATTTCATAATAAATGTCCATAAAATTGAAAATGTATATTCCTAAAATTATTTGTTAAAACAAATGACAAATACTAAATATTCACTGCATACACACACACACACACACACACACTTACTTTATATTAAATGAAAATAAGATAATACCGAGAAACTAAACCACTTCTTCCAGTAATTAATTTACAAAAGATCTGTAACATTTTTTCAGAGCCATTCTAATGGCCATAAAATATTAAAAACTACAATTAAATAATTCTGAATCTAGACCTTTTTTGCCACCTTTTAAAGTGTTATATACCAAGTTTATACTGGTGCTTTAAGATCCCCTTCTAAGAACATTATGTTCTGTAATAAATATTTCACACAATATACTTTATTTAACTGATGTCAAGCTAAAAAGTGTACATTCTAAATTAACTTGTATAGAAACTGCAAGAGTAAAGCAGCTTACCAACTTTGCTAAACAAGTATCCTCTTCAGCCCTCTAGCCCCCCTACAAAAGAGAGAGAGGAATTGATCCGTTAACAATATATCAATACTAACTTTTGAATAATAAAAATACAATTAGGAGACAACTGTCAAAAAACTTTTTATGAAATTATGAATATATATATTATATTATTATTATTATTATAGATTCTGCCGAAATGCTACTTTAAAAGCACAACTATAATGACCTGGGAAAATACCCGAACAAAGCTGAATAACATACATGTAAGTACCTGCAAAAGCTTAAGAAAACACACATACATACATACATACACACATACATACATACATACATACATATATATGACAGGAAGGAAACTTAGGAATTGGAAGAAAATGGGTGAAGTACCTTTGACAACTTTGCTATATTAGAATAGGGGTAAAATTCTTTTTCCAAATGGACAAGTATTTTAAACAGAATTCAATCCTTATTATTCCTTTTTGCCTGCTGAAAACACCTGAAAGCAAAGCCAAACTCCAAACCAGAATGAATTAATGAATTAAATATTTGTAGTATTGTTAAGTGGGCTCAATAATCTTAAGCGATAAATTTACTGAAATATCCCTTAATATCTGTAAGTAACCCAGATCTATCCAGTTTATAACCTACTTTCTAATTAATTGTTCTTGCTCCCAGAAATGGAATTCTGATTATGATGATGTGCCATCAAATCAGTGCAATCACACTGATTTTCCCCAAGAAGATCTGTCCTCAACCTGATCCTTCAGGTCATGCAGTGGTGCACCCACTGCCTCTGCAATAAAGTCCATCCGCCTTGCTGCTGACAGTCCTTTTTCTTCTTCTTTTGTTTCACCACTGAAAGCATTATAGACTTCAAGAGACAACTACTAACTCTCATAATTTTGTCCCAAATTAGGATAATTTAAACCTAGTCATTTGTGCATCAAATGAGAAATCTGGGTTGATTAATTCTATGATGTATGGTTTTTTGGCCACTAATAGTATTCTGAAGAGTGCTCTGATTTTAAAAATTTCTTTCTTCCTCAGTTCTTCTAAGTCCAATCATGGATTATCACAGGGAAAACCACTAGCACAATTTTAATTTTTATGGGGATAGACACAACATATCTGAATTATTTTCTGAGGCCTTCACTGCTGTTTATCAAATGCTATCTGTGGTGCACAGCTAATTCCATACACTGTTGACAGATTCTAAAAGACTCTTGATAGATTAAGTCATGCTGTAACTTCAGTATTTTCATTTTCAATTCTAAATTTGTTATGGTACCTGTTGTCATTAGTTTTCTTACTCTTCTTTTTCTGTAATAGTCCCATTTTATTGCCTTCCTTAATTTTCATTACTAGAGCTTCTGGATCATTTGCATTTTCAGCTACCAGAGTAGTATGAATAGCATAGTGACTGTTATTTATGTTTTTTTCTCCATTTTTAAAACCATCTACAACTTCTTCCAACCCAGCTATCCTATATATATACAGTATATACATTGCTCAAAAAAATAAAGGGAACACTTAAACAACACAGTGTAACTCCAAGTCAATCACACTTCTGTGAAATCAAATTGTCCACTTAGGCAGCAACACTGATTGACAATCAATTTCACATGCTGTTGTGCAAATGGAATAGACAACATGTGGAAAGCATAGGCAGTTAGCAAGACATCCCCAATAAAGGAGTGGTTCTGCAGGTAGAGACCACAGACCACTTCTCAGTTCCTATGCTTTCTGGCTGATGGTTTGGTCACTTTTGAATGCTGGCGGTGCTTTCACTCTAGTGGTAGCATGAGACGGAGTCTACAACCCACACAAGTGGCTCAGGTAGTGCAGCTCATCCAGGATGGCACATCAATGCGAGCTGTGGCAAGAAGGTTTGCTGTGTCTGTCAGGGTAGTATCCAGAGCATGGAGGCGCTTCCAGGAGATAGGCCAGTACATCAGGAGACGTGGAGGAAGCCGTAGGAGGGCAACAACACAGCATCAGGACCACTACCTCCGCCCTTGTGCAAGGAGGGACAGGAGGAACACCAGACCCTGCAAAATGACCTCCAGCGGGCCACAAATGTGCATGTGGCTGCTCAAATGGTCAGAAACAGACTCCATGAGGGTGGTATGAGGGCCCGACGTCCACAGGTGGGGGTTGTGCTGACAGCCCAACACCGTGCAGGACGTTTGGCATTTGCCAGAGAACACCAAGATTGGCAAATTCGCCACTGGCATCCTGTGCTCTTCACAGATGAAAGCAGATTCACACTGAGCACGTGTGACAGACGTGACAGGGTCTGCTGCCTGCAACATCCTCCAACATGACCGGTTTGGCAGTGGGTCAGTAATGGTGTGGGGTGGCATTTCTTTAGGGGGCCGCACAGCCCTCCATGTGCTTGCCAGAGGTAGCCTGACTGCCATTAGGTACCAAGATGAGATCCTCAGACCCTTTGTGAGACCATATGCTGGTGCGGTTGGCCCTGGGTTCCTCCTAATGCAAGACAATGCTAGACCTCATGTGGCTTGAGTGTGTTAGCAGTTCCTGCAAGATGAAGGCATTGATGCTATGGACTGGCCTGCTCGTTCCCCAGACCTGAATCCAATTAAGTACATCTGGGACATCATGTCTCGCTCCATCTACCAACAGGCTGTCCAGGAGTTGGGGAATGCTTTAGTCCATGTGTGGGAGGAGATCCCTGAGGAGACCATCTGCCACCTCATCAGGAGCATGCCCAGGCGTTATAGGGAGGTCATACAGGCACGTGGAGGCCACACACACACTACTGAGCCTCATTTTGACTTGTTTTAAGGACATTACATCAAAGTTGGATCAGCTTGTAGTGTTTTTTATCACTTTAATTTTTTTTTCCACTTTAATCTTGCTAACTGCCTATGCTTTCCACCTGTTGTCTATTCCATTTGCACAACAGCATGTGAAATTGATTGTCAATCAGTGTTGCTACCTAAGTGGACAGTTTGATTTCACAGAAGTGTGATTGACTTGGAGTTACATTGTGTTGTTTAAGTGTTCCCTTTATTTTTTTGAGCAGTGTACTTATTTTCAGTATTCTTTCGCTTTCTTTGAATCCTGCTAGGGACTATTTGCAGTTTGACCAAACATACTCCACTTGCTCTAACTTTAGCCAAGATCTAACAATTAATAAAGGTATTTAGTTTTTGTGAGCCTTATATTTACATTCTGGGTCTATTTTGAATAAAACGATGAATAACCACCTAAATAGTTCTACAAATACTTTTTTCTCTTTATTCCTTAACAACTCCTTGCAACTGAAGTTTGAAATTCTACACCTCGAAAACACTAGTACAAATTTGAAAAATAACAGAACATCAAACCAGGAAATATTTGAAAAGCTAAATTTTTAATTGAAACTCATTAAAATGGCATTATGCATACATCAATACCCGGGAAGATACTGAAAAAGATAATAAAAAAACAGATCTGCCAACATCTAGAAACAAGTAAAGTAATAACTAGCAGTCAGCATGTGTTTGTTAAGAACAGATCATTCCAAACCAATCTTATTTCATTCTTCAACACAGTGACTAAATTAGTAGACCAGCAAAATATTGTGGACATAACCTAGTTAGATTTCAGCAAGGCATTCAACAAAGGAGACCACAACCTACTTCTTAGTAAGCTAGAAAAAGGTGGAATAGATAGCACCACCACTAGATGGACTCGCAAATGGCTGGCAAACCATAAACGAGTAGTCCTTAATGGGTCTAAATCTACATGGAGGGAAGTAAGCAGTGGGGTGCCACAAGATTCCATCTTAGGCCCAGTACTCTTCAATATCTTCATGAACGACTTATGATGAGGGAATAGAACGGGAACTTACCAAATTTGCAGATGATACTAAGGTGGCAGAAATAGCTAACAGCCAAGAAGATAGGCTCAAGATCTAGATGGATCTTGACAGATAGAATACTGGGCCGTATCTAACAAAATGAAATTCAATGTAGAGAAAAGTAAAGCCCTACACTTAGGCAAGAAAAACCAAAAGTACACATATAGTCTGGGTGAAACCAGGCTCAATAGCAGTAACTGGAAGAGGGATCTTGGAGTCCTAGTGGACAACCAGCTAAATATGAGCCAGCAGTGTGCACCAGGAGCCAAAAAAGCTAAGGCAATCCTAAGTTGTATTAACAGAGGGATACAATCAAGATCAAGGGAAGTACTAATACCACTCTATAAGGCCTTAGTAAGACCTCACCTAGAGTACTGCATCCAGTTTTGTTCACCACATTATAAAAAAAATGTTGAGACTCTAGAAAAAGTACAGAGAAGAGCAACCAGGATGATTAGGGGACTGGAGGCTAAAACATACAATGAACGGTTGCAGGAACTGGGCTTGGCTAGTCTAGTAAAGAGAAGAACCAGGGGAGACATGATAGAGATCTTCCAATATTTGAGGGGCTGCCACAGGGAGGAGTGGGTCAAGCTATTTTCTAAAGCGCCTGTAGGCCAGACAAGGAATAATGGATGGAAACTGAACAAGGAGAGATTTAACCTGGAAATAAGAAGAAACTTTCTGACACTGAGATCAACCAACCAATGGAACAGCTTGCCCTTGGAAGTTGTGGGAGCGCCATCACTTGAGACTTTCAAGAAGAGATTGGACTGCCATTTGTCAGAAATCGTGTAGGGTCTCCTGCTTGGGCGGTGGGGTTGGACTAGATGACCTGCAAAGTTCCTTCCAACTCTGATTATCTGTTATTATGTGTTATCTGTTACATCTAAAAATGGATTATATCATCACTATTCAGTTCTATGCTAGAAGATTAAATTGTGCAAATTTGCTATTTATATTTTTAAATTACAGAAACATACGAAAATTTTTGAATTAAGTTAGGCTAAAAAACAAACTTAGCTCTTCCAAGAGTCATATAACTTCCTGCACAATTTATGTTATCCTAATTATTCCACATTCACACTAAATTATCTTAGCACACACACAAATGTAGAGTGAATTTTTTAATAAGTTGATATATTATATTTCCTATTGGAAAACCTCAATAAACATGCAGTACTACAGTGTTAAATGATTTATAATGCATATTGCCTCAAAATACAGGTACAAATCACTTACAAATTTAAAAACTAAGATTTAATTTCATACTAATCCATGAAATATACCTTGCATCTGTTAAATAATGTGTACATATTCTCCATTTCATGAAATATATAGGAATAATGTATTCCATAATTATGGACGGAAGGGACATAAAAATGAATTGAATGCCTAATATCTTCAAAGTGCTTACTATTTCTTCAAGCAATTTCTGTTATTTGTGAGCTTTAGGGAGCCACAAAAATAAAAAAATACAGTTTCTAACTCTTTTAATATCTTTTATAGTAATTTAACAGAGAATATAGCATAGCAATTTCTCTTTAAATGTGATATATGTATTCTGATTCTAAATTCTCATATTAGCTAAATTAACAATAAATACTTAAATCTAAATACTATCTAAATGTATCTAAATTCTGACTATGAAAGAGTCAAGTTGAAATACAGGTATCCCTCTTTACAACTGCCTCGATTAGAGACCATTCACAGTTATGGCAATGCTGAAAAGCTAACTTTACACCCCATGCTTGTGTTTATGACCTTCACACATCCTAAAAAACAAAGGAAAGCTTAAGTAAGATCTTAAGCACAATAATCATGGTTTGACTTAAAAATAACTTCATTTTGCCAATTTCAATGTTGGTCCCTAAATGAAGATTATTTCATTAGTAGTTTAGGTGATAGTCTAGCAACCAGGGGACTATGAGTTCTAGGTCTCTCTTAGGCAAAAGAGATAGCTAGGTGATTTTGGGCTCTCTCAGCTCAAACCATCTCTCAGGGTTGGTGCTGTGGGAAAAATATGAAGGAGGCAGGATTATTAGGCATGTTGACTGCCTTAGGTGATATAAACATACATATACTTATATATATAGACACATGCACCCAACAAAATAGGATAAAAATCAAATAATGACAAACTTATAATAATGACCCTAGAAAAATTTAGATTAGAATTTGTGTCTATGAGGATGTCTATAGCAAACCTGATGAGAAATTAAATAAAGACATAAAAAAAAAAAATCAAATGTTCTATTGTGATTTCTCAAAGACTTGACAGGGTCTTCTTCAGTCCGAACTTACTAGACATACTACATACAATAAGTTCATAAGAAATATTGAGTACTACTTATCTTCCAAAACTAAAAAAAGCTTTTCTTTTTATTATCGTCAGATCATACTTAACAAAAACATTACTCCTTTGATATGTGTAGAATCCAACACAATTTCATATAATTTAATTAAACAGCAGCAAAATGTTGCAGCAGTTTAAATGAATTTTAATTTTAATTCAACATGAAAACACACATTCCTAAGTTAACCAATTATTTTATAAACAAGCAATTTATTTTCAACAATGACTAAAATAGTTCTTAAAAATGAATTTTAATCTGAATGCCTGTAAAAAAGTAATAATTATATAACTTTAAAATAAAGATAAATCATATTAAATATGTTTATATCCATACAACATAGCTCATCAGTGGATGTTTTAAAAAGATACTTTTCATAAAGGTGGTAAATTTCTGACTGAATGATATCAGTTCAGATTATTAAAGTGAGTTTTTGCAGACTTTCCTATGAACTTTTAGTTGTATAAAAAGAATATAACATCTCAAGGAAACGGCAAAGCTAAAACTCTTCTGTCTGATATGTTAATACTCTGCAAATCGCAATTGTGATTCTTCAGATGAGCTGTTCATTATCACAATTTCATTCTACAGTAAAAAAGACTCAACTGGTTTTGCTGCAATCTTCCCCAATGAAACGATCAATAATTATGTAATGAAAAGTGAAGGGGTAAAATGGAAGTCTGAGTTTGGATAGAAAAATGGTCAGGGACTATATATAGGTAATCTCCAATTTACAACAGTTCGTTTAGTGACAGTTCAAAGTTATAATGGCATTGAAAAATGACTTATCACCATTTTCAGACTTATGACTGTTGCAGAATCCCTATGGTCAACTGATCAAAATTCAGACACTTGGCAACTGATTCATATTTATGACGGTTGCGGTGTCCTGGGGCATGGGATCACTTTATGACCTTCAGACAAGCAAAGTCCATGGGGAAGCCAGATTCACTTAACAACTGTATTACTAACTTAACAAATGCAGTGATTCACTTAACAAATGTGACAAGAAAGGTCACAAAATGGGGCAAAACTCACTGAACAAATGCCTCAGTAACAGAAATTTAGGGCTTGGTTGTGGCCGTAACTCAAGGACTACTGGTACTTTTTTAAAAATTAGTTTAGAGGAATTTCATTCTAGGATGTCAGAGAAATTTTCAAAGGAAAAAAAGGGAGGAAAAGAGGATCCAGAAAGCTTTGGACCAGAGCTGCCAAACTCGCGGCCCATGGGCCGGATGTGTCACGCACTGGCCACGCCCAATTTAGTGAAGGTGGAAAAGTCATGATACGTTATGTGACAATGCGAATTTGACAACCCTGCTTTAGACTAATTAGTCTGATATTAATACTAGGAAGATTCTAGGCCGTTTCATAAGCATGGATTCATCAATAACAAATCTTAGATTAATTGTATCTTTTCAAAGGACAATTCCTTATCAGATGATAGGAGCAGATGTAGCGTACCTTGACATCAGCAAAGCAGTCAGCAAAATTGCCAAGAATAAATAAAAACAAAAACTATGGCAAGGTAAGTCTAGTGGTTAAGTCACCAGGCTAGAAATCAGGAGAATGTGAGTTCTAGTCCCCATCTTAGGCATGAAAGCTGTGTGGATGACTTTGGACCAGACAGTCCCTCTCAACACCACCCACCTCATAGGGCTGTTCTTCTAGGAAAAATAGGAGGAAGGAATGTTAGAAATTTGCTACCTTCATTATTTATAAAAGAATAAAGGCAGGATAAAAATACTTTTAAATATGTAAAAAATAATTAAATCCATAACACATTTAATAAATTATCCCATCAGATAATGATTACCAAGATATTTAAATGAGGCTGAATGGCATGACGATTAAGCGGTGCTGTATTTGACTCAAAAACTGTACTCTGTCAGCCCTCCCAGGTAAACCAGATAGGAAACATAGGTAGTCCTCAACTTAAAAATGCAATTGGGACAAGATATGGGGTCCTAAGTTGTTCTTCTTGCGCCATATACATCATTGGATGTTGGGATATCTTGCCATCATAAAGTGGCATACACATGACCAGATCTCACATTTTTTGTGACCATCATTAAGGTAATCACTGTGGTCACTAAGCAAATATTATAGTCTTAAGTGCAAATCCATTCTTAGGAAACTGGCAAAAAAAAAACCACTGCAAATTGTGGCTATGTGCAGGATGCTGCAACAAGTTGTAAAGGAGAGCTGGTTGGCAAGTATCAGAAATGGGGTCATGTGATTGGCGAGAGGTGTGGCACATTTTACAGTGGCCAGAAGTGTTTTATGAACTTTAAAGCATCTATTCCTGGTTCAGTCTTACTTTCAAACAGTTGTTAAGTAACCTCATAAATCAAGGACTACTTGTAAATGAGCTAATTCTATTTATTGTAAATCTTATAAGACTTATAAGATCTTAATAAGACTAAAAGTACAAACTTCCCATCACTTTTAATTGTCTGATCAATTAAGAGTGGATCCTTTCTAATTTTCTTCCTCTGGCCATTAAGCCTTTGGGAGCATCCCCTTCTCTTCTCTGATTGTTTCCTAGGCAGGAATCTCTCTCCATTGTCCTCCAAGGTCATCCACCCATTCTATCATCCTTCATCAACAGATTCATCTACCTCTTCCAAGTTCCCAGGGAAAAAAGGTTGTGAGCTGTGAGAACAAAATGTAACTGTGTCACTCCCCTCTTCCCCCAGAAATTGCCACAGAGCACCCAGGGTATCCCATAAATCATCTGCTCCAGTTGAAGGATAGCTATCCCTCACTTGGGGATCTGTCATGTCTTGTACTACTTGCCTGGTGTGGAAGGAGTTGATTTATTTCCCCTACTTGCTCTCTGGTATACTCAGAGTTTCCTCCATCCCATAGAATAACTCCTCCTGTTCACCTTGGTCAGGGCTTGTCTCTGCTAAGTCTGTGACTTTGAGAATCGAATTTGTTGGAGTACTGGTAATGAAATGTTATGCCAACTGCGGTGGATGAACATGTGTTGCTGCCTGCTGTGACCTTTCAAACTCTGGGTAGCCTTTCTAGTGTATCAATGCTCGACATGCTCCCTTCTGTCTCTACAGTTTAATACCACTTCCATCTTATATTGTTCCTCTCCATCTTCTAGAATGAAAATGGGAATGAAGGAGAGGGGGATTTTTTTCACAAGCAATGGCCAATGACTACAGGATGAACTTTCACTGAGGCGGTAGAAAGGAAGTCAGCTGCCTCAGTGCCCTAGGCCTAGATGGAGTCCAGTGCAGGCAACACACTAGTGTTTCCATTCTGGCACTGAAAATCTTCCCTGCCAAAATCTTTATCCATATGTGACTGGGATTAACATTTTGAAGCTACAATTTAGCTTCCAAACTTCTGAAGAGCTACAAGAGATCAATCGGTAACATTGCGACATTATCAGATCAGCTGCAGTTGGGTGTTCAAGATTTTAGGAGTGGAGGAATCTTTGAGGGATGAAGAGATTAGCATGGAAAACTCCTACAAAATAGGCCCAGGTTTGTTCCATATACTCTATGACAGGGGTCTCCAACCTTGGCAACTTTAAGACATGTGGAAATCAACTCCAGAATTCCTCAGCCAGCTTTTTGAGGAACTCTGGGAGTTGAAGTCCACAAGTCTTAAAGTTGCCAAGGTTGGAGACCTCTGCTCTATGAAACAAAATGAGTGACTGGCTTGTTTATGACAATTCACAGTTCAACAGTGACAAAAAGTAACTTTGCAACCAGTCCTCGCATTTATGACCTTTGCAGGTCTGTAAAGCAAAGGAAAGCTGAGGTAAGATAATAAGCACAGTCATAGTTTCACTTAGCAGCCACTTTCCTTAAACAACTGAGTTGCTAATCCCAATTGTGGTCACTGATAAGGACTATCCGTAATGGTTAATACCCAGTTCAGGGCATTGTTATGCCCACAGCCAACTGCATATACACAATTCATATGTTTCAGATGCACAGTTTTCAGGGCATTCATACACTCTGCTTAATGATCCTAACTCAACATAACAGTTTAACAGGAGTAGATTTAAATCAGAAATGTTATTTATTAGATGGAAAAAAATAATGCCAGTTAAATCAAGAGCTAGCACTTTTTCCAAAAATCAATGGATCAATAATTAGAAAACACAAAAAAGAATCATATATATTTTAGCACTAGAATATAAACAAGAATAATTATTTCATTATTTTAAATGTTGCAGATATACCATACTATATTCCACAAAAGGATTGAATCAGAAAGTATGCATGAAAGTAACAGGACTAATACAAACTATGGAATTATTATTTCTTTGTTAGAAAAGTTGGAAGGAAATATACTATCCTCTGTAATGTTTTCATAGCTAACCCTGCATTGGGAATCTCCATTTAGTCCCTGAGTGTAAAAAGCAATTTAGATAGGGAGTCACCCAGGAATCCCAACAGGACATATGCCACATATAGGACCGGGAAAAAACCCCAAACAAATCATTTGAACAAAGCTGCCTAGAATCCATACTATACTTAGATATTTTATTATATACATCAACAAAGCACCTGATAAATGGTCTATGCAAGGGGAACTTGTATGCAAAAGCACTGAGAAAACATCAATACAAGAAGATTATTAGGTGGAACCATTAAGTTTCTTAAAACAAAACACTGCTTCTTAGAATACAAATGCTAAAAAATAAAAACTTTATGAGAAGAAGCCTCCATGCAGGAAAAAGTCCTATTAAGGACATAACTTACCCATTATGTTGCAGAATGCTTCTTACTATTTACTGTCTAAATACTAATATTCAGAAAAATTCCTTGATTTAAGGCTGATGAGGCAGAAATAATCTAACAGTATTAAATAGAAATATATACCGTGTTTCCCTGAAAATAAGACCCAGCCAGAAAATAAGCCCTAGCATGGTTTTTCTGGATGCTCATAATATAAACCCTACCCCCCAAAATAAACCCCAGCCAGACGGCCTTATTTTATTTTTGGTGGACTAAAATTTCAAAAGAAACCAGTAATTAAGAATGCCATAAAAATTGCTTCAGATAATTATTGGCATGTGATAACCAGAGTTTACTATAATGGAGATTTCTATAAACTTTTTCAAATCTTACATTAACATTTTTGTATTTTTAGTCAAAACACACAACACAAATACACACACACACAAATATTTAAAAGTTAGGAAATATGTTTTTCTAATACTGAAATATTTGTTTATAGTTAACATTGATCTTTTACATGCAGTTACAAGACGTTTCCATTTAACATTGTTAAAAATCCCATGAGCCTTCATTCTTCCCCCAAAGTCTCCTCATCAGAGCTGCAGGGGGTCCCATTAGACACCCTATTTTACTTCTACCTTATAAATAACATTGACTGTACACTATTTCTATGGAAACCAAGTACAATGGAACATGCTTAAATTAATACCTGTTAAATAGACAAATTTATATCTAAAAGTATTTTCTACTCCAAATAAAATTGACAGGCTAATGAGCATTCCTAAATAATCAACATGATCACCCTGATCCTAAATTACAATAGTTTTTTGTACCTAATAAATTACTAACTGTGGGTTCTATGTTGCAAAGGGACACTCATTCCCAAGTGAGGACAAGAAGTTTAAAAACACCTACAAAAAGAAACCTACAAAGAAAAAATAGTACTACATGGATCTGATAGATTGCATTTTTAAAACATTGATTTTAGTTTCTATATATGCTCATTCAATGATCTCAATATTTTGGGAAATCTTTAAAAAGCTTATCGACAAACATTGACCAAATCAATTATTATTTTTTAATTCTGGAAACTTTGGGGGTGAATACTAGCATAGGTAATTCATTGACAGATCTCAGTTGAGTTGAATTTTTGTTCATCTGTTCACATAATAAGGGTACAATTCTATTAGTCAATTTTTCTCAAGTTGTATCCCGGAAGCGAAGGACAATCTGAATAGAACTACTTCTACCAAAAGTTTTAGATAAAACCTATATTCCAACTGTATGCTCTCGATATAAATTTCCATACATGAAATTCCTCTGAGATATTTCCTACATACCATAGTCACAGTGAACATATTTTCTTGGAAAAAATAAAGGACAAACCTGAACAAGGAACAAACTTGAAAGAGGTTCATAAAAGGAAAATGTTTAAATTTATAATTTTGCTCTATAAGAGAATATTCAAGAACAAACACAAGATAATATAAATTAAATAAATATAAATAACAGTTTTATAAAATGAAGGGCTATCCCTTATAATAAAGAACACAAAATGTCAGATATAGGTTAGAAATATGAAACTTATTTTGGAATGGATATCTTGGCATCTGAATGGTCTTATAGGGATACACTCCAAACAGTAATAGAAGACCTAAGAGGAGAACTAATTTTGAAATAATTTCATTTCTATTTAAGTGTAATTAAATATATTTAATATGATTCATCCCTACTAATTAAAAGTTACAATTTGCTAGCAACTTCTACAGTTCTATAAACCTGCACTGAAATGTGTTTAAGACGTAAAAATTCATTTTAAAGAAACATTCTTATTACATCTCCAACAAAATTCTGTCCTAGACAACCTTTTCTACACATACACAAAGGAGTCATATAAATTCTATTTTTTTTTGCTGTCCTTATATAAATCATAGATTAAGAAAGAGTAAGATCCATTGATACTCTGGGTATATAAGTTAAGATACTTTCCAATTCTCTAGGCCAGGGGTTGCCAACCTTTCGGATCTCTGGGACCACCAAACTCATACTTTTAAATCCCGAGGACCACTAATACAATTTTTTTTAAGCTAATATATTTAACATAATCTTTATGTTAAATATAAATTTATTATATATATATATATATATATATATATATATATATATATATATATATATATATATATATAACACACACACACACACACACACACACACACACACAAACGTATGTAGGTAGGTAGGTAGGTAGGTCTAGGTGTGTTCGGGTCTTTTCCCGTGTAAGATTAAGAGTATCTTGGCGACGTTTTGGCGAAGTCCCACTCACCATCCTCAGGCTGATGCTTTCGGCTTCGTGCCGGGGAGGGAAAAGACCTGAACACACCTAGACCTACATACCTGTACCTATGAAAATCTACGAAAACATATATACATATATACATCTAGGAACTATATTCCTAGATGTACTAATCTACAAAAAAACAGATGGCACACTAGGACACACCATATACCAGAAGAAAACATGCACCAACCGCTACCTCAACGCCCAATCCCACCACTACCCAGCACAGATAAACTCCGTGGCCAAAACACTAATCGCCAGAACCAAATGCCTGGCAGACAAGACACACATAAAGACTGAACTATGCACCCTAACTACGTACTGACAGCTAACGGCTTCCACAAAAGCAAAACCACCAGCTTGATCCACAAAAACACACTGAGACATAATGGAGACCTAGAAGATGAACAGACCTATGGAACAGCTGTCCTGCCCTACATAAGAGGTACTACAGACAAAATCAGTGAGATACTACACAGGCATCAATCATCAAGACTGCCTTCAAAACAGCAGCCATCCTAAGAAACCCCAAAGATAAAATTGACCTGGAAAACCAAGGCATATATGAAGTCCCCTGTGCATCATGCCCTGCCACGTACATTGGACAGACCAATAGAAAAATAAGTACCCGCCTGGATGAACACAAAAATGCAGTAAAAAAAAGCTGGAACACACTTCCTCACTAGTCCAACACATGAAAGCAACAGGTCATAGCATCGACTTCAATGGCACCAAAACCCTAGCCACTATAGAAAACCCCAGCTACAGAATTATCAGAGAAGCCATAGAGATTGAAAAAAGACCTGAAAGCATGAATAGAAGAGATGATTCCACCAGACTGTCAATTATTTGGAAGCCTGCACTCACAAACAAAAAAATCTCCACACCACAAGCCAGGCAAACACCTGGGCACAGACAGATCCCCGCTGATACCTCCAGCTCAAATACACCCCAACCAGGCACCCAGATGAAACCTAGCTTCCTAATAAATGATAGCCGCCCATTTACTCGGAGCCAAGCTGCATAAAAGCCTCCAATACAGGAACACAATGTTGCCAGCCAATCAAGACAAAAAAAGCCACAAAACAAACAGAAGATATTAGAAACACCAATCAAGCAGAACACAGCAAATTCCAAGACCAATAAACACAGACCAAGACTCCCAACCAATCAGGATTAAGAAAAAACCATTCTGGCACAGCAGTACGCTAGCCCCAAATTTAAAACAGAAATGGCTGTGAAAGCCTGACTCACAGACGAACACAATAAAAAAGCCTGATGATAGCAGATGAGATTCTGCCGAAACATTGCTACAACTTTAAAAGCACAACTATAATGATGTGGGAAAATACCCGAACAAAGCTGAATACCATACATGTAAGTACCCGCGAAAACTTAAGAAAACATATATATTATTTATTTATACATACATACATATGTAGGTCTAGGTGTGTTCGGGTCTTTTCCCATGTAAGATTAAGAGTATCTTGGCGACATTTCGGTGAGGTCCCACTCGCCATCCTCATTTCCTGGGGAGGGAAAAGACCCGAACACAGCTAGACTTACATACCTGTACCCGTGAAAATCTACGAAAACATGTATGTATGTATGTATGTATGTATGTAAGTATGGTATTCAGCTTTGTTCGGGTATTTTCCCACGTCATTGTAGTTGTGCTTTTAAAGTTGTTTACTTTACTTTACAACTTTAAAAGCACAACTACAATGACGTGGGAAAATACCTGAACAAAGCTGAATACCATACATACATACATACATACATACATACATACATACATACGTGGATCTTTGGTTATTCAGGTTTTCTCCCGCGTAGAATTGGAAGTATCTAGGTGACCTTTCAATGAAGTCTCATTCATCATCTTCAGGCTTGTGTCTTCAGCTTTGTGCTTCTCAGAGTAATGTGAGCTTGCAGCTGCTTCTTCCTTTTAACTGCTAGTGGGGGTGTGACTTGATTGGGTGGGGGCTTGGCTGTGTTCTGATTGGGTGGGGGGTTGGCTGTGTTCTGATTGGCTGGGGGTGTGTTCTGTTCAGATCGGGGCTTTGTTGTGCTCAGGTTAGCCTTAGTTGCTGGGGGATTTGAGCTGGTGAGCTGTGATCCTGCTCTTTGGCTTCGTGTTCATGATCGTGCCACATCTTCATGGTGGGCGTCAGTTTGCTTCATGTATGGGTCGGAGGGGTTTGAAGTGGGTAGTGATGCAGCTGCGGTACGGCTTCTGGTCCGTGGTCGTGTCTCATCTTCTGTCTCTATGGCTTCTCTGATTATTCTGTTGTTGAAGTGTTCGGTTTTGGCGATAGTTCTGGTATGTTTAAAGTCAATCTCATGTCCTGTGGCTTTCAGGTGTTGGACCAGGGAAGAGGTCGGTTCTTCTTTTTTGATTGAGTTCTTGTGTTCTTCAATGCATGCACTTATTCTTCTGTTAGTTTGTCTGATGTATGTGGTGTGGCAGGCGGTGCAAGGGATTTCATATACTCCTTGGTTTTCTAACTCAATTTTGTCTTTAGGGTTTCTTAGGAAGGTGGATATTTTTCTGTTTGTGCAGAATGCTGTTTTAATGTTTTTGGAGGATCTTGCTGATTTTGTCTGTAGTGCCTTTTATATATGGGAGGAGGGCTTTGCCGTTCTCTTGTTCTCTGTCTTGGATTTTGGTTGGGGTTTCTTTTTGGATTAGGTGGGTAATCTTCTTTCTTTGGAATCCATTGGCTGTTGGTATGCTAGCGAGAGTGTATAGTTCAGTTTTTAGGTGTTGTTCGTCGGCTAAGCATTTTGTTCTGGAGATGAGTGTCTCGGCTACGGAATTGATCTGTGCTGGGTGGTGGTGTGAGAGTGCGTGTAGATAGCCGTTTGTATGTGTTTTCTTCTGGTAGATGGTGTGTCCTAGGGAGCCATTGGAATTTTTGTATACTAAGACATCTAGGGAGGGAAGTTGATTGTTAGCTTCTGTTTCCATGGTGAATTGTATTTTGGGGTGTAGGCTGTTGAGGTGTGTGAGGAAATTGTTCAGTTTTTCTTTCCCGTGTGGCCAGATTATGAAGGTGTCATCTACGTATCTGAGCCAGAGTTTGGGTTTGTGATCATATTTTTCTAGAGCTTGTGTTTCAAAGTGTTCCATGTAGAGGTTTGCGATGACAGGTGAGAGGGGTGACCCCATGGGTGCTCCTTCTATTTGTTTGTATTTTTGTCCATTGTAGGTGAAGTATGTATTGGATAGGCAGTGGTTGGTCAGATCTAGGATGTGCTTCGGGGGGGGGTGTATTTGTTTTGGATGGCTGTCAAGTCTTCTTTTATTGGCACTTGGGTGAAGAGGGATATGACATCGAAGCTCACTAGTAGGTCGCTGGGTTGTAAGTTTTGTTTCTTTATGATCTTGATGAACTGGAATGAGTTTCTTACATGTGAGTTGATGGATTCTGCATAGGGCTGTAGTTGTTTGGTGAGAAATTTGGCTAGGTTTTGTAGAGGTGAGCCTATGGAGCTAACTATTGGTCTAAGTGGGGTTCCTTCTTTGTGTATCTTGGGGAGACCATAAAGCTTAGGGCATCTGGATGATTTCTCTCTGGGTATGATTCTTTGCTGGATTTCTTCACTGATGGGGGAGGCTTTTATTTTGGATCTGGTGGTTTTTTCTAGGTAGGTGGTGGGATCTGTGTATGTGGGGTCTTGGAGTAGGTTGGTTAACTTGGTTTGGTAGTCAGATGTGTTCATAACCACTGTCACGTTGCCCTTGTCTGCTGGTAGGATTATTATGCTGGTGTCTTCTTTCAGGTTAAGTAATGCAGTTTGTTCTTCTTTGGATAAGTTGCTTTTGGGTGGTTTGCTAGTGCAGAGGATGTTGGTGATTTCGAGTCTGATTCTATTAGCATTATCAGGGTTGGTTTTGGTCAGGCTGGTTTCAACTCCGCATATGATGGTTTCTGTGAGGATGTGTTTGGGAGCGACAGCAAAGTTGAATCCTTTCGAAAGGACATTGGTTTCGGCTTCGGTGAGGATCTTGTCTGAGATGTTGTGCACTGTTTGTTTCATGTGTGGCTGTGGGGGGGGGGAAGAGTTTGTTTCTGGCATTGTTGTAGTTTTCTGAGTTTGTTGGTGTGTGTGTTTGTCTTGAGGGTGGTCTGTGTTTCGGCTCTCCAGACAGCAAGTTGTATGGATTTGTCCCAAAGTGCGGGGTGAATCTTGTTGCTGAGTCTGAGGTGAAGTGTGAGGAGATCTTTGCTGATTTGGTCTAGGAGGAATCTTTTTGTATGAAGTTCATTTCTAATTAGGGCCAATTCTGTTCTTTTTAGGATGCGTTTGGTGGCTGCTGTGTTGGTGTGGAATTTCAATTGGAAGCTTATGGGGATTAAATTTTGATCTCGGCAGTTGCATAGGAATGCAAGGTCACATAAAATGGAAGCTCTTTGGACTTCAAGTTTTTCATAAGTCCTGATCAGATGGTGGGTTTCCTCCCTGTAGAGGTGCAATATTTGTTTTCGCGGGTATTTGTATGTGGATCTTTGGTTATTTGTATGTGGATCTTCCTGATCACACCCAGGATGAGTGGGAAGGGTGGGAAGGAATAGAGAAGGCCCCGAGGCCACCAGCACTGGAGAGCGTTGACCCCTTCACCTCTGGTGATGGGAAGCTGGAAAAGAACCTCGGCAATTGGGTGTTTGCTGGAGATGCAATGAGGTCTACTATGGGCATGCCGAAAGGATGGTACAAATCTATTCTCACCAAACCGCTGTCCTGATGCTTCAGCTGTCCAGATCCAAAGCACAGAACCTCATGTGCAAAAAGCTGCCATAGGACTGCTCTCCTTAAGAGGCAGGCAACCCTCCTCCAAACCATTGTGAAGTCAAAACCATGTTTCAAATGGCAGCTGATGAACGTCTCCCAGCTGATCTTCGGCAGACCGAACTCTGGGTCTGCCAGGAACTCTGGGTGAGCCTTCCTGAAAGGCAAGCAGCCCCAATGTAAATTGTGCCACTTTTTTTCTGTCGCTGGCTATGCTCCCTCTTGGGGCAGGCAGTCAGGTAGTCACTGCCACGCTCACTGCTATCACTCTCTGATCTGTAAAGAGGCTTCAAAAAGTGATACAAGGCAAAATTTCGAGCTCAGTGACTCGAGCTTAAGGCTCTGGCCACTGAATGGAGAATATTATCGATGCGAAGCCTAATGTCAACAAACAGTCCTGAATAACACACACAGTGTTGAAAAAACACGTCTGTAGAGTTCCAGACTGAAGAGAAAAACTGGGGACCGTTGGAGTGCAGGAGGCATGTCCTCAGTTTAAACTATTCAGTCTAAAGAGCTAGCGGACCAGAGTGAACCCAAGCTACTAGATCCTATCGACACCATTCTGGAGAATGTGACATTTATATACATTTATATAGTTATATAAAGCTAAAATTTTCAGGGGGAAGAGCTAAAAAATTTCAGAAGAAAATAGTCTCTTGAATTACAGACCTAGTACATGGAAGTTGACAATTGTACAATGGATTCTCCATGCCCATATTATAGCTAAAAGACTGATATTGCAACATTGGAAAGACTAATATACAGCCCTGTTTACTCAATGGATTGAAGACCTGATTATACTTGCTACTTATAAGCAAACTATCTATAAATGCTGATTTTGTATGGATAAGGAAATATGGGAAATATAGGATTCATTTATATGAAGTACAGTAGGTTAAAAAAGCATGATAGCCATATTAGTGCATTAGAAAAATACACTTGTATGTGTGTATACACACAAACATACTTGAATATTTATATTAGTTATAGAATTGTAACTGTTTATTGTTCTAACAACATATACTTAATTTTTTTCTGTTGTATTTTTTCATTTATTTTGAAGCCCTTGTTATGTATATTTTATATAATGTATGCATTTTGTGTTTATTTATTTCTTTTATTTATTTATTTAAAATAATTTATTATTTTAAAATTCAAAAACTTTTATTTATCTAATGGGAAAAATAGCTAAATTGAAGGAAATATATATAGAAGTCAGATACAGTAGGTCACAAACTAATATTACTTTATCAGAGAACAACAATAATGGAGATAAGGCAATTTCCAACTCTTTTACTAGATCAATAACTTTATTAGTTCACCTGAAGAAGTACTGAAGTTACCATTTGTCAAATAAGAAATTAGTTTGAGTGGAAGAAAATAAAACTACAGTATCTTCATTCAAATATCTCCAGCAAAATTTCTGGGAAAACCAATTCTGAACGTTTATTTTCTATTCCACACGCTATCATAAGGCCAAGAAGGCAACTCTTGTTTGAACACTTAACCACCTCATCCCTCCTTCCTTCACTTTGTATGCATGTACAGTCTTAGCACATTTTACCTGATGAATAATTCTGGAGCACTCGGATTTGCAACTTTTTTTCAACCTTATCTTGGCCTAAATAGAATTATTTCCGTAATTCAATTTTTTGAAACATAATAGATTTCTTGAAGACATTTTTTTTTTAAGTCTACTTTCTCATGAACCTTTAAGTGGAGAATATTTTTTTCTGTCAAAGAAAGCATTCCTGTAAGATTAATCTATTACAGGCCACCTCATCCCTCTCTGAGCCCTTCCTTTATGTGAACCAACAAAAAAGGAGCAAACTCATGCAAAAAAACTGTTCTCTGCTAGGAACATTAGGGATTTGGATTGGTACCTGTTCTGCCATTGTCCTTTAACCAAATTAACAGCTGCACTTATACAATAAAATCCTAAAATGAGTAGATTTGCAGTGTATGGTTAGAAACAATTTAGATGTGAGCCTGAAAAATGTATTTTGATATAATCATGTGTATTTCCACTAAAAAGCATTTACATTAGGATACCTTTTCATTTTTCAAAGATAACTTGCAACCACCAAACACAACTTCTTACCATAA
Organism: Pseudonaja textilis; assembly: GCF_049901715.1. Lineage (NCBI taxonomy): Eukaryota > Metazoa > Chordata > Lepidosauria > Squamata > Elapidae > Pseudonaja > Pseudonaja textilis. The sequence goes on from NC_141990.1 coordinate 262,798,415, forward strand.
AATCTTGCACTAGTCTGCTATGCCGAGTAAGCATTACTTCTAGCACTAAACATATTATTATTCATTCAAGTGCAGCTTTCTAAATTTTATTCAAGAAATGGTATAACTGATTTCATAAAGATGGCATGTATGTGAAAAAAGAGAAGATTTTCCAAATTGACTCTTAGAAATCAACAGCAGAAATAATTGTTTCCCTACTGTAATATGAAAATCCAGTGAAATTGTGCACTTACATCAAGGCCACCCAAAATATTAAGCATAATCCTTCTTCATCAACTGTTGGCAGTCCCTGTTCTAAAACACGTACAAATAATAGAAGAACCCTGTGACCTAGCACACGTTGTAAGCTTCCATACCTCTCAAAATCCTTCTCTTTGTACCATTAATAATTGTTCCATTTACTCTCTGGTTTACCCCATCAATAGTTTAGAACTAAAATTTAAAAGTAAGATTTAACACTGGTTTGTAAAATTATGTTAATCATAATTGTTTAATATTTAAAGAAGAGAAATGAAGAGAAAAATTATTTAGGATAAAAAGGAAGGAACTGGGAATCAGTCATGGCTAAAAGATCAACAAATTATAAAGTTGGGAAAACAGCTTAAATTTAGTACATAGATGATTTGGCGTGATGTTGTTTATTAATATCAATATACTGTATTTTGTGGCAATGTATTTCTAAATGCAGAATATTAGAACTATTTTCAAGAATGGAAAGCATGTTTTCCTGAAAATTTCTGGTTTAAGAACTGTTACTGATTGTTTGTTTTTTGTTTTATATATACATATATATACTGGTCACTCTCAGAAATAGAAAATATATTACATATTTGATATTCTTTCTTATTAATTTCTCTTTTTGCATTCTTTAAAATGTTTTATATTTGGATAATGACCTCACTTTAAAGCAGTAAAAAAATGAAAAAGAAAAGCACACTTGGAATTAGTCTTGTGCAGATCACATGAAACATCTAACAGCTTGTTGCAATGTATTTGCCTAGCACTTTGTAGTTGATTTTGAAATCAGACATCCATTAATTCCATCTTGTCAATTTTGCAGTAATACCAATTACCACAATTCACCTTCCCCCAAAATGGGTGTCCTTGAAATGTCTGTACACCAAACTCCCAGATTTTGCAGCTGGTAAATCCACAACTGACAAAAGTAAATATCCAAGCTGGATAAGGATGTTGCAACCTGTTTGTTTAAACAAAAAAAAACTTTAATTTTTAAAAGTTTAATTTGTTGCCCAACTTCTGTCTTTATTAAATTATATTTTATTAAAATAATATACATATATAAATTATTAGATGCCTTCAACTGTACCTGTAATGAAACAGGACACAACTGTACTCATTTTAAAGTTTAATCAAGAACCTGGAACTAACCAAGAATAGGATTGTATGGAATTATGATGACAGCAGATGGAGTACAAATTAAGTCTCATACCTTTTGTTTCCTGGGCTCTAGAAGAAAAGCCAGAACTATCATGATATGCAAAATCATTAAGCATGGCATAATCGAAGGCATAATTAAAGGGGGGAAAGGGTTAAGGACTAGATTGCATTTGGATGTCATGCATTTTCTATTGAAAAAGGAGAATAAGTGAAGTCATTTAAGTAGAAATGCTATCAACCCCATGATTATTATTGAAGATAAACTTATTTGAGTCCTTAACTGAAGGCAATCTAAAATGGATTTTTGGACCTTTCCACATGAAACTTGCAATGCTATGCATTCTGCCTGCTCCACAAAGAAATGGAGCGTTAGTCTTACCTGACACGCTCCTTCTTGGTGTGCTGAGAGAGAATCCAAGGAATGGGTTAACTCTGCCTTCCTGCTCATTAGACTGAGTCAATCAATCTTTGTAGTCACGCCTCTCATGTCTATGTCCCCAGTTTTCGACGAGGATGTGCTGATTGACGTGAACGTGTTGTTTGACTTGACTACCCCTGGACTCTGGTTCACACAACCGCCGGGGTGGGTGGGGGTGGATTCTCTCTCAGCACACCAAGGACTGTATCAGGTAAGATCAACACCCCTTCTCCAGTGTGCTGAGAAGAATCTAAGGAATGGAACATACCAAAGCCCGCCCGTCCTAAGGGTGGGCAGTAGTCTGGTCCAGAGTCCCTGAGGAATTGGCCTGTCGAAGGCCGCTTCAGTAGAAGCGAACGCATCCAGTTTATAATGCCATATGAATGGGGATGGAGAAGACGTCACTACTCTGCAAATCTCAATGGGGGCCTGAGTAGCCCATGCTGCTGTGGTGGCCGCACTTCTAGTGGAGTGGGCTGTCACTCTCCGGGGCAATGGCAGAGCCTGAAGCTTATATGATTTGGCAATGATGCCCGTATCCACTGACCTATTGTTGATGCTATGACCTTATTACCCAACATGGAGGGTTGAAACAACACGAACAGGGACGCCGATCTCTGAAAGGAAGCTGTCCTCTTGATATAGATGTGGAGAGCCCTCCTGATGTCCAAGGTGTGCTATTTCCTCTCTAGGGGATGGGTTGGACTAGGGCAGAAGTTCAGTAAAACCAGTTCTTGTGCATTGTGAAATAAAGAATTGACCTTGGGAAGGAACGAAGGCTCTAACCGCAAAGTAACTCTGTTGGGATGGAAGATGCATAGATCCTCCCTTATTGAGAGGGCAGCTCAAGAAAGGAGACCTTGCAGGTGAAGAAACGAAGGCTGGCAAAGTGTAAAGGCTCAAAGGGTGAAGAAGATAGGGACTTGAGGACCGTAGGTAGTTCCCTGGTGGGATATCGGTGACCATCGGAGGCTTTAAGTCAGTCGTGCCTCTGATAAAACTGTGTACAACAGGTTGCTGTGCAAGGAACTCGTTTCCAATAAGATAACATGGATGACAAGGTGGCCGCTTGTCTGTGTATCATATTGAGCAATAGGCCCTTGCCTAGGAAGTCCAGGATTCGGACCACTGATACAGACAGGAGATCAATAGAGGTTTTGGAGTACAAGGTACAGAAGGTTTTCCAGGTGGAATTGTAGATCCTGTTGGTGGATGGCCTCCTAGAGGCTTGAATGGTCTATATCACCAAGTCAGAGAAGCTGTCCAGTTTCCAAGCCCTTCGCTCAAATGCCAAATGGTTAGTTGGAGTCATTGTGGGTGTGGGTGGAGGAGAACTCCCTGACTGAGGGAGATTTTGTCTGGTGGAATCCTCCAAGGTCTGCACACCAATAGGTTGACTAGATCAGCGAACCATGGCCTTTTGGGCCAATGGGGAGTCAAGAGTAGGATCTCCACTCTTTCTGCCAGTACTTTCCTGATTACCACTGGGATGAGAGGAAGCAGAGGAAAGGCATATACTAGACCCCAAGGCCATGGAATGTGGAGTGCATTGATCCCCTCAGCACCCAGTGTCTCGAACTGGGTATAAAATCTGTGTAGGGTTACACAAAATCTGTTTGACGGGGTGGCGAACAGATCCAGGATTGGAGAGCCAAACCTTTCAGACAGCATCCTGAGCAGGTCAAGATGCAGATGCCATTCTGCATAGTCAACTGTGGCCTGGCTGAGCCAGTCTGCCTGTACACTGAATGTTCCCGAGATAAGTTCTGCTTGCAGGGATAGAAGGTGCCATTCCGCCCAGTGTCCCAAGCATGCGGCTTCTCACATGAGGGACCTGGAGTGGAAGCCCCCTTGGCAGTTGATATGGGCCTTGGTGGCTACATTGTCTGTTAGGGTAAGTGTTGGTCAGAGATGGTGGCCTGGAACCCTCTAAGGGCTAAGATGACAGCTTTGACTTCTAGACAATTTTTGTTGTTTCCTTAGTCTTCCTGTATCCATTGGCCTTGTGCAATGAGTCTGAGTCTGCATGTGTGCTCCCCAGCCAAATGAGCTGGCATCCGTGGTGATGGTGAGATGGTTTGGCTCCTTGAATGTGCTTCCCTTGGGTGTGGTCAGGGATATCCACCACTGGAAGTACTGGAGGACTTTTGGAGGAACCCAGACTCTGGTAGTTGAATTGCTTGTCGGATTTCTGGTAAGACAAGAGGAACCACTGCAAGGCCCTGGCACATAAGTATGGAGTTGCAGGACACCATCTTGCCTGAGTTGTGAGAGGAGGGCCAGGAGCACAATCCAATTGGATTTGGTTCATCAGAGTTCTGATGCTGTCTTGGTGGACCTGGGACAGGGAGACTGTGTATGATGTCGTATCTATATATGCTCCTAGGTGTAGTATCCTGTTGGTAGGAGAGAAGTGGCTCTTGTCAGAGAATGAGAACCCATTGAGGACCCAGATCATGAAACAGAGGTCCTCTGTTGTCCGGAGATGAGAGGAATATTGGATCACTATGTCGGCCTGATAGCATTGGACGCGAAGAGAGATGGTTCTGAGGTGAACTGAGAGCGCCGTTAGGATCTCTGTGAATGTTCTGGGAATCAAAGATAGGCTGAATGGAAAGGCCCTGTACTGGTAGTGTCGGTTCACGCAGAAGAACCGTAGGAATCATTGGTGAGCCTGCAACATCAGGATGTGTAGGTATGCTTCCATTAAATCTATTGACATCAGGAAATCACCTTCCCAGATGCTTTCCAGTATGGACTAGAGGGACTGCATTTTGAACCTCTTTTAAACCAGATGCTTGTTGAGTCTTTTTAGGTCAAGAATTGCTCTCCATCACCTCAAAGCCTTTGGGACTACAAATAGGATGGAATAGAACCCCAGTTCTCTGGTGCCACACTCTTGTTCGAGTTTCTTCCGGCCCTTATTGGTGCTGGGCGTGCCTTGGTTGCTTGGGGCTGACAGGGTGGGAATGGGATCCGGGAGGAGGGAACAACAGAAAGAGGGACGGGCCCGCAGTGCCCAGCCACAGCTTTAAGAAGCTGGAATGGTGGGCTTACAAGTTCAATCACGATACAGAAAAGATATGAAAGAATGGGGAATTAGCAGACAGAAAATGAAATTAGATGAAATATTACTAGGAGCAAATGAAAAATTGATAAGGAAAATTCATAGACTTTTATTGGATTATAAATTAGAGGAGGATCAAGTAAATGAAACGAAGTTGGTTTGGGCGAAAGATATTGGATATGGTATCAAATTTGGATAAATGGCAAACCTTGTGGGAAAGAAATAAAAAAATACTGGCCACATCATATAAAGAAAATTTATACAAAATGTTTCATAGATGGCACCTCCTGCCAAAAAAATTAGCTAAGATGTATCAAAATGTATTGCCTGTTTGTTAGAAATGCACTCACTAATATGGATTATATTATCACACATGGTGGTCGTGTAGGAAAGTCCAGGAATTTTGGCATAAGATTCAGAGGTGGTTAGAAGAGATGGGTCGAGTATAAATTGGAATTTTTCCTGCTGGGAATCATTACAGAGAAATACAATAAGGAGTTGATGTATCTAATAATCATGTGATCACGGTAGCAAGGTTAGCTTATGTTCAAAAGTGGAAAGATAAAGAAATTCCTGATGAAAGCAAGGTAATTAAAAAGATATGTATATGCGTTGAAATGGACAAATTAACTCTGGAAATAAAAAATAAGGATGAGACTGAATACTACAAAGTATGGAATAAATTCTATCAATGGTGGGGGAAAAGGAAGGACTCAGAATTAAAGTAAGACAAGGTTGTTAGGATAGAAGACTAGAAATATGGAATATTGTTGAAATGTACAAATGTATGTTATATAAATATGTATTATATATTATGTACAATAGATATGTATGATAGACAGGATTGTCAAGAAGATCACACCACATTCACTATTTTTAATGCTTTATTCAATATTTTTTTTAAAAAAAGCTCAGGGCAGCAGGAAAAGGGGGCTAGCCCCACCAAACCTCACATGCCCACCCCAGGGGTCTGGCTTGGAGAAAGCTGGAGCCTCCTCACCAAAGACACTCGCCCATCAGCCGGTCTCCCCACCCCTCTCTGTACATGTGCATCTCTCTCGCACTCTCTGTCTCTGCGTCTATCTCTCTCTCTCAGAAAGCCATGGTTCGGGCTCTTGGCTATTCCTTTTTTTTCTTTCTGGAAATCCAGGTTGGCTGAGGAGCAATCACCAACCGCAGCAGAGGCTTCCCTTGGGGTGACCCTTCTCCCCACTCCTTCTCCCCTTGTGACCCCCTGGCTGGCTGTGGCAGGGCCGGGAGGGTGCACACCCTCCTCAAGCGAGCGCCAAAGCACAGCAAAGGCACGCCCGGGGTAGGGAGGCCACTCGCTTGAGGGTCTCCCTGTCTGTGTAAACGCTTCCAGTCCCACCACAGCGCTTCCAAGCCCGCCTTCAAACTCCACCAAGCATGGGTCTAAGCATTTGGCTCGTGCATCCCTCCCATCCAGTGCCACAGCGGCGGGGAAGGTGCATGCGCTGCCTACTCTGCTCTCACCAGCCGTAGAGCTACATTTGTTTGCTTACTGGCTGCCTCTGAGGTGGGAGCTACGCTCAGGCTGCCCAGGTCCCCACCACAGGGAAGAGCGTGAGAGGGAGGGGGGTATCTCCCCGACAGGATGCAGGTTGGAGTTGCCTTACTTTATGTGGATTTCCAACACTTGACTTTGCGTGCCAGCCTCCATTCCCCCTCCATAGCCCAAGTAGTTGGATTCACACAACACATGAAGCTGGGCAGGAGAGCATGAATGAATGGATGGATAGATAGGTAGATTGAGGGATGGATAGATGGAGGGATAAATAGGTAGATGGAGGAATGGAGGGATGGATGGAGGGATAGATAGATGGAGGAAGGGATAGCTGGAGGGAGAAATAGATAGATAGATGAAGGGAGGGAGGGATAGATGGATGGATGAGCTCAGGGATGCAGGAATGGAGTGATAGATAGATAGATAGATAGATAGATAGATAGATAGATAGATAGATAGATAGATAGATAGATAGAAAGAATAGAAGGATGAAGGGATAGATGGAAGGAGGAGGAGGGATAGAAGGATAGATGGATAGATAGATGGATAGGTGGAGGGAGGGATGAGACAGAAAGAGAGGGAGAGGGAGAGAGACAGACAGAGAGAGACCAGTTTCCCACAGAAAACTGGGAGCGACAAAACCTGGGTAGGCATGGCTGGCGGGCTCATGTGACTGGGTGGGAATGACATCAACTTGGCCATACCCACCTAGGTTTTGTGGCTCCCTGTGTTTTTTTCTGTGGAAAACCGGTCCAAATGGCTTTGAGTGTTTAAAGACTGCAGACCCCTGCTCTAAAGCCTCTCCAAATAGCTTGTCCCCTTTGAAAGGAACAGAAGTCAATTTCCACTTGTACTTCATGTCTGCCTGCCAGTGACAGAGCCACAGCAACTGTTGGGCTGTCAAGGATGAGGTGATGGCCCTGGAAGCAAATTTGGCTGAGTTAAGTGTGGCATCTGCAGAGAATTCTGCTGCCAGCAGCTTGTTGATGTCCTGAAGAATGTGAAGGTCGGTGGCTGGGATTCTTGTCTGCATCTGTTTGAGCCAGAGCAAGGAGGTTCTATTGAAGGAAGCAGCCATAGCCGACTTAATTACCCAAGCAGCCGCCTGATGGGCTTTGCTGAGTGTCAGTTCTGCTCTCCTGTCTTCTGCCTTTAAAGCATCCTCTGTGTCATTGGACATAATAGTGGAGGAGGCTAAGGCCACCATGGGCCCATTGATCGTTGGTATTTGTAATGCAGCCATGAGATTCACTTGTCACTCATGCTTGGGGATGGGTACGCCTCTGGTAGGGCCCATTGTTGCTGGATGATATCCAGGAACAATTTCGGGGAGGGAATTTCCTCATTATCAATGGCAGGCTCTGAGAATAACAAATTATGGGGGTCAGATAAGTCCAGGGCCGGATCTGACGCAGCTGGGTTAGCTTCTATCTAAGTCGTGGTCTTCGCTTTTTATAGAAGCATTTTAAACAAGGCAGGGCAGAAGAGCCCTATGAAGGCTGAGGGTTCTGTGGTTACCCCTTCATCTTCAGATAGCATTAACTCTTTATGCTCATCATCCAAGAAGGATTCTCAGCTATGCATGGAAAAGGTGGGGGAATGAGGCCTTAGCAGGCTTCCCCTGGTGTAAGGTGTTGCCAGGGGCTAGAGAAACTGCCTGTCAATTTTGTTGTATGCCTGCAGCAATGCCCTGAGCAATAGCTTCTGAGATTATTAATCTCATTTGTGGGGAAATCTCTGTTTCCTGTGTTTCCCTTGGGCGAAGTCCCGCTGTAGTGGTGAAGGAAGCCTCTGGGGTAGGCTTTGCTCTCTTAGGCAGCGGCTCCCATGATCCTTCCTGTGGGAGTAGATTAGAAACTGAAGGAAGGAATATCACTTTGGAATCTGTGGCTGGGAAACAATTCTTGGATGCCATCTGGTGACCAAGATTGGAAGGTCACATTGTCTGCCTAGCCTCAGACAGAGGTTGTAAAAGCTGGGGCTGCTAAGCGTGGGAACTGGCAAGTTCACCCACAGGGGAACTCTCTTGCCTGCGTCACTCTTCCTCCCTTTCTGCTTTTGCCACTTCCCTGTATAGGGCCTTTTGGTGCGTCCATGCATCCTTCTCCTTGGCCTTGGTGGCCTTTCTGAAGGAGTTCTTTTGCCCTGGCCACTGCCTCTGTAATAGCCGAATTGGGCGTGGAGGAGCATTTCTTGGGAGGGCTTGGGGATAGGTAACTTCAATTCTTCCCCACTCACACTTTCTTTACAGCTATCTCCCGCCATGAAAGGCTCCATTTTCTGGATTGGGCCCCTCAGAAAGGCAGACTGGTTTCATCTGGAAACACAGCTGCCGCAGCTGATTTAGTCACCACAAAGCTAGCATGCTCTGGAGCCCGGACAGTGACTCGAGTCCCCCCCCCCCCGCAAGCCTGTGGGATATATGAAAGACGACAAGCTGGATAATGGCAGCCATGCCAGTCAGATTGGGAAGCCTGCCTGTCATTTTGCTGTTGCTTGACCTCTTCCCGATGGTACTGAAGGGTTTCTTAAATTTTCTTGTTCTGAGATTTGAAGGAGCTGAGGAAAAAACGTCTGTCAAGCTGATGACTCAGTCAAAAACTGGCAATGTACACATAAGAAACGTGACTACAAAGATTGATTGACTCAGTTTAATGAGCAGGAAAGTAGAGTTAACCCATTCCTTGGATTCTCCTCAGCACACTGGAGAACTAGGATGGTTCTCCATTTTATTTTTCATTTGTGGTACTACAAAATAAGAAAAGCATTGAGTATTAAGTTCTATCGGGACATAGTATTGAATCTATAGGAAACAAATCAATAATAGCTTGTAGCATTTACATTTATCCTTTGCTATTGGAGAAAGAAATAAACTGGTGCTGAATATTGTTTTACAATTCTCTGATGTAAGAAACTCTTTGAAGCACCCAGTGCTCAGTAAATACCCAATGGTATTGTTTATACAAGTTAAGAGATGTGACACCCTCCACCTAAACTGCTGGTAGGCTACTGCTATTGCAGTATCACAATGAAGCTTAAAGCCCTCTTGCAACCATCAACTTAAGTTGAGAATGGATAGCATTAAAACAAATTAGTTACTTAGAGAGTAGAGATGGCTGAAAGATCTTTCTTTCCTCCCTTTGTTTCAAATAAGGTTTACTTCAGGAGTCACCAACATTTGTACCTCTGAAGATATTGGCAGATAATACTGACTTTACATCCATGTTGCTGTATTCGTGGTTCTAATCCTGGAAAAGAGCTCTAATGCATTTAGGCTGGATTCAGCTACAAAAACCATGGCCTTGTTAATCTTTTGGTGGATTGACACTATGGCTTTTTGAACGGCATCTTACTAAGAAAACATTGGGCTACCATTTGACTCCAAGAAAGAATACAGAAATCACTAATATTCCTTGGAGTAGGGAGTCTTACAGGTATTTTTTGGCCATCAGCAAAAAACTGCTATGAGGAAACATTGTCAGAGAATCCATTTCTTCCTAGTCAGATCACTTCTTTCCTATCATAAAGATTTGGAGAATAGAGCCAATAGAAGTACTTAAGGCTGGAGAACCTATATATAAGCTATAAAAAGGCAATGCCCTCACCCATAGGTAGCTGTTGTGGCTCTGAGGCTTGAGCCTGCATTGTTGGAGGAAGAGGACTCGGACAATGGGGAAGAGGAAGAATTGGGAATGCCTTCCTCCCCAGGACCTTCCTCTTCAGCAATGCCTTCCTCCCTGATTGTGCCTCAGGTGTCGGCAGATAACTGAGAGGGAAAGCCTGAGGCTAATCAGGAGAAGGAGGAGGCCATATTGGAGCAGCCTCTGACAGAAAATCAAGTAGACGAATGCTGGCTTGATGCTAGACAACGTCGCAGGAAAAAGTGTGAGCTGCAACGCAGGAAGCGGGGACGAATCAGAGACTGAACTGAGTGACTGACACACCCCACAGGGGATAAAAGTGGGTGTGTTTTCTCTCAGAGCTCCGTACGGGACAAAGTGTGAGTTTTTCTCTGGAGCTTAGGTGTATTCTGTTTATTGGGGGTCTTCGTGATTTATGGTTCTGTTATCTTGTCAGACTTGGCAGGCAGCGTGTGTGTGATACTGCCAAGAGCACTGCCTGCTTCAAAGAATTAACTCTATAGTTGCTGAATCTTCTTGCCTGCCTGTATTTTGTCAGAGTTGTGGACTTTCCATCCTCTTTGGAAAGGTGAGACATAACATTTTTGTCCCGTACCACACACGTAAACCATCTTTTGACCAAGATGGATCAACAGCAGCAGAAGCAGCAGAAGCAGCAATTTCACCAGCAGCTACAGAATGAAAACCAGGCTTTGCAACAAGTGGTACAGCTGACTAATCAACTTGCTCTGCTGCAGGCTCATGCTGCTCCTCCTGCCCCTCCCTGTCGGAAATGCCGGGTGGCTGTGCCAAATAAGTTTTCTGGGCAGCCTGAGATGTTCCCGGCTTTCATGGGACAGTGCCAATTGTTTATGGCTCTGAGGCCGGAGGATTTCCCAGATGACCGGGCTCGGGTGGGGTTTGTAATAAGCCTCCTTTCGGGCTCGGCTGCCAGATGGGCCACTCCTTTATTACTGCAGAACAGTCCGTTGTTAATGGATTATCAGGGGGTTTGGCAACATATGCGCCAAATGTACGAGGACCCCATATGGGTGCAGACGGCAGCCAGACGTCTGAAGGAACTTCGCCAGGGGAAGCGCCCCCTGCAGGAATTCATTTCAGAATTTTGGCTGATCTGTCTGGATTCTAATTGGAACGATGCAGCCTTGATGGACGCGTTTCAGGATGGCCTGTCAGAGGAGCTACAGGATGAGTTGGTTCGGGTGGAACCGGCCCCGACCCTCGATGTTCTGGTGGTGCAATGCTTGCGCATCGACGCCCCACTTTAACGGCGCAGGACTTGACGCACCGTCCAGAAGCAGCCATCCACCTCTCTGCCACAGCGCCTTGTGCAATCAGTGCCCCGGGTCACCAAAAGTGTTGTGGCTGTGACTGAGGAGCCAATGAAGCTGGGAGCGGTCCGACCTCGCCTGACAGCCCAAGAAGGCACAGGGAGACGTCGAGAAGATTTGTATTTATTGTGGGAGGCCAGGACATTTTGCTCATTCCTGTCCTATTAAGCAAAGGGGAGCACGCACGCCTCTGCCTGAATCTCGGCCTGGTCAGTCGGGAAACAGGGCAGGCCCGACCTTGGGGAAACCCTAGGTCGGGTGTGTACCAAACACCTGCCTAAGGTAGCGGAGGTGAACTCTGGGCCCCCTTGGCATCTGCTTCTGGACACTTGGGTTTTCTTGCCGACCCGGTCGAAAGGGATTCCCGCAATTGCGCTGGTGGACTTGGGGGCCACGACAAACTTTATGGACCGGGCCTTTGTGGCCCATTTTGATGTCCCCCTGGTTCCGGTGGACCCTCAGATGAGGGTTGAGACTATTGACGGGTGGGAACTTCGTGCTGGACCCATTCAATTCGCTACCCAGCCGTTCCGCCTGGTCATTGGTGATCATGAGGAGGCGATCCGCTTTTATATCACCGCGGATCTCCATCTCCCGTTAGTCCTCGGCATGGCTTGGCTTCAGATTCATGATCCTCAGGTGGCATGGTCACGGAATGCCATTTCCTTTCCAAGTTTACAGTGCGTAGACCATTTATACCACACCTGTGCTGGCCAGGACATCAACACCTCTGCTGTCTCCATACCTCCTGAACTGTCGGACTTCTTGGATGTGTTCAGTGAGAAGGAGGCAGACTGGTTACCCCCACATCGGCCTTATGATTGCCCGGTGGACCTTCTGCCCGATGTCCCACTACCCAAAGAATGTCTGTATTCCATGTCCGAGCCCAAATTGGCCGCCCTCCGTGACCTTTTGGACAAGAATTTGGCCTGAGGATTCATCTGGCCGTCGTCGTCCCCTCTCTCAGCTCCTGTTCTTTTTGTTAAGAAGAAGATGGGAGATTTAGGCTTGTGTTACAATTACCGCTGGTTGAACACCATCACGATGCGGAATAGTTACCCCTTGCCACTCATTCCAGAATTGATGGAGCGGTTGCGGGAGGCCACTGTCTTCACCAAGCTCGATCTTCGAGGGGCCTACAACCTGGTGCGGATGCGAGAGGGGGACGAATGGAAGACGGCGTTTGGCACCCAATACGGCCATTTTGAGTACACCGTGATGGCGTTTCGGTTGACCAACATCCCCGCGGTCATCCAGCACCTGATGAACGACGTGTTTTGGGACATGTTAGATCGGTTCGTGGTGGTATACCTGAACGATATTTTGATTTATTCCAGGTCCAGGGACCACCACCTTCAACACGTTCATCTGGTCTTGCAACGTCTTCGGGAGCATCAACTCTATGCGAAGCTGGAGAAATGCCTCTTCTTCCAGACTTCCATAGAGTTCCTGGGGCACATCATCTCTCCCGAAGGCATCGCCATGGACCCACGTAAAGTGAAGGCCTTGTGTAGTTGGGAACCCCCTCGTTGAGTGAAGAACTTTCAACATCTCTTGGGGTTCACTAATTATTACCGGACCTTCATCCCGGGTTTTGCCAAGCTGACGGGTCCAATAACCCAGCTCCTTTGAAAGAAGGTCCCGTTCCAGTGGGGACCCCTACAGCAACAGGCTTTTGAGGCCCTCAAGAAGGCCTTCATCGCTGAACCTGTTCTGAGGCATCCTGATCCACATCGTCCTTTTGTGGTGGAGATGGATGCGTCCAACGTGGCTATTGGGGCTGTGTTGTTGCAAGCCCCGGCGGATAACGCAACTCTTTTTCCATGTGCTTACTATTCCCGGAAACTCACTCCTTCCGAGCGCAACTACACTTTCTGGGAAAAAGAGTTGCTGGCTATCAAGGCTGCGTTTGAAACCTGGCAACATCATCTTGAGGGGGCCCGGCACAAGGTGGAGGTTTGGACGGACCATCAGAATTTGGAACACTTGTCCACGGCGAGGAAGTTGAACCAGCGGCAGATTCGGTGGGCGTTGTTTTTTGTCCGGTTCAACTTTTCTGTGACCTATATTCCCAGTGGTCACAATCAGAGAGCAGATGCTCTGTCCCGCAAACCTGAGTACCTTTGCCCCAAGAACCCCCTTCCTCCGCGGACGGTGCTGCCAGCAGAATCTTTGGCCGTAGTTCAGGAACCGGTGGATTTGCGGACTCGGGTGCAAGAGGCGCAGCGCCTGGACGCTTGGTCGCAGCAGAGGATGGGGGAGATTGGACCTGACTCCCCATGGACTTTGGATGAGGGCTTACTCCGACATTGGGGCCGGTTGTACATACCCACAGGCTGCTTCGAGCCCTTATTATGACTCAGTGTCATGACAAACCTGCTTGCTGTCAGCCATTTTGGGTTTTTTAAGACCCTTCATCTTGTCATGCGGACTTTTTGGTGGCCTCGAGTCCGGCATGATGTCCACGCCTATGTCGCGTCTTGTGTACCATGCAGGCAAGCAAAAGCCATGATGGGTGCACCTCCTGGTCTTCTTCAACCTCTGCCGACTCCGGAAAGACCATGGGGAGCAATTTCCATGGACTTCTTAACACTTTGCCCTCTTCGTCTGGATTTACGACTGTACTTGTGGTGGTCAACATGTTAACCAAAATGGCCCACGTTATCCCATGTCATAAATTACCATCGGCCTGTACTACTGCCTGGTTGTTTTTGCAGCATGTGTTTCGTCTTCATGGTCTGCCGGACAGGGTAGTTTCGGATCACTGTGTCCAATTTACCACGCAATTTTGGAAGAGCCTGATGACCGCGTTGCAGGTGCAGGTGTGCTTATCGTCGGCGCACCATCCGGAGACTGATGGTGGGACAGAGAAGGTGATAAGCATTCTCGCATAATATTTAGTGTTTTGTCAACCACCGACAGAACGATTGGGTGACTTATCTCCCTCTGGCAGAGTTTGCCTTCAATAACTCCCAGCACACCTCCACCCAAATGACACCTTTTTACGTTAATGTGGGCTTCCAACTGAGGTTTTTTCCATTGTCGCTCTTGGATTCCCCAGTTCCCAAGACACGGGAATTCTTGTCAGAACTGCATTCTGTTCAACAACTGATTAGACAGCAATTGTTACGGGCTAAGGAGGACTATAAAAGGTTCGCGAATCGCTCTCGCCAAGCGACGCCCCCGCTGGCTGTGGGAGACTGGGTGTGGTTGTCCGCGAAACATCTAAGGGTCGACCGCCCGATTAAGAAGCTGGACCATCAATTCATCGGTCCCTTTCCTATCGAGGCAGTCATCAATCCCGTAGTTTATTGGCTCACCCTACCGCGCTCCATGCGCATTCATCCTGTCTTCCACCGTTCTCTTCTGGTTCCTGACGCCCTTTCGTGTGTTCTCTGTTCTTCTGCTGCTGCGGTTCCTCCACCTGTACCCAACGCTACCGCTGCTGACGACACGGTGGTCAGCATTCGGGATTCCCGCTGGCTAAAAGGACAGTTTCAATATTTCACCAAGAAGCTGGGAGATGGACCGGAGGCCCTTTCCTGGGTGGATGCTTCCACATTCCACACCCCGGACCTTATACGGAGCTTCCATGCTCAGTTCCCTTTGAAACCACATCCTGATTGTCAGACTCAGGGGAAGGGCCCTGCAGTGAGGGATAGTGTTGTGGCTCTGAGGCTTGAGCCTGCATTGTTGGAGGAAGAGGACTCGGACGATGGGGAAGAGGAAGAATTGGGAATGCCTTCCTCCCTGATTGTGCCTCAGGTGTCGGCAGATAACTGAGAGGGAAAGCCTGAGGCTAATCAGGAGAAGGAGGAGGCCATATCGGAGCAGCCTCTAACAGAGAATCAAGTAGACAAATGCTGGCTTGATGCTAGACAACGTCGCAGGAAAAAGTGTGAGCTGCAACGCAGGAAGCGGGGACGAATCAGAAACTGAGCTGAGTGACTGACACACCCCACAGGGGATAAAAGTGGGTGTGTTTTCTCTCACAGCTCCGTACGAGACAAAGTGTGAGTTTTTCTGTGGAGCTTAGGTGTATTCTTTTTATTGGGGGCCTTCGTGATTTATGGTTCTGTTATCTTGTCGGACTTGGCAGGCAGCGTGTGATACTGCCATGAGTACTGCCTGCTTCAAAGAATTAACTCTATAGTTGCTGAATCTTCTTGCCTGCCTGTATTTTGTCAGAGTTGTGGACTTTCCATCCTCATTGGAAAAGTGAGGCATAACAGGTAGCTATGGTCAAATGTGAGAAAGAAAAAGGGACAGATATACAAAAAAAGCAATCTAGGGTTTAAGAAATCAACTGAGATACAAATGAAAAGTGCCATCATATGTGCTGAAGGTACCTTTAAGAACAACTCTATGCCAGGAGACTTGGTAGGAGTTAGACAACCCTCTCCCAGGCTTCTATAATTTTGAGACTACTAGGTGTCTAGCTGCATGAGCATAGATATGTTTTCCTGAAGGGAAACAACTTACGGAGTTGAAGGAGCACTGCAATGGGAGTGGAGAAAGCTCCACAAGAGGCCAGTTGCTTTAATAAGCAGAATTTAGAGAGGAAGCAGGCTGAGGAAAGCAGAACTATTCTCTTAGTACATTATATCACAGAGCAGAAAACATTAACAAACCCAGGGATGCCCAAAAGAAGAAATAGGAACAACTCTTAAGTGGGTATCAAAATTGGGCCTTTATTAAATCAGCATCTGGACCCAACAAAAGAACAACATACAGAGCTGAGACTCAGAGTCAATGAAAGAAACTGGTCATTTTTTATTGGGTATTGGAGAAGCTAAAACACACTATTTGAGGAAAAGGGGTGTTGGTATATTACCTGTGAACGCCCTTTCTCTTTCGACTGTGAGAGTGTCTAGTGTGGGTTGTCCTTGCCTCCTCGTCACATGACTGAGTCTGCCAAATCATTGACTTTGGCACTGTTGCTATGTTACCCCTGCTTTTAACGAAGGATTCTTGATAGATGCCATGTTCTGAAAAATATTAAAATATCCTTCTCCGCCCCCGCCAGACCTCCTCAGGGTGGGCCTAGACTTTCTCACAGTCGAACGAGAAAGGGTAATTATACCAATACCCCTTCTTCGTTAGACTGCTGAAAGAGTCAAGTGTGGGCCGGCATGTCCCTGGGAGGGTTATGTCTGGTCCTCATCCGTCTGCTCCGATACAACTCATTGGAGCACCCATCTGCCAAAGGCCGCATCCACTGAGGCCAAAGAATGCAGACGGTAATGACGAATAAACGGGGAGGGAAATGACCAGGTGACAGCCTAGCATATCTCCTCTATAGTTGCTTGAGTAGCCCAAGCTGCTGTTGTGGCTGCACTCCTTGTGAAGTGAGCCGTTAGTCTATTGGGCACAGGGAGTCCCCGAGTCTCATAAGCCGATGATATGCAGGATGGAATCCACCTGCTCATCATAGAGGGAGAAACTTTGTTTCTTAACAAGGCTGGTTAAAAGAAAACAAAAGCGATTGGACCCCCGATGCTTGATGTGTGCCTTGGCAGCCACTTTGTCCATCATTATAAGTACATGTGTCCCAATTACTCTGTTCCAAAACTATTTGAGGGCCAGATGGATAGCCCTGAGCTCCAGCCAATTGATGGGGCAAGTGCTCTCCAATTGAGACCACCGCCCCTGAGCCATCTCTGAATGAAGGTGAGCTCCCCAGCCATACCGGCTGGCTTCTGTGGTGATAGCCACTTGGCTGGGCTCCTTGAAGAGCTGCCCCATGCTGATGCTTGGTGACATCCACCACTGGAAGGACCAGAGAACTGCTCAGGGAACTGACACCCTGTGTCATGCCTGTTAGAATCTGACCTCAAGGGAGAGGAAGAGAAGCCGACAGGGAGTGGGAGTGTGGCTCTGGAAGTTATGGAGGAAACTGGGGAAGGGCACAGGTCGGCTGAGCATTCAGAGGAAGACCCAGGCCCATCCCTTCTTCATCCTAGGGCACGCAGGGAGGAGAGGATAAGGGAGAAAAGTGAATGGTGTGCTCTACAGGGGAGGAAAGGGTCTTGATCTCCTTCATGGGTTGCAGCTGTGAGGACTGTTTAAAGGGACAAACTGCGCATCGGCCAGTGCTGGAAGCAAAGCATGAAAATATTTCTAGTCTGTCAGTTCTTATCTGAGTTCTGGCATCCTTCCCAGTGTGTGTATTTCAATATCTGTGGACGTCTTCAAGCCCTTATCCTGCCTTGTCTCATTAATTCTTCAGTGTGGTTTGTGTTGTTATTTTATCTATTTATAATTTATATGTATTTTGAGTTTGAATGGAAGTTCTTCCTTTTAACAACTGTTTGTGGTGAAGTTTTTTTCTCTAGTCAATGATAATTGGACCTTTAAAGCCAAGTTGAAGGAATTAAAGGGACTTCACCTGTTTTTGTGACTTTGTTGCTTTTGTATCCCACCCTGGGTTATCACATTTTGCTTCCAGCCACCCCTTCAACTTGCTTCTGTTTTACATGGGGTGACCATGGATCAGCTCAGAGCAGACAATGCACAGATAAAGCCAGCAAGTTGTCCTTTTGACTGCACAGGTTGTGCAGATGCAAGCTGTCCGACCACGCCACAAATGCCAGGTAGTGGTCCCAGATAAATTTGATGGATCGCTGGCCCAATTTTCAGTATTTTTTGGGCAGTGCCAGCTTTATATGAGTCTTCAGCCAGAGGACTTTCCCACTGACCAGGATAAGGTGGGAGTTTTGATTGGTTTGTCAGGCTCGGCAGCACGTTGGGCGACGACGCCTCTGTTGACCCAGCCCAACCAGTTGTTGGACAATTATGCTGAGTTTTGCCATCAGTTAAAGGCCATGTTTGAGGATCCTGTTTGAGCCCAAACGGCAAACAGGCGATTGAGAGAATTGCTCACGGATTATGTTGCTAACTTTCGGGTGGTTGCCCAGGACTTGCGATGGAATGAGGCAGCACTGACAGAACTGTTCCAGAAGGCTTGTCATCGGAGCTCCTGGACAAGCTGGCACTCACTGAATACCCTCGCATCCTGCAGGAGTTCACGCATCTGTGTCTTTGTATCGATGCCAGGCTTCAGCAGAGATGGGTGTGATGACGGACGGAGATTGCATCCACTCCCAGCAAGACGGCGCCCCCGTTGGAAGTGCCTCTGGACTAGCCCATGCAGCTGGGGGCTGCACGCCCTCATCTGACCCAAGTGGAAAAGAATAGGCATCATGGTGATGGCCTATGCCTCTATTGAGGCAGTTGAGGGCTAATGTCCTGCCAAGGCACCTAAAGTCATGTCAGGAGTGGCAGGAAACGAGCATCAGCTGGCCTACGGGGGGGTCTGTAGGTCAGGCTCCAATGTCCTCAGGGTCGCCATCCTCACCATCTCCATCCCAGTTGTCCTTGGTGAAACATCTCGTGCTGTTAGCAAGCGTGTTCATGCCTAGTCAGGGAGCGATGGAAATCCATGCCTTGATAAACTCAGGGGCCACAGCCAATTTCATGGATGCTCATTTTGTCATGCAGTGTTCCATTCCCCAGCAGCAGGTATCACAGCCAGTATTGGTGGAGACAATTAATGGTCAGCCCCTTCGTTCGACGTGTGGTTGCTGCAACCAAACCCCTTTACATGTGTATTGAACAGCATATGGAGGAAGCCAGGTTCTACGTTGCCGCAGTACCTCATTTTCCGGTGGTGCTGGGTTTGGAGTGATTACGGGCTCATGATCCACAGATCATCTGGTCTTCTCAAGCAGTGCAGTTTCTTGGCAGGAAGAGTGCCACTCATTGCCTGCACACCAGTGCAGGGGGTGTGGCAACGCCCGTGGACTTGAATTTACCTGCAGAGTTGATGGACTTTGCTAACATGTTTGGGAAGAAGGCAGATCAATTGCCTCCGCATTGGTCGTATGATTGTCCAATTGGCTTGTTGCCCGATACAAACTTGCTGGTGGGTCAGAAATACTCCGTCAGAAATGAAGCTGGCCGCGTTGCAGGATTTTATTGAGAAGAATGTCCGTGAAGGGTTTATCTGGCCTTCTACCTTCCTGTTGGCTGCACCGGTGCTCTTCGTCAGGAAGAAATTGGGGGAGCTATGCTTGTGCTGTAATTACCGCAAGTTGAATGCAATTACAGTACGGAATCGGTACCTGCTCCTCTCATCCCTGAACTGATTGAGCAGCTTTGTCAAGCTAAGATCTTAATGAAATTGGACCTACATGGGGCCTACAACCTGGTTCGCATTCATGCAGGTGACGAGTGGAAGACGGCCTTCCGGACACAGTACTGTCATTTTGAGTATACTGTGATGCCTTTTGGCTTAACCAATGCTCCAGCTGCGTTTATGCATTTTATGAACGTCTTCCATGACTTATTGGATCAGTTCATGGTCATTTATCTGGTGACATTTTGATTTATTCAGCATCCCTGCAAGAACACTGGCAACAGGTGTGGCTGGTGTTGCAACGCTTGCGTGATAACCACCTGTTCGCTAAGCACGAGAAGTGTCAGTTTGCACAAACCACAATCAACTTCTTGGGTCATCGTATTTCACCTGCTGGTGTGGAAATGGACCCAGAAAAGGTCGAGTCGTTACAGGCGTGACTTTTTAATGACTTTTTAAACAATTTCTAACACTTTTAGTTCTGAGAGCTTCACAGAACACGAGTTCGATGAGTCGCTCAATCGAAAGCTGGGGTAACCACAGCAACAGTGGCAAGGTCAATGATTTGGCAGACTCAGTCATGCGACGACGAGTTGAGGACAACCCCCACTAGACTCTCGCAGCAGTCTAACAGAGAAGAGGCCTTCCCACCCTGCACAGCATCCTTTCGGTGCTCCTGGGTCCCTGGGAGCCAATGCTATTTTCACACCAATCAGGTGTTGATTTTAAAGCCAATCGCTTTTTTTCCTTTCAAAATGACTTTTACTAATTTCTGAAGCTTTCGGCTGAGAGAGCTCTCAGATCACAACTAGTTTAACAAGTCAACTGCGTAGAAAACTGAGGTAACCCTAGAAATGGTGGCAAGGTCGATGATTTGGCAGACTCAGTCATGTGACAAGGAGGCAAGGACAACCTACGCTAGACTGGATGAAGGAGTTGCTGGAACCTCTCAGCAATGCCTTGCCTCATTGCCAAAGAAAACATGGTATTATCTCTGGGCCTATTGTCTCGGGGGGAGAATCTCTGGGCGAAACCCAGCCACGATGGGAGTGAAGGAGGCCTCTGCCCTGGGCTTATGTCCCCCTTGGGACAAAATCCCAAGGATTTTAATTACCAGTATCCCAATTAGCTGGCCTGAAGCAAGGCCCTGACCTGCTCAGGTCTTGGGGAAGGAAGGCCTTATCAGGCCTCTCTGGGGACCCTGTCTGTAGGTGACTTGCTAAACTACCTTCTGATCCCCCTACTCTGGGGACTGAATCTGAATAGGCCTGAGGTTCCCCTAACTGAGAAAGGCCCTGTTCCATCAATTGTTGAAAGTTTTTGGCAAACTGTTTTTCTAGTGCTGCATGCCTCTTCCTTTCAGCTCTAAGCTCTGATTTCAAAGTTTTCTTGGGGGCCAAGGCCTTGGTCTTGATCTTCACTGCTGCCTGCCTATTGGCTGAAAGGACTCTGTCACCTTATCTTGAGGGGCCTTCTCGATACTTCAGAGCCTTGGTTGGCCTCCATGTTTGATGGTCCTGGTTGGGCTCAGTCGCTCTCCATTTCTCTAGGAAGAACACCGGAGGTGCTGTCAGTTCTCACAAGGGGTGTCTTCTGAGACGCAGGCCAAACAGGAGGGATCACTGCTTTGAGGCCCACTTAAAATGGCACCTGAAAGAACTCGATCCTAAAATGGCCACCAGCCACGAAGCCAGGAGCTTTCTTAGGAGACCTGGTTATGTGGCCTAAATCCTTGGAACCTCACTCTAAGGAATATTTGTCTAATTTGTCTGTGAGTGCTGGTAATTCTGCCTTCATACCAAGAAAGGCCCCGCGCTAGACCCCGAACATCAGCTGGGTGGCACAACTGTTATCAGGCCTAGCTCCACTGGTGGACAGCATGGGAAGCCAGCCAATTTCACTCTTCTAGTCTGCTAGCTCTTAATATCAAAGAGCTGAGTCGAAAAGCTAGGGCTCTCAGCAGAGGCTGGCTTTTTATAGTGGCAGACTCAGCTCGATGACATCAGAAGGTGGACTCATATCCCAGTGCTGGACTCTCGAAGCAGCATGGTGGAGAATGAAGAAGTTACTTGGATAAGCAGCAAACTGTTTCAAACCAGCAAGAAAAGTCTAGTTGCCATGACTCAACTTCCAGTCAGAATTGCTGAGTTTTTTACATTGCTCCATTCCTTCCAATCATGGTTCCTTTTCCCCCTCAAAAGACTGATGATCCCAGAGGCCTTAAGAAAATAAATCAAGCCATCTCTGTCATCTCTGATGTGCCTTCCAGCAATACTTGCTGGGTATGCACAAAACACATCTGCCTGGGATGATGTCTATGTATCCTGTGAGCTGCTGCTTGCAGAACTGAGCCCGGAGAATCAAGCCAATCCAAGAGCTTTCCCATGTATTCAAGAAAAGTGAACAACTTTACAGCCTTCAGTGCCCATAATAATAATAAAGAGATGTAAAAGAAAAAAGAAGTACTTGAGGAGCTGTAACAGCCAATTTAACAAAGTAGACTGTATCAAAGAACTGGGAAATTGGCTTCAAATATCACCAAGGGACTCTAGGAAAAAAATGTCTGTCTTCCAGGTAAGCAGGAAGCAATAACATAGTAGGAAAATAATTTGTATCAATACTATATTAAATCATAATCTCCCTAAGAAGTATTTATGTGTTCTGGATTATTATGGCACACAGAACATGACTAACAAAGAACAGAACATCAAAATGCTGATGTGTATCCTCTATGAGATCAGTTTCTAATATGAGTTCAGTTTCTCACTCTCAGTACAGTGTGTTTTTAATTTAAATTATTTAATTATTTATTTGGTTTATAATGGCTGCCCACTTGTGAAGTAAATCTTTTTAAAATCTTTTTAAAATTTCTCTTTGTATTTTGCAGCATCTTTGGCTTGCTACATTTTTCACAAATCTCATCTGATAAATCAATTATATATTTTGTCTTAAATTATGATTTATATCCTTATAAAGTCAAGCAAGTAGATAAAGAAGTATTTAAATATTATTTATCTATTTGCTCTGTGTGTGTGTGTGTGTATACACATTTGTATGTACTCATACACACATACATATATACTTCCCACCTTCATCACAAGTAAAACTGCTTTTGTAACTTACCACCTTTGCTTAAAACACAAATAATCTCTTCTTCCCATATCCCATCTTTTATCTATAAACAGATTAATTAAGCATCATGTCACTCCTGATGTCTGCATTGTAAGCCACCTACAGCTACTCTGAATAGCGAGATGGGCAACAAAAACAGTTAATACATGTTAATAAAAATTCATTAAGGATTACCAGAAATAACAACATACCTCTTTTATTCTTGATCAAACAAATCAACTTCGTATTCTGTCCTTTTACTAACAATATTAATCATTAGTATCTTTAAATAATGCCAGAGAGCTTTATTTATTTATTTATTCATTTTTTATATGTCCCTTCTCACAAAATTTCTCAAAACTTTTAACAAGTCCCTTTTGTAAATCTAACACAGGAAAATTATCTTGGTTTGTGTTTATCCATTTTAATTATTAAGACATGTCGGGGTTTTTTGTATGTCCAGCATAACATCTTTTTCTTTGTCATTTTTACAGAAGTCCACTTTCAATTCAGTTTTGACATTGCCAGTAGAACTTGTTTTTCTTCCATAACATCCTTTGAAATGAGTTTATCAATACAGGAAGACATTTTAAATTTAACTTCTGAGTCCATTTTTCCAAAATAACTTTTAACATATCCAATGGTTTTAGCTTCTTTCTGTAATTTCAAGTTGAGTTTGTTCTTTTCCTTTAATTGTAATCTTCTGATCCTGCTAGCGTTTAATTTTTAAAATGTTACTATGGTTAAGAAACAAAATTCAAAACAAAAGCATTTTCCCATGTGAAAACTTCTTGATAATTCCAAAAATCTTATTTCAATTTTTTTCTGTACTGTTATAATCTATAACTTTCTAAAATCAAGGTTTTAATTACTATTTTGTTTTTTATTACACACACACAATCATTTTTTTTAAAAAATTTAAACTCATAGTTAAAGCAGTTTTCATTAAGAATTGAAGGAAACTCACCCTATGCTATGTGTTAATCCAAAGGTTCTTAATCTTTCAAAAGCAATTAAAAAGCTGTTTCCAAAAATGATTAGAAAAGTGATTATCATAACTTGAATAAGATGGTTATTCCCTCATCTCACAGAACTCTAAAGCCGCTGGAGACTGCTATTTTGCAGTCTCTTTGCAAGAAGAAGCTGCCTGGAGCACTTGTGAGTGATCTCAAGTCCTCTTCTTATCCAGAGATGAATTATCAAAGAATCTGTTTACTCATTGGCTCTTCATTCTGCTGTGGTCATCAGCTCCACTTGTTGCAAAACCTCTTTCAGTCTGCCATTTCTTCCCTCAAAGTCAATTTTTGGATGATAATGCTTTTAACTTTTTGCATACATTTTTTTTATTGTATTAAACTGCATTTTTAAATGTCAATTAGTCACAGCTAGAAATTTAAATTAGACCAAACTTCCCTAATTATTGTAGAGTTTCCTTCAGATACATAGATTTCAAATCCGGATATTAATGGTCATCTGGTTGGAAATTCTTTGTGATACATGAACACCAAATAGCAGTCAGAAGACATGATGAAAACTTCTTAACTCACAACATATGGGCAGACTTAACCATCGCTTCAACTGGGAAACTGTAAGCGTCCTAAACCACCAAAAATCCAAAAATGTTAAGAGAAAGAGAGTTGGTAGACTTGCCTGAGAACGCGCCTTCTCAGATGGTGTAGACAGGATCCAGACCTGCCCATATTTATATTTCTGGCCATCATGTTGTGTATTGGACTAACTTTTAAGATATTACTAATTATGAATGTTATACAAAGATGGGACTCTTGCAGCATCTACAAGAAGGCCTCAACTTCATTCAGAACAAAGCTGCCAACACCACTCTATCTCTGAAAAATAGAGGAGCAATCTAGCAGCCGCCTATATCAGCCAAGGCTGAATAGAAGAACTGGGGACGGTGGCCCGGAAGGGGTGTGTCTTCAGTTTTTCTATTCAGTCTATAGCCGAACAGAGCTGAATACATCCCATACATGGATCCTGTCAAAACCATTCTGGAGAATTCTCAGAAGCATGGCATTCAGACAAGTCAGCCATTAACAGGAACATAGAGAAAAATAACATACGTGCCATTCAAAACATATAACCTAAAAGTTAAAAAAAATCAAAAGGACCAAAGCACCTATTTGCCTCCCATCAACACCCAGATAAACAGATTAACACCAAGATTAACAATTACACCAACAACAAAGCTATAAACAACACAATTAAGGAAATACCAACTCAGGCAAACAATAACAGTAAACAACAGCTTAACCAAGGGACCACCAACACTGACAGGGCAATTTGTATATAAACAGAGAGCAAACCCCATTCCCTTCTAGCACTGATGTTACCTAATTGGATAATGAAAAATCTGCAAGATAGCAACCAGGGTCAAGAGCACCAAGAATCCCAAATTCAAGCATGAGCTGCAGATACTCTCTTCTGTCAGTTAGCAATGGCAATTCTGGTCCCAATTTGCCATCATTAATTTAGGACTACCAAGTACATTTTAAATTTCTGTGTCAAATAAATCTTGTGTGAAATGAGTAATTAATTTCTCTAGTAAATATTTGTGTAATTTTCTAATTTGACTTTTTTTGCTATAGAGAACACAGAAGAATAATATGTAAGAAAGAAGGAAAATAAAGCAAGTTCACACTATAGAACTATAAAATTTAAACAGCTTCCATAAATTCAGAGATTAGCTAGTTAAGTTCTTCAGGCTAAACTATCAAACAAGTAAAATATAACTTCCTATATACAAGGAATGCACATTGAAACACAACAAACCTGCTGAGCTATCTATCAAAAGCTTCTCTACAAAGCTATCACTAGATATGAGTTCTCTCCACTGACATTGTTGAATATAATGAGACTTCATTCTTTGTCTGGAGTTCTGAGTAATATTTTGGCTGGTAGACCTGGTAGGTAGACCTGACAAGATGATGATTTCTCTTTTATTCACTTAAGAGTCAATTCTTTGATACGCTATTTTTATGTTTCCTTCTTTTTGTGATGACTTCTATTCCCTATAGATTGTCTCAAACCCCTATACCATTACTGATACAAGATTGTTCCTTATTAAACGAAGATTTTGACAAATTGTATTGTTTAATTTAAGATGGAGGCAACTCCCTTTACTATATAGTATACAGTCCATTTTCTTAGACAAAACTAATATAAATATTTAAATATTTATATTTAATATAAATATAAAAAGTCTACAATGTTTTAAGAAGTTAAATAGCACTCAGAACAATCTACGTTTGGACTATTTTCCAAAAATTGACCTAATTTTTATCATTAGTTCTAATAACTGGACAATAGTCTACTTGGTCTCTTTTAAAATTTACCCAATGAAAAAAGTGTTCCTCTTAGCTACAGTGTTAACTACAAATTCACACATTGTGCAAAATCTAATATACCTATCATACCATAACAGTTCAGCAGTTTAATATTTTAAATCCAAGCTGTTGCTCATATCCTAATTACAACAGCATGAATGGATCTCAAAAAACATCACTTTTTAAAAAAAAATCTACGTGCGGTTTTTCACAGAATCATTTAAGATAGTAATTTATGCTAAGATAAAATAATGCAGTTCCCAGTATATTTACTATTGATGACAATTTTCCTCCCCCAAAACTAAGCCTGACCACATAGTTTTGTACCAAAGCATGGGCATCGAGCTAATTTTTGATATATCTTTCAGCATTTAGCTGGAGTGGATTTTTTCTTATGTTTAACATTAGATATGTTTGGTATTTGTGGTTTTTTTGACATTTTTTTTTCTTTGAAGAATGGAATGGGCGTTGAGAACACCCTTTCTATCTATGCTGCTAGAGAGCCCAGGATGGGTATGATGACATCATCAAGCTGGGTCTGTCTAGTACAAAAGTAGCAGCCTGTGGGAGAAACCCCCCCAGCTTTGGCAAAGATACTTAACAGACTGTAGTGAGTGTCTCTGAAGGCCAAAAAACAATCATGAACCATAACATACTTCACCACAATCTGAAGGCAACAAGAGAGAGGCTGGGCTCTCTAGCAGCATAGATAGAAAGGGCATTCTCAGGTAAATTTACCAACGCCCATTCTCCTCCATGCTGCTGTGAGAGCCCAGGATGGGATATACCAAAGCCTTCATGTCCTCGGGAGGGTCCTCATCCAGTCTCTCACTCCGAAGTAGGCACCACTTGCTGAAGAACCTTTCTGCCAAAAGCCGCACTTGTGGAGGCGTAGGAATCCAGGCGGTAGTGTCTGATGAACGGAGACGGGGATGTCCATGTAGCCACTCTGCAAATCTCTTCTAGGGGTGCCTGGGTGGCCCAGGCAGCCGAAGTTGCAGCACTTCTAGTGGAGTGTGCTGTCAAGCCGTGTGGTACTGGCAGAGCTTTGGTTTTGTAGGCCTGTGCAATGCAAGCCCTGATCCACCTGCTTAAGGTGGCAGGAGAGGCCTTGTTCCCCCAGTGGGAAGGGGAAAAGGACATAGCCTCTGTCTTCCTAAACATTGAAGTGCATTTGATATAAATTCTAAGAGCCCTTCTAACATCTAAGGGTGTGCCACTTGTGCTCTAAGGCTTGGTGTGGACAGGAACAAAAATCAGGAACTACTATGTCTTGGGATCTGTGGAATACAGAATTTATTTTGGGTACAAAGGTAGGATCTAAACAAAGAACAACTCTATTGTCGTGAAAAGTGCAGAGGTCCTGCCCTATAGATAGAGCAGCCAACTCTTGACACCCTTCTAGCTGAAGTGATGGCCATTAAGAAAACCACCTTGAAGATCAAGAATTGGACACCTTTCTGAGGGGTTTGAAGGGAGGTTCTGTTAGGGCCTGGAGGACCTTGTGAAGGTCCCAGGATGGGAACCTGTGAACCACAGGAGGGCAGAGATTGGAAGCCCCATTTAAGAATCTCTGAACTGAAGGATGATGGGACAAGGAAGGGAAGGAATCCCAGATGATTGCAAGAGCCACTACTTGACGGCGTAAAGTGTTAGGAGCCAAACCTTTGTCAAGGCCATCCTAGAGGAAACGGAGGACCTGTGGGACCCCCACTACTGCAGGAGAGAGACCTTCCCTGTGACACCAATCATAAAAAAAACCCTCCAGGTGACGTTGTATATACGCGTCGAAGATTTACGAGACACCTGGATAGTAAGGATGACCTGCTCTGGGAGATTGGCTTCTCTTAACGGTTGCCGCTCAAGTGCCATACGGTCAATTTGAACCACTGGGGATCTGGGAGGAGCAGTGTCCCCGGATGTAGTGAGATCATGTGGTCTGGAATTCTCCAGGGAGTGGCTACAGACAGGTTCACCAGATCTGCAAATCAGGATCTCCTGGGCCAATGGGAGGCTAGGAGAATCAACTCTGCCCGTTCCTCCAACATCTTCCAAATGACCGCTGGAATGATGGGAAGAGGGGAAAAGGTGTAGAGGAGACCAGTAGGCCATCTGCTCTGAAGTGCATTGGTTCCCTCCACTCCCTGACAAGGAAACCTGGTGAAAAATCTGTTTACTTGAGCATTTTGGGGAGAGGCGAAAAAGTCTACCTCCGAGGTCTCGAACCTGAGGGAGAGATCCCTGAAAATGGACTGGGGAAGGAACCATTCTGCGTGGTTGACTGGGCTCCTGCTCACCCAATTGGCCTGGGAGTTGTCAACTTCCGAGATGTGGTCTGCTGTGATAAGACAGCAGATGTCTCTCTGCCCACCTCCCCAACCTTTCAGCTTCCCTCATGAGGGCCCTGGACCTTGTGTCCCCCTGCAGGTTGATGTGTGCCTTTGCAGCGATGTTGTCTGTCAACACTAGCACATGGGACCCCACAATCCTTTTCCTGAAATGTTTCAGGGATAGATAAATGGCTCTGAGTTCTAGCCAGTTTATGGGCCCTGTCCTGTATAACCGGGACCAGATCCCTTGAGCCATGAGACCCTCCATGTGGGCTCCCCAACTCAGAAGACTTGCATCGGTGGTGATGATCAGTCTGTCTGGTTCCTTGAATGGGAGACGCTTCGAAAGGGCTGGGGAAAGCCACCACCTGAAGGAACGGCGGACCTCTGGAGAGAGCAGGACCTTGGCAGATGTGTGGCTGGTTCCTGCTCGTTGAAAGGGGAGCTGGAACCATTGTAGAGCAGGAACCAGTGCAGCTGTGCCCACAGAACAATGCCTATGCACTGGAGGCAATGGAGAGTGGTTTGAAGATCTTGATGGGCAGAGTGGGTGGAGGATGACAGGATCAAGATGTCATCTGAGTAGCATTGGATCCTCACTGGAACAGACTGGAGCGAAGCCACCAATGCCACCAGTAACTTTGTGAAGACTCTTGGGGCAGACAAGAGCCCAAAAGGAAGGGCCCGATACTGGAAGTGGGAATTCTGGTAACAGAAACGGAGAAACTGGCAATGATGAGGCCAGATGGGAATGTGGAGGTAAGCTTCCATGAGATCAATAGAAGAGAGGAGATCGCCCTCCCGAACACTCTCCAGAATAGAATGCAGAGTGAAGTGCCTATATGGGATAAACTCATTCAGAAATTTTAGGTCAACAATGGCTTGCCACCACCCCCCGAGGCCTTAGGGACCACAAAAAGTCGAGAAACCCACATCCATGTTATAATTCAGGGACTGGTTGAATGGCCCTTATATCAACCAGGTGACTAATGGCCGATTCTATAAATGCCCTTCGTGAACTGTCCCAGGAAACGGGGCAGAGTAGAAATTTTTCTGGGGGTGGTGATAGAAATTCTAATTGTAACCGCGGCCTTACTGTATTGGGTACGCAAGCGTCTGTCGTTGATTCCTCCCATCTGGAAGCAAAGGAGGCCAAACGATGAGGGGAAGAACGAGAGATTATTTAGAGCGACGGAAGGAACGACCCCCACACCCACGAAAGGGCTGTTTACCCGCAGCTTGTTGTCTGCTGGTAGCCTCATGTCATTGATCTTGACACTGAAAATACGGTCTCTGAGGTCTGAAGAAGTGAGAAGCGTTTTTGGGCCTGAATGAGGGAGGCCGGCATGGGGTAGGGCGGAAGTCTGCCCTCTTTCCTGTTGATGAGAGGACTTTTGTCTTTTGTTTCAACAGCAAATGGGTCAAGGGCATCTCCAAACAGCTTCTCACTGGTACATGGGGCAGAAGCTAGTTTCCACTTCCGTCAAGGCTTCGCTTGCCAATTTCGTAGCCATAGCAGTCTCCTAGCTGCCGCTGATGATGCAATGGCCCTGGAAGAGAACTTGGCAACATTGAGGGTGGCATCCACCAAGAACTCAGCTGCTGCTATGATCTTATTAAGGTCTTGATGCGACCTACAGTCAGATGGAGGTATGCAACCTTGAAGTTGGTGTAGCCAGCGGATGGAAGACCTTGTAAAAAATGATGCAGCAGTCGGGAGTTCTGGTTTGTAGCACTTCGGGGCAGGCAGGAATCCGTGATCGTGCGTGGTTTCTGCCTGCGCTCGCCACTGGAGTGCCCTAAGCCACCCGGCTTTAGGGCTAGCCACCTCCGTAGAAGGTGGTGAAGATAGGGGGATCTGGCAGGGTTGAGAGAAATCGCACCTCTCTTCCCTAGCCGGCTAAACCCCCTTTTCCGAAGGCGGTAGAGCGGCAGTCCGAAATGGCCACCACAAAGAAGCGCTCAGCTGGAAAAGAAAGTGCAGGAGGAGTTAAGAAGAAGTGAAAGTTTTTTTGCTGACCGGGACAAAGCAACAACAAAGGTATCCTGGAACTTAAAATTTGCGAGAGACACATCGTTCCCAGAGATTACAAGTGGTGAATGGAAGTTAAAAGGGAAAGTTCTTTTTTTTCACTCTCCTTCCTAACATTGACAGCGAACAGAAATACATGAGAAATCAGAAAAACCCGCTTTGGCATTAATAGGTAAACTGGATAACTAAATTCTAAAGGGATAATAAGGATTTCTGAATATTTTTTTAAAAAAATTTTTTTTGCTGTAAGTGGGAAGGGAGAGGAAAAGAATTGGAGCAGGACTTGGAAGTAAGGAGGAGATTGCCTAGAATTTGAAAGAATCATTAAATACTAACAAGACTTCTAAAAGATACATTTTAACTGGAACTTTGCAACTAAACAGTAACCCCAGAAAGAGAAAGTGAAGAAAGAAGGAAGTGCTAAAAGAAACAGCTTATTTGGGCTGTTTGGTGACTTTGGGACTTCATCATAATTTGGGAAATTATCTTTGAAGGACTAAAAACACTTGGGTGGTTGTTTTGAAAAAAAAAATTCTCTCTACAATGGCATCACTTGTGGATGAATTGAAAAATGAATTCAAAAAATACAAAGAAGAGGAACAAGAAGGGAAAGACTCTTTTGGCACTCTTTTTCAATTCTTAGAAATGGCGATTTGCACCTATGAGAAACTGACTGCGCAACAAGATGATTGGGACAAAGAAGCAGCCATCTTTGATGAAAAGTAACTTTATTTGGGGAAGAAAGGGAGGAGGAGGAAAAGAAAAAGGGGACTTTAAGATTTAAAAAAACAACCAAAAAAGAGAAAAATAAGGTGAAAAGTGGACATTAGAAAACAACAGAAAGGGGGAATACAGAAGAGGAAAAGAGAGGTGGAGAGACAAGGGGGTAAAAAGGGCAGGGAGAAGAAGCAAGGGAGGAAGGGATGAGAAGCTTCAATGGTGTGGAGCAAGATGTAAAGAAACAAGATTCATTTAGGGATAATGGGTAAAATTTTAATTTAAAAAGGGATTCTGCAAAGGTACATAAGATTGTATTGTTATATTTGTACTTAGAAATAATGTCAGAAAATTGGAAACAACATGTGATCAAAAAATGAGATAAAATATTCAGTGTAATTTAGTGAATTTTTTTGTGAATAAAAGGAAGGCAATGAAATAAATGAGAGAATTGAAGTAGGAGGAAATGGGAACATTTTAATGATACAATGATTTAAAATATAAGTTATGTGAAGTGGGGGGGGAATAACTATGGAAAGTTAAGTGTTCCCATAAAAGTATGATATTTAATTGAAAAGTAATGTGTAAAATGTTTAAGATTTAAATGAATATTAATGATAGATTTGAATTGGCATGGATAGTTGTTTTAATTATATTACATACTTATAAATTTTTCTTTTTTAAAAATATGTGTAACTTTAGAATGTACTAAACAGAATCCCAATGGAAGTTATGTACTATACTAAGTGTTATAAATTTAGGGGAAAGAGTTAAAGGTGTCACACTCCAATTAGATGTACAGGAGAAATTTTGTTTAAAGAGAAAAGATAAATAGATAGCTCGAAACAGAACAGACAAAGAATAATAAGTATAATGATCTGAACTGAGATGAGATAAATAAAATAAAATTAAGAAAGTTAAAAGAGGGGAGAAGCTATATGGAAAATGGAAAATGGTAATAAGATATGGAATGGTATATAAAATGAACATGAATTTGAATTTGTGTCTGTATGAAGAGATGTAACCCGGGATCAAGCAGCTTTCAGAAAAGATGTTTTATGTTTTATGTTTTGTTTGTTTGTGTATTGTCTTCGAAAATTAATAAAATTTGTTTTTGTTTTTTTAAATGATGCAGCAGCCGAGGCCTGGATGGTCCAAGTCAAGGCTTGATGGTTACCCTTCAGTGTTTGTTTGAAGCATTTGTCCTCTGCCTTTAGTACGTCCTGAGGCTCAGTTGGAGTGCTTGAGGAGAAAGAGGCCACAACTGGGGCATCTACTGGGGGAACTGCCAGAGCCCTAGCTAAGGAAAGATCCACACTGTAGAACCGCCTATCTTGGGATAATAGGCGGGGGCCTGGAGTGGGGAAGGCAAATTGTTCCTTGAGTAAGTCAAGAAAGATGATGGGGGAAGGAAGGACCTCCAAATGAACAATGGGTTTGGAGAAGAGGGAATCCCCATGCCCCGATTGTACCACTTGAGGCTCGGGGGCAATTTCCTCTGCTGACAACTGGACTGTTACCAATGCCTTGTGTAGGAGAGGTCTGAATAAAGCGAATTTGAATACAGAAGCCGAAGGAGGCTGATCAGGCCTCAGATCTTCCTCTTCCTCCAAGAGGCTGGGGTCCCAGATTTCTCCCTCTTTCAGATCAGAATCAGGGGAGGGGCTGCACTCAGATGATTCCTCATACTCTCCCTGAGTGAGGTCCACTCCTTCCGCATAGGTAAGATGGGCCTTTTGTTCTACACAGTGAGGTAGTCCCCTTTGGGGAATCTGCGCTAGAGGAAAAGCCGGGAAAAAAGGCTGAGATCTGTCTGAAGGCCTGAAGATATGTTGAAGCCCTTCTGCCAGACCCTGTCTGATGGCTAAGGAGACTACTTCGTTGATGTCAGAAGATCTGCCACTCGATGGAGGATCCGGGGCCTGAAGACCTGCTGCTGTTGGAGTAAAAGTGGCCTCTGGTCTTGGGCCATGGATGGGATAGATGAAGAAAGATCCCAAGGAGTCTGGGCGAAGTTAGGACCTGACCTGCTCAAGTCTTGAGGTCTTGGTTGGATTTCAGGTCGCTCTGGGAACTAGGATTGGAGGTGGCTAAGAGGAGCTGAGGTATCTTTCCTCTCCCTAGAAGTAGCTGGCTGAACAACTAGAGGATCGGCTGGTTGGGAAGCTTGTTGTAGTTGATCCCTCATTTGTCAATAGTTTTGCTGAACTGCCTATCTAAGGCTGCATGCCTTCGTTTCTCTACCTTTAATTCGGCCTGGGATGTTTTCTTAGGGCCCAAAACTTTGGCCCTAATCTTGGCCGCTACCTCCCTTTGAACAGACTGGGAGTGTTGTCTCCTTCTCTTTCTTTTGCCAGCTTGGGGGCCTTGAGAAATCAGGCCTGAAGGCTGTGTGTGGGCCTTGTCTTGATCCATAGTATGCATAAACAAATGCAGAGGTGCTGGAAGCGATCCTCACTATGCGTTGTCTATGCAGTAGCCTGAATAGGAACTTATGAATAGTAGAAGCTGGCCTTTAGGGGATGATGCCACCTAAAATGGCCGCTCACTACTTTCTTTAGAAGAAGCAGCTTTCAAAATGGCCACTCGCCACGTATGGTTGAAGAAGCCTCCAAACTGGCCGCTCGCAAGAGCTACAGGCTACGCAGGGGTTAAATCGCTACTTAGCCCCTACGCAGGGCTTAAATCACTAAACAGCCCCGAATGGCAAAATCGGCAATAAAGTGAAAATTTACGATCAGCTGAGAGGTGCTGTTATCGCCCATGCGGTCTTTACGATCGTGGTGGCCAAAATCGCTGAGGGAAGACTGTGGGAGAAGATCAAGGGTTACTCCCTACTTACAGTCTCCCTCGGTTGAAGAAAACGTTGAATCCTCGGCGTTGCAGGAGAGTGGAGCCCCACTCTCCTGAAGGCACAGCTGCACCGGTTCCCCGGGAACTATGCCAATGATGAAGATAGCTTTCACTTTTGCTGCTAACTAAACTGCTTTCAGAGACACCAGCTTATGGTCATCTAAAGAAGCTGAGTCAAAGCTGGGGGGTTTCTCCCACAAGCTACTACTTTTATACTAGATGGACCCAGCTTGATGATGTCATCAGGAGGAGTCATACTCATCCTGGGCTCTCGCAGCAGCATGCAGGAGAATGCTCAATTTTGGAAAACAAATGGTCAAGGGCAGTGGTTCTCGACCTTTTCTTCACCATGGACCCTCCTTAAATACCTTTGTGATACCACAAACCACCAAGATGTAACTCAAGATTTAAATCTTAACATTTCTTCAAGACTTTGCAGATCCCCTATGACATCACACCCTCCCAGGGGTCCACAAACCATGGGTTGAGAAGCACTGGTCTATAGTTAAAGATAAATTTCTTATGATCTAAAAAATTCTTCATAAAACTTTAATTTGTCAGAGCCTTCAACGACTATTTAAGAAGAAATGGAAACTAGATTATTTATGTTGGCAACTTAAGAAATGTGAAGGCACTTTAGCCCATATGATTTTGTCTTATTTTGTTATAGATTTGTTTTGGCTTAAACTTATTACATATATTAATATGTTCTTTGGAAGAAATATTATAGATAAGGATCTTAAAGAGACATTGAATTGTATTTCTAAAATATGGAATTTGTCATCTTATGAAAAGCCTGGTTTTTTATTGAGCCTAAAGTAAGGAAGGCAATTTCTGAAAGATAAGTCCTGATTTTAAGGACTGGATCCAGGATATATATTATATTATATTATATATATAAAGTTTTCAGCAAGGCATTCGATAAAGTAGACCACAACCTACTTCTTAGTAAGCTAGAAAAAAGTGGAATAGATAGCACCAACACTAGATGGATTCCCAACTGGCTGGCAAACCGTACTCAATGAGTAGTCCTTAATGGGTCTAAGTCTACATGGAGGGAAGTAAGAAGTGGGGTGCCACAAGGTTCCGTCTTTGGCTCAGTACTCTTCAATATCTTCATGAATGACTTATGATGAGGGAATAGAAGGGGAACTTACCAAATTTGCAGATGATACTAAGCTGGCAGGAATAGCTAACACCCAAGAAGATAGGCTCAAGATCCAGATGGATCTTGACAGACTAGAACACTGGGCCATATCTAATAAAATGAAATTCAATATAGAGAAAAGTAAAATCCTACACTTAGGCAAGAAAAACCAAAAGTACACATATAGACTGGGTGAAACCAGGCTCAATAGTAACTGTGAGAGGGATCTTGGAGTCCTAGTGGACAACCAGCTAAATATGAGCCAGCAGTGTGCACCAGGAGCCAAAAAAGCGAATGCAATCCTAAACTGTATTAACAGAGGGATACAATCAAGATCAAGTGAAGTACTAATACCACTCTATAAAGCCTTAGTAAGACCACACCTAGAGTACTGCATCCAGTTTTGTTCACCACATTATAAAAAAGATGTTGAGACTCTAGAAAAAGTACAGAGAAGAGCAACCAGGATGATTAGGGGACTGGAGGCTAAAACATACAATGAACGGTTGCAGGAACTGGGCTTGGCTAGTCTAGTCTATGGATGTATAGATGTTATTACCTGTGTTATTATAAATATGTGGTGTTTAACTTTTAAACCCACTAAAAGTCTGCATTCTCTTTTACTTCACAGCATTCTCAAATATAGAGTTTTTAAGAGTTCAAGTGGAGAGCCATATGTGTTAGAGAGGGAAAGCCCAGAAAGCAAAAGAGTGTTGGACGTATATATAAAGGAGAAAAGTTAAAGAGGCTATTTTCAAATATTAAAAAGCATTAACCACAGGGGTTACAAAAAGCTGGAAGCTTTTTTCTGCCAAGGTCCTAAATATCAGCATGTTTTTCTAGTCAGATAAATACGAAAATATATTTTATTTTGTCCATTATTTCATAACTGAAAAATTAAAGTAGTTAAACTACAATCAGTTTTGCTGGTACTAAAATAACAGTGCACTGATGCAAAGTACATTAAAGTTTCCATATAATGCAATTTTCCTTTATAGAAGTAATAGACACATTTTCTGTATCAATAAAGCAAGTTTAAACATGCAGTCATTTTTGCTTAAATCTCATCTCATTTGTGATGGATGAGAGTATTAACCCATCATGCTGTTAGAGATAGGTCAAGAATCTGTGTCACCTCCTTATCTATAGAAGCTAAATATGGTCATAGATCTTTCTATGTGAATCTCTTTTATATCCCATACATGTTTTATCTCTGTCTGTATGTATAAGTATGGAATTATCTATATACTATACCTGCCATCACTGTAGTCAAACAATAATATAAGAATACCCAAATGACAAGTGTCGTGTATACATCCAGAATCAAGCATGTAAATCAATACCATACAGTTTTAATGCAAAATCTGCGTGGGCAGATCCTTCAAACAACACAATGAGAATTCAACAATTAGTGGATAAAACTGAACAAAATTATCGTTAACTACTTAGGCATATATTCATGTAGTTTTTTGTACATAATACAACTGCTTGCATGAAAAAGGAGAACTAAGGCCAGTTAATTAAGTTAACTATAATTAAGGTGTATTCAGAAGTACCCATAACAAATAAAGTTATCCTACCACCACAGCAGCCCTCTAATCTTGATTGAGAGCTTTACATCTTCAAGGGAGAGAGACCCTCAGGGGTTTCACATTTTATTCTGAGTAGAACATTATTTCTTAAAGCATTTTACAATTTGAAAATGTTTAGTTTCCACACAGGAGGTGAAGGTAAGTGACATGGCTGATAGAACAATGTGGTCCATGAAAATGACACCCAAATTCCTACCCTTCATTTTGCAGCTTTCTCTGCACACGTTTTTAGCAAATTTTACAATTACCTGTTCTAAAGGAGCAAAAATGAAAGCAATTAAAGGACTTATTCTCAAATTCCTATGTTTCCAAATCCACATGCACTTACTTTTAGAGGTGCAAGGGCTTGCCTTCAACCATATTTAGATAGATACATCACTAAATCAATCATATGTATCAAAATATGAATACAAAGGGACATTGTCTTTCCAAACAGCACTAGGTAATTATAATTAAAATAATAGTTTAGCTTTAAATTATTATCACTGCCACTTTTATCACATTTACTAAATGAAAAGCAGATCATAAACAACTACATTCTGGAATGTTCTACTTTAAAATACAATTTTTTTGAAATAATTCACGTGACTACATGCCAGAATATACAGTTCATATGACACGTGGATGCAGTCAGATGTACTTTTATTTTCCTCTCCTTACACCCAGCTTAATCTTATCCAAATTTGAGCAAAAAAAGGACAAATCATTTAATCTTACGTCTATTTAATGAATAAAATTCTGAGAATACCATTTAAGAGTCAATTGGGCAGCTGTATGGAATGGAACTAAAATTTAAAACCAACATCATAATTCCTAGTAAATTCAGAAATCAATTCTATATACCTGCTCTAAATCAAAGTTTTGATGTCCTAAAATATAAAATATTCCCATAGAAGTAATTTCTAAGTAATCTTATATATCTATGGAAATAAACATTTTAGCACAGTAACTACATTTTGACTGTTTTATCAAATATTTCAATTGATATATTACTTATATTGTAGCATCCTTAAATTAAATTATACAATGATATAATATCACTGATGAATTTCTAAGGTACTATACAGTATATTATACAAAATCACTAGTATATACTTTTAAATTTGTTCATTAAATGAAAATCATATAACATATGAAGTCTGGTTTCCATCTATTAGGACAAAAATTTCTTCAATTTAAGGTGTTTTTTGCTAAACATATCATTTATATCACTTAAAACATGTATTTTAAAGATACATATTGTTCCAATGGTAAAAACCACTTGCTTAAATTTGTCTTTCCCCTTCATCAAACGTTAAATACAAACCTGTATTTTTTCCAACAAAAAGTCATTTTGAAGTATTTACTATGAAGTTTAAGAAAGGGAAATTCTTTAAATATTTTTTTTTAAGATGACAACACCTTAAATGTATCCATCTATTTAAAATAACCTCCTTAGGGGTAGTGAAGAACCTAGAAACACTTTGTGACAATTTATGTTCAAAAGGATGACACAGTTGTCACAGCATTTCACTACAGTGGCAGTACTTAAACTCCAGCATCTGAACAATTATTTGGCAAAAAGAAGAACAGTCTATAAACTTTTGGAACATGGGAAGTACATAATAGTACATTGCAACAGTATAATATGCAAAGCTGTTAAAAGTGTAAGGGAGACATTCTATTGCACTTTCCTTTGTAGGCAGCAGAAGTATTGATGAAGCCTGCAGATGCAGCAACAGAACTGTCCATAAAAAGCCAAGACAGCTGTTGCCATGGCTACTATAAGTCAGTTTATCAGAAAAAAAATTGTGATTACTCAGAAGTTTGGGTTTAAAAGATCCTTAAGCTTGGATGGCTAATTGACTGAAGAGATCAACTATGATTCTGCATCCAAATATATTGTCTTCAAACAGCCATGGTTAACAATACTAGGATACACAGCAGGAGGAGAAAAGAATGAATCAATGCCTTTCTGCTAGTGCTCCTTCTCTTCAAGTACTGACAGTTTGTGTTCCATATGCAGTCAAAAAACAAAACACACACCATATTTTCAGTTTATGTGAGGGTTGGTGATTTTTTTTAAAAAAATATAGCCCTATTGACAGAGTCAAAAAGAGTGATTAGGCCTCATATTTTTTTCATTTTACCAGTTACATATTTCATCTTTTCTTACTGGCTTACTATTCAGTACAACAAGAGAGGTTTTCAAACCCATTTCTATTTTCATGGTGAGAACTATTTTATTCCACTGAAAGGGTAGAAATTAAACTTCCCTCACTTGTTATACATTGCTTGTTCTACTATCAACAGAGAGAAGTATAACATTATAAGTGAAATGGGAAGGTAGCAATGGTTAACATCTTGCAGCAAAATAGATGTAAGTTGTGTTGAAAGCAATGCAAAAGTCACTATGGATCCCAATCAATAAGACCTAAATAGAATTCCATACACTGTGTATGATTAGTTTTCCCTTTACTTCATATGCATTTCCCAACCACATTTTACATTTGCTAATTAGTGTCTTCTATCTTACAGAGAAGATATGGGGAACACATTGGCAAGGGGTTGGTGCATTCCTCTGGACTGCCTGCCTATGTTGTTGACAACAAATACTGCATGTATTATCTGTCTAGACTGATAAAATATTGCAACTGAGCAACTAAAACAAAGACTGTAATGGAATAAGTTTCCAACCAGTGAAGCATTTGAGTAAATGCACATTTTTACTGTCCACTCTAAGTAACTTGAATATAATATATATTATAATCCTAAAATTCCCAGCTTTCATTTCCATCATGAGATTAATTCTGGTTTTAGATAAATACTGCCAGAGTTGGTTGTAAAAGGTAATGAGGTAAAATATTAAATAGGAGGCCACTCCTCACATTTTCAAAGTTGAATATCCTATAAACAAAAGCCTATACAAAATAACGATATTAATGTGTCAAATACAGTAATTACCCTGCATTAAAAAAAACTTTTAATATTTGCTCAATATAATGTAACAATTAAGTTTTATCTGTTCTAAATATAAATGAGGTTTATAAATGCAGTTATTTCCACAAGTTCTTTTAAAAGTTTGAAATCTTACATTTAAGTCATTTCCCAGCTTTTAGTTTTAAAGAAGTAATACAAAATTAAAATTTTAGAACATATGACAAGGATAAATATTAAAACGTTCACTTCAAATTTGTTCATTAAGCATTTGTGTGTTGCCAATATCAAAAACAAATCTAGGCAACTCACACAGAAAAAAACACAATATAATGTCCCATAAAAAACACTACAAGAAATTAAATATAACAAGTGAAATGAGGGTGTAACTCTCAGAAACGCATTGGTCCTTAAGAACTTGCAAAAACACAGCAAACAGATTTTTCTTCTTAAAAGATACCCCATGAATGACACAAGTTAACAACCAGAGGATTTTTTTTTTAATACCATAACTACTGTAGAAATTTTTTTGTGAACATCTTTTCAAACATCTATGGTTCTTCAAATACTTTACTAAAATATTTGTGAGCAATAACAAAGATAAATAAAATCTACAATACTTATATAAGTTTAATAGTAAAGAAACCAGTTATTGTGCCCAGTTTAACATCCAAAGCAGTAGGATAATAACTTGGAAATTTCTTCATTCTCTGACATAGTTGGGGTCAATCTATTCCTATCACATACCCAATTATCTGCAAACATATAACTCTCTAAATAGCTACACAAAATATATCATTTCCAAAATACTTTCAGTTAGAGACAAATTAATCAATTATTTCTCCTTGCAATTTAATGCACTTTCAGGATCACCTCTCTCAACCAATCCCATGGATTCTCACAAAAGGGCCTCCAAGGTTCCCTATGCTGTGATTGTATCCTGTATTATGGAATGAACCTAACTTCCTGGCCTTCAAAAAAATAAAAACCCTCCTCTCAAAACAAGACTGTTACATAGCGCTAATGCTGTGAAGGCTACCACCGAAGTCTACAAAAGTGAGGAACATAAAAAATCATTGTAAATAAATAAAACTCTTTATCCCAAAATACCTTAATCCTTTAAATTATCCATTTATGTCAGATCATATGAGTTCAATGTAAAATGTGAAACTTGAACTAATGAAGCAGTGATCTCTCTTTGTACCATGCGTTCTTAAAAAAAGAAAACTATTCAGAAGGCTTCTACAAGACAAGAAAGAACTGGGTTCATATTCAAAATTTACATGGAACCATGTAAAATAGCAATGTAGGACCACTATAAAATTACTATCAGGTGTATTTTTATAACAGGATCATACATTTAAATGTCCAAATATTAAAATATTCTGATGAAATCAAGAATTACTGCTTTTTAAAGTTAGCTCAGATATCACAAAGATTATTAATCACATCGTTGATTTCTTGTGAAAGTTTGTCCACTGTATTATTCATTAAAAGTGAAAAGAATGAAAATGTATCTTTAAACTATATGAGTTACACTAATACTACTGCAATTCTATACATATCTACTCAGAAATTATTCCTATTGATTTCAGCAGATTTCCAGTTAAGTACATAGTTTAATAATTTTTAATTAGGACTAACATGGAATGGAATAAGCTATGCAAAGTAATACCCTGAATACTTAAGCTCCCAATAAATTTTAGTGCTGAATCTATTCCAAAAGTACTAAACAAAGTCACCCTAATTTAAATTCTCTATAGATGCCTTAAAATTAGGGTGCCAGTTCTTAGAAAAATTGTTTCCTCCTATATATGGGAATGAAACAGTAAAAATTTTCTTTAGTATTATAATCTGTTATTAATGCTACAGTATAAGAAATATATGATCCAAAAATGCAATGAAACTTTTCTATATAGAATTAACAAAAGAAAAAACTTTATCCAAACTTATATTCAAATCGCATTATTTCAATTAAATTTTAAGCATGCAATTAGATCTGATCCCACTAAAATTAAAATAAGTTTAAGAGATGGATTACATCAAAATGATTATTGGAATTTAAGAACTTTTGTTTTTACAAGAAATAAATATTGAAGTCAAAAATTGAACACTTATGCATATAAAAATGTGAAATGTTTCAATATCAAAATAACTTACAATACATACTGAAAGAGAAAATAAGCTGATTCCACGCTTAACTATTGTTTTGAATATAGTCTAGATCTGCTTCACTTAACTGGTGCTACAAATCTGTTGGAGTTCAACAGTCCTAACACCTCAGTGGGAATGGCCAGTGGGAGTCAGGTCTAGCTAGTCTAGGGGAAGCTGTTTTTTAAAACATGCCACAATATTGATACCAAGTATCACATACATTTATGTTTGCAGTGCAAAAACTTTTGTGTTCTACACCCTGTAATAAAATGTAGTAATTCATTATATTTAATTTGAAAAGATATCAACAAAAAGGTGGAAGAAAATTTTCCTCAGTTTCCTTGCATTTAAAACATGTCTATTCAGAAGACCAACCAAGGCTTATACAGAAGTACAGCCTTAAGAAAGTAAAGTTTTATCAGTTTTGAAGGCCATCATATGTAAGTAGTAAAACAGTACCCCAATTCCATTTAAAAAGTATACCTTCAATGCTGCATATTAATGTCAATAATGCCTCATATTTTCCCATAAATACTCACACTTAGACCAGTAGGCTAAGTTTTTGACAGTCATTATACCAATCAAAACTTGCCAACCACTCCCCAGCAAATGGTCCATTTTTAAAAGAAGCATAACAATGTACTATTTTCATTTCTCCAGACTACTATAGCCACTATTGTAGAAGAGATCTGAGAAGTTAAGCCTGCATTTCTCATTTAAGAACAATTATATATGCTGCTACAATGTATTTTTATTACTTTAGAGATAATACTTTCTAAAGTTTCTGACCAACATACATTACTCAAATCCATAGTAAGAATTAGAATTGTGAAGAAATTCTTAGAATGTGTAAAAATAGTGCTTTTACTTAAAATTCTTAGTAATGATTTACGTAGTAAGACAATATTTTGTGAAAAGAATTTTAAAAAATATAGTTTAAAATATATTCAAAGTTACAGATTTGCAAAGTTCCTCACATGTTTAGCAAGATCACTAGTGTTTATGACAGCTGACTTCAGTTTTCCCTGAAATACCAGCATGTTAAACAAGACTTTCAATCCCATCTCATCTTAACTTTCCATAAGAAAAGAACATTCAATATTCACTAATATACTCAGATTGTAGTGGTCACTATAGTTAAGCCATTAGAAAAGAAAAAAGAAATAGTTAGAAAGTGAAACCAGACAAGTTCTGCCAAAGGAAATGATAAATAAAATGCAAGCAGTTCTATGAAAAAGAGTTCCTAAAACTCTAATTCTCTTTCTGGTGCTGAACTTTTTATTTCAAAAGGTTGAAATTCTAAAAATACAATAGAAATTTGTTTAAGACTGGACAGCATGTATGGCAAAATACTGGCCCGTGATATTACAGAATCATATGTTAATAATGCTTGCCCTAAAGCTGTTGCTACTTTTAGTCTTACAGAATAATAGCATTTCAACAATAATGAGCTGGAACTGCACTTTTCGTGAATACTATACTATAATAATTTATTCTGATTTGCATGCCTAGGTTTACTAATTTCAAATCTAAGGTTATTCAATAGAAAAACCCATAACTTTATCATTATGTTTAGAATATTCTACCTCATATTTATACTATGTATGAAAATCTTAACTTTTTAAGATACTGTCCTTATTGAAAATATATCTGAAAAACTCAGCCAAGATCTCTGTACCATAATCATGAACATATTTTTCACTAAGCATTAATTCATCAAAATGTACAAATCATTACTTAGAGAAGTTTATTACAGACATGACACAGTAAATGGCAACAGCACATTTATTTGGGAGTTGTTTGCACCAATTTTACTAACAATTTATTCTCCACATAAATGTGTCATTTAAAATAAAGGACTTGTAACCTGCAATTTAAGTGAAATGACATCCTCACACCTTTCAGAACATCCCTGTCACTAGTAAACATCACAGATAAATGCATACTGATCATAAAGCCTCATTTTCTGTCACTTGGTTTAATTGTGTTGATCTAATTCATTTTTATATCCACAACAAAAAAGTATTGTTTAATCCTGAAAGTAACAACTGAACTGCAGACATGTAAAGTGGGGGAGGGAAAGAATCCCATCTGTAGTAAGCTCAGAATAACAAAGAAACAAACACACAGAAAAGTAACAAGATACACATGCACAAAACAAGCAGACCAAATGGCAGTCCCATACACCCCCTACTCTTTGTACCAAACACAGAGAAATGGGAGGAAAAGATAGGGAGGAGAAGAAGGTACACGTCTCCAGTCACTGCAAACATGTGCCAGAGCAGGAGTGTGAAATCCCAAAGGTGTCCTTGCACTGAGCTTTGTATCCATGCAAAATGGGCTGCCCCAGGGTGAGGGGGGCAAGAGAGACTTCAGAATAACAAGTTGCTGAAGAAACGGAATTTTCCCAGCACTACTCGGGCTACCAAGACAAATTAAAAGGCAAAAAAAAAGGGGGGGGGTGGAGGAAAAAAGAAGAAGGGAGGAGAGGAAAAACCGCCGCCGCAGCAGCTTTACTACGAAGCCTCGATCATCAAAGCAGGAGCATCTTCAAGGTAATAAAACTTCCTCGGCGGCAGCATCAGGGAGGAAGAAGAAAATGAACCCCACAGAAAAACGGCCTAGAAAAAAGATCATCCTGGGGAGGAGGAGTGGGGGAAATCGTCCTCTTCCCTTCCCCCCTTTGCAAAAATGTGTCATTTCTCTCCCCCCCACAACACACATACACACTCTCTCTCTCTCTCTCTCTCCAATGTGTCACCTAACCCCTCCCGCCCCACCACCACCTCCTCCTCCTCCTCTTACAGAAACTTACTTCAATCCTCACAGGTGACAGAGAAAGGACATGCCCCCTTCCCGCATCCCTAGGCGTTATACCTCCGGGTGAGGAGGGGGGGGGGGGGCGGGTGAATTACCCTGAAGTTGTGGCTCCTCATCTCCAAGTTGGCTCCGGAGTCTTCCATGGTGGACTCCCTCCTCC
Organism: Pseudonaja textilis; assembly: GCF_049901715.1. Lineage (NCBI taxonomy): Eukaryota > Metazoa > Chordata > Lepidosauria > Squamata > Elapidae > Pseudonaja > Pseudonaja textilis. The sequence continues at coordinate 262,843,108 of NC_141990.1, forward strand.
CAGCGCGCACCCACACACCATCCACCCTTTTTCTCTGTTTCTTCCCCCCCCCACGCCACCCACCCCCCGAAACTCCCGAGCCAGGCAACAGAGGACGGGGGGGGGGGGGAGAGAAAGAAAGGGGAAGGTGGGGGGGGAAAGGAGAGAGAATATCCAAAAGGTGGGATACTACACCCTGCTGGTGGTGGTGATGTTGCCGCCGAGGTGGTCTGGCTGGGGTCCCCCTGGCAGGACCTCTGTTTGAGGGGGAAAGGAGTCCTCTTCATAGGGAGAAGGCGGTGCAGCTGCTCCTCTGGGCCTCCCTGTCCCCCTCTTCTTGGCTCCTCTCTCTCTCCTCCTCCTCTCACTTTCTTTAATCTAAGCTGGGAGTGGAAGATGGTTGGTTGGTTGCTCCCTCCTCCTCCTCCTCCTCCTCCTGCTTTTCTCTTCTCTCTCTCTCCTCTGAGGGGTCCTTTTCCTTCCCCTTTCCCAGGGGGGCTCCTCCTGCAGAGGGGAGGAGGGGACAGGCAGGAAGAAAGGAACGAAGCAGAAGAGGCGCAGAAGAAGAGAAACTGTGACACAAAAACAAGCCGAGAAGCTGAACTCTTCTTCAATCCCATTCACCCGGCCCGGCCGCAGCACCCGCACGCCTGAATCCCTCCGCCACCGGCCCTCCGGTTTTTTTTTTTCTCTCCCCTCCTTTGCTTTGCTTTGCTTTGCTTTGCTTTGCTTTTGCCTGGCCTGCCAGCGGCGCGCGCTCCAGACTCCCTCGCTTGCCCGCGCGCCCCCGACACAACTCTCTCGCACACAAACGCGGCTTACTTCGGCCGCTCTCCGAAGCGAAGAAGGGAGCCGAGGTTTGGGGGACAAAAGCGGAGGCGTAGGAGGCCTCCCCTTCAACCGGGGCTCCCCACCTTATCTCCCTATGAATGAAGGAGGAGGGGGTGGCCGGCCTGCTCGGGGAGAGGAGGGGGCGCCTGAAGGCTTCTCCAGAGGGACTACTTGACGTGTCGGTGCAGCGAATTTATTTCCCTTTGCCTAAGGAACGGGCTGTGGTGCGGCACCCATTGCCTAGGGAAAAAACCCGGATGTAAAGTGAGTGAAACTAAAGTAGAGTGAAGTAGGGCAGCAAACTCTCGCAGAGCAGCGGTGGCAGGAAAAGATCACGCACCGGGGCAGGCAGAGGAGGGAGGGAGGGAAACGAACTGGGGGCAGGCGGTGGGAGCAGCGGCAGCCAGAGGAAACCAGAAGTGCGAGCATCTTTTTTTCCCCCCCTATTGCAAGTGGCTCTGCGCAGGAAGCGGATACACTAAGGAATGTGGAGAAATGCAGCCGAGCATCCTCGCTCGCTCGCCCCCCCACCCCGCCCCAATGTAAAGGATTCTGCACAGGAAGCGAATGCACCAGGGCAATAGGAAAAGAACAACAACAGCAGCAGCAGCAGCAGCGAACAAGCTGGTAGTGCCCTCGCAAACGTGCTCTTCACCCATTTGCAAAAGAATCCGTACAGGAAGTTGATGCACCAAAGGCAGGAATAATAATATTATTTTTTTTTAAAAAAAGAACAATCGCCCCAATGCAAGGGGCTTTGCACAGGAAGTGGATGCACCAAGGGCAGCGGCAACACACAGGCATCTTTAGCCTGGCGTACGGGATTTTTGCACAGGAAGCTGACATACCGGAGGAGGGAAAGGGGTGTGAGAGAGACCCAAGAATTCTCACCATCATCCCAAAGCGAGGAGCTTGGACAGGAAGTTGATGCAACAGGGCAGTAAGGGCTGCGAGGTTTGGGGAGGGGGGGGAGTAAGGAGGGAGAGAAAAATAACTATACATGCACCAGTCTAACAATGGGAAGAGCCCTTGGATTCTGCCTAGCCGAAAGAAAATATCGCTGCAATATTTAATGGAGGTCATTGTTACAAAGTTAATATATTTAGGGTGGCTGGGTAAAATTAAAGGAGAGGGCGAGTTCTTGAGTGACTTCATGATAGGCGAGCTGACCACAAACCAGCCGACCATGTTTTAATTAAATGTATTGTGTGAATTGAGCCAGTGGGGTTAGTTAATGGTTGTATTGCTTGAGCATAAGCAGTTGGGACAATTTAGCAAATCCTAGAAAGCGTCCTGTGCAAACACCAGCAAAGAGAGAAATATCTTGCTAGTGTACCAAAGTAAAAGAAAAATGTATCCTATTAGCATCTCAGGCATAACTTGATTTTAACTGTAAAATCAATATGTATGTTTACTTACTTGGTTATAAGATTCTCTTCTTACCTGTGTTTATTTTATCTGTCTTAATTTAATGGTAGGTTTTAATTGAAATTTATAATGCCTGCTTTTGTTAATAAGATTTTCTGAGCATCAGAAAACTTATGTAATTGTAACCTAAGGTTGGTTAGAAATTAACACAAAGTGAAAATAAAGTTTATCTTTGTTATCCAATGTTTTATATGTTTGAAATTTTCTCTCTGTTGGAATTGCAATAGAATTTTATCATAACTTTCTATTTATAAATATACAGTATACAAAGACTGTATACTTGTACTATATTTTGAATTAAATAATCAGATCAATTAACATTGATCAAACTAAAATTTGGATTCTAAATATATTGCTAAAATTCATGCAAAAGAAATCAGTGATATTTCATATGGTTGTGAATAAAGTATCATACACATACTGTATAATTTTTGCCAGATTGTATCAAACTATTTGCAGTACATGCAAAACTTAATGACATAGCAGATATATTTAGATTCATGATGTTAGATGCAATGTTATGGTTTGTTTTCAGTTTCAACTATGCATTGAGTTGATTATGTTCTTCACAATACTTAATAGAAAGCTAAAAGTTTAATATACTTTATATATGCAAAGCCTGGATGAGAACATTTGAAGTTTTTTGTGTGAGTGTGGTAATATATTAATGTGTTAGTCATTAACCATTTGATAATTAGATCATATAGCCATCAACTTCAAAGGCAGTAGGCCATTTAACAGCAGCTATGAGGGAGTAATAATGATTCTTGTGTTAAAGAAGCTATGGTGTATTTCCTTAAGCTGTATTCCATGGTTTATAAATCAGAATTCTTTGGTTGACAGAATACACATTATCCCAAATAAATCACTGTAGTACTTAATAAGATGCGTAAATCTCTTAAATGAGCTGGGTTCAGTTTTATAATAAACAAGGGACTAAATTTAAGTTTAGTTCACCCTTACCAAAAATGTTTCAGATACTATGCTTATCTTTATATAAGCTACAAATTGAAGAGCTGTATGGACAGGTTGAGATGATGCTACTTATATTCTCATTAAGTACTCTGGTTAACACAAAGCAAGGTTGGGCATCTCTCAAACAATTTCATTAATTTCAATACATTCTCCAAAGATTGGATCCAACCCATTGCCTTTGGGTGCTGCAGTATGGAAAGGTGCCTTGTACAAACATTTTTGAAAGTTTATGACCTCTGTTTGATCAATAAATTGTGCAGGAAACCTGGATGAATTAATTGTGCAATTAGTAACAATGCTATAATTATGAGTGAAGGATGAGAGTAACATGACAGTAATATATTTTATAATCTTGGGTTTTCTGCTGATGTTTAAAATAGTATTGTGTGGCATTCTGTGATAGTAAAGCCTCTAGCAACTGTAGGCATGTTCAGTTTTGTTCATCACAACTTTCAATTGGGCAATACAGGGGAAGCCACAGATTCTAAAGAACTGATAACCTTGGAGAATATTACTCTGTTATTTTGTATTGGTAATAAATTGGCCAATAAATGTAAAGGTTTTCTTTAAAGAAATTTTGTTAATTTTATATAATTATATTTTGTAAAGTACATAATTTTACGTTTGAATAGTACATAATAATTTACCAATTAGTATATAGATTTACGTTTTTGCTATCTCTTTATGTACTTTATGCAATAATTATTTCAGCTCTTAATATATGTGTTATGTATACACAGAGAGACACAAAGTTGTAAAGAAAACTTTTACAAAGGCCGTATAAAAATACTTTAAATAAGTAATAAGTAGCCCTTTGCTTGAAATTGATTTTAAACACTATACAGTTACAATTTTTAATCATTTTACTTTCATTTTACCCATTTTAATGGACTTGCTTAGATAAATAACTTGCTTAGATAAATAATAGAAAAGCAAGCAGAGGCAAACATGTGCTAGAATTATTTTTGTTTCTGAAGTATGTCTTTCAAATATAATTATTACATTATAGGGCCTTTATGTAGTGTACTGATTTTGTAATGCCATTCTGCATTTAGGAGGTTTTTGCAAAGTCATACTGATAATTTCTGGGGCATTTCCCAGATAAAGTGCAGGCAATATAGATGTTCAGTGTTACACTATTGATAGTTTTATTCTACCTTTTTATTAAAATCTTATGGATATATACGGGAAAACATACCTAGTCATTCCCTACCTAGATGGGTCCTATTGCCATCTTTTTTCACCGCTTCCCATGTGTTGACCACCAAACTGAGATCATATACTACACTAACCATAGTATGTTTTAATCATGGTTGAATAAGGTTTATATAACATGGTTAAAAATAAGTTTATATACTATGGTTGAGTTCATAATACAAGCTGAACAAAAAGCAAGTAACATTATGATCTTCTACTCCGTGAGCATAGAAATTCATTTTAAAAATTGCATTTCCAGACATCTTTAAGCTTGGGTGCAAAAATTTCAAAGGGGGAAGAATGTAATGTGTATTAGAAATAGAAACTGATGATGACACTCTACTGTACACAGAAATGAGAAATGTTAAATGAATGTGAATGTGTTTCCAAATTCTGCACTATCATCTTGCTTATTTAGTAATAAAATCGATTTTAACTTTGGGATGCACAGTTTTTACTGAAAAAGAAATTCTGGTTTTAGTGTGATAATCTTCGAGAAAATATGTACAAGAATTTGGAAATCTAAAAAGAAAATTGGCGTTGATTTATTTTCCATTTTTTAAATTATTGCAATATTGTATTTTGAATGCTTCATTTTATCTTTTATCCTATATTAGTCTCCAGGCCTTTAATCACTTTGGTTGCTCTTCTTTGCACTTTTTCCAACATCTCAACATCTTTTTTGTAATGTGGTGACCAAAACAATGCAGTATTCCAGTTGTGGTCTTACTAAGGCTTTATAAAGTGGAACTAATACTTCACGTGATTTTGATTCAGTGCCTCTGTTTATACAACCAAGGATTTTATTAGGTTTTTTGGCTGCTGCTGCAGACTGCTGACCCCTTTTTTATGTGATCGTCCACCAGGACTCCAAGGTCCCTGTCACAGTTACTGTTTTTGAGCCAGGTGTTGCCTAATCTGTACTTGTACCTTTGATTTTTCTTGCCCAGGAATAAAATTTTGCCTTTTTCCACATTAAATTTCATTTTGTTAGGGCCCATTGTTCAAGTCTGTCAATAACTTTTTGGATCCTGAGCCTTCTGGGGTTTTGGCTGTTCCTGCCAGCTTAGCGTCATCTGAAAATTTAATGAGTTCCCCTTCTATTCCCCCATCTAAGTCATTTATGAAAATATTAAAGAGTACTGGGCCTAAGATGGAACCTGCTTACTCTTCTCCATGTAGATGTAGTACCATTAAGGACTACTCTTTGAATATGTCAACCAATTACAAATCCATCTGGTCATGACGCTGTCTATCCCACATTTTTCTAGCATACCAGGAAGTAGGCTGTGGTCTACTTTGTCAAATGCCTTGCTGAAGACTAAATATATGATGTCCACAGATTTTGCCAGTCTAATTTAGTCACATTGTCAAAGAATGAAATAAGATTGGCAGGATCTCTTTTTAAAAAAACTCATGCTAGCTACTAGTTATAACTTTCTTTGTTTCTAGATGTTCAAAGATCTGGTTGTTGTTTTTTTCAGTATCTTCCCAGCCATTGATGTTAGTCTGATTGGTCTGTAGTTTCCTGGGTCAATTTTTTTCCTTTTTTGAAGATGGAAACCGCATCAGCTCTTTTCCAATTCTCTGGTAGTTTCCTGGTGCTCCAAGATTTTGTAAAGATAGAATTACAATGGTTCTGGGATAACATCTGCCAGCTTCTTCAGAATTCTGGCATGTTATCCATCAGGTTTCAGTGAGTTATATTTATCAAGGGCAGACAGGTGTTCTACCATTTTCTTGCTTATTTTAATTTTTATTTCTAGTCTTTTTTTACAGTTATGTTTTTGGTAGATTGGGCTATAGTATCTTTTTGTGTGAAGAAGACTGATGCAAAGAATGAGTTAATAGAATAGAATAGAATAGAATAGAATAGAATAGAATAGAATAGAATACTTTATTGGCCAGGTGTGATTGGACACACAGAATTTGTCTTGATGTAAATACTCTCAATATACATAAAAGAAAAGATACATTCATCAAGAGTGGAGAATCATAAGGTACGACACTTCAGCAGTTCTGCTATGTCTCTACTGCCTGTTACTTCATTGCCATCTCCTCTCCTTAGTTCACTGACTGTTTCCTTGACTTTTTCTTGTTATTTATATGTTGAAAAAACTTTTTTATTGTTATCTTTGACTTTTGTTGCAAGTCTTTATTCATTCTGAGCCTTTGGTTTCCTAGCTTCATCTTTACAGATTCGGGCTATCTGTTGATCTCCTCCCTCAATTTCAGTTTAAAGACCTTTTGATAAGATGAGCCAGTCGTTTTCTGAATATATACTTTCCAGTTTTTGTGTGGTTCACTCCATCCCTTGCCCGTAGCCCTTCATATAGGTGATGTAAACCATGGTTTAGGAAGCCGAAGTTCTGTTGATGACACCCATTTTTAAGCCAGTGGTTTGTTTGTAAAATCCTTTGTCCCTCATTGGATGTTGGCCTTTTGTTGGAAGTATAGATGAAGACACCACTTGTGCTCCTAATTCTTTAATTTTCTTCCCTAGCTGTTCATAATCTCTGGTTATTGTTTTCAAATTCATTGTTGTGTCTGGTCCTCACATGTAGAAGAAAGGGGTAGTAATCTGTGAGATTGATAATTTTAGTACTCAGTTACATTTTTTATTTTTGCTCCAGTGAGACTATATACCTCCCTAGATTGACTGCCTGGTCTGCAGACTGTAGTTTCTGTTCCCCTAAAAATTGAATCTCCTATCACCAATATTTTCCTTTTTTTTCCCTAGGGAAGTCTGGAATAGTTTTCTTCCTGTCAGAGGAATACTGGATTGTGTTTCTTTTTTAGAAACTATTGATGAATGCTCTTTTGTGAGTGTCTATATTTTCTTCCAGGGGGAGGCTATGAAAGCAATTGTTCAATTCCAGAGGGGTTTAATTGGAGCGGGCTAGGGTAGGTAGAAGGGGTTTTGCTCTTGGTTGTTGTTTTCTTCTAAAAGTGACATGTTTCCACCTGTCTTGTTCTTTAGGTACGTATGCAGGCTCATTTTTTTACAGAAACTGCTCCCTATCGTATTCAATTTGGGTATATTGGTTTTCTTCTTTATATTCATATAATTTTTTTAGAAGCTATTTGCTCCCTATTGTGTTTTATTTTGGTGTAGTCTTCTTGTTTAAGTTGGGATTTTTCGTTTCGTTCATTGAGTTTCAAAGTATCTAAAGTTGCCTTAGTCTAGACCCTTTACTTTTTCTTCTCTTCTCATAATTCAAGTATTTTACATTTGATACATACATAGTTTGGGTCTTCTGTGGGCATAAGCTGAAACATATGGCTCACTTTGCAAGTCACGGTAGTGTCAACTCTATTTCCATGACTTTTTTCTTTGTTTATTAAAAAAGTTAACAATTTCTGAAAATTTAAATATTTTCCCTGTTGCGAAGTTTCTGCAGTTTTAGTAGCATTACAGTCAAAAGTACTCTACTTTTCTTTAGACTGGCAGCTGTGAGCCAAACTGAGATATAAATACTGGAATGATTATAATTTGAGCTTCCTACAACTGTGGGCATTATTTTCTGAGGTATTACACAGTGACTTTTGAACTGGATTATAGTGTTGCTAAATATTTGCTTTTTTTCCTACCATACTTACAATATTCCACATAGTTATTTAGATATGCAATTATTTCTGGCACACAGATTAATTGTACTAACTGTATGCCTATCTCCATCTTAATATTTCATTTTTGATGTTCATAAACATTTTAATTATGTTTAGTTCTATTAAACTTACATGAAGTTCCAATATAGTTTTAAATGTGCTATCATAAGTATTTAAAGCTACAGAGTAAGGATCTCTCATACTGCAGATATATTTGGATTTTAGTTCCTAGCAGCCTTTACTCAAGGGCTGTGATGATGTGAAGTGATGAAATTGTACTTGATCAGCATCTGAAGGTCTATAAAGAGTGAGTAAAAAGTAAACAAAATGTTGCAAATAATGGACTTTACATATAACTTTTGTTTAAATTCCACCAGTGAAAAATTGTGAACAGTCTAGCTTTCAGTTTTAGGATGAACTTCTATCTAAAGACATATGTCTTCTATCAGAATTGGCGATGTAGGTAAGGGGGATTCTTCCATTCCGATATCATCCCTGGGATAAAGGACTTGGAGAACAGGGTAAGGTCCTGTGGCATCAGCAGAGGTTTCACATGGCTGAGATTGTACTGCACTTCCCTAAATGGAATTATATAGTAAACAACTACAAAGAGTTTCAGCACTTTTTCTTACCAAATAATGACTGCTACAATAATATAATTAACTATAGAAGCATCCAAGTCAAGGGCAGAGGCATATAATTATTCATAACTTTAACATTTTAATAGATTGGATGAAAGCCATAGTGCATAATACTGATTTACACCAAAATATCACAACTTTCTAAATTAGTTATTTTTAGATTTTATTATTAGATTATTTAAAATAGTGCCTTTATTACTTTTATAAATAACTCAAAGCAGTGAAGTTATAAAATAATACCTTCTCCTCTCATTTTCTCCACAAGCTTGTGATCTGAGTTGGGCTAGAAGAAAGTGACTGCTCCAAAGTCACCCAGCCAGGCTTCACGCCAAAGATGGGACTAGAACTCGCATTCTCCTGGTTTTAGGCCAGCACCTTAACCACGACACCAAACTGGCTCTATATAAGTATACATTATGTACAGTATATATTCTTTATTCAATAAAGTGTTCCAGATTCACATATTCTGTCAATTAGTTTGTTTGACTATGACAGTGGTAGCTATCCTTTTGGGGCTCCTGTGCCAAAAATTGTGTGCTTGCTGGCGCTCGTGTGCTCATGTGCCAGAACCCAGAAGGCAATGCGCGTTTCTCCATGGCCCCTGCACATGCACGCGCAATCCCCGCCACCCCCCCTTACCTGCATTGCACCTCACAGATGGTTTGAGGCCTTTTTCAGCCTCCCAGAGGCTTGAAAAAAGCCTCTGCAGGCCGAATAGGCCCGTTTTGTCACTTCCAGTATTACAGGAAGTGACAAAACGGGCCTATTCGGCCTGCAGATGCTTTTTTCAAGCCTCTGGGAGGCCGAAAAAGGCCTCAAACCAGCCAAAAATCAGCTGTGAGGCACACACATGTGCAGTGAGGTAAGTCTGCCTGTGACTCACATGCCGGCACAAATGGCTCTGCATGCCACCCGTGGCATGCATACCATAGGTTCCGCATCACGGGACTATGACGTAGTAGAACCTGTGAGGTAATCTCTGATTATTTAAAAGGTGTATTTTATGCCTCAGCAGGATATGCCAATGTGGCAGGTGTTTTTAGTGGCCTAGTAGAGTTACTGTTCTGCTGGCATGAGTCAGCAAATGGAGAAAGAAGAGAAGAAGCTCAATTCTGGCCTTCAATTATAACTGACCTTGTTGCACCGCCTGATCAGCTGGACCTGGCTACTAGCCAGAGATATTGTGGGGAGGTTAAAAATAGCAATCCCATTGGTCCAGCCTGGCACAATAGTGTTGGGAACTGGAGCCTTGAAAGGGCATCTGACTCCTCAATTGCTAGTGGACACGCTCCTGGTGTGATTAAAAATTGGAGAGTGAGAGGGACAGGAAAGTTTGAAAAATGCATTGAATAGTTGTCACTTTCCTCATCAGAGAGGAAGAAGAATAGTCTATGGATGGTTCCCTGGAAGAAGACAAATGAAATCCCAGACAAACAAAAATTTTACCCAAATTCCAAGATGGCTGCCCAAGTCTTTGAGAAGACCCTGAGAGAGGCTCTTCCTCCCATGAAGGAGATGCAGATGCTCTGGCTGAGCAGATCCAAGAACGGAGAGAAACTTTTGAGCACCCTGGTTGCAACTCCAGCACATTCTTTTCACTCTCTTTATAAGCCCAGAAATGGGGGCGGGAGATGGAGTCACGGGGGAGAAAGTGAAGCAGTTTGCAGGAGTGCTAGAGGGAAATAGTCTCTGGGAAAGAGATTTAGGAGTAAACCTGAGACAAGGTAAAAACAGGGATGTTGTAAATACCTGTTGTAAATTACCTGTTGTAAATAGTTTAACTGTATGAAATTTTAAAAAGCCTAAAAGTCTCCAAAATCTTGGAATCTCTGTCAATAGCATCTTCGCAACTAAAATTTACCTCCAGTTCTAAAAGAGCCATATTGTGACTCTGAAATTGCACCCAGAACAGAGCTCATTGGATATTAAGGTGCAGTTGTGTACACAGGCAGTGGTTGAATGGGAGGGAGGGAGTGCTTGCCAAGCTACTAAATCCAAACAGACCTGTTAACTATAAATTTCCTAAGGCATCTGGAGAGGGAGATCAGAACCAAAGCACGCAAGGAATAGTAGCTGCCATGTATGTCATGATAGCGCTTCAAAATTGCAATTGATGCAATTTACATAGACTTCTGTAAAGCCTTTGATTCAGTAGTACACGACAAACTACTAAAATTAAAATCTTATGGTATCTCTGGACACCTGCATAACTGGATAGAAGCATTCCTGTCAAACAGGCAACAAATGGTCAAAATTGGGAGCGTCCTATCAAATCCTGTACCTGTCAACAGTGGTGTCCCCCAAGGCAGAATTCTAGGACCAACTCTCTTCATACTCTACATAAATAACCTCTGTGATCATATCAAGAGCAACTGCGTTCTCTTCGCTGATGATGTAAAGCTATTCAACACCACTGACAATACTGCTACCCTTCAAAAAGACCTTGACTATGTGTCAGAATGGTCAAACAAATGGCAACTTCAAATCTCAACAAATAAATGGTCTTACATATTGGCAAAAAAAAATCAGAAAATAAAATGCAAGTTGAATAGTCAAGACCTTGTTGATGACCCAAACTTTGTCAAGGACCTTGGAGTACTCATCTCAAATGATCTAAGTGCTAGAGCCCGCTGTAACTGCATAGCCAAAAAGGCATTAAGAGTTGTTAACATAATCCTGCGTAGCTTTTTCTCCGGTAATATCACTCTACTAACTAGAGCATACAAAACATTTGCTAGACCAATACTTGAATACAGTTCATCAGTCTGGAACCCGCATTACATATCTGATATTAATACAATTGAGAAAGTCCAGAAATATTTCACAAGAAGAGTTCTCCACTCCTCTACTCATAGCAGAATACCTTATGCCACCAGATTTGAAATTTTAGACCTAGACAACCTAGAACTACACTGCCTTCAGTCCGACCTAAGTATAGTATATAAAATCATATATTGCAATGTCCTACTTGTCAACCATATCAACACAAGAGCAAACAATAGATACAAACTCAAGGTTAACCGCACCAAACTTGATTGCAGGAAATACAACTTCAGCAACAAAGTGGTCAATGTCTGGAATACTCTACCTGACTCTGTGGTTTCTTCCCCAAACCCCAAAAACTTTAACCTTAGACTGGCTACTATTGACCTCACCCCTTTTCTAAGAGGTCTGTAAGGGGCGTGCATAAGGGCACCAATGTGCCTACCGTCCCTGTCCTATTGTTTCTTTTTTTCTTATTTGTATCCATTTCATGTATTCATGACCATGTTTATACTTATATCTTATCTAATAATTGCTTGACAAAATAAAATAAATAAAATAAAAGAAGAAGAGACGGCAGCAAGAGACAGCAGTTTTGAGCAAGAGTGAAGGAAATGGGAAAGAAAAATAGAAATCCAGGAGACAACTTTCATGCAGCTTGTACAGAAGGTAAAAAAGGAAGAAGGTAGATTTGTAGATGAGAGAGAGGTTATGTTTATGCAGCAAACAATGATTGAAAAAATCATGGCTTTGTACAAAGTGTATATCCAGCCACTGACAACAGCAGAGATCTACACTAATCCTCATTAGATTTACAAATCAGCATCTGAAATGCAAAATACAGGTGGTGATGTGGGAAATCCTGGGGCAAGAGTAATTTATGGTGAGTACCGAGAACAGAAATCTATTGATAATCCTGTATCTGTTGAGTTCCCACTTTGAAGAAATCTGTTTATACCTGTTCTCTCAATACCCCGCTTTCCAGTTTTGACACCTGTTTTGCTGATTAAAGTTCTATATGAATTTCATTCTGGCTGTTTTATTTCAAAACTGATCTTTAACATTTTTAAATTATACCCTGCATAGGAGCAGTTGATTGAGACAATTGATTAAAAACCAAGAAAGTACTGTCAGGCCAGGTGGCACATACTGTTCAGTCTCCCAACTGAGGAAAACAGCTAAGAAGACCCAAAAGGATGACTCGGGCTGCTGCTTTATTCTAGCAAGAGCTACTGGAGTGGTTATTCAGTCCAGTGACAGGATTCATTCCATGCCAGGTCTAGAGGTCAAACTCTTTCAAGATACCTCAAAATCATTACAGTTCAGAAGGAAAAGCTTCCATATCCAACAAGAAAGGAAATACAATGGTGTGGACCCAGGTTTGATAACCTGGGAATTGTACTGAATTCATGATTGATGCGATATGGAGGAATCTGGATTTTCTTGCGTTTTTCCCCCATGCTGATTGTTTTTTTTTTTAGAGAGAAGTGATAGCTTGGGGTGGAGAAGTTGTCTCAAAAATGCAGAGAAAACATGTTGCTGGTTTATAGTATTTGTGGTCGAAGGGCACTCCAACAGACAAAAAATAGGAGTTTAAGGCTGCAGGCAACTCAATACTAACAGGAGGAGGAAAAAGAAGATAGTAGTTTCTTTAGCCTTTCATGAATTATCTTCCAAAATATGTTTTGCCAAACTTTACCCTACCCTATGACTATTATTAAGTGTTGTACTTTATGACTCTTGATGAATGTATCTTTTATGTATACTGAGAGCATTTGCACCTAGAAAAAATCCTTGTGTGTCCAATCACACTTGGCCAATAAAAGAATTCTAATTCTAATGCTAACTTTTGATCCAGATACAAGTTGGATATATTTCCCATTGTATTCAGTGCTTATTAAAGTGCAGTAGGACAGTTTTTTTCCAAGCACTTTTAGGAGGCAGTCTTATTCAGTTTTTTTTTAGACAAAGCCTCACCTAACCAGATAGAGTTTTTAAATATATATATATATATATTTATTTGGATTTCATATTTTTAACTGCCTATCTTCCTCTGAAATTGTTCTGTAAATTTTGGAATAATAAACTGGCACACTATAACTTAATTTTAGTGGCCAAAGGAATTGGTGCAATTACAGCCTCCTTTGTCCTTGAAATAACAACTCTTGTCCAACAAAAATTCCACATATGAATACTTCCAATAATAATAATAATAATAATAATAATAGACACCCTGTTGCATCCTGCTATCCTTCCACAGCAGATAACACAGAGCAACTTTGGAGGAAAGATGTCACTTACTAATTGTATGATAGGTAAGATCTATAAACTATCCAGTCCATATCTGCGCTGCAGAAATAACAAGTCATAGAATTACTTGGGAAGAAGATTGCTATGAGATCTACTTGACCTCAGGTCACAAATATTTTTCATACTGTTGTTTCCTATGGTAGAGGTTCACAGCCCACTGCAGGAGATGCCTCTTATTATTTTGCAGGTGGTATCAGAATGTTTAGTCAATCAACGTAAGTATTCTGGGATAATTTATACCAATCCTTAATTCATGAGTGGATAAATATAAATCACTTACTTTGCTGGGATGGAGGAGTATTTAATTTAAATTGCAAAAACCTAAATCCAAATAGTTTAAAAATAAGTCCGCTGCATATTAAGGTTTCAGGTACTTCCAAACAACTGAAATCATTTAAATAAAAATTGATATGTTAATACAATTACTGCTTGTTTTATTTACTATTCTAAAACAATTCTGATCACTTTTTTTAAAAAAAAATCCCATTAGTAAAATATACTATGTGCTGCTGTATAATTCACAAGCTCCAAAATGTAACTGAAGATTAAAGTTTCTAAATAAATAAGGAAAAGACCTGCCTATACTGTAGAGACATTATCCTTTTTTAAGTAATTAAAAAAATTAATTACTATAATCGGGTTACTATAAATGGTGTAGCTATGGAAGTCATTTTAAAAGAAGCTGTTCTGAATAGCACTAAAATCCAATTGGCAAAAACTTGAAAACTGATTTAGCACATTGGGAATTGGTATGTGTACACACATGTGTCCATCATGTTCTAATTGGTCAATCATTCTTACACCAGTCTCCCAGGGAGCTCTCCCAGGTCCTGTACACCTTCTCATTATTTCTTGCATGAACATAATCCTGACCAATCCTAAATGACGCTAACTCCAAATGACTCCCAGGTATGATTTTAGTTATTGCTCCTTATGTTTGAGGCAACCTAGAAAGCACAGGCACAGGATTTCAAAAAGGAAGTAACAAATATATGCACCCCACCTTTAAATAAATTTATTGTGTGGCTTTATGATATCAAAGATACAATAAAAAACATCTTTAAAAATAAAAATTCTAAAGACTAAAAGCAGCAGGATGCAAGACCTTAAAAGAGCAGAATAGAGATCTCATCAAAATAAAATATCTTAGATAAAGAGCTTTGCGAAAATAGAAACGCCTTAGCCTACAGCAAAATGCAGTTGATCATTACTGGAGGCTCAACAGTCAAGTAGATGGCACTTGGAGATAGAACCTTCTCTATAGTGGCATCTCATTTGGAGAACTTAATTTGGAGAATTGGCGATTCATGTTATTACTGCTGGAACAGATGGGCTTTGCTAGAAAATTTATTCAAGCAATAGAAGCTATATACTATAAGCAAACAGCAAAGGTAGTGATAGAGGGAGAACTGACAGACTCTTATCAATATAAGAAAAGGAACAAGACAAGGGTGCCCACTATCACCTTTGTTGTTTGTGTTAACTTTGGAAGTGCTAAACAGAAATATTAGAGATGAAAAGGATATAAAAGGAATGAAAATCAAAAAGGAAGAATTTAAGCTGCAAGCATTTGCGGATGGTCTGGTTTTCATCTTAGAAGACCCTCTTAGAAACAGCATCAGAATCGATAGAAAAGATAGAGACATGGGCTATCTTTATTTTCTGAAGTCAAGTAGATGGCACTTGGAGATAGAACCTTCTCTATAGTGGCATCTCATTTGGAGAACTTCTTTGCTGGAAACGTAACTAGCTCCTACGCTAATGGCTTTCAAGTGCCAGGAAAAAGTAATTCCATTGCGGTGTATGTGTGTGTGCATACAGGGGAGAAAGAGATCTGGTAATTTTGAAGATAAAAACAAAACAAATCATTTAGATGATGCCAGAATTTACTAAATGTTATAATTTGGGTGGGGGGGGGGAGAAAAATAATATACCAGCAACGAAAGCAAAATGCTCACAAGCAGTACAAGGAAAACTCCTTTGTTTCTTTCTACAACAATAACAAAAACCTTGTGTGTTCCACTAGGACATTGTGAATGGTGAGATAAATAAGAAAAATTGAAGTCTGAAATACATGGAAGCAAAATTGAGAGATACCTCTTTTCCAGTGGTGGGATTCAACTTTTTTTACTACCGGTTCTATGGGCGTGGCTTGGTAGACATGGCAGGGGAAGGATACTGTAAAATCTCCAGTCAGAGGTGATATTTGCCAATTTTCCAAACTATTCAAAATTTCCGCTACCAGTTCTCCAGAACTGGTCAGAACCTGCTGAATACCACCTCTGCTCTTTTCTTTGAATAAGTTTAAATCTTTATCACCAAATGAATTCCATCTCTTTTGGAGATATGGTAGCCCTACCTATGCAGGCCATGAATTAGTTGCCCTCACTACCTTCCTTATATTTAAACTGAGAAATTCAATAAATTAAGAGTCCATTCACAGCCATGGGAAATCTCGGGATGACTTCATCACAGTCATTCTCTCAGCCTAACCATCCACACAGGGTTGATGTTTAATGTGGAAAAACAGAAGGCAGAACACCATGCCAACTATCCTCCAAGAAAAGCAGGGAAATAAGAGAATATGAGAAATAAATGTACCTTTTAAATACTTGAAAGTATGTAAGAAAAGACCCGTTCCAAAATACAAAACATGGAAATATTGGATTTAAAGAAGGCGGATTTGGATTGGATGTTAGTAAAGACGTTCTAATAATAAAAACAGGTATTCCTTTTCATTGGATGAGTTGAAGAGAAAATTAGACAGCCATCTAAATGGTCATCTGCTCTAGGGTTGAATGAAAGGGATGTATCTCTACGGAATTTGTAAATAGTGAGAATATTGGCCAAACAGCACAGGAAAAGGGGAACTCTTCTATGCCAGAAAGTTGGATGTCTAACATCAAGGGAGCTTTAGAAGGGGCTCTCCTGCTGATTTTAACAGCCAGACAAATTCACAAGAGGAGAAGCAGTCTTGCTAATGGTCAGGACCTTATTTTTTTAACAGTTTAATGTTCAAGTGCCAACACCTTAAATTGCGCTCAGTAAGTAATTGGCAGCCAATCCAGTACCAGGTATTATATGAGCCCTGTACCAGTCAGCAACCTAGGTCTTGTAACAACAGCTGCAATGTCCACATAATTTTCAAAAATAATACCCATAAAGTACACAGCAGTATGGTATAGAACTGGCACAGAAAACATGGGAAACAGACAGAAATATTAAAGGGTTAATTATTTGGGAATTTTTCTTGTAAATGTGCAGCAAATTCAGGGCTTTTAAAATGGCTTCACATTAATTGGGATGACATAAATTCAAGAAATTAAAAATACAAATGACTTTACATATTTTTAAGAATGGGATATCAACATATTTGAAATATGTTGATATGTTAAAAATTATATTTAGAATGTGTTGGACTCCCATACACTATCTATTTGAAAGTATGGACATCAGATTTTCTTTATTGGGGGTGTAAAAAAATTGTGGTTCATCTGATATGCTACTTTTTTGAAATGGTATTTTAATGTGTACAAATACATTTACGAGAAAACTCTTGAAAGTTAAAGATATTAATGTGATGCTGAATTATTTCCCAAAGCTTTGCAATATGGTTGCACTGAACATGGCGGGAAGGGGAGATTTTATTGAGAAATTGGAAAGGAGATATTAAGTTAAGGAATGGATTTTGTAAATGTGTAAATTATTCATCCTGGAAAATGCTGTAATCTCTACTAATCAAAGGATGAAGCAGTATGAACTATGTTGATAGATATTTTATGATACTTTACGATAATATTTTGTATCTACAGCAATATTTTGTATTATACGACAGTATTATACGACATTTATCAATAAACCAGTGATTACTGATACATTTAATATATGTAGTGTAGTGAAGTCTGTTCATTTGGGGTTTTTTCTTCTTCTTTTAAATATTTTTTTAAAAGAAAAAAAAGAAAAAGAAAAGAAGAAATCCCCTATGGATCAAAATTCTGTAATATTTTCAAGACGGAAAATATTTTTTCTAATTTTCAAGAAATTTTCAGCAGACAAAATATTAAAAGGAGGAAGGAAGTAGCTATTCCTAACACCATATCTGCATCAATTACTGTCCTAGTGAAGATTATTGCCAAGTATACCTTTGCTGGAGTAACTCTCAGATCTGTAGATTGGCCTTACCAGATGCAGGCATAGAATTCAACTATATCTACAGTTTTCTAAGTATCTTTTAATGATCAGATAAATTAGAGTCCACTTCCATGGCCATTACCCTCCTTAGTGTATTGACAAATCCAAAGCTATTAAAAAGTAGTTCAGTTCATGTCCTTATTTCTATATCTGAGAGAAAGGCATAAGGGCATTTCTCAGAATTGACAAATCAATAGGAAATAGCACGCATACACAAAACGTAGTACACAGATTTTACAATTCCTGCCATTTAGTTGTTTTTAGGTCAGCTTTTCTCTTTTTTATATCATTTGGCTTGATTAAAGTTGCTAGAATAGCTAAATCAACATTACCAAATTGAAGGACATGCTAGAGACACTGAGTGTTCTTTCTACAGGGATGTAATATGATTATAGACTTTTGGTGAATAATGACATTCTGAAATAATTAATATGTTTTTATGTAGAAAGGAATGGACACTTGACACTGTGGACTAAAACAATTTTAAAATTCTCTAGTAGCTTTCCAGAATTAATTCAGAGCTTGATAATACTTTTGCTTAGCATATAACTCTTTTAAGAAATAAGATGGTTTTTATATTTTTTGATAGACTGAGATATTCTGAAGTTCGTTGTTTGTCTATGAGAGTACTGAATGACAAATAGTGCCACCATCTCCATAGCTAAGGATATCTTAATAATAAAATAAGCAAATAATCCTTGAAATGAGCTCTTTTACTTATCTATGTATTTCAGCTGGCACTGCCTAACCCTAAATCAACTCTTGGTAGCTCACAATATAAAAAATAAAACACAAGTACAATAAATAAAAATACCGTTAAGGAAATAAACAAATGGCAAATCCAGAAGACTAATGCCAAATATATGCATCATTTATCAAACACATGAACCCAGGAGCACAATGGCAATCAAATGACAACCAAAATAAGAGTATCACATAGGCATGCTAAGACAGGACCACTGTTTTTGTTGCATTCTGGACCAACTAAAGCTTTTGAGTGGTCTTCAAATGTAGCATTGTGTACAGTTCATTGCAGTAACCAAGTGGTGAGATGATAAAGGCATGAATATTTGTGTGGAGGATTCCCCACTCCAGAAAGGGGCATGGTGCATTAGATGGAGAAGAGCTGTGAGTCCAAGAGAACCTCTAAATTGTGGACCATCCAAAAGTAAGAATGGAAGATCCCCAAATTTACATGGTCCCAACTTGATCTTTGTATGATTGAGTTTGGGTCAGTTTCTCCTCTTTCAGGTCCATACAGCTTTCAGGTGCTGTGACAGCAAAGTGACAGTTCCACTTAGCCAACTTGAGGTTGAAAAATATACTTGTGTATCATTAGCAAACCAATGATACCAGATCTCAACTGGCAGATGGACTTACCCAATGGTTTCACATAGACATTGAACATGTTGAACTGGCACCCTACAAAGGAGAGCGATGGCTCTCCCACTGCCAACACTGACTAAACCCAGCCTCAGAGCAAGAGAACTATCTCAATATAGTTCCCTCCCAATTTCCAACCCCCAAAGCCAGTTCAGAAGGATGCCATGTTGAGAGCATCAAAGGCCATTGTTCAAAGAGCACAAAGATGAACACATCACTTCCAATCTGGCTCTACTAAAATTATCAACATGTATGACCAAGCTATCTGGTACTGAATCCTGACCTGAAACCTAACTGAAACACATCTAAAAAATTCACTTCCTCAAGAGTGGACTGCAGTGTCTCAGATAGTTGGATGGAAGAATGGTGAGGACCTCACCTCCTCACTAATTTCCAGTCACACATTTCTGTCAAGAATGAATGCACTTCTTAAAATCATCACAAAACAAAATTCTCACTTTGTCTTTTCAAACAATCCTTTCAGCCTCTTCATTTCAGTCAGACAAACACCCACAAAGACACCCATAGATTAGCAAAAGGCTGAATTGTGATGGCACCAAGCCTGGTTTGCATGACAAACGGGGTAAGACAGTCAGATTTAACTTCATTATTACTTATAACATATTAGGGCCAGCATTGTCACATTGCAGCAAAATTCCATTCTTGTTTTTCAAGCTCTGCTTAATCGTTCTTTCAAAGTTTTGAGTTTGCACTGCACTGGTCTGAATTAATAATTATGTTAGGTTTAAGGAAGCCAATATGAATAATATCATCTAGGTGCCAAAAATATGTAACCATGAATTTTCTCGCCAAAACCTAGATTTTGACTTTTTTTTAAATGAAACTTTGGTGATAGTCCATGCTGATACCTAGTTTTTGGATCATAATGATGAGACATATTTGTCAGCTGTTACAATGCTATGAAGAACTTCCTCCCTTCATTCTCATAGCATGACTACAATTGCTGGAAAATTTCAGCATTTGAATTTTCATATCTGCTGACAGCATGTGAGGAATCCGCCTTTCACAACTCTTCTAATATTGAAGAACATCCACATATTCCTGAGAATTGCCAAATTTGACAGCAATTCCCCTTGAGTGATCTGTTGATTGTCCTTAATCAGTTCATCTACTTTTCTTATGTGAAACTCATTAGCTGCTATCAAATGTCATTCACTTTGTTCTTGATCATACAAATTTCCTAGCTTACCATCTTTACATTTTTTGGCCGAGCAAAGTCCAATATTCATGGCAGCATACAAGAGTCATAATTATAAGTCACAAGCAATAATGGCAATTTTTAATTGGAGGGACTCTTCAGCAGTTAAAAAGAATCATTCATGATACAGTGCTTAAAGTGTATTGATCAGTTCTCACTACAGATTGAGAATTTCATGAATAAATGCAACATAATTTCAGGAATAACTGCAACATCATTTTTTTTTCACAGAAATTTCCTGCCAACTGAACTAACTTCAAAAAAGGCAACTACGATCTTATAAACAACAGTCTCTCATCCCTTGATTGGCAATTTCTATTCACTGGATATAATACTGTAGAAGACCATTACAACATATCTTTACTTGAAGTCAAAAGAGTCATCAAACTATAAGTACTATTAACAACTCCCAAAACCAGAAAAAAACAAATTACCCATAACAATAAGGAAGCTTCAATCCAAAAAGAAATCACTTTGGTGGAAAAACAAATCTGGTCACGTTGTCAACTTCAAAAGCCAATACAAAAATTTATGCCACCAGATAAAAACTGAATGCACCAATTATCACATTAAACAAGAAGAAAGCCTTCTACGCACCAATTCCACCTGCACTTTCTAAAATTTTGTAAACAACAAACTAAAAGACTCAAGGTCCATCCCACCCCTGAAAGGACCTAATGGTAAATACTACAACAACGACACTATTAAAGCCAACCTCTTTAACACATTCTTTGGCTCAGTATTTGTAAAAAGCAATGTATCGTGCCCAGTATTTCTTAGTTGAACCACAGACAACTACAGTGATCTAATACATATCGATTTTACAGAGGACAGTGTTGAAAAAGCACTACGCAATCTAAAACCATCTCTGTCTATTGGACTGGACGGAATATGTGCCTACTTCTTAAAAAAGCTATCCACTGCCATAGCCGAACCTCTAAGCATAATCTTTGCAAAATCGTTCAGGACCAGCTCCTTGCCAAAGTATGGTCACAAGCCACGGTCATCCCCATCTTCAAAAAGGGAGACCCCAGCCTAATTGAAAATTACAGACCAATCTCTTTATGCTGCATCACCTGTAAAGTCATGGGATCAATTATTAACCAATCCATTATCCTCCACTTAGAGACAAACAACCTACTCTCTAATAAACAATTTGGTTTCAGGAAAAAACTATCCTGTAATCTGCAACTCTTAGACTGCAAAAACATATGGACTACACAACTCGATCAGGGCAAAGCAATAGACACAATCTGCATAGACTTCTGTAAAGCCTTTGATTCAGTGGTACACGACAAACTACTCCTAAAACTAAAATCTTATAGTATCTCTGCACACCTGCATAACTGGATAGAAGCATTCCTGTCAAATAGACAACAAATGGTCAAAATTGGGAGCGTCCTATCAAATTTTGTACCTGTCAACAGTGGTGTCCCCCAAGGCAGTGTTCTAGGACCAACTCTTTTCATACTCTACATAAATGACCTCTGTGATCATATCAAGAGCAACTGTGTTCTCTTCGCTGATGATGTAAAACTATTCAACACCACTAACAATACTGCTACCCTTCAAAAAGACCTTGACTATGTATCAGAATGGTCAAACAAATGGCAACTTCAAATCTCTTCAGATCTTCAAATAAATGCTCTGTCCTACATATTGGCAAAAAAATAATAATCAGAAAATAAAATACAGACTGGATAGTCAAGACCTTGTTGATGATCCAAACTCTGTCAAGGATCTTGGAGTACTCATCTCTAATGACCTAAGTGCTAGAGCCCACTGTAACTACATAGCCAAAAAGGCATTAAGAGTTGTTAACCTAATCTTACATAGCTTTTTCTCTGCTAATATTATACTAATAACTAGAGCATACAAAACATTTGCTATCTGATATTAACACAGTTGAGAAAGTCCAGAAATATTTCACAAGAAGAGTTCTCTACTCCTCTATTCGTTGCAGAATACCTTATGCCACCAGACTCAAAATTCTAGACCTAGAAAACTAGAACTACGCTGCCTTCGGTCCAATCTAAGTATAGTATATAAAATCATACATTGCAATGTCCTACTTGTCAATGAATACTTCAGTTTCAACCATAACAACACAAGAACAAACAATAGATACAAACTCAAGGTTAATCGCACCAAACTTGATTGCAGGAAATACGACTTCAGCAACAGAGTGGTCAATATCTGGAATATTCTACCTGACTCTGTGGTTTTTTCCCCAAACCCCAAAAACTTTAACCTTAGACTGCCTACTATTGATCTCACCCCTTTCCTAAGAGGTCTGTAGGGGGGCGTGCATACGCGCACCAACGTGCCTACCATCCCTGTCCTATTGTTTTTTTTTAATTTTTCTTATATGTACCCATGTATTCATAACTATGTTTTTACTTATACCTATTATCTTCTAAGCAATTGACAAAATAAATAAAATAAAAAATAAATAAAAACAATAGATGCTAAGACCATGTCAGAGTATTGAGCACAGCAGTACTGCCATCTTTTGACAATGAATAATATTCAAGGAATTATTTTTATGTCAACAATAGCATATTATAATAATGAACATAGCTAATGTAATCTCATGGGTCAACTTTCACAAACATTCTGACTATTCAGGAAGCAAAAATATTTACAAAAAAATCATAATAAACCAAATCCTGGAAAGGGAAGGTTGAGGATAAAGTTTCGTTCTCTGAGCTTGTGGGTCGGTTTCCAAATGTTTCATCACCAGGCTAGGTAACATCTTCAGAAGAGTTTAGGGGATGTCTGTGTCAGTGTTCTTTAGGGGACACTAACATCCCCTAAACTCCACTGAAGATGTTATCTAGCCTGGTGATGAAACAATCAGAAACCAACCCTCAAGCTTGGAAACGAACCTGTGCCCCACCCGACACCTGAGCTACAGATATTTGCCACTGTTACACAGGGAAAGTTGTCAGACACAGGTTTTAGGAACAAAATTAGCTTGAGCAGCCAGCCGAGAAATAAAAAGGATTCTCAAAGATTATAAAATATAAGATAGGGTATGGCAGTGAGAATAAAATCTAAAAGATTCACCTAATGCTTAAAATCAGGAGGAGCTATCTGTTGGAGGATGATTGAGGAGCTAGCCATGAGGGAAGGGAGCTGAATGAACAAAAATGACCTGGAGCCCTCAAAGAAAAGAATAAAATAGGTTTAGATCAAAACTTAAAATGAAGGTGGGAGAGAGGTGGGGAAAGGAGGACAGAAAAAGAAGGGAGAGTTAGAAAACTAGGGACCAGGAATTTGTAAGCTACAGAAAAATATGATTGCAAAGCTAATAATGTAGGTGCTCCTGGTGCTAACTATGACTCCCAATATTCCCCACTGTTCATCATGCTAGTTGGGAGTAATAGGAGCTGGAATGGTTGCAGTGACGAGGAATTTGAAAAATACCAATTCCTTCACTGCATTTTAAAGATGTGCAAAACATGGCAGCTTGTACCGAGTGCGAAACAGGAGGAAAGAAAAGTTTCCACGGCAGGGTAATAGTCCAGCTTCTAGCTCTAGTAAGCTCAGTGTTTTTAATCACACCTTCAGTGTGATCCCGGATGTGCCATAGCTGGATGAGAAATACATAGATTAGGGAAGAGGAGGAGGAGGAGAATTGCACATGGGAATGGTTTCAGAGCCGAGGTGGTATTCAGCAGGTTCTGACCAGTTCTGGAGAACCGGTAGCAGAAATTTTGAGTAGTTCAGAGAACCAGCAAATCCCACCACCGACTGGAGATTTTACAGTATCCTTCCCCTGCCACGCCCACCAAGCCACACCCACAGAACCAGTAGTAAAATCAATTTGAATCCCACCACTGTTTTGGAGCAATGCGCAGAGAGCACGGAGAGACCAGTATGCAGGGGGAAATGACTGACATCAAGATAGCATTTTGAAATCAACACCCTATTTTTACTATAGCCTTCTAGTAAAATGTGCAAGTGCATATATTACTTAATTGTGAAGTGCCAACTTTATTAGGAATACTGACTAGCCATGAAATATTTGGCTTATGTGATTCATATACAAATGACACATCTAACTCCCACCTTCATAATCCAAAGAGTAGAGCAGGCCTTCAGGAAAAAAAAGAAGCTGGTTACTCTTATGCAAATTAGCTTGGTCAAATTAGCTTGAGTCAGCACAATAAAATAGTATTTGCAATGATAATCCATTTCAGATTTATAGATTTCTA
Organism: Pseudonaja textilis; assembly: GCF_049901715.1. Lineage (NCBI taxonomy): Eukaryota > Metazoa > Chordata > Lepidosauria > Squamata > Elapidae > Pseudonaja > Pseudonaja textilis. The sequence continues at coordinate 262,867,854 of NC_141990.1, forward strand.
TAGGAAACCATCAGTCCCCTTCTACACGCTCTCCTCAGCCAGCACTTTTGTCCGTAATCGTGCCAATCCCCTTATAAACCACTGCTGCCCATATTTTAAAAGATCATCGGCAGATGTATTTTGTTTCCAAATATGTAAATTTTTGGAAGACTGTAGTCTGAGATACATGAATCACAATTGCACAATGTCATATATGACTCAGTAATGACTTTTCTTCAAGAATGGTTTGTCTCTCTTCCTGATTTCCTTAGGTTCTTCTATGTGTTTGAACATGATGGAGTAGATTAAAAACTGGGATAGTGAATTCTTCCTTAAATATACAAGATAGCTGAAGCGTATATGTCAGTTCCATGCAATGGTTTACTGTACATAGATCTGCAATAAAGTATTGTGGATTGGAATGCCAGCCAGCTAATAAAGCCCTTGTTCAGAACAATCAGTTCCGTTCCTCTCCTTCCGAGTATAAAAATGAATAATGTCAGACAAATCTTGATAGATCAAACTTTGCTCTTTTAAAATCAAATGGGACTCGGTTGGATTTTTTTTCAGTGATTTTTCACTGAAAGAGTGCTAACAACCAGATGACTGCAAGGAATATAAATCCTTCCATTCCCCACCATTCAGTCAGAACTGAAGAAGCTTCTTGGGTGAGAAGCGAAACATCTTTAAGGAAAAACAAAGGAAGTCAAACTGCCTCTTGGGAAAAAAAAGCACCTTTTGGGACACCCATGATCTGGAGGACTGAGAATCTCCACAGACACTTTTCACTTTTATGCTTCACTGGCTCAATAATGCTAATGCTTTGAAGAAGATCCCTGGTCATCACTTAAGAATGAATATAGGGTCACGTCTTCTACGGCTGATTCCTTGAATAGCTTTTTTAAGCTGGTCATTTACAGTATAAAGACATTTTTTAAGTCTACGTGACAATAGTTGAAGTTTCCCATTATTATTACTCTTCTTTTGCACATAGTTCTTTCACTTTATTTTTCACCTGAGATGAATATGATAAAGAACAAAACTAAATTATAAAGGAGGCCGGCTGTGTGAAAAACTCTACACTGTATACAGAAACACATACCCAGCATTCAGTGGTTTGTCAGAGGAAAAAAAAAATACTAGGATGCTGCAGACTTAAATCTGATCATGATTATACTTTGAATTATGAACCTGAACTTTGGAGGTAAAATAATCACTTAACGCCTCAACATAAAACTCTGTGTCTTCTGAACAAATCAGAGTCACCTTGAAAGCGACTATTTTCATACTTTTCACCACCCACAGTTACCTTTAGCATATTAGCACACTTAATGTTTTAATGTAATTATTGTATCCCTATTAAATATATTAATTAATCAGTGCATTAATTATATCAAAGCATAGTTAGTTGATCAAAAGAATCCCTATGGATGACTTTAGGCTACTGTCTCTCAGCCACTGTGATTTATCTGTGGAATGAGCTTAGCCATAGTTACTTAGGCTCTGGAAATCTCACTTTATAAATTCATGCAAATTATGTGTTAACAGAATAACAGAGTTGGAAGGGACCTTAGAGGTCTTCTAGTCTAACCCCCTGCTCAGGCAGGAAACCCAGTACGTTTTCAGAAAAATGCTTGTCCAATCTCTTCTGGTTATGGTGTGGCTTGGTGGGCATGGTGTGGCTTGGTCAGCATGGCAGAGAAAGGATACTGCAAAAATCTCTATACTGCAAAATCCCCATTCCTTCCCCACTCCTGGGGGAAGGTTACTGCAAAATCCCATTCCCTCCCCACCCCCCTAAGCTGCTTTCCAGCTCCGTTCTCCTGTGCAGGGCAACAAAAGAAGACCCAGCTGGGACTCGGGAGGCAGAGAATTGATGGGGGTGGGGCTAGTCAGAGGTGGTATTTGCCGGTTTTCCAAACTACTCAATATTTCTGCTACCATTTTTTCCAGAACTGGTCAGAACCTTCTGAATACCATCTCTGAACTATGGTTTGAAAACATCCATGAATCCAACACAAGGCTGCAAGGTTTGGGAGGACTTTGAATTTGCTTCAGCAATACTGGCAGTTCTTGGAAGGGTTCACTTCCCATACTGGGCAGGGTTTTAGTGGCTTCTTAGATGCTTTTCAATGTCTCAGATTTGGGAACTTGGAAGTTTTAAAATTTGTCACTGCTGGGGGAATGTTATTATTTTGATTGATTGACTGGAATTTCTTGGGGAAAGGCTGGAATAGAAAATAGAGAAAGAATTTCCTAGTAAAATCCTTTTCAATGGAAATCTTGGCATAATAATATTGTAAGTGCGCGTGGCATATGTGACCCGAGACAGAAGTTCCAAAAATCTCAGTCATGGTGACCACCATGGCTGACTAACATAATATGTGAAGCACCAAAAAAATAATAATTTTAGAGACTAGTAACTTTTATGAGGTTATTTGTAACATCAGGATAGTTTACATCGATATCCATTGAAATTACCTCTGGAACCTTTGTTCTACTATTTTTCATATAAATTACAATAAGCTTGGTTTTATTTTATTTTATTATTTTTTGTTCTTATTTATATTTGTTGTAGTTCCCCACTCCAGTAGACTCTGGAGTGATCATCACTTTGAGAACCATACATTAGTGATAGCTAGTTGATGCTAATTCTTTCATATTAAAATAAGTTTGTTTCCAAGATTATCTTACTTAATTTGGAAAGTATTTCCTACTCACAGAAAAGTGATCACACAATCTGGGCTTAAGAACCACATGAGAAAACAGAAATAAAATTCAATTATTTGATATTGACCTTCAGGGGGGAAAAAAGATAATGACCTGAAAACATATTTTCTAATCAACCATGAAATACTTACAGAAAAGAAATACAAAAGCTTGGAATGGCCTTTACAATCTTCAGACTTGAATCTTATTGAAAATCAGTGGGGAGATCTCAGACTTGGAGTATATACAAGGAAGCCTAAATATTTTTGAGCTAGAACGTTTTTTCCATAAGAACAGGGGGAAAATATATATAAAAAATATAACTCTTAACTGGCTACAGGAAATGTTTGGAAGATGTTTTGCCAGCTGTTACAAAGTGACTAAAAGGCTGTCCAAATTTCTGCACCTGACGTATTCATTGTTCTCTTATTTTGAAACTGTAAATAGCTTCACATAAAGAGTACATTGAAATAGCAACATGTAAAATTGCAACAAACCGTCATGTTTAACTTGGCATCTTGCAGAGATCTTGTCTTTTTTATTCAGTTAAAGATTCATTAAAATAAAGCACTTGAGCAAGAATATTTAAACTTTCGCATGAAACTATAGCTTGCTTCCAAGAAAATTTTCGGTTATTACCTAGAAACGCTAAATAGTTTGGGAGCAGGACAGGATGTTCTGAATTACTGTTTCACGAATATTCTTTTCTATATAGTGGTTTCCAGGGTAGGGAAATCATTCTCCACAAGCTTGATTGATCTCTTTCCTATTAGCATGTGCATATGCTATTAAGAGCTTTTCCTTTTGTGTATATTCAGTTTATCTGATTCAGTTGTTTTGAAAGAGCCCGGGAGGGATAATATTAAATGTTAGTAGTGTTATTGTTCTTTGTTTCTAGTGACTGAATATTCTAGATTGATTTAGGTTGTATTGTGCAATTTTCTTTATGTAAATAAATCTTTGATTACCACACATGCACCATTATCTTTTCCCACACAGGTGAAAACATGAATGAGGTTGACTTTTATTTTTATTAAATATAAACAATATCAGATTCTTTGCCATTAGACCCCTCTATTTAGTAACCTGCTTCAGTCTAAACTTTTTTTTTTTTTGCTGTTCAGTTTCCGAGAAATTAATTATTTTAATTTCTTTAAGAACAAATTAATGTTCTATAGTTTACATATATGTTTAAACATTGATTATAGATCACTAATGCAGCAATTTCTATCAGTTCTGAATAAGGAGGGAATTCAAATAAGGGGAACTTAGGTGATTAAGAGTTCAATACAATGCAAACTTGAAACCAGTGGAATTTACTTTCAAGAAAAATGTTGTCGTGATATACCATTTTTTCATAATTCTACAAAACTATGTTCCTGAATAATTATATATATATATAAATCTCCTGACATCTAAGCCAAAATCTAAAAATAGAGGGTTAAAATTCATCCCTATCTCCCACTCCTAACCTTAACCCATTGAGCTAACCTTCAGAATAATTGTGTTTGCTAGCTTCTAGCCTTTCTAGAAAGCTGGTGAACATGATTATTCTTGTGAAAACAACATTGGCTGTATAAAGCCCTCACAAATATATATATATATATGTGAGTGATGGGGTTATTTCTAGAGGTTTACCATTCTTAAATCTGCATCACAATATGTCTGAGATCTGCCTTTCTTGTTGAGCATCAAAGGATCCCAGCCACAATATAAATGGAGTATGCTGCAGTCACTAAAATACAATTAGAGAAGGTATCTAAAAGGCTACTACTCTGAAGCAAAGAAAACAGCCATGTAGTGAAAATACTGGTACATCACTCCTTCCTGTTGCCTTCAGCCTAACAAAACACCACATTTTTATAAGAAAACATTTAGGACAAGAAAAATACCACTAAAAGAGAATTGAAAACTTTGTGACCCTTTGCAAGTTAAATAAGAATCTTTAAACCCTACAGTATTTTATGCATTATGACAGTCCAAAATCACAGAAGTATGCCAGTTCTTGGTCCTTTGAGCTTCTAATCATGGTTAGTTCACACACATAAGATTGACTCACGATTTCCCCATTTATTACTCATGATAACTTGAACCTGGATGTTTGCATTCCTTCTCTTTAAAATGCATTGTGCCAAAGACTGGATTTTAGTGGTTTAATTTCTGAAGATTCAATTTCCTTCACATTGCAATTGTCAAACCGTACACTTCCAAGAGTGAAGCTTCAACTGTTCCATACTTCTATCTGTTCAGAAATAACTAAACAAAGGCAGAATATCAGCTCATTTAACATATTTTAACATAATTATAGAAAGCCACTTTGGTATAGTGATTAAGACACCCAGCTAGAAACAGGGTGGCTATGAGGTCTCATCCCACTATAGGTTCAAAGTCAATTGTGTGGTCTTGGGCCATTAACTGTCCCAGGCTTAGGGAACAAGCAATGGCAACAAAATTTTTGCAAAAAAAACCCAAAACAAGCTTGCAAGGACCTGTCCAGACTGTTTCCAGGAATCAGTTCTGACTCAAAGGCACCAAAAATAAATATGTAATTATGGTTTTTTACTTTCTTCATCTAAGAGCTCATTGCTCTTACTTATTTTATATTCTACTGCATTCCATGCCAATGAAATAACACTGCAAAAGATACACAATTGTGGCATCATAAAACAGTAATAAATCAAACATCAAAACTAGCATAAGTTTTTGATGGTGGCTGCAGTGCTAAGCCTCCATCATTTGAAAGAAAGAATATCTCAGGCTTTGCCTAATTCACAAGCTTACATATCTGAACACAGGCGATTTTAGAAAACATTTCTTTAAAGGCAGAATTACAACCAATTTTATTTATAGAACAGCTCTCCATCCCCCAATGATTTATAAGATCAAGTTCTAGCTCAGGAATATTAAAGTGAACCTGATGTTATATTTAACAATTTTTCTGTAGAAAAACCACATTTGAAAGGCAACAGTTTTCAGTAGAAAAGTAGCAGATTTTTATTGTCCACCATTTTCCAAGATTTTTTTCTGCACAGATCCATACATGTATAGATAGTCCCTACAGGCTGATTAATGGTAAAAGAAGAAAGAGAAGTTGCAATCAAGAAAGAATCCAGAATGGAGTGCTTAGGCATTAAATTGCTGCTCCATATGTTTGTTTGTTTTTGCTCCAAATTACATCTTCTGAGTCCACTTTCCTTCAAATGAGACAGATCATTTTGCCTTCAAGATTCTGGCAATATAAGGGGAATGACATATATACTTTATAAACTCAGGAATTACCACAGAAAATCATTTGCATCCTACTGTTATTTGAACATTCAACATGCAAGGGAAATATTGTCAGCATATCATGGAAGGAAGGAAGGAAGGAAGGAAGGAAGGAAGGAAGGAAGGAAGTAGGTAGGTTGGTTCTCAGACTCTCAGATAATTAGATAAAAATCTTAAGCAGAATTCTTATAAATTTTTTATTTTTATTTATGTCACTTACTAGATCCATTCTAATCTGGGCTACAAAAGAGAGATTTAGTCTTGGTCAGCCTGTTGTATGCCCTTTATCAGGAGAGGGAGAGCAGAGGAAGAATGACTCCGTTGATTTTATTTGATCTATTAAATCTGTTGTGGCAACTTTTGATACCATGAACATGAAATTCTGGATTAGCTTTGTGGTTACATCTGTTTGTAGGGAATCTGCTTCTTTACTGTCATTCTCAGATTCTGTTGCTATTTAATATTTTTTATGAAACTGTTAGGGTGATCAGTAGAACATTGGAGAAGAGATTTCAGCTCTAATTCTTTGTTACCATTAAATCAAAAGAGTCGCCTAATTTAAGATATTACATATAATGTACTGATGGATTGGATGTGGGCAGGTAAACAGAATCCTGGTTAGATTAAAGCCCTGGGAGTCCGTCCTCTGATGTGGAGATCGAGGAGAATTGCATGGAATGGTAGTACATTGAAGGTGGAATGGTAGTACATTGAAGAAGATGGTTCACAATTTAGGGGTGTTCCCAGACCTATCATTGGAGATCAGAAGCTTGGAGCTCCTACTATTGGTTGAGGTGATTTACACATTGATGATCCCAGAATTATACATCTCTTTTAAAAATCTCTTTTTATGCAATGTCAATACTTCCTAATATTTGTTCTTCAGTTATTTGGTTTTATTCCCTGTAGTGAGTGTTTATATGACTATGACCATAAATTGTTATGTTTTTCATGAATGTTGTAAAGTACTTCGATTTCCCCCCTATTAAATAGTTATTACAAAAAAATACTTTTAATAAACTGGGAACTGTGCAGTTTAGCTAAGGTTGTGGCTTTTGCCGGTTTTCTGGGAAAATCATTAACTTGATATTCTGGTTTACCATAAATATAGCAGGCATTTTTCTGCACTATAGTCTTTTTTTTAGGTTTATTTTTCCCTCTCTTTCTCTCTTATCCTATCTGGGCTTTTGTTTTTTCTCTCTTTTGGAACTTTTGCTAAACTCAAAATTTTCCCAGCATGTTTCTTCTACTAGCATTCTTGCTTTCGCTTAACATGATGGTGCATTTGAATGTAGAACCTGACTGGAGTTGGTAGGAGATGCATTAAAAGTTTAAAGACTATCTCTTCTGCCACTTCTGGATTGGTTTTTAAGTGGGTTGCAGTTGTTTGATTCTTAAGTCCATGAACCTGACACATACTTCTATAATCCTTCAGAAGTCATTTCTGAATCTCTATTGGTATGCATACTTGATTACATCATAGTGGTGCAGAAAATGATTTTCCTTCCACGTTTTTATACTGCCCTGCCTATCTATGTCTGTATCTTTCAACATGGATTAACTTCTGAAAACGCAGTCTGCATCTCTCTCTTTCTCTCTCTCGTGATCTTTGAACATTCTTTGGGTTCTGTCTTTCTACGGCTTCTTTCTTCCTGAACCATCTGCCCAGAATGTTCCTTTTCCTTCTGTGGCTCTTTGCCAATCCACCCCACTTCTGGAAAAGCTTGCGTTGCAGTGTGCAGAAAAACTATGGGCTTCCATTATCAACTGGAGGAAGCTCCTGATCAGCTGTAGACTTGGCACCAGGTCTGTTATTCCCCCAATGATTGCTTTTATCTCTTTCTATCTCTGGTAGAAAGTATTTTGTCAGGCTTGAGATTTTCTCTTTCCCCAATGAATGCAGAAAGGGTTTTGCTAGCCATTGCCTGAACACCAGGGGCTCTCATCATGGGTGGGATTCAAAAATCCCAGCAACTGGTTCACTGCCCGGTTGCTGGGTGGGCGTTGCCATGGTGGGCATGGCCTACCAGAACTTCCTGTTTCTGGCTTCCGGTGGGCCTCCAGAGCACAGGAGAAGCCATTTTTTCCCTGCCAAGGGCCCGGATGCTTCCCCCGGGTCTCTGGGAGGGCGAAAACAGCCTCCCCCAGCTTCTAGAGGCCCTCTAGAAGCCAGAAACAGGCCCGTTCCAAACTTCCAGAAGGCCCATTCCCCCCCGCTCCCAGAGCCTCCATTCGGACACTGCACTTACCTCCATATAAAATGGGCCACGTGTAGACTCCTGGGAGGGGAGGCGTGGGCAGGGCCAGCTGGTCAGTTGAAATAACCAGATGTAACTTTAACATCCGGTTTATCCGAACCAGTCCGAAATGGCAGAATCCCACCCCGGCTTTCACCTTCAAAACTACTCCCTCTGCCATACTTGTGTTTATTGTTCCATCCTTGCTTGCTAAAGATACAAGATCGCAGTCCAAAGGTTACCTCTTTCTGCCATCGTCATGCTCCTTCATTCACAAGAAATTGCTGTTTATTGTGGTGTTTGAGCCTTGGTGGTGTAGTGGTTAGAATCTCGTATTGCAGGCTATCTCTGTCCACAGCCAGGAGTGTGATCCCAGGGTTGACTCAGCCTTCCATCCTTCCGAGGTGGGTAAAATGAGGACCCAGATTGTTGGGGGAAATATGCTGACTCTGTAAACTGCTAAGAGAGGTCTGTAAAGCACTATGAAGTGGTATATAAGTCTAAGTATTATTGCTATCTGCTCAGTCTACACAACTGCCACCATGTTCTCATGAGCTCTCAGGACTAATAAACAAAGTAGCACACAAGGACTTTATTGTGATACATTCCAATGTTTTTAAATTCCTAGCATAAACAGAAAGATATTAGTTTCTTTGAATGACTTTTCCCAGTCAGATATTAAACAAGCAGAATCAACTAATGTGGGTGTTTCTAAGATAAATGAACCAACTCCCAGAATACCCCAGCTAGCCAGGAAATTCTGGGAGTTAAAATCCATACATCTTAAACTTGCAAAGTTTGAAAAGCAGTGGCCTAATGCATTCAAAAAACATTCAGTTCTTCCCTTCCTCCTTTGCCTACATTCAAACAAGTTTGAAATATAATGAATTACTTTATGACCTACTACTTGCTAGACAGTTCAAACATGAATTGTCTTGTCTCCCTGCTGTTTCTACTATTACTATTAAAAAAAATAAGCTTGCCTATTCTATAATATAGTTACAAGTACATTACTAAAGAGTTAATCAAGGGCTTGAGTTAAACATAACTGGCCATCTCTCACAGGTAGCAACATTTGGGTTCTCTTCCTGAGGTCTCCAGTTCAATTCTTCTTCTCCCTCTGGAAATTTGTATGGGATAGATAGTCCCCATTGCTCCCTTGTCTTCAGGGGTGGGATTCTACTGGTTCTGTCCGGCTCTGTAGAACTGGTAGCTCTGAAGAGCAGCAGACATAGAACCAGTTCTATGTCTGCTGCTGTTTTGGCCCACTGCCCGCCCAGGCTCTTACCTGACCTTTATTTCCTGCTTTTTCAATTTCAGCTGCCATGCGAGGCACAGCTGCGGTTGAAAAAGCAGGAAAAAAGTGCTTTTCCAAATGCTGCTTCCCTGCACGCAGCGCTGCTCAGCTGTCCAGGCAGCAAGCTGACGAAGATTTACATGCGCTTGCAGCTTGCAGGGAAGCAGATCGTAAATCACCGAACCGGTAGTTAACCCTGTCAGATCCCACCCCTGCTTGTCTTCCTCGCAATGCAATACTCCTATGGTGTCTTTGAGTTTTCTGGGAAACTACATCTGTTCAACAAACTGAATTTGTCCAATTTCATCTTTGTTTTTTAGTTATCTTTCCTTCTGTCTCTCATTTTCCTTCTTTCTCCACTCAATTCTAAACACTCCTGCTTCTTAGACTATTACAATCTTCTTCCTCCACAAAGACTTTCGGTTTGCAAAGCCTCCTATCTGGTTCACTGCAATGCAAACTTTAGAGGTTTTTTAAATGATACAGATCATCGGCAGAAGGGAATACTGAGGGTTGAACCGTGGGGTCTTTGGTGCTTTCTGAGCTTGGTCGTTTGCTTGCAGATAGGCCGCTGATGAAGTTACCTAGTTAAGTAATGAAACATCTGCAAGAAAACACTCAAGTTCAGAGAGCATCCAGGAGCCCTCATTTATGGATTATGTGGTGTCTGATATTTATACTGAATTTATTTCGTGTGTATTTCTTTTGCCATACTGAATTGGCCTGTTCATTATTTCATTACTTTTGGCTAAAATAGTTTTACACTGGAGCTTTCCGTGTTTATGCTGTTTGGCATCTTACACATTTCTTTTGTGAGACAATTTCCAAACTGTTCTGGAAGAAATCAGTCCAGAGATTGCTTTGCATATCAATTACAGTAGTGCTCAGTTAGGTTTCAGTTTGTTTTTATTGAACTGCTGTTCTTCTGAGAGGTGAAGCAAGTACAAGAAAGTGCAGGACGAGATAAAGGAGTGCTGATTTTCCTGCAATAGAAAGCATTTACAGGAATAATGTAAGATAAATCTAGGAGTCAGAGGGTCCCCAAGGAGCAAGCAAGATAAGGGGCCAATCTGAGCTTTTATTTTATCCTGGTTTCCGTGACATCTGGCTTTTTCAGTCAGCCCTTGGTATAGCAATCTATTCTTCTGGTGCTCTATCTCCCTTAGTACTTTTTTTTCCTTTCAGACCAATATCACTTTTTTCGATGATTGTGTTTTCTATGTGATGCTGAGTTATGTGTATTCCTGTGCAATAGCATTACTTACTACTGATGGAAATTGTTTAACTGAGTTCTTCATTAACTGCAGTGGGATCAGAGAAGGATGTTGCAGCAAGGAAAACTACAGCAAGGAGAGGCGTCTATTTTTTAACTTGCACTCCTGCACAACTGTATATTCAGTTGCAAGCTTTAGAAATGAAACAATAGAATGATCTCCTACTTGTCTTCTGGCTTCAACAAGGTTAAAAAAAAAGTTAAAACAGGCATGACCTTTCAAATCTTCTGCAATTAAGCCAAAATGCATTTGATATTTTGCTTTAGATGTACAACATACCACCATACTGTATCAATTCATAATAAATTGTTTGCCTGTTTGTTTATTAAATTTTTATGCCCATCTGACTCCCAACAGCTCTGAGTGGTGCACAACAATATACATGCCGATCAGGCAATCATTGAATATGAAAAAAAACCCAAAACCATCAGTTCAGTGATGCTTCAAAGGTAAAGAGGGTCCAATGTTTTATTATGCCATGAAAATATTTGCATGCATTGCATTAACATGTATGCAGATGAGCATCTGAGCTGTGCTGGGACTGCAAAAGTTGAGGAAGGACAAGTCTATTGGAAAGGCTTTTAAAAATTATTTTATGCCTAATTGTATTAGGAAGCACTGTGATGCTGTATTTGAAAGGCAGTGTGTAAATTAACCCTCATTCACCATTTTCCTAGCATAATCCCATTAGCTTCCAAGCTGCTATTTGCACTGGGAATAATATCTACACTGCATCGATAACTTCTCAGAACTGCATTATACAATCATGGCATGGTAAGTGTGCAGGGCCTTTTCCACTTAATTGGCCTTTCCAGGGTATGGGACTCCAAATGACAGAGAAGACAGTCAACACACATCACATTCCTGAGGGCTTAGTAATTCACATTTGAAGTTTACATCAGCTGATGTGCCATCATCCTGGCTTTCATGAGTCATGCAGATTTGTGTTGGTAACTGAGACTGAACATATGATTGCACCCGGAAATCTGGATGATGATTCAATGAAAAACATTACAGAAATCAACCTTAGGACATGATGCTGCGAAATATTGTCCATATATACGCTGCTGCTGGGCTTTTTCAGATAACATGGTGGTAAAGGTATTTTAATAAAATGCAAGCCATGAAAAGAATCAAAACATATAAAATGAGTTGTATAGTAAATAGTAGCTTTCCATTGTATGTGTTATATTTGAAAGTATTTCAAGAAGTGGTTCATTCAGCTGTCTTACTTAAAAGCTCATTTGGAGTTGTGTATTTTAAATTAGCACATTGAAAAATATTCTTATTTCAGTTTATCAAGATAATGAGAGAACCTAAAATACAGGTTGTTCAGACCCCATGAGAATGTAGTTCTGAAATTACTCTTATTTGCATGTATATTCAGACATTAATTCACATCATTCCATGATATTTTCTTATAGTCCATAGTACATTTATTTTTTATGCAAGTTCAGTTTGAATTTTTTCAATTTACAGATACTTTGGGAGTGCTGATGCAGGTCATATCACTTGTGATGGAGATGAGAGGATAAAATAATGAATAAATTGCTAGAAAATATACTTAATGAAGGGTTTTTTTTTATTAAAAAAAGCTCATGGCTTAGCTGGTACTGACCACTGCTAGTTCTGATGGTCATATCTCAATAATGGAGAATTTCCAGGCTGTCTGGTACAAGAGGAGCATTTTGAGATCAACCTAAGATCAGGCCTTCAGAGGATTTAGGATCTAATAGGCTATGATAAGAACTGATCATAGCCATACTATCCATGGGACAATATATGCTAGGTCAGTGGGGGCAAACACATTGTTGTCACATGACATCATCACATGTTCTGAGTGAGATGCAGATTATCAAAAATAACCCTGCTCAAACACTGTGTGTTTTCTCAAACACTGTGTGTTTTCTCAAACACTGTGTGTGTCATGATCCTGGTGGAGACTGACTCTGAGAGAGAGGAGGAACAGCCGACAGGGAGTGGAAGTGTGGCTCCGGAGGTTGTGGAGGAGGCTGGGGAAGGGTAGAGGCCAGCTGAGCAGTCAAAGGAAGACCCAGGCCCATCCCCTCTCCATCCTAAGGCATGCAGGGAGGAGAGGATAAGGGAGAGACATGGACTACTCAGGAAGAGAGGGCCTTGATCCTCTTCATGGGCTGCAGCTTTGACAACTGAATAAGAGGTCAGACTATGGGTGAACGCTGGAAACAAAGTGTGGAAAGATCTCTAGTTTATGGTTCCCCTCTGAGTGTGGCGTCCTTCCCAGTGTGTGTAATCTGTGGATGTCTTCCAGCCCTTATCTTGCCTGGTTTGTGTTGCTTTCTTCTTGTAACTGCTTGTGTGGGAGTTTTTGTCTTCCGTAAAAATTATTTGGAGCTTGGAAGCAAAGTGAAGGAATAAAAGGGGATTCACCTGTTTTCTGCGACTGTGTTTGCTTTGTATCCCACCCTGGGTCATCACAGTGTGGCATGCCCATACTTACATACAAACAGCTGCCTAACCTGAAGCAAATCACAAACAACAAGAAACAACAAACTTTATCCAGATCACTACTTTTGTCCTACATCTACATCAGTGGTTCCCAAAGTGGGTGGTACTGCCCCCTTGGGGGCGATGGGATGCCTTGGGGGGGTGCTAAGAGGCAAGGTGTCTGGCAGGGGGCACTAAGAGGCAAGTGGGGGTGCTGGAGGAGTCCAACCACACCAAAAAAAAAACCACGGCGGTTGGAGGTTTTTTGCAGCCACGGGATCAGCACAGCGCTGCAGGTGGGATTCATCCTTCCCATCCCGAGAGCGCTGATAGTTTCCAGATGTCTGCTGGTGGGAGGTATCATCCTGTTTATTCATGTTATGGGGTTGTTTCTCTATTTTGATGGCTTCCCTGATTATTCTCTTGTTGAAGTGTTCAGTATTGGAGATTAAAAACTAGCCCTTATCAACAAATGAGTCCCAGCCACGAAAACCAACACCGGACCCAAAACAACACATGATGCCACCACCAATCTCCCTCACCAGACTAAAACCCAAACCCACCCCTTAGACAAAAGGCAACCACTGTCCAGAAACTAGACCATGGCTGCATCACCAGCTGCCACACACCCCAACCCCCAAACCAAGCCAACAGACACACGCCATGAACACATAGCCAGGCCTCAAACTTGGAGCCAAATCAAAACCTGGAGCATCACATCACAGCCACCCACTCAGGATATCACATCATGGAACTCAGGAGGCTACACCACAAAACCTCAGGATGTTACAACACAGCCAACAACCCAGGAGATTACAGCACAAGACCCAGGATGTCAAAACAATAGAACTCAGAAGGTCATCACACAGCCCATTACCCAGGTCGTTACAACACAGGAGGCTGAGAAACACACAGCCAATACCTCAGCCACACATGTTCTTACGAAAAAGCCAGCCAATCTGCAAACATCAACTCCATCAACCAATCAAGAAATGACAACAAGAGGAGGGCGGAGCTGGTGTCGCGACAATACAGCATGCAATCTTGAAGATCCAAGATCGCTGCCGATATCTTTGCTTCTGGATGGTCCAAACGGATCTAAACCATCCCAAAGAGATGGTGAATGTAAAGAGCACATCCTGTCGATCCTAGGGATATCTCAAAGTCCCTGGTAGATCCAGGAGAAGCTCTTTTTGCCAGCGGCAAAGAGGCAGCCATTAAAGCTGCTGAAGTTGGGACAGCTCCAAAATGGAAGAGAATGGAAAGAGAAAGTGTGCCGGTTTGGTGAGAGTTTTTCCTTTATTTTAAGACTTGAAATAACACTCTAAGGAAAAGAAAGAATTTGTAAAATCTAAGACAGAAGTGGTTAAGTAGCCATTTTAAACAGGAAGTCAAAATTAATATTTCTTTTTTTATTGCTGGACTTTCAATGTATGATTTTTTACTTTTAAACTGGACTGGTTTTCTTTTTTACCTTACTTTTTCTTTTTTGTCTTTTTCCCTTTTTTGGCCTTATAATATTTTATGCTAGAGATTACCTTTCAGCTTTTTTTTCTTTTAAGTCTTTTCTTCATTTTTAAATAATTTTTTTTATTACATTTTGTTTGGAAAAGGAGGGGGTGAAAGTAGAGGAAAATTTGTAACACTGTCAACTAGAGGCATAGAAATATTGTTTCCTTTTTCTTCCTCTTTGACCAGACAAAGCTGAGAAAGAACTGAGGCTTCTTTTCAAGGACTTTGAGCCTGTTTGATAAGATAGAGGGGAGAGTGTTATTGCAGGTGTTCCTCTGGGTTTCTATCAGTGGCTGGAGTCTGGTATTTTGAGATGAAGAAATAAAAATTAAAAAGGAAAGACCAGTCCAGTTTAAAAGTTAAAAAGTTTTAACAAAATCCAAAGTTCCAATAAAAAGAAAGAAAAAACCTTCAGGTTTAATTTGTGCTTAGTCTCACCACTTAAGCGCTTTTATCTTCACTTTTAAATTTAATTTTTAGTCTTTTAAGGTGTTCTCTCCAGAAAAAAATAAATAGAAAATTATCTCACCAAACTGACACACTTTCTTTCCAACTTTCTTCCGTTCCGGAGCTGTCCCAGCTTCAGCAGCTTTAATGGTAGCCTCTCCACCGTGGGGAAAAAGGGGGCTTCTCCTGGATCTACTGGGAACTTTGTGATGTCCCTGGGATCAACAGGATGTGCCCTCTTCTGTCACCATCTCTACGAGACGGTTTAAGTCCATTGGGACCGTCCTGTAATGGAGATATCAGCAGCAATCTTAGAGCTTAAAGATCGCATGCTGTACCGCTGTGACGCCAGTTCCACCCTCCGTTGATCAATCCTTATTAGTCTACTATTTTTGATAGTTATTTGGACCTTTGGCCTTTTGGAATTTGGTTTTTTTTGTTTTTTGCTTTTGGAGTCTATTTTTTATTTTTGCATCTTATTTTAAAAGGAAAATCTTAGTATTAATTTTTTCTTTTTAAGGGAGTAGTCTTTTTTCCCTTTTTTTCTCTCCCTTCCCATCTTTTTATCCACCCCCTATATTGGTTTTTTCTGTGACTCTTTTTTTTCCTTTTTATACTTTAGATTTTTTAATTGGATTAAGGTGTTGAAGAACCTGAAGAACTTTCTTTCTTTCTTTCTTTTCTTGCTACCCACAATACTTAACAATCTTTCCTTTTTTGGTTTATGGTTTTTTCTTCTTTTTTTGGATTTTTCCTGCTATTTAACTAATTGATTGGATTAAGGTGTAGAAGAACCTGAAGAAACTTTTCTTTTACTCTGCTTCCTTTTTTACTTCACTATTTTACTTGGAATTACAATTGGCCATTATACAAACGGATTAAGGTCTAGAAGAACCTGAAGATTTTGAATTGTTTGAAATGAGCAGGAAACTAACAGCAGCTGGTTCTTCAATTCCTACTTCTTCCTCTTCACCATCTGGAGGACAACACTCAATACAGACAATGTTACAACAAGAAAAAGAACAGGAAAAGGTGACGCTGGAGATGATAATGCAAGGAATTCAAAACATACAAAAACAGAGAATATTGAAAAGAGAACAGAGAAAGCTGATGAAAAGGTGGAGAATATTTAACAAATACTAATGAAGTATGATGAGAGATTCCCAAAAATTGAAGAAGAAG
This sequence comes from Pseudonaja textilis, assembly GCF_049901715.1. Lineage (NCBI taxonomy): Eukaryota > Metazoa > Chordata > Lepidosauria > Squamata > Elapidae > Pseudonaja > Pseudonaja textilis. The sequence goes on from NC_141990.1 coordinate 262,884,224, forward strand.
ATGTACAAAGAGATAAGAAGATTGGAGATATTGATGGCAGATTAACTGTGGTTGAACAAGATAAAAGTGGGATGCTGAGATGGGAGATGGACAGATCAGAATTTTATCTTAGATTCCAAAACATAGTGGAAGAAAAGGGACAAAACTTGACAGAGATAATGACAGAAATCTTGGCTGAAGCTCTGGAAATAACTAAAGAGAAGATGGTGGATGGAATAGATGAGGTCTTTCGAGTTTTCACAAGGTAGGCAATGAGAAATAGTATACCAAGAGAAGTTCACATTAGATTTACAAAGAAAACTATTAAAACGCAAATACTGCAGGTGGCAAGAGAGAAAACATTGAAATATAAAGATAAGGAGATTGTGGTACTGAATCAAGTACCCAGAAGAGTGAGAGAGATGAGAAGAGAGTATCGATTCCTGACTAAAATACTACTCAAAAAAGAGGTGAACTATACCAGAAAGTTGATACCAGAAAGTTTAATGTTTACATGGCAGGAACAGAGACACAGAATTGACTCAATTGAGAAAGCAGAATTATTTTATATGGAATACTTCAGAGGGAAAAAGGAGGAGACAGAAAAAGAAGTGTCATTAATTGATTTTCCAAGAGGACTGTCAGGCAGCGATTGAATTAGAAGAAGGTGCAGCAGGCAGAAAAGTGGAAGCTAGAGAACGAGAACCAAGATCTACTAGAGCTGCAAAACCTACTTATAAAGTATTCTCATGGAAAAGAAAAAAATGATTACCATTAATATAAATGGACTTAATTCAGCTGTTAAAAGAAGGAAAACTTTCCATAAATTAGAGAAATTAAAATTTGATATAATCTGCCTACAAGAAGTACATATTAAAAAGCAATATGAACAATTGTTGATATAGCCAAAGCTAGGGAAAATATTTACTTCTTTGACACAATGCAAGAAAAGAGGAGTGGTCATATACATCAAAGATACTATTCCAGCGAAATTGATCCATACGGATGATGATGGAAGACTCTTAAAGGTTAAAATAATGGGCAATAATATAAAAACACTTCAGGACAGCAATCTATGCCCTGAATGAAAATCAAGAAGAATTTTATAGAAAATTACATATGAAAATAATTGAACTGGACTATGTCAATATTTGTATGATGGGAGACTTCAATGGAATAGTAGACAATAAATTGGACTATACAACACAGAAAAAAGCAAAGCAAAGCAGAAAGACTCTCCCTAGATCTTTTTTTAAAATGATAAATGAAATAAATTTAAAAGATGCATGGAGAGAAAGAAACGCTAAGACCAAACAATATACCTTCTATTCAAACAGACATTCATCATGGTCCAGAATAGATATGATATGGATGTCAACAGAATTGATCGCTAATCTCCAAGAAATAGATATTGAAACAAGTACCTGGGCAGATCATAATCCAATGACAATTAAATGGAAAGGACAAAGAAGAAGATCTAGATGGACATTAAATAACACTATACTAAAAGAAAAAGACTTTACACAGAGAATGGAGAAAGAACTGGCTTTTTTCTTTAAAGAAAACAAAAAAGAAGACACATCAATGCAGAATGTATGGGATACAATGAAGGCATATGACAGAGGCTTGATAATAGACTACACAAGGAAAAGAAATATTATGAAAAGATTAAGTTAAAAAAAGATTAAAAAGAAAAATTAAGACATTAGAGGATGAGTATAAAGGACCTGAAAAAGAGTTACAGAAAATGCCACAGAAAAAGGACATTAAGTTAAAAATGGATACAATTAAACATAAAATGGGATTAATGGAAAAAGAAGAATTAGCACAGAAAATCAGAAGTGTGAAGCAAAACTATTTTGAAGCTACAAATAAACCAGGTAGATGGTTAGCATATAAACTGAGAAAGGAGAGAGAATCAAGGAAAATATTGCAACTAATAGATGATCAAGGCCAAGCTTGCTATGGAAGTAAAGAGAAGAAGAAAATCATATGAAATTATTATGGGAAACTATACTCACAAGAGAATATTGATGATGAAAAAGCTAAACAGTACTTACAGAATGCTAACCTACCCCAGATACCTAAAGAAACTGAAATAATGTTAGAAAGCAATGTAACAATGATGGAGTTAACTGAAGCACTTAAGAAGCAAAATAATGGAAAGGCACCAGGTCCAGATGGACTCCAGCGGAATTTTATAAGACATTACAAGAATTGTGGAATCTCCCATTGTTAGAAGTCATGAATGAAGTTATGTCAAAGAAGAGGATACCCAAATCATGGTCAGAAGCTTATATTAAACTTGTCCCAAAAGAGGACACCGACCCACTACAAATCAAAAATTATAGACCTATTTTTCTACTAAACTCAGATTATAAAATTTTTGCTTCAATATTGGCAGAAAGACTCAAAAAATATTTAAATAACTTTATTCATCCCGATCAAAATGGATTCCTGCCAAAGAGACAAATCAAAGACAATATGAGAATAATTTTGGATACTTTGTACTATTATGGGCACATTCTGAAAAACAAATGGCTTTGATATTCTTAGATGCACAGAAGACTTTTGACAATGTGAATTGGCAATTTATGTTACTATAGCTGGAACAGATGGACATTCATCCATGCAATAGAAGCTATATATCATAAGCAAACAGCAAAGGTAATGATAGAGGGAGAATTGACAGATTCTATTGACATAAGAAAAGCAACAAGACAAGGTTGCCCAATGTCATCTCTGTTGTTTGTGTTAACTTTGAAAGTGCTAAACAGAAACATTAGAGAAGAAAAGGATATAAAAGGGATGAAAATTAAAAAACAAGAATTTAAATTGCAATCATTTGCGGATGATCTGGTTTTCATTTTAGAAGATCCATTAGAAATAGCATTAAAACTGACAGAAAAGATAGAGGTCTACGGAAAGGTAGCTGGTTTGAAAATAAATAAAGATAAAACAAAGATTTTGACAAAGAATATGTTATTAAGACAAAAGGAAGAATTGGCGGATGTTTTGAAAATTCAGGTCACAAATAAGATCAAGTATTTGGGGATACATTTGACAGCAAGATGTAGCATACTTAAAGCGAATAATTATACTAAACGCAAGCAACAGATAGCGACAGATTTGGCAAAATGGGAAAACTTACAATTACCATTAATAGAGAGAATATCAACAATCATATTACCCAGAATTTTATATTTGTTTCAAACAATTCCAATTAGGCTTGGAAAAGATTACTTTGAAGATTTAAATAAAATTGTGTTGAAATATATATAGCAGGGTAAGAAAGCAAGAATAAAACTAAAACTCTTGCAAGAAGCTAGAATAAGAGGAGGATTTGGTTTGCCTAATTGGAAGTTGTACTAGCAAACTACAAAACTGATGTGGGTTAAGGAATGGGTAACATTAAGAAATTGTTGACATTAGAAGAACATGATCTGTTGTTGGGTGGCATGCCTTCCTATGGTATAAAGGAACTAAAATACACGGGTACTTTAGAAAACATTATATAAGGGAGGCTCTGTGGTTAAATTGGGAGAAGATTAAAAGGCAATGTTATTTGAAAATTCCAGTCTGGTTATCGACTATTGAAGCATTTTCTTATCCTATAATATATAAAAAGGAACAAACTGTTAGATATGGTGAAATATTGAATGAAAAGGGTGAACTTAAATCTATGCAAAAACTAGAGGAACAAGGTATAAAGATGAATTGGTTTTCATATGCGCAAATACGTTCTAGATATGATAAAGATTTTAAAACAGAAGGTTTCTATGATAAGTTGACTGATTTAGACAAGATCTTGACAGGTACTGATGAAAAGGTGATTTAAAAATTGTATGGACATTTATTAGGCTAGAAATTAAGCTAGAAGAAGAACAAGTCAAAGAAACAATGATTACTTGGGGAAAAATTTTTGGATATGGGATTGATTTAGAGAAATGGCAAAAATTGTGGTCTCAAAATTATAAAATGACAATGTCAAGAGCATATAAAGAAAATTTGTATAAGATGTTTTGCAGGTGGCATCTACCCACAACAAGAATAGCAAGAATGTTCAAGAACAAATCTGAAAAATGTTGGGAATGTCATTAGATATCTGGCTCATATTACCATACGTGGTGGACGTATGTGGATGCTAAAAGATATTGGACTAAAATCCACACATGGTTGGAAAAAATGACAAAAAACATATAGACTTGAAACCAGAGATATTTTTATTGGGAATTTTACCCGAAACATACAGTAAGGAATTGAAATATTTGATTGTAAATGAATTAACAGTGGCTAGAAACTGTATTTGCTAAAAACTGGAAAAATTAGAAAATACCAACGCAGGAGGAAGTTATTAAGAAAAAAATGGAATGCGCTGAAATGAGTAGATTGACATTTGAAATCAGAGAACAGGAAGATAAACAATTTTATAAGATATGGGATTTATTTTATCAATGGTTAGACAATAAAACATGGTAATGAAATATGTAGATTTTTAAAATATAAAGAATATATAAAGATGTACTATTTTTAGCATAATCATAATATAATTATAGGAGAGATTTGGGATGATAATATGAATTGTCATGAAATAAATCAATTAAAATATCAATTATCTCGCAAAACATGAATGAATAATGGTATAGTCAAATGATTGATTAATAATGATATCAATGTATTTAGGAATATTTGATAGATAATATGAGAATATATACAAGTAATTGTAACTATGAAATGGAGGCACAAAACAATTTGTAAACCAACCGACACACTGTATGTACATATGTGGAAGATGGCTTGATGATTTTATGTTGTGTTTGTTTATGTTTGTCTAAAAAATAATAAAACTTTTTCAAAAAAAAAAAGAAATGACAACACAACAGTATTTATAGAGACAGCAGCTCAGATCACGCTTTGCTTGCACAAGCACAAAGCCGAAAGCACCAGCCTGAACATGGCAAGTGGGACCTCATCGAAACGTCGCCAAGATACTCTCAATGTTACACAGGAAAAGACCCAAACACGCCAAGACCTGCTATCTACCTACCTACCTACCTATACATCCATCCAAAAGGTCTGCCTGCCTGCCTGCCTGCCTACCTATCCATCCATCCAAAAGGTTTGCCAGCCTAACTGCCTACCTACCTAACTATCCATACATTCATCCAAAAGGTCTGCCTGCCTGCCTACCTACCTACCTATCTACCAATATACCTACCTACCTGTCTCTCTCTCTTTCTCTCTCTATCCATCCATCCATGTTCAAAGCACTGGCCCCACAGGTACATTGGGAAAGCAGAGCAAAGCCAGTTTGGGAGGGAGGGAGGGAGGGGGAGAGAGAGAGAGAGAGAAACCTGATGCATCAGATTGAAATGAGGCCTAGTTTAGACTGAGGCCCTTTTCCACACTGAAACCTCTTTGGCTTCTATTAAAGGTTTTGTGGATGAAACATGGTCAAGACTATCAGGAAGCTCTCACATTTTGTTGAGGCTTTAAACAGGATCCATTGGACCAGATCTCCACCCTAAAAAATTACTTTTCCCCAATGTATTACAGTGCCAATTCTGAAGAAGGCAAAACCAAAATGTACTGGTAAATTACAAGGAGAACACACACACTCCCTTCTAACCCTGCTGGAGCAGGTGATTGGACTAGAATAGTTATCTCATTATCTTTCTCCTCCCTCCCTCCCTCCTTCTTTATTTATTTTTCTTTCTGTCCCTTCCTTCTACCCCCCCCTTCTTTGTCTGTCCCTTTATCGTTCTTTCCCTTTTCTCTTTCTTTTCTTCCTTCTCTCTTTCTCTCTCTCAAGCTCACCCTATTGACTTGGTGCACCGCTTTGCTCGGACTTGCTTGGGCAGGTCCCTCCAGTGCAGTGGGCTCAATGGGGTGGACCTGTGGGGCCGGCATCTAGAACGTTGCAGTGGCGGCATGTTTGAAAAGTAGAGCAAAGCCAGGTAATTCTTGCTGCAAAGAATCACAAAGCTTCTGGGCTGTGCACAAGAAGGGACACACATGTCAATGCAATTCAGCAACATAAAATAAAGAAATACAAATAAAACAAATCAACAAGAATCGGCAAAGCATCTCTGATTAGATTCTATTCACTACTAGAATGTAATCAGAGATGCTTTGCCAATTCTCGTTCAATGACCTACTCCAGCAGGGTTAGAATGTGTGTGTGTGTGTGTGTGTGTGTGTGTGTGTATGGCTGTCAAAACACCAAAAACGGGTCAAGTAGCTCTGGAGACACCAGTCATAAATTAGAACACTTGCTAAACAACCGGCCATTAAGTGAGGACCACTTGTATTTGGTTTGCCAGTTACCTGGCCATGCCCACCCAGTCACATGACCACCAAACCACACCTACCCAGACCAGCAAGCCACGCCCAGCCAGCAAGCCACACCCAGCCAGTCACGTGACCAACAAGCCACGCCCTCAAATTAAGTCACGCCTATGGAAATTTGAATCCCACCACGGGGTGGGGAGCACCGAGGATGAGTTTGTAGCACCGTGGGGGGTGGGGTTGGACTGAAAAAGTTTGGGAACCACTGATCTACATCAACACAAGATTCAAGGCAACCTCAGATGCTTCTTCTAATGTGATATACACATTCTTCTAATGTGATATCCTCTGCAAGCAATGCCTTCTATATTCTGGGTAAGACAAGTGGGACAAAATTTGTGCAACAGAATTTGATTAGGTGCCATCAAGTCATTGTCAATACTTAGCAATCACAAAGATAACTTTCTTCTGAAATAATCTATCATCAACCTGTCCTTCAGACATATCTACTGCAATTGAGTTCATCCACTTTGCTGTTGGTTATTCTCTTCTTCCCTTTCCTTCATGCAAAAGAATGAATTTACATGCCTTAAAAGATTTCAGGCTCTCTCAAAAGCTTTTGACAAACACAATAGCTAATTAACACAGTGAAATTATTAATTGATAAGGTACCTATAATCTCTCTCACACTTAACCTCTATCTTCCACAACCAATCTGTCTTCCACACTGTTGCCTTCCCCTACGTCATTCCAACTTAAATCCCACATCAGTCTAGCCACTTTATGTGCCAGAGGAAATGAGCTGCAGCTCACAAAAGCTTAGGCCTTTTAATAAAATTTGGTAGATAGGAAAGGTGCTACCAGCCTTCTGATTTTTGGCTATCACAATCTAGCACAATTCTTCTCCTATAATACAGGCTAAGATAAAATAGGCTAAGAAGTAAATGGAAACAGAATATAGACGATAGAGGGAAAAGTTGGAGAATCAATATGTTTGGCTCAGAGAACAGAAGACTAATATTGGTGATTAGCAGTTTTCCAGGATAAATGATTTTAAATTAAACAGTGCAAATGATAGGCTTAACTAGAACAAAAATCTTGTTCAACTTTGATACATTGCTGACCAGTTCTGTAGATGTGTTGCAAAGTCTTCACTTATTTTTATTTTTCCTTTTGTGGGAATGCACAATTGTGATCCTTTTGGTTTTTCCATTATAGTGTGTATGCATATTTACAAGCATCCATACAAACACTACCATGAATGGCTTGTAACTAGATACTATAGTCCTACTAAAACAGATTCTGAGACCATTGAGAGTAACATATATATGCATAATAAATGCATATTTTAGAACAGCAAAAGTATGCATTTTGACCATCAAAGCATGTTTTTTCAGGCAAAATGATTAAAGACGAGGGAAAATGACAGTAAATAAGGGAAGAAAAGTGGTTGCTATTTAAGTCAAGTCTGTACAATGACATTACAATCTTAGTTGGTATGTGGGAGGACTTTGTAGACATGCAAATCAGCTCCTGAAGTTGATAGGTTTGCATTAAATACTCAGAAACAGTCACCCCCCCCCCAATTTAGACCCACTGCATTGCTGACAATTCTGAAAATGGGTGTCTTTACTTCTGGAGGATAACATGGGGGGGGGGCTGCTCTGAAAGCAAATAATTGTTGATTTTTAATTAATGAGTAGATAAATGCTAGATGTGAATATCAATAGTATATTTATCATGTACTACCCTGCTGCATTTTGAGCCAGCTGCAATTTCTGGAGCATTTTCAAGAGCCATCCCACAAAGAAGGGGTAAAAATAATTCAACATTGAGGTTATCTGTATATGGAAAATGGTGGGGTGGTGGTGTTTTATCTAAGTAGGGAGACAAAAAGTAAAAAGAACTCGGAGACATAATGACCATTTTTCCAGGAACTTCTTTTTTTTTTTTTGGACTTTGGAAGCTAGATCTATTAATTTTCTTCTGCCTATTTGTAAAGCAAGTCTCCTTAGGAGGAGTTCATTTCAACCCCAGGGTTTCAAACTATCTCTCCTTAATAATCCATCCCTAATTGGGGTTAGCTGTTCATATTAAGCTATCCCTTTGACTCTATCAAGCAGGCTGATTGAAAAGGATCTGTGATGTTTTTTAAAATTTGTTGTGAGCCAAAGAAAAGTGGCAGTTTGGTCAATTACACAAGGGTAAAATGTTAATCTCAAAGGTAAGATAAAGTAGGAAGCTCAATTACTAAAGTTGAATCTCCTTGTAAGTAGGTTAATATAGGCTTTTTCCTGCACCTTTCTTGGCTGATAATTTTGTTCAAAGCCATCTTGATCACATTAATGGTGGGCATAGGTACTATCTGTTAGGATGCTATGCTATTCCCCAATCATCAGTGAAGATAAACATATGACTGCAATAATGGATTTATATCACTATATAGTATTTCAAGGCAAATCTGGAGCAAACAAACCCAAAGAAAAGAGCTGCAAAACCATAACATGCCTGTAACAGCTATTTAAAATCTTGACATTCTCAGTTGGAGGGTATCTAAAAGGCAGGACACGAAGAAGACACAATAGCTTGAAACTGCAATGGGCATAAAAGGGATTTGCACTTTCACACTGATAGAGGGCAATTAGATGTCTAATAAGGCTTCAGTATAATTTGCAATTAATGTTCTTATCTAGCTAAGCCATATCATGTGACAGAGACTATAGCTGTGCCCAGGCCTAGCCGTTTAGTTAAGTCATGCAAAGGTGAGCCACTGAGATATACTCCTGAGTCCTGCTCTGGGAAAGTGACTATCTTGTGTATTGCTGATGTTCCCTCATGACAATCTCATGATGCTGCTGATGTTAGAATTAATTGACTTTATAATATATGCATGTATTATGTTCATTTCAGGTGGAAGGAATATGCTTCTTTAACATAGTTGGAAACATCAGTGAAGTGTCAAGAGAAGAGCAGGGGAAAAATATGGCCAAGGGCTTGCAAAGAAGAGATGGTCTATCATTGTGGGAAGTGGTGGGTTAAAAAATTGAACCAATGTTCCAGTTAGAGATAATTATGGAGTCCAACAGTCCTTTGCAATGTGAAGCTTTATTAATACCAAACCTGAATTATGATGCAAGATTTTACTTTGACTGATGTTGGCAAATTTGACATATATTCTGTGCCACTGGTTAATTTGCTACTGGAGACAGCGGGCAAACCAGATGCATTTATTCTTGAACTTACTAAGACATATTCTTTTGCTTGCCACTTGTAGAGGTTTTTCTTTTTAAATAGCAGTTGACACCTAAGATGTCAATGAGCATAAAGGGAATGTAACGGGTTGTGATGTATTATTACAACTAATTTAGTTTGAGGTTTGTTTCTGTGCTCAAATAAACCTGTGGTCCTTAAAAGTTTTATCAAACTTTTAGTTGTATTCATGCAACAGTAACCAGGTTATTCAATCCATTTTCTGAAATTATGGAATATATTAAACCATAAACTAACCACACAGGAGGAATGTACATAACACTGTAAGCCTCCCCCGCCCAATTGTAGTAAAAAATAAATGAACTTTGCACATTTAATTAATTCAAGCTCCTTGTTCTTTACCTGACCTGATTAATGGTGTTCTGTAATTGCAGATCCAAACTTACAGAACTGTCTTTTCCAATCCATTCTAACTGATCATTAGAGGTATGTAGTATTCAGACCCAAACCAGGCAAAAATGCTTTAGATCCAGACTTTATATCTATCTTCCAATAACTCTTTTTTTCTGGACAGAAAAAAATCCCTCTTGTATTTTGAATCATTTCATCATTTGTTTCATAGAATATCCAAAACTGGAAAAGTCTAAGAGAAGAAAGATTTTTTTAAATACACTTAATTAATGCACTTTGGCATTTTATTACAAGTTCAGGTCTGTTAAGTTGGAACTTGAACAATTAAATGCTGAAATGTAATATTTATTCATTGATGTTCATATTTAGAACATTTATAGGGAACAAGGAGGAAAACAATACTGCATAATTATGTATCTACAATAAAGATTCCTTAGATATAATTCGAATGACTTGGGAGCAATCTATTTTCAATTTTTGGATTTTTAAATCCAGTTTTATCATTTCAAGATGAGATGATGAAAAGAATGAAAGTTTAAAATTAAACACTCTGCCAAAGATTTCTCCAGCTCATCTGAACCCATAAAGTTGTAGAAAGAATTAGATATAGTTCTATGAAACAAATAAATCCCTTACAGAATATTTTTTCTTAAATATAAAGAAAGCTTGGCCTCTATTTTGTTAGGATTAGATAATTTTTTGAAAATGCAATCCTTATCATTTTATGAAGCCTGTGTAACAATTATTCTGAAACTGGATAAGCTTGTACCTTTGTTAAATGTAGATGCAAATAATTTGACTGCAATTTAAGCATGTAATATGTCAGAAAGTATGGCAATTTATAACATCCTGCAGAGTCTGGTTTTGTGAAAATGGATTAAGCTGATAATAACCTTAGCTTACTTGTGGATAATTTAGCAATTCAATTTGAAAATCTGGAATACTGAGAATTTGCTATACTGGCTTTGTTAGACACAGAAAAAAACTTGTGATGTGATACAATTATTTTTTTTGAATATGTTTTCTTTATCTTTTATTTCTTGCACTGACATGCATTATTTTAGCCGTACTTCTTGAGTTGTTATACATAAAATTATTTCCCCACCAATTAAGATGAATCATGGAACCCATCAAGATCCTTTAAATTTAATTTTATTCCTTTGCCATGCCTTAATAGATAGTCTGGTAACATTCATAGCTACAGGTGCCTGGAATTGAATGCATTGTTAGGTATAAATATAATGCTTTGGGTTTTATCAATTATTCTTCGATCTCTTTACAAAGTTTTACGATTTACCAATATGACAATTTTTCTGGCTATACAACAATCTGGAACAAATCAAGTATACTGCTAATTAGTCATAAAATTTCAACAGAAATATGTACAATGGAGATCTAGTGTTTTAAGTACTGAACTAAGAGTAGAAAACCAAGGTTCTAGTCCTCTTTTACATGCTGATGGAATTAGCACCTGGAAGAGCAAAGGAGGACTTTTGCAATACACAGCTTTCCCAGAGAGAGGGCCAGATTATTGATAGCATGGTCCCACGTTGGATGGGGAAGGGAGAAAAGAGGTTCATGGTAACTGCACCCTAGACTTTCTTAGGATGTCTTTAGCAGGTTAGAAGGTTATAGCTTTAGTATGGCAAGATTCTGCCCATTAGATGTAAGCAAATAAAGGATTGAACTTGACTGAATGTCACTATTCCTCTCTGGGCTTGAGCCTGATATCATGAAAATTGGTTGGATAATTTGGGGCCAATTACTCTCTCTCAGCTCTAGACGAGAAAGTTGAAAAACACTATTGCTTTAAACAGTGACTGATTAAAACCCATAATGAAATTTTTTTCAAAGAAAAAGACCTTCAACTTTAGAGGATTGATTCAAGCTATCAATAACAATAATGATAAAATATACAAAGTGAGGTTTTGGATTATCTTAAATATGGTGAATAATTATTTCAGGAAAAGTATCTTTGTTACTATAAGTGAATATTTAAGGAAAAAATGAATTAATTAGGAAACTAATAGAGATTTGAAAATATCAATTTATGGGGAAAAATAAATGTTACAAAAATCAATCTAACTTCATGATTAGTTCATATTTTAGAGACATATCTATGTTAATTATACTTAGTTTCATTATAAACTGATAACCTAATTATTTTATGTTTATAGAATGATCAGACTCCAATAGTCCTTGTTACCCATATGAACATGGGAGCTTTGATTGTCCAGACTTTTAATTGTATCACTGGGCCTAAGTATTAATTTGGGAGGGGGGCAATTAAATGAAAATGAAATTGGATTTATTCCACTGTGAACTCACTACATAGTTATGCTTTAGAATCTCTGAAATCCTGGCAAATTAGATTAAGAATTTACTTGCATTTCCAGTATTAAAAGTATTAACTGTTTGTTCTGTTCTCAGTTTGGGCCTGATATTTAAGCAGCCTTGCAAACTCCTAGAATTTTAAGTATATTAGACAGAAGTGGGGTTTTTTTTTAATACAGATTCACCCATAGTTCAGTTTTATCAACAACTGAATGATCTTTAAAATATTAATAACATAAGAATTACAGAATAAAGAACTGGAAATTCTAATTCCAACACGTCAGTGGTCTCTGATTTTTGGACATCTTACATCTTTTTGTTATAATCTTAAACTCATAATTTTTGGTATTGGACTCCTCGATACATTTTTTAAAAGTGTGTCTTTTTTTTATGCACTATACAAAAAGTTAAGGCACCTGATTTGATTATACCATGTGATTGATCCATAGTAGCCTTAATATGGTGACTGGCAGCAGAGTTTCAGTAACGTGGTTGTTGAGTGGCGCTGTTCTTGCAGTTTTAATATAGAACAAGATTAGGAAAGTGGTTAGTGGGTGCCTGGCTTCTTTTCCTTCCTACTGCTTCACGAAAACAACTACCAATTGCTCTCCTGTATGCATAATGGCAAGGTTGGGTGAGTGTAGATGGGTACCTAGAAGAGAAAGCTTTGGCACCATTCAAATTGCCCAGGTGACAAGTTGGAAGTGCAGAGGTGGTCCAGTGGTGGGATTCAATTTTTTTTTACTACCAGTTCTGTGGGCATGGCTTGGTGGGTGTGGCTTGGTGGGCATGGCAGAGGAAGGAACTGCAAAATCCCCATTCCCTCCCCAGCCCACTAACCAGCTCCATTCTCCTGTGCAGGGGAGGGCAACAAAAGAAGACCCAGCCAATCAGCTGGGACTCAGGAGGCAGAGAATAGATGGGGGCAGGGCCAGTCAGAGGTAGTATTTGCCGGTTCTCCGAACTTCTCAAAATTTCCGCTACCAGTTCTCCAGAACTGGTCAGAACCTGCTGAATACCACCTCGACCTGTAACCTGTCAATTGACCATTTTTAAACATATCTCTGCCTACATCCCAAAATAACCCCAGTGATAGATCAGAGGCTTGGAGCAGCTCTACAATGCCAACCTGTCACTTGTGCCAAAAGAGGAAAGGGACCAATTTTTTTCTATAATGCTTCACTCTCGGTCCCATGACATGAGCTTCTTTGTGCACCAAAGAGGGTGCAAGAGTCTACAGAAAACCAAAGATTGGAGAGAAAGACTCAAGTAACACATCAGATGGAATTAATCAAGATTCCATTTACAGAATGTAAATGTCAGGTTAGTTCCTTCTTAAAAGGTGCAAATTAATTTCAGTGGAATTTTATATGATCATTGGAATTTCCCCTAAAGAATTTATAGGAAGATGTTCACAAATATAATGGTCAGATTAAGTTATGAGCAAAAGACGGGATATTTCTCAAAAACTCAGTGGCTTGTAAACTACTGGTACTTACTATAAGGATAAATATGCTTACCATAAACGCAGATGCCTAGTCTGAAAGAGATGAAGCCATGATAAACTTTAAAAATATTCTATCTTGGTACACAAATTATATTAGCAGTTATAATAGCAATTGTTCAAAAGTTCAAGGACTTACAAGATATGGTACCGGTATTGTGGTGATAGAAAAGAATATTTGTAGCTCAGGGTTGAACTGCAGGTCCTTGATGCTCTCTGAGCTTGGTTGTTTTCTTGCAGATTTTTCATTACTAAACTAGGTAATATCATCAAGAACTAGCAGTGAGAGGGGTTTGCTCTCATTTTATATACTAGTGGCTTGCCCGATCGGTGATGGTGAAATTGATCTTGGTGGTTCCTTGATTGGACTGTTGTGTACTGTTAGCTTGTTTAGCAATTCCCTGGCTGTGATATTGTTTGCTTCTTGATTGTTGGTCTAATGTTAATCTTGGAATTAGTCTCTGCAAATCTGGGTATTGATGGAGAAGCAACGTTTTGGCTTTTTGTTTCCCGTTTGGCTTTTGGCTTGTCTCTGGGGAATGGTATGTAGATGCTATTTATGCATATGCGCCTGTTGATGGCTGATTTGTCTGAATGCCAGGCTTCCAGGAATTCTCTAGCATTTTTGCACTTGGCTTAGTCTAGGGTGCTCACAATTTCCCAGTTGAAACTCTGATTAAGTCTGGCCATGTGTTGAGAGATTAAAGAGTTTTCATCGTATCTGCTAGTTGGTATTCATGGATGCGCTTCTGTTAGTATTCTACTGGTTTGTCCTAAATAGTAGCAGTTCTTACACCTGGGGTGCCAAACTCAATTTCACTGAGGGCCACATCAAAGTTGTGTTTGATGTCGGGGGGGCTGGGGGGGCATAGCCAGGATGGGTGTGGCCAGCTCAACATCACTTGTGTCAGGGGCACCTATGACGGCCCAAGTGCTCTGCCAGTGAAAACTGAGCTCCATTTTCACTGGCAGAGGCACCATGAACAGGTCCTTCACTGTTTCCAAGGTGGCCCCACAGGCCAAATCAAAGCACCTTGAGTTTGACACCCCTGCCTTACACTTTATGCCGGGTCATATTACTTAGGATGTTTTGGAAGGCTTTTGTTGGTTTGTGTGCTACAGTGATGCCAGGTAATTGTAATAGTGTGTTGGTAGTTTCTGACATTATTTCGATGTATGGCACTATGATCCTTTTCACAGCTTGTGCTGGTTCTGCTATGTTGGGTTGAATGGTCAAGCGTTATACAGACAAATTACACAGAATTGGCCAGGCATTACACAGACGAATGTTCAACACTAAGCTGCCTGAGGTATAGGTTGGGGATTGGCCAAAGACAATGTCATGAGGATATGCTTTTTTTAAAAAAATTGAAAGGTGTCTTTAGAATATTAGAGGACAACACCTTGGTTAGGGTATTTGAGGAGGATATCTTGCCCACTTCTCACTTTTCTTTTATTCCATTCTGCTCTTGGAGACTGCCTGGACAAGTTCCTGCAGTTTTGTTAGCAAATTTTTTTTAGAAGTTATTTGCCATTGCCTCCTTCCTAGAGCTGAAAGAAAACGACTGGCCCAAGGCCACCCAAAAGGCTTTGTGCCTAAGACGGAACTAAAACTTACAGTCTCCTGGATTCTAGTCTGATATCTTAATAATAATCGGAATAGAGCTGGACCTTGGAGTCTTCTATAGTCCAGGGGGTCTCCAGCCTATGTGCTGCAGCCCACTATCAGGCCATGGCCTAGTTGCAACTGGGCTGGGTGAGTGGTGAGCTGGCACTCGAGCAAGTGGTGGAGCTCGTAGTCTCGCTCAGGGGAGTGGCGGACAAATGAAGCTCACACAAATCCCCTCCTCTCCTGCGCTAGGTCGCCAACCCGGACAGTTTGGGGGATGCTGTTCTACTCCAACCCTCTGCTCAAACAGGAAGTTTCTCCTTCATTTCAGGTTGCTTCTCTCCTGGATATCTTAACCACTATACCGAATTGCCTCTCTTTACTGGTATCTGAAAGTTGCCCAGATTTGTTTTTGTCAGATATGTTACTTGTAGGTTTGGGGATCTAATTCCTGGCAAGCTCTGAAAAGCTTTAAATGTTTCCAAAGAGGCTTAGATTATACCTAACAAGTGGGAATGAACAACTGGGCAAGAGCAGGATTCCTATAATTGCAGGTAAAATAGTTGATACAACCAGGTTTAGAGCATTCTTGCTTTAAAGGCCTGGATTGTTTTTTTATATTGCTTCTTGACTTTTCAGGCTTAGGATAACCATGCTAACTGCCACATCAGACTGTTGCAAAGCAAGGCAGTGAGGCTTCCTGTTATGTCCTGAGGACTCTAGGAGTTCTCACTCAGGTCCACTCACTTGTGTGGGCGTTATTTCCCCCATTCCCATTGGTCAGTTCTCCACAGCAGCCAGCTATAAAAGCAGGCTGCGGGGTCCAACTGGCCGCTGATTGCTGCGAGCCAGTTCCAGGCTTGGCAAGCACGGTCAGCCCTTTATTTGTAAATAAAGTACTGTTGCACTCATGCTCTGGTTCAGCCTCTCATTGCTCAAACTTAACACTGGCGACGAGGGTGGGATGGCTACCAGAAGCACCTTGCAACCGCTGAGTCACTAGCCACCGATCTACAGCCCAGAGAGAGCGATCGGTTGGCAACAGGGAAACGCTGATCCGCAGCCAGAGAGAGCGGTCAGCTAGCGAAACGAGCGATCAAAGAGCAAACGCAGATCCGCAGCCAGAGAAAGCGGTCTGAGTCAAATAGTTAGAAGCGTCTGTAGCCGCTTGTTAGCCTCGCTACGGGAAAGTGAAGCGCTGCGAGCCGCAGCCGCTCTGCATTTGGCGCGAAATTCAAACGGGTGTCATTTGAATTTCGGGCCAGTAGGAATCACAGCACAGCGCTGTAGAGAGTCACTAACGCCCACTTTTGGCGCGAATCAAGACACCTCCAACGGCTAGCAGCCAACGTGGTAACCCAGAGAGAGAGAAAGAGAGGGTAGCAAAAACCTCTCCAGAGCTGATATCACTTGTAACTCACGAGCGTCGTAGTCCCAGAGAGATTTCTCCCGCAGGTAGCCCAGCCGTTCCAGCACCATGAGTTCCAATCCAGTATTCCCGGCGTTTAAACCAGACGAAGAGAAGTGGGAATCGTATAAGAACCGTTTCAATCATTACATCGATGCGGTCGGCCTGTCGGATGCGGGAGAGCATCGGAAAAATCCTATTTCCTAATCTACTGCGGAGCCACCGCTTACGATACCGCTGCAGCACTCGTGGCGCCGAGAGAATTAAAAACGCCCGTGGTCCGAGTTGCTTGAGGTCCTCACAAACCACTACGCTCCCAGACCGTCACAAATCGCCAGGAGGTTCACGTTCCGAATGAGGAAGCAATCAAGTAAGGAGACCATCAACCAATATATGGCCGCCTCAGAACAGCAGCCCTGCACTGCGGGTTTGGAACATACCTAGAGGACATGCTCCTCGATCAATTGGTTTGTGGGGTCAAGGATCTCAACCTACAGAGGCGACTGCTTGCTAAGAAAGACCTCAACCTCGCGCAAGCGGTAGAGGAGGCCCTAGCAGCCGAGCTAGCTACGAACTCAGCCACCGAAATTCAGGGCCCAAGCGCCAAGCTAGCAGCGTTCCCAGTCCATTCGAAGAGGTGGAAGCGGAGGAAGGCCACAACGATGAGAACGATGTCCATCGCCTCACCAATGACAGACGGTCGCAGGTAGGGGCCAAACAAGAATACACCGGTCCACCCAAGCACATCACCCTGTGCCTAGCCTGTGGGGATCACATCAAAGGGCCACCTGCAAGTTTAAAGGAGCCGTTTGCAACAACTGCCATAAGAGGGGCACATTGCGAGAGTCTGCCAAGCCCCCAAAGCGCTGCACAAAGACCCCGTCCTCGCACTCGGGACCACAGAGGCAAGTATTAAACTGTCGCACGCACCGCCTTGCCAGGCGTACTTGCCACTCTGTTAGTAAAATTTCTCTCTCCGTTTCCCTAGAAGGTAAACCGTGCCACATGGAGGTTGACACAGGGTCAGCGCTCTCAATAATCTCATGGAACACCCTCAAGAGACTCCACCCCAGCCTATCTACTACCCGGCTCCAGAGATGCCAGTTCGGTCTGAAGGACTACCAGGGAAGGCCATTCCGTGATCGGCAGAGGCAAGTTCTTTGTCAGTTTTAGAGCTTTTAAAGGCCACCTACCTCTAGTGGTAGTTAACGGCAACCTACCCACCTTATTGGGGCTCGATTGGTTTCCCCACCTCGGCCTAGGGTTAACAGGAGTCCATGCTGTCTCAACCTCAGACACTGACTCCTTATTCGCTGACTACGCAGATGTGTTCAGCGAGGAGCTGGGTGTTATAATGGAACCCCCATCTCGCTTCACCGTTGACCCCCAGGCAGCCCCAATCAGATTAAAACCACGTAGAGTTCCATTTGCTATTCGACCAAAACTAGACGCTGAATTGGATAAACTACTAAAACAAGGGGTCATTGAGCCAACAGATTTCGCCAAGTGGGAGACGCCCATTGTCACTCCCCTAAAAAGATGGTAGCCTGAGAATTTGCTCGGACTACAAGACAACAATCAATAAATATTTACAAGTTAGCGCCTATCCTGTGCCCGTCATTCAGCATTTATTGCATACATTCGAACCGGGCAGTATTTTTGCTAAATTGGACATGTCTCAAGCATATCAACAATTCCCTGTTGATAACCAAACAGCGGAACTTCAGACCATCGTCACTCACAGGGTGCCTTCCGATGCAAGCGCCTCCAATTTGGCGTAAGTGTTGCCCGGGCATTTTTCAATCCCTCATGGAGCGGATTTTACAGGGCCTCCTGGTGTAGTACCCTACTGACGACATCTTGGTCTCGGCCAGGGACAGACCCCAACTCTTCCAGAGAGTGCGAGCAGTGTTAGAGAGGTTCAGACAGCATGGCCTCAAGTTAAAAAAAGAAAAATGCGCCATTGCCACTAGACAGGTGGACTTTCTGGGTTATAAAATTGACGCCTCTGGCATTCACCCCCTGGAGTCCAAGGTCAGGGCGATCCACGAAGCTCCCACACCAACCTCCAAAACGGAGCTACAAGCTTTCTTGGGACTCCTAAACTTTTATGCATCCTTCTTGCCCCATAAAGCCTCAGTAGCCGAACCCCTACACAGATTACTAGACAAAAAGTCACCGTGGCACTGGGGGCACAAAGAAGACCAGGCGTTTAACGCCATCAAATCACTACTTACGTCAGAGGCAGTGCTCATCCAATTCGACCCCAACCTTCCTTTAGTACTGGCAGCAGACGCATCCCCTTTTGGAATTGGGGCGGTCCTTAGTCACCGACTCGCCAATGGCGCCGAGGCCCCCATCGCTTTTTTCTCCAGGACGCTCTCGGCCACGGAGCGAAATTACAGCCAAATAGACAAGGAAGCCCTAGCAGCTGTTGCAGCCGTGAAAAAGTTTCACGAATTCCTTTTGGCCACTTTTTAACTGGTCACCGACCATAAACCCCTCCTGGGCCTACTGGCCGGCGACAAGCAGACACCTCAAGTCCTCTCCTCGGATGACACGGTGGACGCTTTTCTAGCGGCCTACTCATACAAACTTATCCACCGCCCGGGCAAAACTCTATCCCACGCTGACGCACTCAGTCGCTGCCCCTTACCCGCTCCGGCTGAAGACCCAGCTCCTGTCAATGCCATTTTTGAAATCACCCAGTTGGACCTGCCCATCACTGCCCTTGACATCGCCGCCAAAACCAAGGCAGACCAAACGCCGCCCAGGTGCTCGACTGGGTGAGGAGGGTGGCCGGGAGGCAATGTTGATAACAAATTCGCACCCTTTAAGACTCGCATGCAGGAGCTGTCCAGTTTGCAGGGTTGTCTACTGTGGGGCACTCGAGTGATCATTCCGACCTCGCTGCACTCCGAGTCCTGGAGGCGTTGCACGAGGACACCCCGGCATTGTGAGAATGAAGGCGTTGGCACGCAGCTACGTATGGTGGCCGGGTCTAGACGAGGACATTGTCAAGTGGGTAAGTTCCTGCAGCATTTGCCAGGAATCCCGTCCTGCTCCCCCATCGCCACTCCTACCAGATGGGAGCGCCAGCGCCCTTGGTCGAGAATCCATATCAATCTGGCCGGCCCTGCATGGAAAGATGTTCCTAGTGGTCGTGGGACGCTTATTCCAAGTGGATAGACGTGGTGCAGCTATCCACAACAACCACACTAGCAATCACCAACGTGTTAACGCGCCTGTTCGTTACCCATGGACTACCCGACTCCTTGGTCTCCGATAATGGCCCACAGTTCGCATCAGTAGAATTCAGCCGTTTTGCAGCCAACCTAGGCATTCGCCACATTTTAACAGCCCCATTCCACCCTGCGAGTAATGGGTTGGCTGAAAGGGCCGTCAGGACCACCAAAGAGGCCCTCGCTAGGTTTGGCAGAGATGACTGGCACCACAAACTCACGGTTCCTGATGAGCCAGCACTCAACCCCTGTGCAGTCACCAATAAGTCCCCAGCGGAACTTCTGATGGGCCGACGCCTGAGGACTGTATTGGATAGACTGCACCCACAATACTGCCCTGACTCTCCCCTCGCTTCCACTTCGGGGTTAGACATTTTATGTTACAGGAGCCGATATTCGCCAGGAATTTCGCTGGGGACCCACTTTGGATTCCGGGCGAAGTCATCGCCGTCACCGGGCCGAGATCATATAGAGTCAGGCTGGAGGACGGTCGCGTCTGGAGGAGACACATAGACCAACTCAGAAGGCGCCTCAGCAACCTCGCAAACAAGGATCCAGAGTCTCCAGTCGAAGGGGAACCGTCCCATCCGCCACCCAGCCACATCGCACCCAGTGACCAGTCTGCGCCAGCGGTCGCCCGGTCAGCCCCAACCCGGACAACAGCGCCCAGAGAGTTGATCAACCGGATCCAACCCACGAGAGTTTGACTCCAGAAACCAACCCGGTGGTTTCCAAGGATGTCCAGTCCAGAGAGAGTGTTGGTGACACTATGCCCGCTCAACCGTCACAGACTGATGCCGAACAGTCAGACAATGTTCCCGAGTTGCGCCGCTCCGGGCGCCAACACAAACCCCCATCTACCTCAAGGACTATGCGTGTTCGCATCTGGGGGAAGGGGTGTTATGTCCTGAGGACTCTAGGAGTTCTCACTCAGGTCCACTCACTTGTGTGGGCGTTATTTCCCCATTCCCATTGGTCAGTTCTCCACAGCAGCCAGCTATAAAAGCAGGCTGCGGGGTCCAACTGGCCGCTGATTGCTGCGAGCCAGTTCCAGGCTTGGCAAGCACGGTCAGCCCTTTATTTGTAAATAAAGTACTGTTGCACTCATGCTCTGGTTCAGCCTCTCATTGCTCAAACTTAACACTTCCCACTTGTTTCTGTAAATTGTATCTGATACAGGGAATAGCACTGCGTGTGCAAGTGCATTTGTTTGCATGCCTGTATTTGCAATGCATCTCTCTTTCTCTCTCTCTCTCTTGGAATGAGACAGTCACAGTATTCTTTAGCTACAGCTCAGACACAGATAATGAGCTTTTGTAGAAGAAGCAGCGCATTGGTGGAGAAAATGAGAAGGCGGGAAGGAGAAAGAGAAGCGTAACTTTCTTGCCCTGCAAAGCCTGATTTTAAAAAGCAACAACAATCCAGGCTTTGGCTGAATCGGAGAAATAGCAAGTTAGAGGGAAGAAAAGCTAACCGAGGATGTTCCGCTGCTTGTGTCGCCATATCTGCTCTTTTGGCACCCTCTATTGGCTCCTGCTGGGAACAAATACTGAGAGGAACAAATACACTATAAACACAGGATGAAGAAGGCTTGAATCTGGGGTGTTAAAGGCTTGTTCCGCTTATCTAAGGCCAAGGTGCAAAAGTTAATCCACTTCCAAATTTACATAAGATAAAGGGAGGGTGAACAGCATTTAGAATCCCACTTTTCCTCCTCCTAAGTTGTTTGTTCTATGCATGGAAGTAAACAATTTTTCCCTAATGGAAGAAAGGGTACCAGGAAGATCCTGAACATTCCTGTTGCGAATTGAATCATACCCCACTGACTGCTTCCCATGAATTTAGCATTCCTCCAACCTTGCTACTTCTGGTTTCAAAACTCTGAAGCAGGACATTTCAGTATGCCAGAGAAGAACAGCTCATTGACACTGGGAAATGCAAAGCATCCCTTCATTATGCAGCACTCATGTTCCTGTGACAGCTTACTTGTAGTTAATCAACCACAGTTTGTTTACACAGTTTGTTTGCAGGACATACTGAGCTATTAACAAGTTGCATAAGTTGGTCTTTCACTGTATACTAGACTAAAATGTGTGCAACTTGTTTTTTGTTTGATGAGCATACCTGAGCAGAGAAAACTTGCATGCATACATTACTTCTCTATATTTTGTTTTCTTTGGAAGAAAGCCATTATTGGGATGCTACTTTTTAATTTATAAAGATATGCAGGTTGGAAGTAGCTGAAAACAGCACTTAAGCAGTTCCACAAACAAATGCTTCTAATGATTTCTGAAGGGATCTCCCACTAAGATAAACATAGAAGCAAATTCAGGTCTCTTCTAATGTCTCTAAAACCTGTGGTCTATCATCCTTCCTTTCATTTGAGACAGAGAGTGAAGAAGAATTCTGGATCTCTGGCTCTCTCTCCTAACCAGGGGTGGGATTCAAATTTCTTAACAACCGGTTCTGTGGGTGTGGTCTAATTTATGGGTGTGGCTTGGTGGTCACATGACTGGGTGGGCGTGACTTGTATGTAAATATTATAAATATTTATATAAATATTGAACTTTTTATAAAAGAAGAGCAACTTTTACCCAAAATCAGACAAAGCAGGCAGGCAGATTGAGTTGCTCACAGAATCAGAGCCACTCACAGATCTACCTTTTTGCAATCTGCTGCCTGAGTCTGTTACATAAAATTTGCTAGCAAGCAAACTCACAAAATTAACTCACAAGACATCATGTATACAAATATTGAATTTTTTATTTAAAAAAGAGCAACTCTTACCCCAAATCAGGCAAAGCAGGCAGGCAGACTGAGTTGCTTACAGAATCACTCACAGATCTACCTTTCTGCAATCTGCTGCCTGAGTCTGCATTGAAAAATAGAAGCTTCAGTCCTAAGGAAGGTTCGGCTCTGCTCTCAGGCCACTTCTCCCCCCACCACCTCAGTCCCCTGAATACCACCCCTGATTGGGACTCAGAGAAGTTCCCTGGGTGAAGGTGAAACTGTACAACAGCAATTTAGATCAGTTAGAAAGCAAGAAATCTGATAATTTCCTTCTTTCTAGCTAATCTAAATCGTGTGGCACAGCTGATAGAACAGCTGATTGTTGGGGGGGAAAGGAAAAATAGCAACTTATCAAAAATTAGGCAAAGGCACAATGCAGGCAAGTTGGATGGTGTGCATGTGAGCTAAGGAGTGACAGGGTGGGGTGGGGAAGGGAGGGGAGGGTGGGGAGGGGAGGGGAGGCCAGTGGAACAATTTGCTGGTTCTCCAAACTGCGCAGAATCGTAACAACCTGTTCTATAGAATGGTAGAATTCCACCCCTGCTCCTAACTATCACTAAGGCTTATTGTGCTGTCTTAGTTTCATGGTGGAGGCACTAAGTTGATTTTTTAGCTGTATTGTTCCTTTTTAAAAAAATTAATTAAGATGTAGGCTAGGTGGTGCCTCAGGACAATCCACAGAAACAGCAAAATTTTAGTCCCTGTTCATCTGATATGCTAAACTGGATCTAGGAAGTGAACATGTCATGTGAACAGAAAAGCTTGATTGGTAGTATAGTCTGGATTTAGTTCAAAACAGCCATATCCATATGCATAGGGATGAAATTATTAAATAAATCATTAACCTTCTTTTCCTGCTGCTGTGATGCAGACGTAATCCTACAACAATCCCATAAGATCTGCTCCCTTACTGGACACGCTTAATTTTCACACATTGAAACTGACCTATATCTGCCATACAGGGACAGAAAAGTCCAGGTTGAGTAAGGCTAGCCTAGTTCTGGCACTGACCTCACTGCAGATTTTGGTTTCACATTTAAATTTGAAAAGAAACAGAAAGATGGGTGCTGTGTCATGTATGGAGGATTATGAGCACAGGAATGAGACTTTTCCCTGTAAAAAGCAACTGACCAGGACATAATTTTCCCTTTCTAATTAGCCTGTAGAAAAATGGATTATTTGGCTTCACTGGATTATGAATACTGGGAATGTTCCAGTCTGAGCCATGGCAATGAAGGCTGAACTCACAAATCCTGTGCTGAATTCTTGGAAGACATGGGGTATACATCCCATTAATGCATTAATCAATATTATGAATGAATACTCCAATCACCAAGAAGGCCAATAAGTAACCAAACTATCTACCATGTTTCTCACAAAATAAGGCCGGGCCTTATTTTTTTTGGCGCCCCGAAAAAACATCTAGGACGTCTTTTCGGGGGTGAATTAATTTCTCTCCCCCCCGCACACCAGCGCCATCTCCAACAACAGTTTCTGAGTCACTCCCGCTTTTCCCCCGTCCCCGTAACAAAGGAAAAAAAACATTTTGAGGTACCTGGGAGCACCACGTGCTGCATTTTGGTTTAATCCCAAGCGGCTGGGTGGGCGTGAGAAGAGCTGAGCGAGTGTCTCTGCTGCTGCTAGCTTTGGTGCTCCAGCCTCGGGCTCTGCAAGTTTGCAAAAGTCCCGGTGTGCAGCCCGTTCCTGCATTCCAAGCGCCCAGGCCAAGCTGCAGCTGTCCCTCTCTTGCCAGCGCCATCTCCAATAACAGCGGCAGCAGTGGTGGGAACCATGGAAGTTACGGAGGCGGCTTCCCCACCTGAGAAGCGGCTGAAATGCTTCCATGGTTCCTGCCACTGCTGCCGCTGTTATTGGAGACGGCACTGGCAAGAGAGGGACAGCTGCAGCTTGGCCTGGGCGCTTGGAATGCAGGAACAGGCTGCGCACCAGGACTTTTGCAAACTTGCAGAGCCCAAGGCTGGAGCACCAAGGGTAGCAGCAGCAGAGGCGCTTGCTCGGCTCTTCTCACACCCACCCAGCCGCTTGGGATTAAACCAAAACGCAGTGCACGGCACTCCCAGGTACCTCAAAATGTTTTTTTTTTTCTGTTTATACGGGGACGGGGGAAAAGCAGGAATGACTCAGATGCTGTTGTTGGAGACGGTGCTGGCGAGAGAGGCGCCACCACCGGTGGGAACTGTGGAAGCTATGGAGGCCTGAGAAGCAGCTGAAATGCTGCCGGACATCCACGCTGACGCCGCCCGCCTGCTGACCCAGGTAAGGGAGGGGGTAAGGGAGCCCTCTGTGCTCCACCATGATTGGCTGTTAGGACCGGCTGATGGTGAGGCGTAGCTGCCCGCAGGGCACACCCCCCGCCTTCCCCCCCACCAAATTTCGCATGTTTTAAACTAGGCCTAAATTTGGGGGGAGAGGCATAATTTCATTTTATGCCTAGAAAACATGCTGGGTCTTCCTATTGGGGGGGCATATTGTTGGAGAAACATGGTAATTTAATTGGAAAGCTGCCTTTTAAAACCCCCTCTCTCCCTCCCCCCCTCCCCCTCCCTCTTTTTTTGTCACTGTTCTGGAACTGCTGCCTCTTGATGCCAGAAGAAAACTGAGATCCTGATGTCACAAAGATTACGGCTATTGTCTTTTTTTAGAGGAAGGAAAATAGCTTAATAATGGAATATAAACATTATATGCAAAGTTT
The DNA here is from genome assembly GCF_049901715.1 of Pseudonaja textilis. Taxonomy (NCBI): domain Eukaryota; kingdom Metazoa; phylum Chordata; class Lepidosauria; order Squamata; family Elapidae; genus Pseudonaja; species Pseudonaja textilis. Next base: position 262,909,712 of record NC_141990.1, read on the forward strand.
CCAGATTTAGTTCCTGGTTAATGAAGAGGAAAAAATCAACAATGAATGTAAAAGATCTCTAATTAGCAGTCCCTATCAATTAAATAAACAGAATGATACCAGATGCTTCCAACCTCAGCTCATGTGAAATAGTTCCAATGTATCTTACATTATTAAAACTTTTAGTTATTTTAATTCTTGATAGCTGATAATTCTTATGATATTTATTCTTTAGAATCTCCTAAAAATCTTAATTGTTATTTTTTTAAAGGGTTCATAATTTACAATCTGCCCTGTACATGCATCCCTTCCATGCACTAGAACAAGCAGTATACGCATGCCCAAACCATTTTTTTTTTTAAAAAAAAACCCTTTTCTGTTTGTAGCATCTCCATTTCTGGCACTTGAAGAACATGAGGATACAAGCCAAGGAAAGTAGAGTTGAAGGTCTTCAAGCAGAGCCAAGAAAATGTGAAGTTCCCCTGAGGTTTTTTTTCAGTGGATGTTATCAAGCCTTAAAGGCAAACATCTACGAAGTGTGTTGGCTTGAACTGTGGTTTATTCCCAGGACTCCACAACAAGACTATCTATAGGTAAGTAGGTTACTCTCACCCCTACTGTTCTTCCTAGATGCTTCTTTGTCACCTGTCTCCAACAGGCTCATAGAGCTACAAAACTGTAAAAAGATGACAATGATAACAATTTCTCGCATAGTTCAAGCATATGACAAAGGCCCCTGGGAGCCACTCTGATGGATTTTCAACTCTTTGAGCAGTCCTAAATCAGTGATGTAATGGGGAGGTTACTGCATTGTCAAAATGCCCATACATTACTTCATCTGTATACTTCCACTTTTGAGCCTTGGAAATCCTCCTGAGGTTTTTTTTTTTACTGCCGTGATAATATAGGAGCTTTACCTCTCTAAATATCACAGCTTTCTGAAGTAGTAACTGTAAATGGCTGAGCACATTCCTTCAGCATGATATGCTTGCAAAAAATATGTTTACAAAATCGGTAGCCCTTCTCTTTGTTTTAAATGTACTACTAGGCCAGGTTCTATCAAGGATACTTCGTTGTTTCCCTGTCTGATTATCCCAATATAGGGAAAGTCATTTTTAATGCCATTATGCGTATCATCCATCTGCCGCTTGTTCTTCTGCAAAATTGCTATTTCTGCTGAAATTCTAAGATGAGTTTTCTTTGGCAAAATTCTGTTAAATGGGTGAACCCATTGTGTACTTTTCATCAGGGACATAAGCTCATTGATTCATGCTTTGTCCAGCCAGCAGAGGGCAATTTTCCTATACTTCTGCATTAACTAGAGAGTCCACCTAATTATACCATTGTCTGTCAAGAAAATATTATTGTCACAAATGTATCTGTATAAATTAAGTTGTCAGCTGGGAGGTGGTATGGAGTGTTCCCACATATACGTTGACTGTGTGCAACTACAAGTTGGACATAAAAATGGATTGTGGGGGCAATATTTATACACTGTCCAACTTATAACAATAATGGAGTTCATATTCTTGCTGTTTATTACTTATAACTTCTTTCCTAAGGTAGGGTGAGTTTAGGACACCCTAGTTCATATTTTTCCTAATTCTAAAAGTGCTGTAGGTGCTTCCATTTATCTAGATATCTAACCTCACCTAAGATATTCTACACAATGGGGTGCATTTATCTCCTGGTACCTTCTGTATTCACTGAATTTCAGCTCCCAGTATGAACAAAGTATGTGCACTTTGATCCAAGCATAAGTGTAAGATTTCACTCTCAAAACTCAAACCTACTCTGGATTCTGAGCTAGTAGACAAGGCAAGTACAGAGGGCTTATATCGATGCCCTCACCAAATTGTGTGTCTATGTGTGTGTGTGTGTGGGGGGGGTATAACCTCCTAAAAGTCTTGGACATATTTAAAGATTGCTTCATATTTAAAAACTGTGTACATCTTTCTTGTTTTTGGTTGAACTGTCCATTGGAAAACATCCTGCTTGTTTTGTATTGTTTTTAATCCTGTTCCTTGCTCCTGATATTCTGGTTTGGTAAGGGCCACCACTGGGGGAACCATAGCTATTATACAAAATAAGAGTTGGGAGGGACCTTGGAGGTCATCTAGTCCAATCCCCTGCTCAAGCAAGAGACCCTACAGCATTTCAGACAAATGGCTGTCCAATCTCTCCAATGATGGGGCATACCAACTTTTGGAGGCAAGCCATTCCACAGGTTGATTCTTCTAACTGACAGGAAATTTCTCCTTATTTCTAGTTTGGATCTCTCCTTGATTAGTTTCCATCCGTTGCTTCTTGTCCTGTCTTCAGGTGCTTTGGAAAATAGGTTGACTCCTGTTCTCCCCTATGGACAGACGGGAGACAGTGCTTATGTTATCAATGAAAGGACAACCTTCAGCAGGGGTTTTGGAATCCATTGGGGTTTTTGTTTTTTTTGAAAATTTTATTTGGGTTTTCACAAAAACAAAATACAAATAAAACATCTTTTTTTGAAAATAGCATGGTCCCAGGTTATCACTTCTTCATACAGACACAAAACTAAATTTCATGCTCATTTTTATATTCTGTTCCATATCTTATTGCCATTTTATATTTTCTACATAGTTTTTCCCCTCTTCTAATTTTCTCAACTTTGTTTTAATTATCTCAATTCAAATCATTATATTTATACTTTTATCTGTCCTGTTACAATTTCACATTATCTTTTCTTATTAAGCAAATTTTTCCCTGTAGTTACCAATTAGAGTATGACATCTTTATATCTTTTAATTTTATCCATTCAAGCTCTTATTTAAGCTTCAGTGTATAGCTTTAAGATTATAGCATTCAATATAATACATAACTTCCAATTGAATTCTGCTTGGTACATTCTTAAAATAGACACTATATTCTTAAAAAGAAAAATTATTTATAAAAACAAATATATATATATATATATATATATATATATATATATATATATATATATATATATATTTGTTTTCTGAGGTTCTCATGGGTATTTGTATGTGGATCTTTGGTTGTTCGGGTTTTCTCCCGCGTAAGATTCGAAGTATCTAGGCAACGTTTCGATGAAGTCTCATTCATCATCTTCAGGCTTCTGTCTCCGGCTCTGTGCTTCTCAGAGTGATGTGAGATTGCAGCTGCTTCTTCCTTTTAACTGCTAGTGGGGGTGGGACTTGATTGGGTGGGGGCTTGGCTGTGTTCTGATTGGGTGGGGGTGTGTTCTCATTGGTAGGGGGTTTGGCTGTGTTCTGATTGGTTGGGGGGTTAGTAATGGCCAGCTGGGGAGGAGAGATGTGGCTCTCCTCAACCCTGCAGGCAGTCTTCCCCCTCTTCACCACCTCTACGGAGTGGCTTAGCTCCAAAACCAGCTGGCTCGGGGCGCTCCAGTGGTGAGCATGGATCAAAGCCTCGGAGAGACGAGGTTTTGGTCTGTCGCCGAAGAAGCTCAAAGCAGAAGTTTGGAATCCATTCTTGTGGACCAAGAATGGTAAATAGTAAAATGGTCAAATGCACTGTCCTACCATCTGTCATGCAAAGTTCTCCCAGGTAGCAAAACTGAGTGCTGAGTAGTCATGATGGAGACTGAAATTTAGCACAAGTAGTCCTTGACTTATGACCACAACTGAGCCCAAAATTTCTGTTGCTAAGTGAGAAATTTGTTAAGTGAGTTTTGCTCTATTTTATGACTTTTCTTGCCACATTTGTTAAGTGAATCATTGCAGTTGTTAAATTAGTAACATGGTTGTTAAGTAAATCTGGTTTCCCCATTGACTTTGCTTGTCAGAAGGTCACAAAAGTGGATCCCATGACCCTGAGACACTGCAACCATCATAAATGTGACTCAGTTGTCAAGCATCTGAATTTTAAAACATTTAATCAAGTGGGTGGTCATAAGTAACTTTTTTCAGTGCTATTGTAACTTCAAATGGTCATTAAGTGAACTGTTGTAAGTCAAGGACACCTGTACAAGTGAAGATGTTGGCAAGGTGGTCCAAATAAGAAGCACACTCAGAAGTACTTGCTCTAATTTTATTATAAGGTTACGTTAACACAATCTTGCAAAGCTGAAAATATATCTCTACCCCTTTGCCTTTACGGTCCAAGAAACTAAGGAGGGTGCCGCCTGAATCATTTGCCGTGTCCCCTTGGCTTTCTCCTGTCTCCCAAGGCCATTCCAACATTCAATTACAAAAGACCACTAAGCCAGTAAACTCTGACCTAAAGCATCACAGTCTGTGATATAGTAACATAAAAAAATAATACTACTGAAAAAATAACACTCTCATAAATCCATGTACCTTACTGGAGGCTAGCATTTAGAAGTGGAATCCAAGCATTGTGTGGAATGCTTGCCATCAGTAAATAGATGAATCCAGTTTCTAATGAGTTAACCAATTTGTTAAAAATTACATTACTAGCCAGGTGGAAGTGAAGAGTACTGCCCCTTCATAAAAATTTGCTTAGCTGTTAATCTTTAGGAGGCAGCAATCAGTGTTTGTAATCAAACAGGGCTACAGCTAACACAGCTCCCTGACCATGTTTCTCTGAAAATAAGACCAGGTTTTATATTAATTTTTGCTCCAAAAGACACAGAGGGTTTATTTCCCACTTAGGTCTTATTATTTGGGAAATAATAATAACTGGGGCTTATTTTGGGGTAGAACTTGTATTACAAACATCCTAAAAATCATGCTAGGGCTTATTTTCCAGTTGGGTCTTATTTTCGGGAAAACAGGATATGACAACACACAAGCTGTGCCTGCCAAAAGTGTTGCAACTAGCATCCTTGCATCCAGTCAGTATGGCCATCAGGCCCAGCTGTAGGAGGATCAAGAGTCCCTACAGTTCAGCATTTGTTAAGGGGCAAATATGTTAGGCCTAGTTAAGAAAGCAGGCGTCTTTTCAGTGCTGCTGTTTTCTTACCTAAGATTGTCTCATTCTGATAACCATTGCTCTGGAGAGGGGGTGTGTGGAAATGAATAAACAAACACCCCATCCCTGTATGGCATAGCATCCATGCTTTCTTCCCCATCTTCTGAAGTCAAATAGCATTCAGGTTGCCAGGCTGGGAGAAAGCTCCGCCCAAGAATGTAGAGGTCCTTTGCCAGTCAGTTACCAGTATAAAGAGCAGATGGACACAGTTCAGGGCCAGCTATACCATTAGGCAGAATGAAATGAAGGCTGTAAGCCGCAGGTGTTGGGGAGAGGAGTGCCACAAAAAGCTGGTGCAGCTGACAGAGGCTTCTCAGCCATGTGGCTTACCTGTTGCCCTCAGGTACAAAAGAAGATATTAGCCTGACAGCAATATTGAAGGAAAGTTCAAAGGCCAATCAAATTTGTTTCTGTATATAGAAGCTAAAGTGGCACACTATTAGACAGCTTAGGCTGGTTAGCTTAATACTAAACCAAAGGCAGTTTTATATTGCAGCCAGTATACAATACAACCATTTTCTCCCCCTTGGCAATTTTCGGCATGATGGCTTTCAGTTCCCAGAATTTTTAGCCTGCACAGGGCTAGGTACATGTGAGGAAAGCTATTATACCGGCTGGGTTTTAAATGACATTTTTAAAAATTTCCTCTTTAGTAAGAAATTTAGAGGTAATGAGAAGCAGCCTTCCTAAATCTGATTACCTCGAGATATTGAAATTCTGAAACCCATTGTTTCAGGCCAGCCTGGCCACTGGATGCAATCCAACACACATCTTCAAAGGAGTTTAGGATATGTCAGTGTCATTCCCTAAACTGAAGATGTTACCTAGCCTGGTAACAAAACATTCCCACTTGGAGAACCAACCTTCACCCTCATCCCACACCAGAGGCGGCATTCAGCAAGGCTCTAATCAGTTCTGGAGAACCGTTAGCGGAAATTTTGAGTAGTTTGGAGAACCGGTAAATGCCACCTCTGACTGTCCCTGTTCCCATCTATTCTCTGCCTCCCAAGTCCCAACTGATTGGCTGGGTCTTCTTTGGTTGCCCTGCACAGGAGAACAGAGCTGGAAAGCAGGTTAGTGGGGTGGGGAGGAAATGAGATTTTGCAGGAATCTTCCCCCAAGAATGGGGAGGGAATGGGGATTTTGCAGTATCCTTCCCCTGCCACGCCCACCATGCCCCACCCATAGTAAAAAAAATGAATCCCACCACTGTCCTGCACCTGAGCAACAGATATTTGCCACTACTGCAAAGTGAGTTTTTTCCTTGTAACCATAGTTTTATGTAAAAGGAAATCTAATTAAAACTGATTCCCACACCTCCACCTGCTTCCTTTCTTCCTGAAGTGTATATACACTATGTAAGAAATTCCGAACTGAGGCGCCTGAGGGTATGGCAAGGGTGCTGCTTTGCTTTCAAAGACAATCCAGTGAATGAAATGAGCTTCATACAACTTCACTTCACCTCCTCATTTGGATGATGATAGACGTTGCCAGAAGGTATGTTATTTTAAAGACTTCTGTGGCTCGTATATCTTCACAACTCTGAAAAAAGAAACCAGACACTGCAAGCTAGATGTATAACACACACACACACACACACACACACACACACACACTTTTTCTATTGCAGAACCAATAGGGTAGGGTGGGGAACTACAGGGTCTATAACAAAAAGAAATGATTTCAACATTCAATCCATTTTTTAGGATCACAGATTCCCAACACTAACATAAAAGCCTTCTTTAGGTTAATTATTAGGCTATCCATTCTGTCTAGTTCAGTGGTGGCTAACTTTTTTGGGCTCCTGTGCCCAAAATTGTGCGCACACTTGCACACTTGCACTTGTGTGTCAGCACCCAGAAGGCAATGCGCCTCCCTCCTGCTCCCTATGCATGCATGCGCAATCCCCCACCCACCTACCCACCACTGTCCCCTTATGTGCACTGTGCCTCACAGCTGATTTTCAATGGGTTTGAGACCTTTTTCGGCCTCCCAAAGGCTTGAGGAAGGTTTCTGCAGGCTTCTGCAGGCTTTGCAGGCCAAAAACTAGGCCCGTTTCATCACTTCTGGTATTTTTGGAAAAACAGGAAGTGATGAAACAGGACTAGTTTTCGGCCTGCAAAGCCTGCAGAAGCCTTCCTTAAACCTTTGGGAGGCTGAAAAAGGCCTCAAACCCACCGAAAATCACCTGTGAGGCATGCACATGCGCAGTGAGGTAAGTTTGCCTGCAGCTCACATGCCGGCACAAATGGCTCTGCGTGCCACCTGTGGCATGCATGCCATAGGTTCTCCATCACGGGTTTAGTTGGTCCTCTGGCAACACTGGAGTCCAACATGCTCTTTCTGCCTGGATGGAGGTATTGGTATTTGTTACCTACTCCAGAGGTATTGAGTTATCATGGCTAAAGGCAAACTAACTGGAAATTTGGAATGTTGTGGTCCAATGTTTCTGCTGGGCCCTGGTGTGAAAAAAGTTCCAACAATTTTATCCATGCAATATAAATAAGCTATTTTCAGTTTCAGATCCTTTTAAAATTGTAGTTAACTTTCTTGCAAAGATGAGTTGTCCAGCATATCAGTCACTGAGTAATATGCTACAGTGCAATTAGAAATGCAGGGTAGATAAAAATCTACATTCGATACTGGGCTGCCCACAAATATCTTTGTTTGCTTTGCCCATTTTAAATATAGCCATAAAAATTCTGCTTGGAAAGAAAGCGTTCCTGGGAAGAGATTTTCAGCAGAAAAATTGCCACAAGGAAAGTGAAATTTGTGAAATTTCTTTGAATATTTTTCTGCCTTCTTCATATATGGCCAATATAGGCAAAAATGGAATTAGATCACAAACAAATCTTACAAAGATCTCTAGAACAGATAAAACAAATACAATCAGGTGTTTATAATCTCATAAGAGATATGTTACATTGGACTTACTCTCTAATAAGTGTCTAAACAGTAATAATTTTGCCTTTCTTTGGGATCTAGGCCAAAGAGATAGTGTGGAGTAACAATGGAGTAATAAACTGATTCCTATGCCTAAAGAGAACACAATAAAAAACTTAAACATTTTTTAAAATGCTTAATGTACGATGACATAAGCTTTTATGCAATTGAATCTACTTTATCAGATCTGTAATGTGTTAGCCAGAATTGCTTTTAAAACTAGGAGGAGGGGGTGAAAAATAATAAATAATCCAAGGAAAATAATGTAGAAAATATAGATATTGGCCATGTTTTTAGTATAGTTACCATTTGTTATATGAGAAACAAGATAGACCATAATTTAGCATGATGATAGTTTACTGTATGCTTATTACTAAGTTATTCTCTACTAATTTGATTTGAGGAAAACGAGAAAAAGCAATTGTAGGGCAAATAAATTACAATATCATATGTTCCTAAGCTTCTGCATATTCAGAGATACTTTTCAGCAATGTTTGTGACAAAATGGATAGCATGATTTCTCACTAGTTTATTGCCATTGCAAAGTTTATTTCACCATTGGCTGTATATGCATTGCATGAATGCATGGCTTTCTCAATTAGCCCAATTATCTGGGGCAGCACAAAACCATAAACTAGTCATTAGTTCACTGCATATGGCACCTCAAATTAGCTAAACTTTTTAAAGCTTGGCATAACACCCTGCTAATTGCTCTGCTAATTTTCTTACAAAATCCTGCTCACAGCAAGCACATTCTATCACAAAATTTTGCCTAGAAGGCTAGAATTGGGGAACTTTTTCAAAGAAACCAGCATTAAAACTCCCAAAGCTGGTTCTGATGGATACAGAAAGACCAAATAGTAATTAGTGCTGGTTGATGCAACACTAGTGAATTCGTTCATCCATTCTTAGTTCCAGAAGCCATTGATACCTTACAAGAGGTTGAATATGCCTTCTACTGCCGCGGCTTGCTGCACTTTCTAAGAGTAGGTTAGAACAGCTGAGCAGGAGGTTCTCCTGATAGCTTTCCAAGCAATTGCTCCAGATGTTAAATCTCTTTTGGTCCAATCTGAAGTTGCTAAAGCTGTACTGTCCTCCGGACAGGCTGTTGAGAAGATGTGGATTCCGAAAGGCGAATGGGCAATTGATTCTTCTGTCCTTTCCACTTGAATTTGATGCCACGAAAATGTTGTATTTACATTTGTTCTCTTAACCTCTTTCTGCCTCTTGTTGTTAGCTAGTGAATGAATGTCACATAATTGCAGCTGTGCTCTTTCAGATGGCCTATCCCATAAATGACACTCGAGCAGTGTAAAAGGGCTTGATTACTTGCTTCATCAAGGAAGTCATTGTCAATTGATACTCTCTTCAGGGCTCTCTGTGGTCTACACTGTCATAGCCAGTGGAAGCTGTAAGCAATCAGGCACATTCACTTTTTATACGATTTTCTTAGAGCGAAAATCATAGAATGTTGTGGCAGATTGGTGACACAGTTATTAATTTGGGGGGAAATCCTAAGAAATGTTCCACATCTTGTAGCTGAAAGATGGAGATAATCACTTTCAGTGCTTCTGGACATCACCTGATTTAGAGCTATACACATCAATAAAATCAAATTACTGGATGCGTGATTCAGACGTCCTACTCTGCAGAATCAGCAGAGAGAAGAATATTTGATATAATAAAAATAGATTAGTGGTTTAATTTTTTTCTCTCCCGGGACCCTTCCCATTATTAAAAAAAAATGGAGTAAATCAAGAGTTTTTCTTTGAACGGGTTATATTCGTTGAAATTTACTATACTAAAAATTAAAATTGACACATTTGCTCCCGCTGCCATTTCTCAGGTTTGATGGGATTGTAATACTGCATTATTTTTCACCATAGGCCGATGAATAATTTTGATTCTGCAGACCCCTGAGAGGGTCTTGGGGGACTCCCAGGGGTCCTAGAATCACACTTTAAAAAACATTGCATTAGAAAAATGATAAAATGTCCTTTTACTCAGAGTTGATAACCCTGCACAACAGGAATTGTTGCCAGGTTATCATTTTTGGTGTTCTGTAGTTCTCATATGATGCAAGAATTTGCAATACTTGTCAGGAACACAGCCTTGCTCAAGGAAATGGTGCCTAAAGCTATTGCTTTCTTTGCTCTTTGAATGCAAGCTTTTCTCCAGATGTGCACGAAGGACAGATATGCTGGGTGGGGAAGAATATAAGGCAGGCAGATTCTTGGATGCTTTTTCTGTACTATCTGAGTTTAATTAAGCGTCTCCCTAGGCTACAGATGGCTCATTGACCCCAGAATCAGAAAAGGAACAAAGCCATCAAAATTAATTTTAAAACCTGGATTGGCATTTACAAGCATTGCACCTCTGGCTTCTATCTTTGAAGCCAATATCCAGAAAACACTAGTAGGTAGAAAATGGCACTTCGAATAAATTTAGTAAAGGCATGTGTTCTTAATGCCAGGAGATCATGTTAGGTCTTCCTGTCTTTTATGGTTATTGCAAAAATATGAGTATTTAAAAAACAAATATAAAATCAATGCTATGTTTTGCTCCAAATAACTTTCTGGGGGAAAAAAATCAGAATTATTGTTATACAGACTGATATTCATAAAGCAACCAGCTTTATCCTTTGTGTGCAGCTATATATTGTGCACACAGAGACACATGTGCCCAAACACCTATTTGTATAGAACTCTTTTCCCAATATACAAACTGTATAATCTATTGACAGAAAATATTTCCTCTAAACCAAGATACAGTAACCCTGATTGCAGACAGAAAGCAATAGGCTGACACTACAGTACTTGATTTCTAAGCAGTCACTGCAAAAAAAAAAAAAAAACCAACACTCTCATATTAAGGACTTTAAAGGATGGGCAGGGAAGGCAGAAATGCCTGCAATTTGACAGAATCCCAAGATGTACATTACCTTTATTATATTTAGGAAAAGCTCAGAATTCAGTGGCCTCCATCCTCATTTTGTTAGCTACATTTAAATTACAGGTCTTGGCTTTCTTTGAATTCAGAGTCACCATAACCTCACAAGATCATGTACGCATAAACAGGGTTAAATATAAACCATCCAGTGCAATTAAAATAATTATGGCAGTGATAAATACAGAAGAAGCAGACTAACTCTTGCAGCCCAAAATATAATGATCCTTTTTCCTTCTGTATCTCTGGTACTATCAGCCTTCTTCCCTTGTTTTCCTCTGTTTTGGTTCCTCTCTTCCACACCCACTGTTTAACCATTTATGTATAATTTTTTTTAAAAAGTACACACCTACTGGCACACAGACACACAAGCCACTAGACAGGGGCTTTTCTAAAGAATTGTAATTTGGGAGTGCAGAGCCTTTGAGGTCAGCAAGTAAATTGCAGCATTGGGACTGTGTGATCCAAGACCGAAATTATCTCCAAGTAACCATTAAAGAAAAGGGAGGGTAGCATGCGGAAATGCACTGATGGGCAATATATGCATGAAAGGGCACAGAAATCCTAGACCCAACAAATATGAGATTGTTCAGGTGGGACAGGAAAAGAAGATATACAATGCAGATAGTCCTCGACTTGCAATCACAATTGAGCCCCAAATGTATGTTGTTAAGCGAGACGGTTGTTAAATGAATTTTGCCCCATTTTGTGACCTTTCTTGCCACAGTTGTTAAGTGAATCACTGCAGTTGTTAATTTAGTAACATGGTTATTAACTTAACCCATTGACTTTGCTTGTCAGAAGTTCATAAAAGGGAATCACATGACCATGGAATACTTCAACCATCATATATATGAATCAGTTCCCAAGCATCTGAATTTTGATTGTGTGACCATGGGGATACTGCAGTATGTATGTAAGTATGAAAAATAGTAAGTCACTTTTTTCAGTGCCATTGTAACTTGGAACAGCCACTAAACTAATGGTCATAAGTCGAGGATTATCTGTAGTAAGAATCAGAATATTTATTGCTTCATCTAATTGCAGGGTGATACTTGAGTTTCCTTGCTCTTTGGCACTGCCAGGCCTTTATCCATGGACAGAAGGAACAAAATTTCCTAAAAAGCAAGAAAAGAAAGGGTAGCAAAATCAATCCTATTGATAAGGAAAATGTTGAATAAACTGATACTCATAAATGTGGTAAGGTTTAGGCAAGTAGGACTGTTAAAAAAAAGTAGCAGGCCATATTCCTCACTTATAAAGTTCTTGCCCAAAACAGTGTCACCCACAAATGATGCCGATCATTGGAAATAATGCACCCAAAAGATGCCAGGTTGGGAAAGATGAAAAGGACCTGAGAAGAACTTAGTTTCCAGTTAATGTTTCACTTGTAATGTAGAATTGGAGATCTGGGGAGACCTCAGTAGAGAACTTGTAAATAAAGCCATGACTGGAACCTCCTCTGCTTATTAATTCTGTTCTGCAAATATTTCCCTTGGTGATGATTAATACCTTTTCCTCAGGCAAGTTTTGAAACTGGATATCAATCCATGAGAATCTCCCTCTCTGTCTGTGTATGTGTCTATGTTGTCCTTCCATCTCTCATTCTTTTTGCATGTGCTTGCCAAAATAATACCTACAAAAAGTATATAATTGCCCATCCTGGAACCAGATTTTATTTTTTGATCAGCTGGAAAAAAAATGAAAAGGGATGAGTATTATTGGATGACAGGATGACAGCGAACCAAAAATACAATATTGTTGTTTGCCAATATTAGACAATATGTGGCTCGTAACAGCACAGAATATTTGATAGCCACATGTAAGGGACCAATGAAGGTTATTTAAAAATAGAAACTGTGTTTTGATCATTCATGTTCAAGAAAAATGAATTCAAGCTGGGAGAAAATGAATTGTTAGAATGCCTATAAAACTGGAGAATTCTGTGAAACTATCACTTTTTCTTGTCTGCCTCAAATGTTGTCCTATATTGTATACCTGGCATTTATTCATGGTGCAGTTTCATGAGTAAGAAATGATCAATGAACAGTTAATATTCAAAACTGCCTGGAAGCAGAAAAATATCCTTTTCTGGGGCCAGAAGTTTTAAATACAATAATTATGGGCAGATATTGCAGACTGATTAGGAAATAATGTTCTGCCCTGTTCCTATAATTTGGAGAGCATCTTCATCTACAGAATTTCACAGGTGAAAATCTTTATAACTTACTAGCCGATAACCTGGGGTTTCCTGGGTATTTATTTATCCCAATCCTATATTAGACAGGGAAATTGTATAGTCAGGACTCACACTGTTTGTACTGTCTCTCCCGCAGCATCGCAAGTCTTCTATTCCACTCCTTGGAGTTTGTTGTTTATACTGGTGTTTCGTTTTTTTTATTGCACTTGGCCAATCCTCTGACGTTTCCTTGGAGACCTGAGGTGGAGCTCCCTTGTGGAGTACTGTGAAGCCATTACCATGACATGTCCACTGTGCTGTACAGTAGAAGCCATTTTAAGCTGCGTGCACACACACACACACACACACACACTGAGACGTGTTAGAGGTGTCTTACCCCCACAGTATTTGTTTTCACAGGGTAAGTCATCTGTGCACCAAGTTTGGCAGAAATTGCACAAGGCGTTCCAGAGTTATGCTGGAACACACACACACACACACACACACACACACACACCTGTTTTTATATAGATAGATAGAAGAAGAAGATAGGTATCATGGATAATCAGTAGATCAAAAGCAGAGAGCCACAGCAGAATTTAGTAACATGGTACATAGAAACATCATTTTCATTTTAGCTCTAACATGAAGCTCACTATCAAACTTCTCTCTCAGTCTCAGAGAAAATATGTGGGCATATTTTCTATAGGATAAGGGTGTGATAAGCACCAGTAGAGGGAAGCTTTACACAAAAAGATTCAAATTTGTTCTCACTGTGAGAGCTACTAAACAGTGGAACAACCTGCAGCTTGGAGTTGTGGGTATTCCATCACCGTATAGGTGAGGAGTGTCAAACTCACATTGTCACAGCATCATCATGTAATGTATCGAGACTTTTCCCCCCCCCTTTGCTTAAACCGGGCGTTGATGTGGCCAGCGTGTGACGCATCCAGCCCGTAGGCCAGAAGTTTGACAGCAGTGCCATAGGTTTTCAAACAAAGTTGAACAGCCATTTATCTGAGGTGGTCTGAGGATTCCTGCCCCAGAGAGGGAATTGGGCTACAAGACCTCCAAGGACCCTCTAACCCTATGGTTTTATGACTTATTTCATAGAACTCTTATTAAGACTACAAAATCCAACAATACTCTTCTCAACAAAAATGGGAGATAGAAATGGGATAAACAGATCATATATGCAAAAAGCACATGGTATATAAAAAATGCTTGCCTGAAACCAAAGCAATGTAATGGCATGGTGCAAAAGAATCATTCAATCACCATGCTCCCTTGTAAGATAAACTAACTCTCCAAGTCTGCTATGTTATGTGAACAAAGAAGAGAAAGTTAGCAAAAAAAACCCTGTATTGCCAGCAAAAGCTGAAACTGGGAAGAATAACAGCATCCCAGAAGTCTATGGCCATCCATTTTGGGGCTGTTGTCAAGACAACTACAGGAACATGTCCATGAAGTCATTGAAAGTCAAGCTCAACTTGAGGGAAATTTTATGCTTCTCAGAAAATGAGCACCAGCCAGAATGGTTCTTTCTCATTTGGCTGGGAAATTCATGAACTTTACTAGCCATTTCTTACCCAGGAAAGCAGTAGAACCAAACCAAATCATTGGGCACAATTACCTTTATATTATGTGGAAAATACATCCTGCCAGTTTAACTTTCACAAATGCCTTTTTACACTGACGTTACCTTATGCATAACTGACTGAATGGGGTTTCACTAACACCATATAGTCTCTGTCGGTTGCTGCTGAAGAAGCAGCTGTTGGAAAACTCTGCATAATAGAATGCAATGGAGTCTGTCTGATGGAAGTGTGAAGAGGGCATCAAGAGCAGGCCTGAGAAGGCCCAGGCTCCTCTCCCATTAGCTATAAAACTCACAGGTTATATTTCAGCATAACCTCCCTCAAGTATGATTATGAAGATAAAATTTGGGGATGAGGAAGTGAAAATGATGCACGCTCAAATTTTCCGCAGTGAGTGATAAGATAGATAGCCAGACAGATAGATCTAGATAGAACTACATCAGTTTTCACAGAAGATGGAAGGAGGGATAATAGTATTTGAGGAACAACAATACTATACTTTTTACTTTGTTCCTAGATCAGGATCAGCATGTTATGATCTTATAGGGTTGTTTATAATTTAAAAAGAGCAGTCATAGTGAGAATTTGGTATTGTAAAATTCATCTATTTTTTTAGTCCATTCAATTCCCAGGTCTTGAGCATTAGGGTGAGTCTTTTCCATGCCCATATTCTCCACTTGTGCTAGATTTCAGCTCCCACATAATCCTAAAAAGAAAGGAAGGTAAAGTCCAATACATCCAGAGGGCATCAAGTTTTTGCTCTGAATAGTTGCTTTCATTTTGGAATTTTTCTTCATCAAAACAATATTTTGTACATAAAAGGAAATTATTTTCAGACTTATGCCAGCATTTGTCACAAAGGCCTTTACTCTGGGACCCTTCAATTTTGACTCCAGCAGAGACAGTGGGTTTTGTGTTTGTGGCATCCCCAAAAGACTATTCTTTACCCACACAAATGCCACTCGTTCAGAAGTATTGTTTGGCCTTCCTTTCCCCCTGCCCTTCTGAAACACAATTTAAAAAGTCATGATGCCGGTGTCAGTCAGAGCCTAAAACCACATTAGGAGGTTGAGCAATTTAGATTTAAAATTATTGTGGACTCACCCTTTCTGGCTTATGTGTGTGGTGTCTTTTTTGCTGACTCAACAGATGATACTAAAGTTGGAACTTTCTGTTCTTGCTTTCCTGAAACTTCTAGAAAGATGCAAGAATGTAAATATTTATGAGCGGACCAAGGTAAACAAGCCATGATCATAGGAAAATGAAAATTAACAAATTATATTTACAAATGTTTGGGTATGTGGGATATGACTTCTCATCTCAGTACCTGAGTATCCCAGCCTTGTTGAAACTGAAAATTTTGCTAGATATTCTTTCTTGTAAGAAAGAGTGTGACAAAGAAATCTTCATTTGATTTGGATTTTTCTTATTGTTTATTTATCCTATTGAGGTAATGAGGCAATCTGTCTATATCCAGGTGTTTGTGTGTCTTTCAATTTCTATTCTATACATGTACCCACCAAATAACAAAGCTCTGTACTCAAGTAGTTGCTGTAAGCAGAATCCCTTTACATGGGCTGAAAATTAACAGTATTGGCTATTATTACTGATGAAGATAAATTCCTTTCCATACAAGTACTGGTTGAAATATTAAATCAAACAGCTGTTTCTTGTCCATTTGGCGTAATTCCTTTCTGAAGCAAGATGCAAAAGGTATTGGTGTTCCCAGCTGTATTTCTTGTTCAGTTACACAACTATGCTAGAATTTCACTAATAAACACAAACGTGAGCATTGAGTTTTATTCTGCCATCTTCAGTGGTTTTGTAAAAGTTTGTTTGTAATGTTAAGCCTATCCTTCTTGAAGTAAAGTGCTTGAGGAGGATAGCATGATAACTATACTGGACAGATACTGTTGGAATAATCAACAAACCCTGAAAAGGATTCCAGCTGTGACACATCTTACAGCTTGGATTTATTCATGATTGCCTGATTTTTGTGGATCTCCACAAGAGGAAGTGTAGCAGACAGGCTGGTGAGCAAACTCTAATCTAGGCTTAGTTTCATGAGGACTTTATCCCCTCAAAGTGCTGGGCCATCTATGTTCACAGTATACTGTATAGCAGGGGTGTCAAACTGAAGGACTGTGCGGCCCTCCCAGGCTCCATTTTCACTGGCAGACGGCTGCAGGATGTCGAGGTCATGCCCACCCTGGTCACACCCACCCCAGCCACACCCACTTGGTCCCCAAGGTCAAACACAACCCTGATGTGGCCCTCAATGAAATCAAGTTTGACCCCCTTGCTGTATACCTTCAACATACATAATTAATGTAATGTTCACTTGTAGTTATCACTTCACAGGAATGATCTTTTCATTAATATAAGTTTTTAAAGAAATAGTTCTGTATAATTCAACATCTCTGAAATACTGCTTAAATCCACACTGCAATACAACTGATGCAGCAAAATGAGTTCCCAATTCCTTTTGATAAGGCTTTGCTATTCACTTACCATCAGAGCGGTACCATTGTTGATTTCCCCCTTTATGTTATGGAGTTCCACAGTAGCTATTCCTGTTTCACTTTCACTATCAGACTTGCCATCTATAGCATTGTATTAGTGCCCTTCTTTTCAAGGAATGTCTTGTTTATCTTTAGCAGTGGATTGCTTTTTATAGAATCTCTAGCGGTAGTTTCCATGGAGATAGCAATTTCAAATGTTCCCTTCAATATTATAGCTGCCTCTGTTAAGAGTCTGTTTTGAATGTTGCCTTTCTAAATTCCATAGGCTGGCCAATCTCTCACGGCATTCTTTAGAGTTTAGACCCTCATCAAATTTGCAATACTCGGACAGCTGTTTAGATTCAGCTGGTGCTTTCAAAAAACCCCACCATGTATCTAAATCCTGAAGTGCTATGTAATTTTGGCACCAAATAAATTCTTGAATTATTTTTATTAGTTCAGCAAAGCTGAATTGCAAAGGGCATTTATAGTAAATTCCTAATTTACCTGCACGCTTTGCTTCCTTTAATACTCAATGAAACAAAGTTTTTTTTTCTTAAATCCCAGCAGCTATCTTATTTGCCTCAAAAACTGGTTGAAGTCTTTGATTGTAATATTTCGCCTTCCCAGTAAAGTTAACCTTCCTGCTATGCTTTTCCCTTCTTTGTCTTTATTCACTGTGACTGATTCAGCATTATTATTATTCTTTTTTTAAAAAAAAACCTGCTGTTTTTCCCCAACTGAAGATAAGGCAAGTGCCCAGAGGCTTTTTAAAAAAAAACAATGCTACTTCATCAGCACTGACCTGTCTTTTCTCCCAACTAAACAAAAGAGACTAGAATCAGGAGGTATTGTATTTCTACTGCTACTTTTATTGAAACTTCTAGAACAACTAAGTCCAATGAGAGTACAAATACAATATATAAAGGCAGCCCAAGTTATTTAAGCAATAATTCTGGATCACAGGCAGACTTAATTATCCAGTGACAATAATATTTCAGGACAATACAGTGTGAAATGTTTGTCATCTCTATATCTCAGATCCTAAAAACATATATTTTTTACTTAATGAATCAAAAAGTGAAAAATGAAGGTTACACTCAGAAAGCATACCCATCATGGCAAAAGTTGACTGTTTTATTTTATAGCAGTTTTCAAATGCAAAATAAACAAGTAATATTACTTGTATTCAATAATATTTACACTACTTCAATATTACAAAGCAAATGGCATTCCTTGATTTTTTATTGCATTACATTGTAGAATAGCCTTAATTATTAGAAAACAGTTGCAGTACAATGTAGTATAAGTGGTGCAAATAACTCAATTATCATTGAACAGTAACTGCAATTAGCATCCTATCAGTATGCAATAATTAATATGCAAGGTTTGCTGCACCAGTGGTGACATAAAATAGGGTTTATAAGACCCTCTAGCAAAAAGAAATATTCTCCTCTAATCGAAGTTCTTAATGAATTTATTACATGGGCTTTTCCCACAGGTTAATCCAAATTGCTTTCCCATTTAAGAACGTCTGGTGCCTATAGTTCAGACATTGGCTAAAGATTGCACTGATTTTTCCATCAACCATGTGTATAATTCAGTCAAGCAATTGGGAAAGAAAAAAATCGGATGTGCTCATTGATTGCCCAAAATCATAATTTGAAGTATGGCTTTTTGAAGAACCCACACATGGACAAATTCATGCAAATGTGATAAGCCATATAAAAATGTACAGTAATGATTGTCTCAAGTGACAATCATATATTCAATGACCATTCAGAATTATGGTAGGGCCAGATGAATGGTACTTATATCCAATCCTCAAAGTTACTGCGGATGCAACACCCTTGCCATCATGTGATCAAAAATTGGGTGCTTGGCAGCCTACTTGCACTTACAGACATATTTCAGCTTCCCCTACTCGCTATCATCATCATCATCATCTTTTAACAACCCCATAATCCTAGGGATCTTGGTATATACATGGGTGTGTTGCTGCCCACAAGCATTAAATAGGAGATTCCATCTATCAGCTAATTTGTTAATCGGCTAATAAAACAGAGCATGGAACTAATTCGGTTGATTTTGATGGGAAGAAGAAGGTGTGTGTGTGTGTGTGTGTGTGTGTGTGTGTGTGTCTTGAACCCACTAACAGGGCTGTCAAACTTGAGGCCCGTCATGTGCTGGCCACGCCCATGCCTGGTTTAGCAAAGGGGGGGAAAAGCTGCGATACATCATATAAGGACGACGTGATGATGCAAGTTTGACACCCCTGCACTAACATCTATCCTTGGATCAGCTAAATCAATTTCCCATCATCTTCTGCTGCTATCCAGATGCAACAGAGTACCCACTGCTTCCATGCCTATCCAACATAGCAAACAGATTCATAAAGACATAATAAGCTGCTTTTGCTGACTGTCAAGGGACAATAATTAGAACTTGCTATAATAGTGACACTTCAAGTATGCCTGTAAAATCAGTTGCCATGGAGATGCCTATTAAAGCCTAAACTGAATGGCACTGCCTCTTGTGTTATGAATCAGGTTTCACATTATTTATATATACATCTGAAAGAGAAAAGGACACGCTACAAATCTCACCCCATACCCCATGCTGAATGAGTCAGAGACACTTCAGGCTATTATCCTCCCCACCTTACGTCAGAACTCTACATCAGAGAAAAGACCAAGTGACAGTATCAACCTATCTGAACGGAAGCGGCAGAAGATGTAAACCTTTTCCTTTGCTTCCATGGCGAATCGAGGGGAGGGAAGATTAAAGCTCAGCAAGTACATTGAATACAAATGAATATATGTCTGCCTCCTATTACTCTAGGTAAAAATTCTAAAGAGATAAAGAGAATCAATATTGTTGGCACAATGGGATATACCAGCAAGGAAATAAGAGAGAATCAAATTAGAAGTACAGAATAACAGAGTTGGAAGGGACCTTGGAGGTCTTCTAGTTCACCCCCCCTGCTCAAGTAGGAAACTATATACCACTTCAGACAAATGATTATCCAATCTCTTCTTAAAAACTTCCAGTGTTGGAGCATTTACAACTTCTGGAGGCAAGTTGTTCCACTGATTAATTGTTCTGTCAAGAAATTTCTCCTTACTTCTAAGTTGCTTCTCTCCTTGATTAATTCCCACCTCCTGCTTCTTGTCCTACCCGCAGGTGCTTTGGAGAATAGCTTGACTCCTTCTTTTCAGTGCTGTAGAATGCTGCCAAGAAACAGAAGTCCAATTAAGGCTAACATAAACCAACCCACAAATCTAGAAAAAAACAACGAGAATACAGAGCTTCACAAAGGACTCAGAGATTACTGAACTGCTTTGCTTCCTGCAAAGCTCTTCGTCATTGAGGACTGACTTTATCCCTTATGGGAGGGGCAATCACCTCCCAGCCTTACTCCCGAGTCACCCTTCTGCTTCAACTGCTCTCGCCGTCTAAAAGCTCTGCACACGCGCCCTGGGAACAGGCTCCCCGGGGTCCTCTGCTTCACTGCTGCCAGACTCAGAAGGCTCCGAAGGCAGCACCCCACTCCCAGATAGTCCTGGCCCCATCCCTGCATCGGATGCAGGACCCTCGTCCAAGTCCTTGCCAGACTCCCTAACTGGTTCCCTTTCACCTTCATTGTCCAATACTTCTGCCGTCTACACTGGCTGCCGGCAAACCACAACAGCAACAATAATGGTTTCCATTCATCTTCTTCTAGGATATTTCTCTGATTTCTCAGTATAGCCTAAAAACCATGATGTTTCCTGTGATTTCACCAGTGTACAAATCAGATCAGGTCCTGGTTAACTTTTTGAGGTCATTCAACATCAGGTAGGTGCTACTAAGTCATCCCTTGTTCCTTATGGAATATTTTAATTACAATATATTTTAATTACAATATAGTTTTTATTTTGAGATGTTATTCTTTGAATTGTTTGATGTTTTTCAAATTTAAAAGGAGCACTCTATATAAAAAAATACGGTATCTTCTATGCTGTTGAAATAAGGATTGACCACTACATTGTGATATTACAGTAGAAAAAACCATACTGCACACCCAATTTCAAGGGATGTGTAGCCTGCAAAGTAAATTATTTTTACACCTAAGACACATGGCAAATCCTGCTCAGCCAGCCTGCCTATCAATAATAATATTATATAATGTATTTCATACAATATATGCTCTCTTGTTGTGGAATTAAAAATTATTTGATAGAGCCAAGAAGAGGCACTCCTGGGTATGAAAAAGAATGGGTGAAAGGGGATAAAGGCCTGAATAAGCTAGGGATGAGATTATGGCCTTTCTATATGTTCATATATATTATTTATTGTTTCCTTTTCAGGCTGCATACGTATTGCATAAGGCAGCATTTTGTTGATACTAGTCCATTCCATGGTATAGTGTAGGTATGAATGTCTGCCCATAGGAACAAATCTGGAGCAGATGAAAAGGAGCTACTCTTTATTACTAAAAAAAAACCTACAAAGTTACAAATCTCCCAAAGTCCTTCCGTAACTGAATATAACAACTGAACACATACTGTATAGAAACTACCAATAAAGGAGAATATTTATTTCTCAGGGTTGAAATGAGAGGTCCTTGGTGCTCTCTGAGCTTGGCTGTTTTCATGCAGACATTTCATTACCCAAACTAGGTAGCATCATCAGTGCTAATAGGGAGTCAGGTTTCCTTTGAAATTGCTTGAATACTTCTCCCCATTATTACTGCATAAGCATGCATTTTCATCTGGCGAATGGATTGGGCACACTGCCGCAGACATTACATTGGGGGGGTTTCTGTTTGAAAGATGAGTTTCTAACGAAGGTTTCCTTTATTTTGTCTCTGTTTTCTCCAAGTGAAAGTCTGTAATTACTTGTCATTGGGTGAGGCTGCTATTTGAACTGGGCAGATGATGAAACAAAACAGGAGGACTGCTCTTTATTTTCCCCTCTGAAGAATTGTGTGGAGAAACCTGGTATATTTTTAAAATATTATCTGAACTTCTAAAAGGCTGATAAAAATATTCTCATCATGCCCACCCAGGAGAGGACAGTTAAACCTTCAGAGGTATGGAAATACTCCTACACGGAACCATTGAAATGTTACCCATTTAATCAAAATCAGGGACATTCTTTTTCAATACATTCCTTGGGGAA
Source organism: Pseudonaja textilis (assembly GCF_049901715.1). Taxonomy (NCBI): domain Eukaryota; kingdom Metazoa; phylum Chordata; class Lepidosauria; order Squamata; family Elapidae; genus Pseudonaja; species Pseudonaja textilis. Next base: position 262,931,971 of record NC_141990.1, read on the forward strand.
ATTATTGTAGAAAGGGAAATCTGGGCAAGATAGTTAGTGAAAAGCAGCCTCTGCTGAAAGACCCAGCACAACAAAAATAATCTAGGTTGTTATGCATCTGAAATGAATAATAGTCCAGTTCCCCAAATGTATATCAAGATAACGTAACTTGCCTCATAATCTTGCATTTATCTGAGCGGGTAACCACATCAGCGAGGAGAAAATGTTATAGAAGCTTTTATTTAGGCTGGACAAACTAAACCAACAAATCCTTCAGCCCAGAAATCCAAACTCCTTTTAGAGTGCGTGGCTGTCCACTGGCTGCGATTCTCAACTTCATTTTCTTGCCCCCTCCCCAAGTTTTTAAAATATATGGTTCTGAATGCACTCTTTGTGTTCTCAGGGATCCTTATGGAATCCAAAAGGAATCTGCAGCCCTATTGGCTAGTCTATGAGTCAGTGTGCCAGGTGAACAGCGTAGCATTGTCAATAGCAGAGCCCCTGATTGGTGGGCTTTGGCAATTTTCCCATGAATGCTGGCAACACATCCTCCAGTGTTACGCTTTTGAGGCACATACTTTCTAATGATGAGCTTCCATTTATAGGCTGATATATGTATATAGAAGAAGGCTATGTGCTGACCTAGAGTAGGGTATTTGCTTTCTTAGATCCCCAAGCATTTGGCGAATAGATTACACTGCAGTTACTGACAGTTTGGCAGTTTCTGATGTTCTGATCTGGACTGTTATCAGAGACCAAAGAAGATATAACCCTTTCACATAGCTCGACTTGTGGTTTTGTTTTATTTCTGGCACAGCCTCTGGTTGTTCATTAAGATAGAGAATTCATGGAATTTCTCCATAAAGACAACAGTAATTAATGTTTTCTTCCCCCACTGCCCTATTCCTCCAAGCTAGCTATTCTCAAGGATCTGAATGAGAAATTAAGACGTATTTTGTATGTACTGTGTGCTTCCACTTGCAAACATACCAAGGGTGGGATCTACCAGTTCTGCCCGGTTCTATAGAACCAGTAGCTCTGAAGAGCAGCAGACACCCAACAGGTTCTGTTTGCTGCTATTTGGCCCACCTGCCCACCCGAGCTGTTAAATGACCTTTATTTCTTGCTTTTTTGACCTTAGCTGCTTTGCACGGCACAGCTGAGGTTGAAAAAGCAGGAAAAAAGAGGCTTTTCAAATGCTGTGCACCTACACCCTGCACTTTTCAGCTCTCCAGGCGGCACAGCCTAAGGTTGTTTTATATGTGCACGCAAAACATATTTACCGAACCAGTAGTAACACCGGTTGAATCCCACCCCTGAAACACACTAACTGCTTGTGGACTTTTTAGCTATAGCCTCTCTTTTCTATTGACAGGAAAGTATAGCGCAATACTACATTGCTCTCTTTTCCCTCTTTAATTCCTTGCTGGCTTACGATAACAAGAGTTTTGTCTACCTAACAAAGGAATAAAATGAACAAGGAAGCAGGAAATGGAAGATATTTGAATCTGGCTCTGAGTCTGAACAAAAATTTAAAACACTCGTTGGAAAAAAATCAAACACCATTTTATCAATTCCATGTTCAGCATTTGTGCATAATTCCATTTCAAATTACAGTCTTACAATCTTCAAAATCATAAACTCTTTTGTCTACTTTAAAGCTTTCTAACAACTGTATATAAGAAAACCATGGCCAACTATTTCCTTCTGCCAAACCTGGTTTTGTATCTATTCCATATTCTCAATATGGCATGTCAAACATAATGATGTTTAAAATCCACATTGACTTTGTTGTGCCGCAAATATCCATGCCACTCAAGTCTCAGGCCATGTCCTTTTAACTCCAAAAACCCTGTTTCTCAGGAGCCTCCATTATTTCATCTAAACCCAAGAGCAAGCTGCAAAATATAATTGCAAATCAAGTAGATCCGATCCTCCTTTTTCCTTTGCATCCTGTAACATCTTATATTTAACTTATGTTTTTTTTCTCCCTGCCACACAAATTTAGATTTACCTTTTTGCCGCTATTTAAATGATGCATCAGTTGTTAAAGCATACTGTCTGGAATAAAAACATCATTCTAGACAGGACAGGATTCTACTCAAGAATGACAATTGTAGTTTCTCCCAATTTAACACACCTTTTAAAGTTTCATTCCATATCTTAACATAGCCTTTTTTTAAATAAGGTACATATCATATTTATTGTACCCAGTATGATTTTTATTTTAGTTTCTTCTCAATTTTAAAACCCCCTTTATTCATCAATTCTCTCTGATCTTCTATTTTCATGTTTTTATTCATATCTTCATCTTTGGTTGTTGACCATAAAACTTATAACACACTAAATTATTTTAGTTTTCCCATTGATCTCTCAATTCCCTTAAAAAAAAATCTTGCAAAACCAATGCCAAACCATCTGCAAAATCCCTTATTCTCTCATCTTGTTCAGAATTTCAAGAACCAAAATAAACAAGAGAGGGGAGAGTGAGCATCCCTGTCTTGTTCCTTTTTGAATCTCACAAGCTCTGTTAAATCTCCATTAATAATTATTTCTGCTTTCTGTGAATTATAAATTGAACTTCCCCTATTTTATAAAGTTCTCTTTGAAGTTTGTATCTTCCAAATCTTTGAAGAGGAAAACCCAATTCAAATGATCAAAAGCCCCCTCTGCATCTAATAAAATTGATGCAGCTAATTTCACATTATGTTGCTCCAAATATTTCCAAATATCCAACACATTTCTAAGAATGTACTTTAAGTGCCTTTTAATAAAAACCCACATTGATCCTCATGAATAAATTCTTGCAAATTTATTTTTAGTCTTTCACCCAGAATCTTTGTAAACAACTTGTCTTCATTATTATACACAGTTGCCATTCTTAGGTGGAATTAATAGATTCACAAAGTTAAATATTTTACATTTTAACGACAATCTTGAGATTGCCACATGTAAATTATTTGTTTTTGTAAGACTTTAGATGAGAATTCCAAAATTCTATCAGAATGCAGTGTTCTTTATATGTAGTTCAAACATTAAGATATGTGTTTATTTGATTTTGGATCTGCACCTTTGCATGAGATTGCATGCTGTTGCTTCACTAAAAAGTTTGCCAGCATATTCTAGTTCAAATTAATTCTAAATTTTAAGCTACATCATGTACTAATTAGGTGCAGCATTGCAAATTGTATTGTATTTGTTTACCTTGCAATATGGTAGAGAAAATAATTTCTACATGCAGCGATCTGAAAAGTATACTGTACTGAACTGACTCTCAAAGTTGTTTTAAAAGTTTCCTAACTTTTTTCCTGAGCATTTTATCTAGATATTTATCCTAAAGAAGCAGTTGGCTAAGGATCTGTAATCCTGTTTATAGGAAGCCCTATAATCTTCCCTAAACTCTTAAATGCTAAGATCTATACTTAATTATAGAGTATTTAAAGAGGCTTCAGGAAATAAACTAACTTATACTGGCAGTGTAAACTCGGAACTACAGGGTTATTGATGAGCAGTTCTGGTTAGCTTTCCTTTCTAAGGTACTTTGCAAGTGTAGTCCCTTTACATTCACACATTCATACTATATTCCTTATTCTGGTTTTATCCCATCAGATCATGAGAAAGGTTTTCATTTGGAGAAAATGCAAAATTTAAATGAGTTGTATCTTCACTGAGAAAAGGGTTTTGCCTGCAAACAATGAGAAGTTCTTTAATTGTTCTTTCTCTACTGTGCTGTCCTTGGCAATAGTCTTAATGGTTCACTGCAGCTTTGGGAAACACAACAAAGACACTTTAAGAATCACTTGTTGGGGAGCAAGACAGAAGAGAGGTCACTTGAGACCTTCAAGAAGAGATTGGACTGCCATTTGTCAGAAATGGTGTAGGGTCTCCAGCTTGGGTGGAGGGGGTGTGTTGAACTAGATGACCTACAAGGTCCCTTCCAACTCTGATTATCTGTTAGACTGTTAGAGAGCCATTGCCTGAATGAATTTGATTGGCCTCAAGTAGGATGCTGGACATCCAGACTAAAAATTAAAAACGCTTTTATTATGCCATAGGTCAGGGGTCTTCAAACTTGACCACTGTAAGACTTGTGGACCTCAACCCCCAGAATTCCTCCTCCTGTCATGTTAGCTCAGGAGTTCTGGGAGTTGAAGTCCACAAGTCTTAAACTTGCCAAGTTTGAAGACCCTTGCCATAGGTTTTGATGACTTCTGCAGGTCTCAAACATCCAACTGACTTTCTCATCCTGATGGCCATCATCAGACGACTTTATGCACGTTGATTTCTTTCCTGGATTCCCAGCGCCTCCTTTCTTAACGGGGGCGTAGCTTTCATTGAATCTTCCTATATAAATCGATGAGAGGAGCGCGCCGATTGTTTCCCGGAAGAAGGCAAACGCGAAGCTTCAAAGCATCTTTTGGTCGTTGTCGTCCTCATCCTCATCCTCATCTTTTCCTGCGTTCAGACCACGCCGGTGCGTCCAAGTGCCGTTTCCTCCGCCCGCTGGGAAGTTGCTGGACTCAACCCTTAACGCTACTGAGCGTTAAAAGCGGGTCGCCGCTAGCCTTCCCCCTTCCAATGCGAGATCGGGACCGGCAGGAGGAGGAGGAGGAGGATGGGGGAGGGTCCCATCCTCCTCCCGCCGGTCCCGATCTCCCATTGGAAGCAGTGGGGTGGGCGGGTCTCCTCGATTGCATCAGAGCTCGAGGAGGGTGCCCCGGTTCTTAAATATCCCGGAGCGAGGCGAGGGAGGGGCAGGGCAGAGGAGGCGTGGCCGGCCCGACGGCCGGGGAGTGGGGAAAAGGCGTGTGACGGTGACAGCTGGGCAGCGATCCCGGCGGCGCTCCTCCTTCCAACCTTCCCGCAGGCTGCCTCAGCCCTCTCAGCCCGCTCTTTTCACCCCCATTCCCGTTCCCGGCTCCCCACCCACCCCCGGACCGGACGGGGTCCCCCCCCACCGGCCCCACCCTCTCCAAGCCCCCCTTGCGAGCGCCCGCCGCTCCCTCTGGGAAAGCGATTCCCGCCCCCGACCCCAGCCCGCTCCTTCCCCAGCCGCCAATCGGTTCTCCCCATGGATTACAGGTTTCCTTCGGGAGAGGGAGGCGCAGCCTTCCTTTGCCCGGCGCCCGAGGAACTGCTCGGCCGGGCTGCGCGGCAGTGAGGCTCGCCGCCTGTCCGTTTTTCGTAGGACGGAGCCTTGCAAGCAGCTCTGGCGGGGAACAAAGCGGGGACTTCCCTCCTGCCCACCTCTCCCGCCGTGCCTTCCTCGGGCTCGACTCTTCCGCCATGGACGGTCTCTTAGAGCCCTTCCCCGGGGGCGCCTCCAGCTTCCTGGACTTGGGCGATTTGAATGAAGCGGATTTTCTGAACAATGTGGTAAGTGGAAGCGGGAGGCGGGAGGGGGGGCAGAGAGAGAGAGAGGGGGGGCAAGGTTTGTAAGGCAGCCCCTCCGAGGGTTTTTTTTGGGGGGAAGGGGTGGATCTGCTCCTGGCCAAGGCAAGAAGAAGGCAAGGGCTCCTTCCCTGCATTGGCAGAAGGAAGCCAGCCAGGTGTGCGCCGAGGATGCGCTTGGATCTCTCGCCAGCTACCTCGTGTTAAAAAAAAATAAAAATAAAAATCAGGCTCTGCCGGTTGCCACTGACTGGTTTTTTAATGGCAGGGCCGGCTCAGTAACACGTGTTGCATATCGGTATCCATCCAGACGGGCGAGCGTTTTTCCGCTGGAAATTCTGCCGCTCGGCCACTGCATTCTTGGCTAGCAGCCAAGGCGGAAAGCTGCGGGCTGATTTATGTAGATCCGCATAATTTGCTCAGCATCGGATACCTAGCAGCCAGATGTGGGAGAGTGTTGTACTGACAAGCACTGGGTTTATTTAACCTGGCATGAAAATCTATCTGTTCTGCAAGGGCTTGAATGATTTATATGGCTCTCCCCTCGATCCCGTCATCTCCAAGAGTGCATTATAGGCACCAAGGTGGACGATGGGCAGGTGGGAACATAGGTTGTGGCTGTGAGCTGGAATTGATGACATATTTGCCTTGCAACCTCAAGGCAAAACCTTAGGGGAAATTGGTGGGATTCACGTGTAGATTAGTATTCATTGAAAAGTAACTCTTTCCTTCCCCATCCCTCCCCCCAATAGTTAAATAAGATATTCCGTGTCTTTGGGGGGGGGGTGGTTGTAAGTATTTGAACAAGCGTTCTTCAAATCTTAAAACTCATACTAGAATTTACCGGTATGGGCTTATCATGTAAATGTCATTTTTTATTGGCCAGCGTAATGCAAAAGATCTATTTAGATCCATTTTTACTAAGGCAGTTTCACAGCAGCAGCATTGATAAAGGGTTAATCTTTCACTCTACATATTTGTCTAGTCCCTTCTTGAGTTATTTGTACAACTCTTAATTTTCAGCATATTTAAGACAACTCTACTGTTAGAAGCATGAGAAAAATTACAACATTAATTACCAATTGATATTTTTGTTCATAATTGCTAATCATTGCTGACTCTAGAATAGTGGATGAAGTCGGATTATAAGGTGATGTTTTCATCTGAAATGAGTTAACCTTTACATATTTTCTAGTTTCATCCTATTGTCTGTAGTTTATACAAGTTCTCTAGAAGTATAGAGCGGTCCTATATGTTTAAGAAGAAGGGAGGAAAGAAAAAAAATTACTTATCCCCCACAATAGGAATACATAAGGACTAGAAAGAGGAGAGACTAGAAATAGATCCATGATTAAACAAAAAGGAATAACTCAGCTGACTCTTTTAGAAGATGCCAATATAATTCAGTCTACTAAACTACTAACGTGCTTTGATGGGTTACTTCACTGCCTGTGTTTTAAATTGTCAAAAGCACTATTTGTGGAGACTCATCTGAATCTACCTCTTTCTTATAAAATATGTCTTTTGGAAATAGGTGAAAGGTGTATTTGAAATTAAAAAGAGTATTTGTTTTAATAACTGGGTTATTTATATAAATGGAAATACTAAAGAAACAACAACCTCAAATGCCACTCGCCATATATATACTCTACACACTCAGTAATTAATAATCATCTATTTTCCTTAATAAATTGTGTGAACCCAGAAACTTGGTTAACTATGCATAAGCTTAATATGAGAATATAGCCGTAGTATAAAGACTTGGGAAATCAATATATTTCTGTGCTTCTTTATTTCTATGCATTGCCAATTTCAGTGAAAAGCTTCAGAATAATTTATAGCACACAAATTAAAAAAACAAAAAACCTGTGGTCTAAAGAGCACCAACCATCTGTTCCTAAGGTGATTTTAGGACAGAATTTCTTGCATTACATACAATTTCTTTAGAATGTTTGTAATTTTGTGGGCTGAGATTTCATTTAGACAGAAAGAATCCATGCCCCCTCCCTAGCATTTCAGACCACATTTGATTATTCTTATGAAGCATGTATTTAAGAGCAAACTCTCTTAAAATATACTGCTTTGCTGCAATTTAATATTGACTGGAACTTTAAACTATTCTGTGCTTTTTATATTCTCCCCCAAAACATTTTTTCCTCCTAGAATGGAGTCTTCGGTACGTCTCATTCTTTTTCAGCTATAGGAATTAAGGCCATTATATCAAGGCTGCAAAATCCATATGACCAATGCATGGCAGTAGAGAGATGCAGAATGCACTACTTCTTTGTTGCCATCTGTGAATGTATGGATTTTTGCAGCACTGGTGTTAGAGTAGAATTCCAAATTTTACTTTAAGGGAAAGCAAAGTACTTTACTCTCATTCTTGTTCTTTTATCAGGTGTCATGAATATGCTACATTCTTAAAAAGTGAAAGAATCAATGGAAACATCATAGTACAATGACTTTAGCTATGACCTATATAAAAAGGTGTTGTATTCAATTTGTAATTGTACTTGCATAACTGTACTGTACATGTTTAACTTTACGGTGGTTTGTTTAATTTTATGAGTTTCCATGATATGCAAAACCAAAAAGCAATGTCATGAGAACATTGTATAAAGTACTAGGCTAAAATATGGGTATCTAGTTTATGGGTGAGTGTGCCATGCAAACACAGCACTTGGCAGCTTCGGTTGGAGAAAGGTCCTGAGCAAAAGTGATGTAATATACTTGTTATTATTGAGAATTATTATTACTCAGAGTAGATAATGATGAGTTGATTGGACAATTTGTTTAACTTTATTACTATGCATTAAAATGCACTACTGCTTTGTTTTCAATTTAAGAGATATACTGTACTTTTTACGGCATTTTTATAGAAGAAAACCTAGTAATTTAATAAAGGTTTTCCTCTCTCTTATGGAGTGTTGTATTGGCAACCATTTAAATTTCTTTACCAGTGACTATATTGGTAATTAATGTAATAAATCATCTTACTTTGGCTAATGTTTGCTAACATATCATAATTACATCAGTATGCAGAACCTTTAGAGAATTGAGGGAAATAACGGTTTTCTAGTCAGCCAATATGTTCACAACAAATGTTATTTATGTTATTTATAAATGCAGTTTTAAACCCTTCTTAGACAACTCATATTGTTGGCTGTTTTGTAAGGAACTTCCGTAGGCATGCCATTCTAATCAAATAATCTGTTCATGTAAACATAGTGAAAGTGTGTTTGTGGAGGGGTGTGTGTGTTTGCTATTTCCTCCTTTCTTTTAGGAATTGCTGAAAGGATAAGATGGAAGCAATCAATTATAGGCAATACTCAGTATTACCTTTACCTATTGTCTGCAATCTGAATGGGAAGCAAGGAAATAACACAATTTGTCAAGAGTGAAGCGTTATGAGCCACAGAAGAGGTCTTGTAAATTACTTTGCAGTGATCGTTCTTGAAGAATTTAGGTCTGTGATGGCGAACCTATGGCACGCATGCCACAGGTAGCATGCAGAACCATTTGTGCGGGCACACAAGCCCCGGGCAAACTTACCTCACTGCGCATGTGTGTGCTGATTTTTGTCTCATTTGAGGACTTTTTCGGCCTCCCAGAGACTTGAGGGAAACCTCTGCAACCTTTGTAGGCCGAAAAACAGGCCCGTTTCATCACTTCCTGTATTTCCGGAAATACCAGAAGTAACAAAACGGGCCCATTTTTCGGCCTACAAAGGCTGCAGAGGCTTCCCTTGAGCCTCTGGGAGGCCAAAAAAGGCCCGAAAATTAGCTGGGAGGCACATGCATGCGCAGTGCAGGTAAGGAGGCAATGGGGGGGTGAGAGATCATGTGCGCATGCGCAGGGGGTATGGGGGGACCGCACGCATTGACTTCTGGGTGCTGGCATGTGAACGTGAGCGCACATGCAATTTTCAGCACAGAACCCCAAAAGGTTAGCCACCACTGTTTTAGGTTATTCAAAATGACTTTAATGCAGCAATAGCCAAAAAAGCTATTCGCTATCACACACAAAAAAAGACATTTAACTTGTATTTTAGGTACCATTCTTTCATCCAGAGACAGCTTTAAAAAAATTCTAAAAACAATTTCTGCTTTCCTTCATTCAAAAGCCAACAGAGTTGATCCCAAGCCTTTACAAGTGATACATCTATGCAATAGTAGAAAATATAGGAGTCTGAAGTTTAATCATATATTTAGAAGCCTATTGGGCATAAATGTCTATATAGGCTACAGTAGCAGCTTGCTAGGGTGTGATAGAATTAGATTCACCAAACTTACAACTGTCAAATCAGTGCTTCCTATATATAGTTGCCCTGAAAATTAAGTGTTACTAGGTCCACTTCATCAATGAAGAATTAAAACTAAACTAAGTTAACCTATTTTACTTGAAAGCATTATTTTAGACTAGAGATTTGGGGCGGTGGTTCCTGGACTAGTGATTTGTTTTCAAAACCTTGGAGTAGCAGGGAAAGTGATTTCCTGCAATTAAATGCTGATCAGATGTAATTTTCCTTGAGGAAAACTGGAGAAATTCTGAAAAGAGTAACACAACAGTTGGAGAATATTTTGATTCATAAGACCAGGATTAAGAATAGATTTGGAATAATTTAAAAGAGGTTTAACTCTTCCCATCACCACTTAAATTGTTTGGATATATATTTTGCATGTGCAAAACAGCATCATCTGTAACCTAGATTAGACAAAATTGCTGGCATTTCAGATATTACTGAACTACGATTTCCATCATCCTTAGGAAACATATCCTGTAGACAGTGCTTAAAAGCTTGTTAACATATGGAATGTCCCAGAATGTTTGCTTTGCCTTAGATCAGTGGTTCTCAACCTGTGGCCTGTGGATTGGGGGGGGGGGGCATGATGTCATCACAGGAGGGTCACAAAGGCATAAATAAATTTTATGATTTAAATCTTGAGTTAAGTCTTGGTAGTCCATGGCTACAAAAAGTATTTAAAGGGTGTCCCTGATGAAGAAAAGGTTGAGAACCACTGCCTTAAAATATTCAGCCAGCAAACCCAGTTTTTATAGAATGCAAATATACTGAAGAAAATCTGTCATTTACCCTGACCTTAACCCTAGCCTGAACTTGCTTAGAGGCAAAGACTGCTAACGGATTTTTAAAAAGTGACAGGTGTATTGAATGGGATATTCTCACAAAAGGCAGGTTGGGTAGGCTATGTGGCTTGAATCCTGAGTATTTTGTGGCAGGGCATGTTTTTTTTTACTATTACACAGTTGCAGGTTTTTAAAAATATCATGTTTCTAATCAATCACATGATCCTGAACTTCGGGGAATCTGCAGTCAGTTTCCATACTTGAAGAGTCCATGGGTAAAATTAGCCTTCCTTGATATTTACTTATAGATTGCAGTGAACTGTTCAAAAATATTTTTGCACTTTTTCTACAGTCAACATTAGATTTTGGCGCCATTGCTTAATTTTGCCAAAAGGGCTCCATTCATACATTGTTTTTCTTAATGTTATAACTTAGATGGTCCCTCTTAGATGTTACCGTCACCTTAAACCGTTTTTGGTTGTTCATCTTCTTGGTTCTCTGCCACTGACAATCAGAGACTCACTCAACTTTTCTGTTTCTGAATGTTGAAACTCCACAATAGTCTTTCTGTGGTCTACCAATACTGTGAATGGCAGGATGTTCCTGTTGACCTGACCGTTCTAAGAAATTTGGGAAAGATTCCGACAATTCCAGATATAGATGAAAAGAAACCCCAACCAATAATAACAGGCAACTTTACACATAAAATATTTTTCTAAATAACAAAAGCAATCTAGGGCTGTTGGGACTGTTAAATCAGGTCACCTTGGAGCTTGGCTTGAGTAACAGGCATTTCAGATTAGATCCAACTACACATTTGACTCTGGCATAACACAACCTAGAGACTGGGAAATCAATTTTACCTCAGTGCCAATCTTTTGATCTGGGAAATATTTTGTACAACAGTGTGATTCTTGCAGACTACTTCATGGTTATATGCTTGAAAATAATTCTGTAATTCCATATTGAAAAGAGGTTCGTCATGGATGGTTGAGGAATTCTGGGAGTTGATCTCTTGGTAACCAAGGCTGGGAAATGATGACTTCGGTAGGCAGTTGGGTAGAGCGCCTGCCCGGGGCAGGAACCCAAATCAAACTTTCTCAAAGAACTGGCTGCCCAGCTTCTGCCTCCGTCCACCACCTTTCTGCATAATTGGAATACTCTTATTGTTAGGAAGGTTTTTCCTAATATTCTATCTGGCTTTGCTTTCCTGTGACTTAAAGCCATTATGTCCTGCAGTCTGGAATATGCTGGAAATTAGTTGTTGACTTTCAATACCGCATCCTTTCAAATATTTGAGAAGTCCTATCATAGTCCCTTTTGGAGGACCAATTTAGGGACAGATTATCATATTGAAAAACCTACCTATAGATAGTCCTTGACTTACAATCATTCATTCAGTGACCTGTTCAGATGCACTGAATGAAGGAATGTATGATCAGTCTCCAAAGTTATGGCTGTTCCAGCACCCATGTGATTATGGGATCAAAATTTGGGCATTTATGACTGCAAAGATGTTTCTACTTCCCCACTCATCTATGCTCTTTTGGCCCTGCTGTGCTCTATGGTCACTGCCATCCCAGCTGGTCTTTGCCATCATCTTGTTTCCACTGCTGACCAAGCATGTCCATATTAGCCCTTCACAATATTACTTTACAAGCAACATTAGTTCCTAGCCGCACAGCACAAGGCATTCTTCCCCAGTTTTCTTCCCCAGTGGTTTTCTCGAGATAATTGGGGAAGATGGCCTCATGTGGCCAGTAGCTGCCTTGCAAAGGACCAGGCTAGGCACACCTTGTTAATGGCAAGAGCAGTAAGATGGCGAAGGTAATATGAGGTGACCGAGTTTAGGATGAGGACAAAAGCAGATGGGACTGAGCTGTGGCTTCCCGGGGCAGCAAGAAGTCACTTTGCATCACACTGCTGAACTGATCTTGGGCTGCACTTCACTCTGTGCTGTGGTTCAGGAGCTTCTTACAGCTCAGAGCTGCAGTATGTTTTCAGCTTTCCTGCACTCACAGTATTCATGCGAACACCTCGTACCCAATTTCCTTGGTCCCTCTAAGCTTGTTCCACACTGCATTATTTTCCCCCCAAATGCTTTGGGTCTCCTTCGTCTTCCTGGAGACCCCTGCTCTCTTTACATGGGACTCCTTCTGTTTCTCGCTTAACGACCCACGTCTGGAGTTACAATAGTGACAAGGACGGCCAGGTTTTCTGTCACTAAGTGATGCGATCACATGATGTTGCACTTTACGGCTGCATTGCTCAGTGACAGAAATTCTGATCCAATTGTGGTCATAAGTTGAGGACTATCTTGGTATTTAACAGTCAACAGATAATCAACCCTCTAGCTGTCATTCTGAAAGCCACAGTCCTTCAAAAGTCATTGCTTCAATTCTTCAATAGTCATTTATGTCCCCATTATCTCCAGATTAGATCACTGTAATGGATTCTACTTGAATATACCGTTAAAAATGACTTGGAAACAGCATTAGATGCCAAATGCAGCAACCCGTGTTCCTATACTTGTAAACCAGCCCTAATTACTCTGATCATGGAAGTGTGCTATCTAGGAATGGACATAATACTGGAGGTGGGATCTGACCCATTAGCAATTCTGTTTTATGGCAGATCAGCATCATGAGTGCATATTGAGGTACAGTAGGGGTTCTGACCCCAATCTTGTTCCAAGGAAACAAACACAAAACAGAGGTAACAGCAAAACCTTTTAATGATTCTTTATGAATTCCGTTCCTTCAGTTAAAAGGCTGTTTCAAACTAATTGTCTCTGATAAGAATGGGCCTTGTCCAGGATGTGCAAGGCTGCCAAAAACACTAGATAAAGTTACTAAGAAATATTTCAAACACAAAGGGTCTCCAAACACCAACCAAGATATTCCGAACGTCCACCAGGCTTCAGGGCAAAAACTTCTTTGCTTCCTGCAAAGAACTCTGGCTTCTCAGCTGGCTTTTATCTCTTAAGGGAGGGGCCATTACCTTGCAGCCTTACTCCCAAGTCACCCATGCTGCTGCAGCTCTTTCCTTCAAGCAGCCCTGCGTGCACGCGCACTGGGCACAGGCTCCTCGGGGACCTCTTCATCACTGCTGCCAGCCTCCACAATCTCCAAAGGCAGCATTCCACTCCCTGATGGTCCTGGCCCCATCCCTGCACCACACACAGGTCCCTCATCTGAGTCCTCGCTCTCCGAGACCTCAGCCATCTGCACCTGCTGTTGACAAACCACAACAGTAGGTGTGATGAAAGGTGAGGCAGCCGACATTAGGAGGATCCAAAGGTCACGATAAATAGCTGAAGATTTAAGTTAAGCTTGACATCCAATGGCTACAAAGACAATCTTGCATCTTTCTTAGCAACCATTGGGATTTGGAAGTGATTTTTCTACTTCTTCTTCCAGGATGTTTTTCGAGTTTCTAATCCAGGCTAGAGGGTGTTCCATCTGGTCTTCCATTCAAACAGATCTGTCCACAAGACCGCAAACTACTATAATATAAAGCATTAGAAATACATGGCATGCAAAGAAAATTAAACATTGTTAGAATGAAAGGACTGTATGCCATTGTGCTCCGTTCATTGCTGTGAGGAAAAGTATGTTACCTTCAGCTTCCGACCATCCAGTTAGACATGTTAAGCTAAGAGTAGACATTTCCCAGACGTCTGTCATGTCTTCGAAATGAAGCAAAACTAGAGTTCAAAGGCTTGTGTCTGACTTGATTGTGTGTTGAAAAACGGAGATGTTGCTTCTAAAATCCATTGCAGCCACTCTTCTCTCTAACAAGGAATTTGGCCCATGGCATTTAGAAACATAGTTTTCCAGGGGAGTGGCATTGAGACAAGTAGACTCATTTTTGCTTTAAAGCAAGAAACCAGCAATAGCCACCTAACAAAATAGATGGCATTGGAGTAATGCACAAAGCAGTTATTTCAGTCACCAAGAATAGGCCAGAGTACCCAGCAAGATTAGCAGGAAAAGGGGGTTGATGCTCAAGCACGCCTTATAGACGGATCCATTCTCTACTTATGTTGGAAGTTGGATACAGAGGAACAATACTTGTACAATTTTATATCATTATGATCCCCTAGTGGTCTCAAAACTTTGCCATCCATTTTTGTAGAACCTGGTATCAACCAGTGAAGCTAAATGAAGGGCAATGTGGGAAGGCCCATGTAAGATTCTACACAGAGCACATTTACATTATGAAATGTACTGGTACCTACCAGCCTAAAGCACCCAGTCATACACTGGTACCTTCTGGATATTTGTTCTACAACTCCTTGTCTGTGCTTTCTGAGACTTATGTTAGCAGAAAAGCACCAGATAGCCTAATCCTAATCTAATGAGGACCCATTGCTGGGGGCAATGTGCTGACTCTGTAAATCGCTTAGAAGGCTGTGAACCACTGTAAAGCAGTATGTAAGTTCAAGCGCTATTGCTAAGTGCTAAAGGGTTTTCTGCAGATTGAAGCAGACTTTAGTTGAACCCAGGGCTTAGCTAAATTATTATTAAATTATTAATTAATATTAAGCTTAACCTGCCTGAAGATTGCATTGGTCTTTCTTATCGAATTCCTGTTTGTATTATACAAATCTGTGCAAGTTCTGATTCAACAGAGAGCTTCAAATAAATACTTCTGGTTCTATTCTATGAACAGTGGTGGCACAGTATTAAAAGGTAACTCTGCATTCCCACTGCCAGTTCGATCCCGAGTGGTTCAAGGTTGACTCAATCTTTCATCCTTCCAAGGTTGGTAAAATGAAGACCCAGATTGTTGGGAGCAATATGCTGACTCTGTAAACCGATCAGAAGGCTGTAAAGCACTATGAAGAAGCATATAAGTCTTAAGTGCTATTGCTGTTGCTCGTCTATGTTAGGATTGAACAAGGCTTCATTCCACTGTAGAAATACCTGTTTCTAAGGCTGTCCATATGCGGGCAAGAAATTACAAACGAAGATCAAATTAATCTGATATACTACTGTAAAACATTATTTATTTGAAGGTGAGTTTTTTTTAAAAAGGCTTCAGATACTGGGAGGAGCTTTTGCAGAGACATACTAAAAGAAGATCAAAGAAAATGGCTTAAAAGTCCTCAGTAATGTCACCTGAAAGATAAAAGCAAGATAAACATGACCCTTCTCTGTAGTCATTAAATGACCATTTAGCATTTAATTTGCACAGCAGAATACACTTGGCTTTGTAAACTTTTGAACATTCCTTCAAAGAGATGGCAAATACCATTTTTTTGCAAAGACGCCAAACTTACTTAATTAAAAAAAGCCTTATGCATTTAATTCCACTTGAACATTCCCTCTCTTCTTCCAGGCTGGAACTAAAAAAAATAGCCAGGCACTCTGAGTAATTTCCATTTTTCCTGGATTCCGTGGCACAGAGGGACTTCAGCTTTCCCATCTGTTCTAAGAGGTAGAGAGATGTCTTCCGTGCTTATGTCAACCCAGCTCTCTAGCCTGCATAGAAAATACCCTAGTTTATCCTTTAATAAAGTCACCTTTTGAGTTATGGCTAGTTACTATACTGCAGCTTGGTTAGTCCAGTCTCAAGTGAAAACACAGAAAATATTTTCAAAGAAGTTAATTAATTAGGGCCTAACTTTGAGGGTTTCCTTTAGAGTGGTGAGATGGGAGGCAAACACGCTTAATAAATAAATAAATAAAGTGCACAATATGAATAGGACTGATCCATGCAATGGCTGGGATTATGGATCACAGTAGGCCAAGTTGTATTTCAAGTTGGGTTTACTGAAGAAGCCATTTCAGGCTAGTTCAGTCATAATGCTTTGTCGTAAAATAAGATTTACAAATCACAGCGGCCAGGCCACACATTATGTCAAGGCAAGTCCAGCCAAATGCTATTATAGCTCAGCATGATGCATGAACCTAGTCATCATGCTGGGTAAAACATGATTTACAATTTAACAAAATCTGCAAACTTAAACATAGCAGTGGAAGTCTTCCTTCTTTTCTCTTGTATCCTCATTTTTTTAAAAAAATAATTATGTTTATTACTCAGAAGAATCTTGAAAGAAATAATTGCATTTCGCATCTTTTTCAACTTTACTAATCTTATAATAAATTAATTATCTTAGATCACTCTTTTCAAGTGTGTTCTTCTGTCCCTCTCAGACACAAAACATCAGGACTGCATTTGAAGTTCCAATTAAACAGAGGAAAATACTCAGCTAATGGTTAGCACTTGCTAAATGTTACGTAAGAGTCAACAGAATTCACAGTGGGTTGAATTTAGTACATTTGTGACTCTGTATGGATTCTAGACTGATCTTCCTTTTGACCTTGCCTCCAGGTTCTGCCACTTCTTCACCTACAGCCCCAGATATATACAGAAATGTTTCAGATGCTTTGATTTCTGTCTGCATAGGTTTAAATTTTCCCACACATAGAGGTCTAAGTACACTCATCAAGTGAAAAGCATCCCTGTTATGTCCACAATATCTACAGCTCACCTGTACTCCAAGAGGTACTCAATTCAATGTATATAATACATTGGGGTGGGATCCGACAGGGTTAACTACCGGTTCGGTGATTTACAATGTGCTTCCCTGCATGTTGCGCGCATGTGTAAATCTTCGTCAGTTTGCTGCCTGGACAGCTGAGCAGCGCTGCATGAAGGGAAGCAGCATTTGAAAAGCACTTTTGTCCTGCTTTTTCAACCGTAGCTGTGCCTCACATGCAGCTGAGGTTGAAAAAGCAGGAAATAAAGATCAGGTAAGAGCCTGGGTGGGTGAGTGGGCCAAAACAGCTGCAGACATAGGACTGGTTCTATGTCTGCTGCTTTTCAGAGCTACCAGTTCTACAGAGCCAGACAGAACCAGTAGAATCCCACCTCTGCCCTTCATACTGCAATTCCCCTCCCCAAAGCAAGCTGTCAGTCTAGGATAACTTGTCCAATGAACATTCATAGCTGAGGATAAAATTGGATATGCCCCCCCCCCCCAGTCAAATATTTTAACTCGATAGGTAGCATTCTCCTTGCATCATTATTAAAACAACAAAATTAACATTGATATTTAAACTTGTATATGGTCCAATAATGAGGAGTAAAATGCTTTTCTGAAATTTTAGCAGGTTAACTCATGGCAGATCAGAAATAGCTTTTGCTACAAAGCCTGGCTTTGGGGTGTATATCTGCCAGATCAATGCTTTGTTTAAAGTTACAGTCTGACCCTAACAGCGGTGTCCAGAGTGGACAAATGGGGGACAATGACAAAACATGCATGATAATATTACTCCACATATGCCAATCTTTATATATTTACATCAGATGAATATATAATAGATATATAATTTTATTTATGCCATAATATTAAAATGCCACAGAGCCATACTTGCATCTTATTTTTTATATATCTATTTTATATATCTATTTATTCTGTGGCATTTTAGCAGTAATATTGTGCCAGTGTTGCCACTAGAGTTTGCTTCAGATGCCAGTCCCTGTGTAAGTGTCTCAGCTCCACCGTTTTGTTAAAATGATTCCCCAAAGGAAGCATAAGCAAGAGGCAAATGAAGCTATGAGGGAGCAACTGGAGAAGAAAGAGTGTCAACAGCTGGACATGCATGTAATACACTCTTGAATCATTTGGGTGTATTGGCATTGTTTCAGCTGGACAGGCTCGTAGGTTTATCCATAATGATGTAATCTCTGTCATCCAACTTGGAATCCTTCTCTTCTTGCTTACTCTTAATGTCTAAGGGAAATGAATGTATGATTTCTTGCTGATACAGTTGATTATTACTTGACTGCTCCACAGTAACTGCGTGTTACATGTTTGCTCAGAGGAAGGATTCTGAGGCTCCAGGAATATTATGGAACAGTTGGGCATGACTCTGGTAGGCCTCAGGCCAGCTCACAGTAGTTCTTAATAAATTGAGTTATGCATCCATATAGTTCCTGATGGAAGATTATATGATCTTGCCATATCCATATGGCAGAGAAGATATATCTTCTCGGTTCTTTGCATTTCATTGGCAAACTGGCTTTTAGTTCTTGTCTTGCTCCTATTACTTCCTAGACTCATCCAAATCCCTGTCAACCTGAAGCAGAAGGGAAAAAAATTCAATCAGCAAACCAGGATGAACATCAAGAAACAAAAACCATACTTGGTATGGAATTACCCTTTTCCATTTTACAAATCAGAAGGGCAACATGTGAGATTAGCCAATTGGATCTTGTTAACCTAGAATTCATGGTTGGATCTAAAGTTTGGAAAGTCGTCTTTGAAAGCTTCTGGCTAAAAAGCACTTGGGCTGAAAATGAGCCAAGGAGGTTGAGTCATTGCTTCAGTTGATATTAATAGAGGTAAATACACATCCTTCCCCCCTCTGTAGCTGAATGGAAGAGAAAAAGAGATAGCAGAATCTTGACATGTCAGAAATAGTAGCAATAATAAAAGTAAATTTCCTTTAAAAATAATCTCTGAGATGTTCAGAATAGAATATGATGGGCGGGGGGTGGGGCAGAGATAGAAGTGATAATAAAATCAAGAACCAACCCCATTAGCTGCTGCTTGAAAAGACTTTCCCATCTGGGTCTAGATCAGGGGTGTCCAACCTTGGCAACTTCAAGACTTGTGGACTTCAACTCCCAGAATTCCTCAGCCAGCTTTGCTTTGCTGGCTGAGGAATTCTGGGAGTTGAAGTCCACAAGTCTTAAAGTTGCCAAGGTTGGACATCCCTGGTCTAGATGAAAGCAACAGCTCTTGCTGTCCAACATTTAGCTTTCCAAAAATGTCATTTAAAATCTCCAGAAACTGATCCCAAGATGTACAATTAATTGGAGGGGAAAAAAAAAGATTTGTGTATATATCTTTGGAAGCAAGAGAAAGAAGGAAAAGCGGACATAAAAAAGAGCATGCTGGATGGCATTGGAAATTATTTATGCTCAAGGGAAGTAAAGCATTAATCTCGGGAGGATAAAAATCCGTCCACAGTTAAGTGCTATACAACAAAGCTTATTTTGAGTTGATTGGAGTCAAAATTAGATGAAGAACATCTCATACCATCTCATTTTTCTATGAGAATTCACTTATTTTAAGATTTAGTCTATTCAGACCAATTTTCTCAATGTAACTAGAAGACACCAAATTGAAGAAGACTGATCTCATATTACAACTACTATATTTCTCTAAGTCCAGTCCACTTTCAATAATGAAAGCCCACAGGAAAAGTCATGGGGAAAAGTAGACAGAAAAAAAACCTGTGTGTCTGCTTGAATTCTGAATGAAATCGTGTCACTATTAAATAAGCTAAAAATGCAAGTTGAAACAAAGTCAACATTTTTCTCACCCCTATTCTAGAGTTACTTCTCTTCAAGCTGAGGATAGATATATTTACCAGAAATGAAATGTGACAAGGATTTTTGCTGCTCCTTCCAATGTAGGAGGAGCCCAGGCCTCTGCTATCTTGTTATATCTTTGCAAATGTGGATATTGAGCAGTTCAATATGCTCTTTAATAAGATGTGTGATAAGGAATGGCTTATAAAGATAAAAAGAATGTTTGTATCACAAAACAGATTTGCATTGCATATGACTGCAGTATTTTTGGAATGCATAAAGTTAGCATTGTTGTCACAGCCATCGCTATTCTTTGAAACAGTTTCTGTGATTGCAGGTCCCTGGGTTTTATGTACATATGTATACATTTAGTATTTCTATTTATTGTTGAAATAAGCTGTTAAGGGAAAGCAGTTTCCCTTCTGCTAGCTAGGTAATTCCGAATCAGTAACTCAAACTAATTCCCAAACTAGTTACATTTTTCAATTTCCTTATTTCATGACATAGACCCTACTGATATAAACCATAACAATTGGACTTCCAAGTGGAAACATGGCAAAACAGGACATCTGCATAAAACAGCAGGGATGACTCAGAGACAGAGAATGACATCAGGGTGATATGCCTGAGCTAACAGAGCTCCTCTGGAACAAGGGAAGTCATGAGGTTGCCCACATGAGCTTCAAGGAAGCAGCTTCTTGCAAGGAAGCCCAGAAGGTCTGGAGTTACCCTGTCAGAGGTGGTATTCAGCAGGTTCTGACCAGTTCTGAAGAACTGGTAGCGGAAATTTTGAGTAGTTTGGAGAACCAGCAAAGACCACCTCTGACTGGAGATTTCAGTCTCCTTCCCCTGCCACACCCACAGAACCAGTAGTAAAAATATTTGAATCCCACAGAACTGATAGTAAAAAAAATGTGTACCCTGTGGGTGACCTATGAATAGAATGCCAGGAGCTATGGAAGAAAACACTATGTCCACAATCTCATGTGAAGCCTATTTAAAAGGCACTGAGTATGCCAAATCCACTTTCTAATGTACAGTTAAATGGAGCAAATTTAGAATATAGAGACTTTCAGAGTAGCAGAGCACTTACTGGCACCTGGATGATTGTACTTTTGATTCAGGAAAGATTAAAGGAAAAAAGGAAGGAACCAGTTAGAAAGATTTCAAAAAAAAAATTAAATGCAAAAGATTATTGGGATTTTGAATAAAGTTAAAACATGAACTAAAGGGACAGTTCAATTTGGAATAGTGCCTTATTTAAAGTATTTTTTTTTCAAATTAAAAGAGATAATATAGCTCCGTGGGAAAGAAAAATGTTTAAATTTGTTTGGGAAGTTGATTGGCTGACTGTGTTAAACAAAGAGATAAGTAGGAAGGAAGGAAAATGTGAAGATCTGGGAAGATCATGTGCTTACAGAAGTATGGAGTACTGAAAGGGGCTATGAAAGTGCTATGGACATGAAAAAGAAACCTCTCTTATTTATTTTTTAATGCCCAATTATGGATTACAAAATTAAAATAAGGACAAATGTTTATTATTAAAGGGACAAAAAGATATAAAAGGGAAGAGAGGACTGTTGGACCATTCTGGAAGAATATATTTGTTTATATTGGATACATTCATAGAAGAAGGTACTGTTTCATTGGTCAGCAAGATTATTATCTGTGTATAAAATGAAGGTAAATTGAAGTACCCACAATAGAAGATAAAATAACAAGTACTTTTGCAGAGCTTTTATGGACTTTTTGCTGAAAATAGAAATAGAGAAAGTGGTGGCTCTTAGATTGGATGATTGAAAAAGGTATTAAATAAGGGAGCCAATATAGTACAGTAGAGTATAACTTGTATTGTGACAGCAAATCACCACATACTATGCATCGTTTTTGTCATCATGTCTGGTTACAAATACCTGTAGGCTGTGTTTGCAACAACCCAACCATCATCTTTCCCAGGCAGCTGTGGCTGCCAGCACATGATACAAAATGACTCAATCAGTGATGTGCTTAAAGTTCTCCCAGATGCAGCAAAAGAGGCTGTCACTTTTCTTTTTTGTGTGGTTTTTCTTCTTCTTCTTCCTGGGGATAGAAAATTCATACTGGCAAGATCACACTTGGTTGCCACCATGGGCAGATTTCTCCCTCCTCTGCTTCTGTTACCTTTTTCTAAACCTTGTGTGGCTGCAGAGAGCAAGAATTGAGACAATGCCTGGAAAAATCCTGTTTTTATGAGCTTTCTGGAAGTTTATCTCTAGTACAGTTGTTGGAAGAAACTGCTAACCATCTGGTAAATATTTATATGGCATGAGACAGTTAAATTCCAAACAAGAATAGGTCTGTTTAGGGCTAAAACTAATCCCTTCTGGTTGACTGACTAGGTCAACAGAATTGTTCTAAATCTACAAAATTAGACAGTGAGGCAACCACTCTTGTTCCTGTTGAATCAAGAACAGCTGTCCTAAGCACTCTTTCCTAAGCACTCTTCCTCCACTGTTGCCATTTCATGTACAAGGTTCTTCTCGTGGTGGAGGCTGGTCTAGGGCTGTCAAGTCTCCCCTTGTCTGCTTTTCCCAGTGTGTATCACAAAGACCACTACTATGATAAACTCATGACTACTGTGAGCAGCTAGAGACGCACGTTATAGGTCTTGAAGGTTTTGTGTGGGTCCATGCATTGTTCCCTTCTGCTAAGAAACATGCAGATGCTACAATAAACAGTGGTGTGCCATGTAGCCTTCCGCATATAGCCAAAATTAACTCAATTTTTGTTAAATTTGTTTTTTTTTAAATAGTTTGATTCCGCTCCAAGCCTAATAGGCTCAGGACATCAAATGTTAAATCTGAAACAAATACAAAGCAAACTCAAACCATAAGTGAATGATACAATCATACAATGGGCAGTTGTATAATACATTAAGCAGGATCTATGGCTGACACCCCAACCATTTTGGATCAAAGACTCACTGAAACAAAACAGATTCTACTTGCTTAGTGAAACCTTCCCTCTTATACTCAGGATTCAGAATGGGGTGGGTGTAGTCTGAGTTTCCTTGCAATGTTCTTCCTTTATTTTTATTTTTTTCTTTTGCACCTGATGTTTCCCTAATGGTCCTTTTCCAAGATCATCCACACCAAGCTTTTAAATCACATCCAAAGGCATCTCACATGCATTATAGTACTCCAGTCATAGAGAGAATAGGATGCGAGTTACTGTCACCATTGCATCCTGGCCCAAGGAGATTTATAACTGGTACACCAGTCAAAATCTAGGCTCCGAACCAGAGCTCCCAGCAGCTGTTTAAGCAGGAGCCAAGAGCCCAGGAAGACTCCCAAAATGTCCGGTCCAGAGCTGTGGAATTTCAATGGCTCATTAAAAGTAATTTAGTATTAGAGGTCTAACTATTCTTTCTCTGTCCAAACTTCTGATTATCAGTGTAAGAACTTGGGGAAGTAGCCAAAGGTCAGAGTACTGTAGCATCGTAATCCTACAATACAGTATTCTCATATTGACTGAATGGTTAGTCAAACCCTTGACTTTATTTTGAGGTAGGTCTAAAAGCAAGATTTTAAATATTACTGAACTACTTAGAAAGCATTATTACCGGGTGAACAGATTCAATATGTGTAAAAATAATTAATTGCATGAAAAGTATGCATTTTTGTTCATCCTGAAAAGTATTTTTCTCCCAAGTTGTTTTATTGCATTATAAAATGCAAATAGTACATTATAGAATACAGATAATAATTGAGTAGGGGCACTTATTTAATAGAAAAGGGAAACTGCTGATTTAAATAAATTAAACCTTTGAAGAAAAAAGTTTATATCAATGTTGAATATGATTTTTTAAAGATGTTAATGAACATAAAGTTGATTAAGTTGTACAGTTAATGCTAGGCATGACATAGATTAAATACCTTTAAAACCCAACTAAGGGGCTATCTCATCAAATGAAGGAATTATTTAAAATTATTTCAAAATTTTATGCTAGCATCATTTAATTTCTTCAGAATGTTTGGATGCTATTTAACAAGCTCAAATGTAAGAGATACAAATGGTACAGTCAAATCCAAAAGTTTTTTTTGCTTCCTACCCTACAAGCTTTTAAGATTAGCATTTATTTTAGCAAGTTTTTCAGAAAGAAAAAAAAATACAAACATTCCCCCAAAACCAGACAAAAAAAAAGTGGGAAAATATCTACATCTGTCACATATTAATCAAATGTCAAATCCATTTCTAATTCTACCTAACGAGGAATTAAAAATAAACCTCTAAAATTATAAGATTGCATAAAAATTATGCCTTTACAGAATGTTCTTATTTTCAGAAACTGGAAAATTGGTAATATTCCTGATGTTAAGGATTGGATCCAAGAGGTGCAATTTATCTGTTTTTGAAGGAGAAACTTTTATATCCTAATCAAAAAATAATTCAATGTGTTCCCACCTCTAAAAGTAAAAAAAATAAGCTGAGACTGGGACAAAGGAAAAATAATCTTGATAAGCAAGTAAATTAAAACATTAAAATAAACAAACTGAAAGATATGCATACATTTATGAAAACAAGAAACTAGCCAGAGATGACTGGGTCTTTAAATGACAAAGTTAATAAAGGAATAGAAAAAAATGAAGAGAAGGCGAGCCATTTTTAAAAATATTTGTTTGAGTGTGTTTATTTGAATATCATATGTTTAGGTGTTTAAACAGAGCATCTTTGAACAGGAAATATATCCTGATTCTTCCTTCAAGAATGTGAAGCTAATAAATTGTTTGCTGCTTGGTTAGCTAAGCTTAGCATTATATATAATCATTCTGACTTCAGGCATCAGAAAAACCCAAAGAATTAAGACAGGATTTGATTTACTCTGTTCATGAATGGCTTCTTCTGGCCAGATGACAGCAATTAGCATATCGAGCTAAGCTTGGACATGCTCAGCTTGTTTGGTATTATGGCTTAAGGCCATCAGTACAGCCTGATCTTTATTTTCTACACAATTCATGTAATATTTTATTATGTCAGATTGAAGCTCTATTGGATGCTGCATTCTTCCCCATAATTTAAGAATATAATGAACTTCTTTGCATTCATTGATTCCTTTTGATCTAACCATCAAGTAGATAATGAAGTCACTACTTCCCGGATAAAATGGCAGAAAATTGGCTATTTAACTTATTGTTCAATATATATCAGGGTGGAAGAGAAGAAGCCACTTATGGACATCAAGCAATCGTGTGTCATAGATCAGCTTTGCTCTCTTCTTCAGTTTTAGACTAGTATCTTTCAAGCTTCATCTGGAGCTGTCAACATAGGGTTTACTCTTCTTTGAGACTCTCAAAGTAAAAATGTGAAGGATTGAACCCAAAGGGTTTTTGTAAAATTACCTTTGCTGTAGTTTTGCTTCTTATTAATGCACAGTATTCTAAGATCCATTTAAAATGTTGTTCCATAATCAAACCTATGATATAAGCTTATATTTTAGGTTTCTGGTCAATAAGCAACCAATTCAAAAGGCAATTAAGCCATGAAAATATAAAAGGCAAGCCAATGCAGAATACTTCCTAACTATATGCACAATTCTAGAGATTTATCTTCTTATGTAATATATAATGACCTCTATTACAGAGCCACTTCTAGGCCAAATTAGTGGTTGGAGCAATCGAGTGATTTAATGAATACATATCCGCCTGCAGAGTTTGTAGCACTCCCTATGAGCAGCTTAGATAATCACAGTGGACATGGGGGCAAAACTCAAAGCCTGAAGAATATCTTGTAGCACTGGGAGTTCTTTCAAAGCCACAGAAATGCTTTGAACCCTCTTTTTCCTTCAAGAGTTATGCTTGGAAACACCCCAGCTGGAGTATGGTATATATATCCAGTCTTGAGTATTCC
Organism: Pseudonaja textilis; assembly: GCF_049901715.1. Lineage (NCBI taxonomy): Eukaryota > Metazoa > Chordata > Lepidosauria > Squamata > Elapidae > Pseudonaja > Pseudonaja textilis. The sequence goes on from NC_141990.1 coordinate 262,957,642, forward strand.
ATATTTATATCTTCAAGGAACGCATGGGGATAACCAAATCAGAACAATGTTTGTGAAACCAACCCTTTTGCCAAGAAGGTAGCAGGGGCAAAAGAGGGAGAAACTTTGGGGAAGGGGGAAAATAGACCCATAAGCCAGAATTCCGCATCCTGGGCCTACCTAATTCATTTGTTCTATGGATTCAATTGCTCTCACAGTGACAATAATGAATCAGAATTATAATGAATCATCGCTCCAGATTCTAAAATGAAGTTACTGCTAGCACCATCTGAGGAAGAATTATGGGAATTGAAGTCCACAAGTCTTAAAGTTGCCAAGTTTGGAGACCTCTGATGTAAGCATTTCTATCTTGAGAAGTCTGACCAGGTTATCCTAGGTAGTTCATTTTATTTGTTAAATTTACTGAGCCACAGAAGCAGCAGGTGAGAGTGCATCCCCGCTTGTGCAAGCAGTACTTGCGTGTGTGCTTAACCGCCACTCATGCAAATGGAGCTGTGCATGCGTGCTTGCCCACCATTCCTTCAAAACCATCCCCTTTACCCCCTTCTCCCCCCCACCCCCACCGACGGCTGGCAAAGCCAGAAAGATTGGGGAACTCTGCTGTAGAGATTGGTCAATTAGGCTGTGGGGGAGTGACTGTCCCTGTATCATCCAATGGGTTATTAGAAACATGTTAATTGAGACAGCGGAGAAGACAATGAAAGATTAGGAGAACAAGAAAGTCTACAGAGTTTACTAGGTGGTTATTGTAGGATAAGAACCTGCTAATTTATGCCAGCAAAAAGTACCATCTTTTCAGACTATAAATTTTTGTTAAAAGGCACAGACTTTCACGAGCCACAGCTGATGAAGTCTGCATCTGAAGTGAGCTTTAGCTGTAACCTGTACCTTCTAATAAAATTTGTCAGTGTTATCACTGTATCCATGTAACAATGATGAATTGCACCAAGGGAAATTGAGTTAAGGCTTGCAAAGAAATGTGTCTGCCACCTTCAGTGATGCCCTTCACTTTTTGGGGGGGGGGGTGGTATTGGTTTTTTTCCCTTCCTTTTGATTGTGACTTGGTTATTATGGCCACAAAATATTTGATATGATCTTTCTTGAGTATTTTTTTTTTATCATGAATTCTGACTTAAGTTTCCCATGTGAATATTCAACGTCTGCCACAGATTAAAGCTGAAAAATCCCAATGAGAGATTTTTCTGACCAAAGTTACATTACATGCAGAAATATGTGTAGATGACCAGGCTGAGCCTGTGGCTTCACTTGTACTCATTTGAGCAGACTTGGTTCCTGTTGTCTTGCACCTGACAATATGGGAAATAAGATCTTGACTAACTTGTCTTTAGCTTGGAAAGGTGCTTTGTTGAGAACCTATTGACAAACAGGGGAAGATAATACTGCCTCAAATGAATGATAGGGGAGGGCTTTTTGAGCAGAAAATGTAGATTATGTTTGTTTCCCTTTCCTTTAGGATTGTATTAACTTGAATGAGTTGACTTTTATGGGCAAGGCCTCTTGCTGAATTACTTTTGAAGGGTGCATTGCCCTCCCAGACTGTTCTTCAAACAAGCCCAGTCAATCCTATATTTAATGTGACTGTGTACAGATAGAATTACTTGGAAGTTTTGAGTGGGTTAGTGTCTGATCGAGTTAGAGATATTGTATAAACAAGGAAAATGCCTCTTGCCGAGCCAAGTCTCAAATCTTTGACTTAGGTCTAGGAGATAGAGCTGTTACTACATACAGACTACATTCACACACGGCACAAAGCCATAATATAATGTTTACTTCTGGTTTATCATGTTGCATGAAACCAATCATTCTGGTTTATAAATCATGTTTATAGCTTGGCAAATGAACTTTAATAAAACAAATGGCTTAGTGATTATGTGACTCCAACCATTTTAGTAAATGCTCACACGTCTCATTAAACTATAGTTTGCTTAAAAATCGTATAGATACAACATAAGTCCTTATGACCCAGTTTCATACAAAGCTTAGAAACAAGTATCCCATGCTTATCACGTTGTCCTCAATGGATAATACTATGATTCTACTTCCAGCAGAAAACAGTCTCCCTGAGACATTTTTGTAATATTTCTATTTACAGATAATCCTCAACTTACAACCACAAATTTATAGTGCTAATCAAGTTAAGTGGCTTATACCCTATTTCACCACCTTTTTTGCCACAGTTGTTAAGTGAATCATTGCAGTTGTTAAGTGAATCAAATGGTCAATACGCTAATCCCGTTTCCCCCATTAACTATGCCTACCAGAAACCAGCTGGGAAAGTTGCGACCACATGTTCCGTAGGATGCTGCAACCATCATAATTACATGCGGGTTGCCAAATGCCTAAATTTTGATCGCATGACTATGAGGATGATGCCTCAATGGCTGTAAATGTGAGTACCAGTCACAACTCACTTTTTTTCAGTGCCATTGTAACTTTGAATAGTTGTTAAACGAATGGGTTGTATGTCAAGGGCTACATTTATATATAGAACACAAGGCAAGCAATATAATTCTCCTACAAGGAAGAGGTAGATCCAGTAGCCCCCATCAGAATCCCAGAGAAAGATCTCAAGACCTCATCTTGTGTCCTTCTGGATCTTCCCAAAATAATCAGTCTCTTTAACACAGAAATTACAGATCAATTTCTTGATCTGCAATTTCTTCGGGCTTCCTCCTTTTCTCTCCCCATGCTTCTTTAGGCAAGGGAGTGGGAAATGTAAAATCTTCCCTTGGGGGCATGGATGATTATGATCTTTTACCTGTAATTTCCCAGAAAGAGCAGTGGGCCTGTCAGTCACAGCTTGTCCACTGAGCATTGGGAATATTAACCAGATTGGAAGAACTCTTCAGCACTCATCTCAAGACTCTTCATGATCTGTATATTGTGGTAGAACAGGAAAGCTAAGCTTTCAAGGGGGTGGGGGGGCAGTCCCTTCTAGGAGCATACAACTCAAAAGCAAAAGCCAGAGCATGGTAAATATTTGATAGAACCCCAAGAGGGAAATTTGAACTACATTCTTTAATGTCTCAATACACATTTATAAATTGCAAAACCTATTAAGAATGGACAAGGGTTTTTTAAAAAAATTTTCTCAAAGGAGCCAGAGGGAAGTAGAACATTATCACCATACACATACATTATCTAATTATAAAACTCCTTCAAAGAGGAAGGGCTTGAAATAAATTTACAGGGAATTCCCTGACAATCTGTACTGCAGATTAATAAATTATATTTAACAAAACCCAGCTGCCTTTTGAATGGAACTGCATTGCAAAAACAAGTTCTTGGTGTTAATCCATGACTAATCCAAGATGATTTGCAATTATTGCAATGGAAGAAAGTTGATAGGATAGCATAGAACCAGATAAATGTACGTACAATCTCTTTGGTGTCCAAAATAAACATTGCACAATACTCCATACCAAGTTCACACATTGTACAAAGCAACTTGAAGATGTGAGGACTTCAATTTCTAGAATTTCCCTGCTGGTTGGGGACAGTGGGAGTTGAAGTCCACCCATCTTAAGTTCCTAAGATTGAAAAACACTAATCTAGCGTATAATATTAAGTATTTAATATTATCTTGACTCATTTTATGAACCCAGTCATTATAACTGGTTAATATCTAAGCATATTGAACAAATCCCAGCCAATTGAGATTTATTCAGTTAGTTATGTTAATCCTCACCTCTCAAGCTGCCCACAGATATTAAATTGAAGTCTAAGCAGACCGTGTTGTTCAACTTGGACTAGTCACCACACTGGGTTTACAGAACACAGAATTTGTAAGCCAGGAGAAAGCCAAAATAACCACACTGGGCTTGGACTATAACAGAATTCAAAAAATGAATTTCATCTAAACTGAACTACACAGAAGAGATGATAGTTTGCGATCTTTCATTAATAGCACTGAACTCCATATTGCCAAATAAGATGTAATATCCAGAGGTTTCAGATCAGATATTCTGCAAAGGATAGCCCCTGAATAATACAAAATAGAAATTCAACACTCCGTAAGATCCTTATGTGCTTTGATGTCCATGTCTCTGGATATTTTACCACTATTAGGATGATCAGGATCCAGTTTTTAAAAGGCTGCTAGCTCCACCTTTTCATCTCTTTGCCTATCCAGATTACCAATGTCAGATTAGACATTTTTGTGACTTTTTGGTTCTTTTTGCTGATGTCACAAGTCATGCATTTATGCACAAAAGAGAAGTTCTTCTACAGTAGGCTGTGCCTTAACCTGGCTTTCTTTTGCACATGACTCAATGCATAAAATACTCCAAAATAGTTTTACTGACAATCAAAATCTTGGGGATTGGGCTAGCATTATTAACACTTAGAGAAAGAAGAGAGATTTATAGACTGTGACCTGGTTGCTTGATTCTATATAGTTTTCCTCCTGCAGTGCCAGCATGTATCATTCACTGGTGCTAACACTAAGCATTTATTTACTGATGGAGCAAGCCAGAAGGATATTTCTAACTTGGGAGTAAAAAAATTGGAATGCCGTTATGACAAGCCAGATTTACTACTATACTTGTTCTTCTAGTAGTGAACTGCTTATCAGCTAACTGATAAAATAGATAACTTTTCAGTTTAAGAAAGCTCGTGACCTTGAGGGGAAGTTTGAAAATATTCAGCAGAAAATTTCAACATCCTGATTAGCAGATTCATATTAATTGCGTGGCTTCATTCCCAGTAACTCTCACCCCCACTACATGACTCAGAGGATAGATTTACGGGCCTCAGGAGGCCAAGGCCCTCAAGTATGAAAATAAGCCGTTTTGGGGGCTGAAATGAAAACAATCACCAATCACACCTTGAGAGCCAGCATAATTTAATACTTAAAGGAGCTGGAAGAAGTGTGGAGAAAATAGGTTCAAGCCCAGTCCTCTGTATGAAATCTGATGGGTTATTTACAGTCCATCACTAACTTTCAATCCAATCATACCTCACAGAGTTGTTGGGAGGAAAGTACTATATGCAGCTTGAAGGAAAGGCAGAATATAAAGCAAGCAGTCAAACATATTTTTTTCAGTTGGTCCTCAAATGGAAATAAGGGCCAAATTTGGTGTGTGGAGAAGCTTGCAAAAAAAAAAAAAAGCCCTAATCAAGTGTGATAATGGGCTACAGGAAAAAAAAATCCAGGGGGGAAGGGAAATTCCTAAATCCTAAGACATTCCTATGGGAAAGGCCTGTTAGGAGCAATCAGCTGTTCTGTTCTTGAGATCCTGCCACATGACCAGAGTGGCACTGCTCAGAATTGGAGAAAAATTCCAGCCACTCCCATGCATCAAAATGGGGGAAGCAATTGGGCAAAGATTTCGAAAAAATTAATGGCTTTTTTGTTTTAAGTTCCTTTTTCTTTTCCTCATGGGTCATGTGGTTTGGAGTGGAACTATTTTTAACTGATTGTAAAGAATTTAAGCAGCTTTCACTACCTTGTTCAATTTATTTCCAATTCTGGGGCAACTTATTTGAAGTAGCTGAAAAATGCAATTCACCTTTGATTTTGCTGTGGTTTTGATAACTTTGTAGGTGGCCCATTGGTGAGAACTCTTGCCTCATTTTAACTTTTAAGGTTCAGTATCCTGTTTCTGCAACTTGTCTTTTCCTATATGCATTATTGTATTTAAAACTTCTCTCCTTCCCACCACTCTGTCCCAGCTACAGTAAATAACTTGCAATCATGATTCCAGCTTTGGGAAAAAGTGGCTGAAAAACAGATCACAGTGCAATGCTACTATATCACCTTTCCAGGGACTTTTAAATGCAAAGAAAAAAGAATTTTGGCCAAGAGACAAGTAAATTTTTGGAGGATTGTAATGCTTTCATTTTATTTCCTCCTCATATTTTTGCTCACCTCAAGATTGGCAACCTCAAGATTTTCTTGCAAAGCAGGAAATGCTAATGAATATATATCCTGCAAGATTTTCTTGCAAAGCACATGAACGTATATCTCCTGAAAAACATGAATGGGAGATGCTAGCAATTCATTTTTGGGTAGTGGAGTAGGGTGACTACCAGAAATCCAGGATATTCAGGTGGTGAAATCTTTCATTTTGCTGCTTTTTTCAGTTAACAGTATTGATGGTGATCCTTGTGTTTTTCTCTGGGTTATGAAGAATTGTAGATCAAGCTAAAGTGTTTTCTGAAGGAGTAGAGGCTGGAAACACCGGAGGTTTGAAAGTGGCTTTTTGTCTGTATTTTTCCAATTGTGATATGTTTTCCCCCTCCGTGCTACATGGAGTCAACTAACAACACTCCCACGCGGCAGGGCCTGTATTCTGTAGCACAAAGAGTGCATTTTCTCTCCAACTTCCAAATCGCACTCTGATTATAAGATTAAATCTAGGCAGCAAGAAGTAACTGCGGTAAAAGCAAACAGACCGAACAGGGAGAAAGCATTACGAAGCCACTTACAACTCTTGTGTCGGGGTTCTGCTTTCAGGAGCAACCACAGAGCGATTCAGATTATTTTTGTTATCTGCAGACCGATCTGCCTTCAAAGCAAACTGGCTGGGGTCCTTACCTCGGCCCCGTGAAACTCTGCATTTGCAAAGAGCCTGCTCCATTCTAACCCTGCACTCCTCTTGATCTGCGCACCAAAAAGCCTTCTCAGCTGGCAGCCCTTCCCATTGGCTCAGGGATTCTAGGAACTGTCCAATAAGCTGATAGATTTCTTATTGTTTCTTTAGAAAGTCTCTTTAGGGACTCGGTTAACCCTTTTCAGGCGTTTGGATTGGCCGGCTGCTAAGGGAGTTCACCTCTTCCTTTCTGTTTTCTCTGGTTCCCTCTGGCCTTTTGTCGCCTGCTTGGTGCTGTCTTTTTTTTACTCCTCTCCGGCCTGTTTCTTTTGGATCCTCAGAGCAATTTTCACCCTATACTGTCTAGACATAAATAAATTCAAAGCAGCTCCTCCGCTCAGTACACACACAAACGAGAATAAAACCTCTCCTAGGCCGCTTTTAAATGCTAACAAAAGTTCTTTTCTCCCACCCCCCTCCATCTTTTGAATGTGAAGTTCATGTTCCCCAATATCCTCCGAGCATAAGAAGTGTCTGTTCTCTATTCTTAGCCAAGATGGGGATTCTCAAATTTGCATTTCTGTTCCAGATTAATTTATGGTAGTCTATGTGCTTCCAGGCATGGCTTTTATTGAGGATTCAAGCAATTTCAGCTTCTACTTTTGTCAGCCAGTTCTGCTCTTTCTCTTACCAGCTTTGGAGACAATGAACTGTAAGCTGCTCAGGACAAGAGCTTGGATTTGCTTCTCTTTCCTTCCAAAAGGCCACAGACTCCAAATAAAAAATGAACATTTTATTAGAAAACAAAAGCTTGACTGAATAGAGTTTGGGATACATTTTAAGAATTATCTTCAGCCAGTAGGATCTGATAACCTATATGGGAATGGACTATTAAGAGCTTTTGATGGTCTGCTGTACAATACTTAACACCCCTGTATAGTCAGCCTTTTTTTTCTAATAAAATGGTCATTTATCACATTTTTTTGTAGATCACACACTCTGTTTTTGAGCTTTTATTATTTATATTTGACATGAGACACCTTAGGAAACATGCATTTGAAAGGCACACTGGGTATGCATTTTAAAAATATTTGTGGTGTATGCCTTTATTCAATAGGATGAACAAATTTTCTCAACAGTCTATCTGAATGACCCTTATGTCTCTGGTTATCAGAGAAACTCTAATAATCAAAGCTATTCGTACTTGTAATTTATCTCTAAGGTCTGTCACTCAATCTTTCAATGAAAAACTGATCACTTGGGCTTCATGGTACAAGCAATTCAGCATGTTTTCCAAGAGTATCTGGTTATTTTGGGATAGGGCTGATAAATCCCAAAATGTTGAAGTAAATCTATACCTCAGGTAGAATGTAGCATGAAGACAAAATTAAGAATGTCGCTACCTCAGATCTTGTGATTGAAATGCTCACTTTCCTAGGTTTTGCCCTCTGGGTTCAGATTGTATGGCCATCAAAGAAGAAGAAAAGGTAACTGAACAGGCAACTTGTGGATATTGACTTGTCATAACAAAAAGGCAAAGCATTTTTGGTGTCTTCCTCAGATAGAGTCCAGGCAAGTACCCAATTGTTCAAACTTCTCCTGGGAATATTGCAGCTCTCAGAATATTTCCTTTTTTGTTTTGTTTTGTTTTGTTTTGTGCCTATGATCCCCTCTGTACAATGGTGGTATTCAAACTTTTTATTGCTGGTTCTGTGGGCATGGCTTGGTGGGCGTGGCAGTGGAAGGATACTGTAAAATTTCTAGTCAGAGGTGGGATTTGCCAGTTGTCTGAACTATTCAAAATTTCCGCTACCGGTTCTCCAGTACTGGTCAGAACCTGCTGAATATCACCTCTGCCTCAGTAGCACATGTGGGATTCAGCATTAGATTTTGCATAACCCAAATCTGGTAAAGATCTTTTGCTGGGACATGATTTACAGTAAAACGAATGGTGAGCCCTCTTTGTGACTTTTGCAAAAGAATGAAGAATGTGACTAATTTACATATCATCTTCCACTGCTGGTTCTCAAAAACTTTTAACACATAGGAAAATAATATTTCTCAGTGCTGTCTGGGAAGTGTATTTCTTTTTCTCTATTGGTTTTGATTATGTAAAAATGCCCCCTTTCCCACTCATTGTTCTTGCTGCTGGCAGAAAAGTTGGAATGTTAGCCCAGAATCTTTAGACACTCAAGTATTCTAGAATTTAAGGAACTGGACAGGATTTTTTAAAATAACTATTCTCTTATACAACTTCCTTGAAAAAGTGATATGAAAGAAGACACTAAACTATTCCTATAGGGTTTCCTCTGGTAGATCTGCAGAGAAAGTATAACCGATATTATTGGATCCGTTTGATAAAACCCATATGCTTTGGGTTAATACTGAATCTAGGGCTTTATTTCTGGATAGCCACTAAAGAGTGAGAATAAGCTGCCTAAAATTCTACCTCTATGTTGCCATCAATTGGTCATCCAGCTTTTTTAAGTCCAGAAATGTGGGTCAGATAAAGTTGGAAGAGGATGTTTAGGCTGCTGAATCCAAATGTTGCTTCAGGTGGAAATCCAAATTAAAATATTCTAGATTGGCAGCTATCTAATCTCTGCTTAAACCAAATGAAGGGGGACTGACATCTGTCTAGGACTAGGTAACTGGTTCCACAGTCAAACAGCTTTGAACGTTTCTCCAGATATTCAGTTGGGATCTGTGTTTCTGTAATGGAAATTTATCAATACTGTATTTTGTAGTCCAAAATGAGAAAGAGCCAGTCTTCTTATATTTTTATGCTTATCTGGGTGTCAACCGCAGTATATAGTGAGAGACATACTCCAAGAGAGTGTGTAGATGACTACCACCAGAGACTTAGGTTTTGCAGAGGAAAGACTTAGCTGCAACAGATTAATTTGGCTAACACTTCCTAGAAAGAAACCTAGTATGTAATAAACTGAATATCCCCCATTTCTAGGCCAAAGTATTCATTTGGCTTATTTATTGCTTGTGAATTTAGCCTGTTACCATTTATTAGTCTGGTGTTTCTCATCCTCAGCAACTTTAAGATCTTTCCCCACCCCAGCATGCTGACTGGGAAATTTTGGGAGTTGAAGTTCACGCAGATTGAGAAACATTATATTAGTTGATCTAATATGTAGTTTATTATTGCTATTACATTTTTATCCAGCCCTTCCTCCAAGCAGCCCATATGCAAAAGTCTTTTCCTCATAACTCAGAGTAGGTTTTATGTTTAGTAAAAATAATTTGTGGGAAATTTGACATTGTTTATCCAGCCATATCTATAAATTACAGCTAAACTTGTGAATTGAATGGGGCTGGAGCTGCTGCCTAGATCTGATCATGGGTGCTCTGCCTTTTGAGTTCCTATATCTCATCACTAATTAAGAATATTAGGTAATCAACCTGCACTATTATTTCAATGGAAATTCAGTTTCATGAAAGTCTATGATGGTGAATTCATAGAGTATTGTGCCTGTCATATTTATCTCCTTGCAGGGAAGAACATAAATGACCATTACCTACATTATCCTTCTGCAGTATTGACCATTACTTTCACTCATACTCCATAGACTTAGCATAATAAGTGTTCGTTTTAGAATGCTTTGTAATGTGATTGCTATGTGGAACTTGAATTTATAAAAAGTATGAAAAAATGACTATGAATGTCTGATTGAGACCGTAAATTAGAAATGATGAGTAATCCACTGGAAAAATGAAGGGGGGAAATTCATCCCAAAGTATGTTAATACAGTTTTTGAAATGCAGTCCTTTTGGAAGTCAGATGTGATTATGTGTGTCCAGACATTTATGCATATAGAGCTTTGGCCCATAAGCCATTTGGCATGTATACCTAGGTGTTCCTTGAGCATATCTTTGTGTCCATCACTATACATATATACTAAAGATATACTGTGACCATCATTTGATGGAAAGCATGGAAAGGCAAATGGTTATTGATATATATATATTGATTAAGAAGAAAGTATGAAACAACTGGAAAAGAAAGAGTGAATACAGTATAGGGAGGAGGTTCTAGTAAGAACCGAGGTACATTAAACCTCATTGTCAGACCAAACTATGCTTAGCCATTCGTACATGATGCCTGTCTCTTATTAGCGTTGTCAGTTTAATGAGCACTAAAATTTACCATTGCATTTTTCTTTTAAAGCATGTAAAGAATGAGTGGAAGTTAGAGCTGTTTCTTTTGTTGTAGAGCAATGGAAACCTCAACTCCGAAGCTGGAGTATGGTGGGGGAAGGTTCATTCCTTACTGAAAGGAGAGAAGGGAAACACAGATGTCACAGCTGGAAATGGAGATTTATCTTGGCAGGCAGAGAAGGAAAATATATATACTGTATTTCCAAAAAAGAAAAGGGAAAACTTATAAGAATTCCCTCCCGATTTGGCACAGTTGGCCAGCATGAGGAGAACTTCTGACTTGTAGAGAGGCTAAATCTTCTGTATGTGGGCTTCCATCCATCCATACTGGTTTTTGCTGCTTTCTTTTTATTTTAATATAGGAATATCAGGACTGTATCTGAAGGCGGTGAGGAAAGCTGTATCTAAAAGATGCAGAGATGGGGCACAACCAGAAGACAGAAAAAGAGAGAATTGTTGCCTGTGACAGGAAACTGATGCTCAAGAATAGCAATAGTATTTAGACTTATATACTGCTTCACAGTATTTTACAGCCCTCTCAGAGTCAGCATATTGCCCTCAGCAATCTGGGTCCTCATTTTACTGACCTCAAAATGATGGATGGAACGCTGAGTATGATATTTCAGCCAGATTTCTGAGATAAGCTTCTCTCTGTCTCTCCCTCCCTCCCTCTCTGCTCTTTCTCTCTGTTGTGAGGGTGCAATAATGAGAACATGTGGTGGAAATATGTTAGGAGGCCTCTTTCGATCTTGTATCCATCCCTGAAGGAAAACGGGTGCCACAGCCAATGGCTTGGCAGTCTTTCATGCTTCCTCCAGGAATGAGATGGCTTAAACAGGAGCAGATTTTCCTAGGGAGTTTAAAGGTAGCTTAGGCTTAGAGAAGATGGTTCCCACCCATCTTATCAAGGGGCACACCCCATATCTCCCAGTGCATGGGAGACAGCCGACTGGAAGGAGCAGTCTGAAATTTTGACTTGGAAAAGCCACAATCCATAGTCCCACAATGGGGCTGGTGAACTTTGGCTGTCCCCACCATAACTATTCCTCAGTAATGCTGCTTTAGGAACCCATATGGGGCTTTTCTTGACTGTGAAGGAAGATGAGGAAGAGATTGAGAAAGATAAACAAAACATTGGTGAAAGTGGGGAGATACAGAAGATGTGGAATCGATGTTTCTAATTTTCCCACCCATCCTTTAAAATTAGCAGCCTTCTCCACAAATAAGAGGGTGATCCATTTGCAACATATATTGTCTCATGGTAATTGATACTTTACCAGCTGGTAAAACCCCAGAAAAGTTCTTGCTCTATGAAGCCTGCAGCAAAAGATTTTTTTACTTGGGACAATTCACATGTTTATGCTAACTCAGCCAGTTTCTCAGTGTGAACTGGAACATGCTTGCATGGTGAAATTCTCTTTTAAAAATTCTGGATAGTTTAGCTCTCCCCAAAATGCATATAAAATGGAGGCATGAAGTAAAAGCATGCATGAAAAGCATTCTATTGGAAGAATTGCTGGCAAAAAGTGTGCGTCTAAAGAAAAATAATAATACAACCCCCTACATATTAGGAGAAACTAGCACAAAATGCATATGGATTCAAACATTTAAAAAAAACAATAAATGTTATCAATTGAAACAAAATTGTGATGAAACGCATTTAAATGGTGAATACTGAGGAATGCTAGAAGTTGTAGCTTGGTCACATCTGAGGCCAGAATTTGCAATTCCTGGTTTAAATTTAGGAAATTTGCCTAACCAGTAATGAAGCAGAACTACTAGATACCATATTTATACAGTAAATTAGTATAATATCTTTGCATAAAATGTATTTTCAAACCACAGAGAAGATCCTGCATAGTATTCTCTTTCCAAAAGGTTTTAGGCTACCAGCTCAATAAACATATTTTCTTTTCCACTAGATCATCCTTTTTCAACTTGAGTCCTTGCAAAATTTTGGGCTGCAACTCCTCTCCCCTCCCATCTTACCATCCTTGGGAGTTGGAAAAATGAGGGTTGCAGTCTGATATATTTGGAAAGTAATACAAGGAATAATAAAGAGGGGAGTGCTATTGAAGCTACTAAATTCCAGACTTCTTTAGATTCACACTTTTTGATTATTTTGAGTCACTGACAGGTCATTATTGGTTTTGTATGGAAATATGAACTCCACCCATTGGAGATAACACACTTGGGGAAAAAAGCCAAGCGGAGGATCTCTGATCTCACTAGGGGGTGCCCCTAATAGCGTTCAACTCTTTTCAACTTGATTCATCCCCTCCATGTTTAAACTATAATTCACCCCTGCATCTGTTGCCTTGCCTGAAATTAAATGGAACATTCAAATTTGAAGTGTGCAAGGAGTGGGTTTTTTTCCCCTTCAAGAGTATACTTCAAGAGTAAAGATGGTATATTCCTTATACCATCTTTAGCAATTACCATAATTATGCCTTATCTCAGAGCATAAACTACAATAAGTGTGCAAACTACTTGTTGAAGTGGGACCCAGGAAGAAACTATTCCAATATGTGGTTTCAGTACTAATCTGGTAAATGGGGACTTGGTCAGAGATAAAAGGAAAAGGCATAGTTGAGGAAGGTGACGCATCATGAGACACAACAACATACAGTAGACTCTTTGAATCATATAGGGTCCTGGATAGTCGCAAGGTTTAGCATTTTTTCATGCAGGAAATCTAAAGGAAGAATATTCCAATATATAGTTGTCCAGCTGCCATTTTCAATATCTCCCCTGAGGGCATTTCATATCTGTTAGGCTCTTGGTTTCATTCTCCTTCCTGTCAAGGATTCCCCCTTAATATTCAGTTAAATTTATTCTTCTGAAACTTAAGCCTGTTTGACCTGGTTCTGTCTGTTAAGAGAAGAGATAACAAATTTCGTCTTGACTTATTCAGGATGTTACAGGTTTAATGTTATTACCTTCCAGCATCAATTAGTATATCATGATTAGTGCCCATATTTGTCTTATGTATATACTGTAGGTTTGTCCTGCCATGAAAAAGCAGTTTCAGGAGGGATCATATTATTTAATTATGGAACTTAATTTTGAATGGCTCAGCAAGTGTTAGTCCTAGCAACAAATTGGTGGTATTTGGGAACTATTTAGATGGTACTTCAATAAACTAATTAATTTGGGGCCTATATTGTTTTGGCTTAAAGACAAAAGATGTGGATTTTACCATATAGCACAGTGGTTGCCAACCAATGTGCCAGGGACCACTGGTGGTCCGCAAGAAAAGTCTGCAGAGAAATGTCCCCCCCAAAGCAATTAATCCAGGCTGCGCAGGAACACAAGACCAAGTGCCGTCCACATGGCCTGCCCACCCACTGGCCCTCACCCTTTGGCCAAGCGCAAACCTTGTCTTGAGTAGAGGCACGTGAGCTGCAACTGGAAAATAAGACCAATGGTGGGGGAGGGAAATCCGCCCTAGGGTCGCTTGCTGATGTTGGTGGGAAGGTTGGTCCCATATTCCACAGCTGCAGTAGTCACAAGACTGGCCTTTTAGTCATCCCAGAGCAGCTTCTCCAGTCCATGGCAGGCTGGTGCACCCAGGCGGAGGAGCAGTTGCTCTGGGTTGACCAAAGGGCCAGTCCTGTGACTACTGCAGCTCTGGAATATGGGATCGACTTTCCCACCAACATCAGCAAGCCACCATCAGTCAAAATTCATATTAGCGGTCCCGGGATTTAAAATTATGAATTTGGTGGTCCCTGAGGTCCAAAAGGTTGGAGACCCCTGATAGAGCATTCCCTCATAGAATATAGTACAATTCACTTAAAATAGTAAATATGCCAGTGTTGGATCTTTTCTTCAGTGAAATACTAGAAAGAGGAATGGTGCATATGAAAAATTGGGACAACTTGGGAAATCTTACCTGATACATACAGTAAAGACTTGAAATATCTGATTGTAAATGTATTAACAGCGGCTAGGATTGTATTTGCTAAAAATTGGAAAAATGAGAAAATACCATTGCAGGAAGAAATTATTAAGAAAATATTGGAATGTGCTGAGATGAGTAGATTGACATTTGAAATTAGAGAGCAAGAAGATAAACAATTCTATAAAATTTGGGACCTTTTCTATCAATGGTTGGATGATAAAAAACAATAATAGAATATTTAGAATTTTAGATAATAAGGAATATATAAAAAGATATATTTTCTTTTTTTTAAATTTGATATCATATCTATAAAATGTTTTTAGGATAGATTTGGTATGACTATATGATTTGTTATAAAATAAATTATGTAAATTATAGTTATCTTGTAAAGTATGAATGAATAAAATTATAGTCAAATGATTGTTTAATAGTGATATTAGGATATATAATTTTTTGATTGATAATATGAGTTATTATGTAACGTAACTGTAATTGAGACTACGAAAGGAATGCACAAAAACTGGTAAACCAACCGACACACTGTTTGTATATATTTATGAAAGAAAGCTGATGTTTTTATGTTTTGTTTGTTTTTAAAAACTAATAAAATTGTTTTCAAAAAAAAAATTGGGACAACTTTCTGGCAACTGCATCTTGTGTCTGGAGTAGTACAGTCCAAAGACATAGGGTTACCTCTTTCATCCTCTATCAATTATAGTGTATAACCTTAATACAATATTGAGTGTTATTTCAAAGTGAATCAGGCTTCAGTTTTCTCTTTGGCAAAACAAATAAATTGACAAAAAAGCTGAGGTATAAAACCAATACATAGCTTTAGGTTTCATGGCGTCATGTCACAGCAATCAAAAATACCAATGAACCTTTCTTTTTATATGTCCTGCCAAATTTTAGGGTAGGTCTCCCCAGGGAAGCATCTTCCATGTGATTGAACTACAGCTCATATCACTTCAGCCAGTCATATATCAACCATGTAGACTAGAGATAACAGAAGGGAGTAATATAAGAGGTTGATGAAGACGTTGCAGAGATTCTCTGCTTATCTTTCCAGGTTTAACCATGCAAAATACACCATGGAAGTAAATATTTTAGATTGCTAAATATAAGAAACATTATTCTCCCACTGTTTTCCTCATTAAATATAGGCAAAGAATGCATACAGCAGCCTTTCCCAAGGTGGTGCTTTAGTATTGTCTTGGACTTCATTTCCTATAATTCTCAGACAACATGTTATATTGGAACTTCCACTAGACCTTTTTCCCATTTCACAAGAGCACCTTTCTCAAGACAGCTATCCAGATTATCTGACCAAATCCATTAATTCATTCCTGAATTATCTTTAAATCTGCAAATCAGGTTTTTGAGCTCCTGATCCAGCTAAATAGATGCTGAAATGTAAATAAAATATTTTGACGATTGTTACCAAATCTAGATGTTCTTATTTTTGTTTTCTTTTTAGATTTTCATTTGATCTCTTCTCCAACTTTCATGACATTGCATTTAGTAAACCAGTGATTAACTAGCAGAGATTAATTTTTAAAAATGCCCAGGTTCAATCCATGGCCTTGTATGAGATGTATAATCTCTAAAACACAGATACTAATGTGAGCAACAATGTCAGTAGAAATGGTGAGTTTTATCTTACAAATTTAGGCATTTGATATTCAGAATCAGAAGCACTAATTGAACATGATTGACCATTAATATTTGATGTTGCCTTTCTTGTAAGCAACCTAGAGATAATTTATTTGAGCAACCTAAAGATTCTATATAGTTTCATTTGAGATCTATAGCTATTCAGTCTGTTTGAATAATTGTGTGTATATCTCTTGTGTGCGTTTTGAAAAATTTCACAATGCCGACCACTGAGATGTAGTTGAAATAATTCCATGTTGAGGTTTCTGTCATAGTCCCATTGACTAAGTATATATTAAATTTGAGTCTTCTTTTAACTGCATTCCCTTTATCCTTTTAAGAACAAAGCTGGAGACTGATGTCTGGTAAATGGCATTGATACCGGTTCCATTCACCAGTACTATTGCATCCTTATTGCCTGGCATTTATTTACACAATGATATTGTCTTTGAATAAAACAAACAGATCTTTGTGTTGGAACAGGAACTTACGCTTGGCTGTATCCGGGGTGTTTAGGTCATCTCCTCCCTCTGTCTTTTTCTTGGCAAGACTGAGAAGAGATTTTGGCACCCTGGGATACAGCAAAGAACCAGTGTTGCCGAAGGAAAGTAAGATCAGAGCAGTAGAAGGATGCAATTTTTTTCCTGTTGGCATTTTATATAAACTACCACTTTAAATATTTATTCATATCCATATTTTCCTTGAAGATGCTACCTTTAAAAAGGCGGGCAATATAATTGTAATACAGGAAACTTTTTTTTTAACCAACCACAATTAGGTTTGAATTTAGGTGTAATATTATTTAATCTCATTAGTGTTCCTGGTTTTGAGCCAGTAACTGGCTGTTGCAATGAATTTTGTTTTGGTTTTAGCTTAATTCAGCTATCCGGTTTCCAAGACAAATTTTTCCTCTAGTTAGTATAATGCATGTATCCCAACCATTACAACTCATTGAGGAAATCTTAGCTTCGGACAATATGTGCATTTAAATATGTATACACTGTTCTTATGTAAATATTTAGTAAGTTAGTCAGATTTACATCCTGCCTTTTCTCCAGGATCCCAAGGCATTGTACACAGCACTCCTTCCCCCACTCCTTCTCACAATAGCTTTGTTGGACAGATTGAGTTGAGAGAGGATGACTGGCTTAAAGTCAGCTAGTTAACCAGCTGAGCTCAAGAATGAGTAAATTAAAACAATTCGGCTTAATCTCAGGAAGGTTGACCTGAAGTTTCTGACTTCTAACATGTTGCAGAGAACAGCTTTCTTGTAACCTGCCAGGAAATTTGGAAAAAGGAGAATTATTTTTTAAAGTTTTATAACTGTTATAACCCAGTGTTACTAGTTTTTTTATGGCCATGAATTAAAAAAAAATTGAGATTGCAGCAGCATGATGAGTTAACCTTCTTTGGCCTTCCATCTGTCACTTATGACCATTTCATGTCATCATCTAAAGCATTTCCTTTTCTAACACCAACTTTCCCTTTCTAAACGCCAACTCAAAATAATTGTATTTTTTTGCACAGTAAATCTGAAATAAATATGCAGTTGTTGAATGACATCTAGAGCATCTGGGGTGTCTTGCTATTTTAGCATACAGCTTGCAAGATTTCATCACAAGTGAATTCCAAGGTTATCCACTGCTATAGAAAATAATGACTTCATTCAGACAATCAGATTACAATTTAAATCATTTTCTGGGTTAGCCCATACTTTGACCTGTAAGTGGAACAGACAGGCTTGGTTTGCATTTCATCCTAAGCCATGAAAAAAGCTAGGCAGGCTGAGTGAACATCTATTTACATGACTTGAATATGTGTGGTATAAGAATACAGTTAGTTTGAGGGATATAACCCAAACTTTTACAGACATTGGATCTGTGATCTGTGATATGAAGTGTAAAGAACTATCGCTTGGTTAATGTAAACCAATGGTTCCTAACCTGTGGTCTGCGGACCCCTGGGGAGGCATGATGTCATCACAGGGGGTCCGCGATTGCTTGAAGAAACATTGTGATTTAAATCTTGAGTTAAGTCATGGGGGTCCATGGCCACAAAAAGTATTTATAGGGGTCTACGATGAAGAAAAGGTTGAAAACTACTGATGTAGACAATATTGTGTTGAATGGACCTAGGCCTTTCCCAATCCCCAAACCCCAAAAACTTTAACCTTAAACTGTCTACTGTTGACTTCACCCCATTCCTAAGAGATCTTTAAGGGGTGTGCATAAGCGCAACAACATGCCTACCGTCGCTGTCCTAATGTTCCCTGTATTCGTATCCATTTCATTTATTAATAATCATGTTTATACTTATATCTGTTATCTAATACTTGCTTGACAAAAGAAATAAATAAATATTAGATTTGATACTGCAGATGATACATAACTAGAGTAATACAGTATCATTGTGGGTGAGGGTAATCCTTTTCTCCCATTATTATTTGATGTGTGAAAATTGCCCCTGAAGATTTCCATTGTCATCCCAAGGGAATCATATGCTGTGCATGTATTTATGTTTTATTAAAAAAATCAGCATAGAGAAAACATTTAATCTTTTCTCTTCTGACACTTTATCATAAATTTGAACAGCCTCTTTCATTTGGCTGCTTAAACATACTTAGAAGATCTTGTTCCTGGATTCCCAAGGCCATATTTAAGACGTTCGTAGTGAACAGCTCCTAACCACGTCATTTAAAAGGCATCCTAAAATGAAAGAATCCCAAATCTTTTCTTCTTATGTTTTATGTTCTTTTCTTCTTATGTTTTATATGTGTGCAAGAGTATGTATGTAAAGGAATGAGAATGGAAAAACAACAATGGAGTTAGAGATGAAAGCCAATGCTATGTAGAGTGCCTTCCTCTCCACCGACATAAGTAATAACATCCAAACCACAAGGAGATCTTCTAGAAGTAAAACTAGCATTTCATAGGAATGTTGATGAAAGTAGAGCTTCAGTGAATATGGAGGAGAAGAGGAAGCATAAAGATGCAAGAAGACAGTTTAGTTCCTTTTGTTTTCCAGACATCAAACTAAAAGGGAATCTTTTCAGTAATCTCACTGAAAAATATGAGAACCAGGTTAGTCTAGTGGTTAAGGTGCTAGTATAGAAAGTGGGAGTCAAGTCTGTAAGTTCTAGTCCTGCCTTAGCATGAAAGCCAGCTGGATGACCTTGAGCCAATCACTTTCTCTTAGCCCAACATCTCACAGGGTTATTGTGGGGGAAATAAGAGGAGGAAGGTACAATATATTGAATATATTTGCCACCTTGAGTTATTTGTAAAAACAATAAAGGTGGGATACATCATCATCATCATCATCATCATCATCATCATCATCATCATCATAACAATGACAACAAGAACAAGAACAACAACAAAATGTAATTTGGAAAACAAGTCTGATTTCTAATTGTATCTTGTTTCACCTGGCTCATGACCAATTTAGCTTTCTGGCCAGATCTACCTATCAAATCTGCATTATGTCCTAGTAAAATGTAGGTGGTGTTTCCATTATCTCTTCAGAATTTTTCCCCCAGTGGATGGGATTTTAATACTATCCATTGTCCTTTGCAAAGCATCAAATATTCTTTAGAATGCAGAGCTTCCAGTCTATCTACCAGATAGGAATCCAGATTTACTTCAAGATGTAAAAAAATCTCGAAGACTAGATGTTCAAAAAAGAAAAGAAAAGAAAAGCAGAACTGGAAGCTGCTACTATATATTAAAGCCACTGTTCTGATTTATTGAATGTAAGTTATTCAATCATTGAGGCATAACCAAATCAAGTTAAACATTGTCAACAAGCCAAATATTTGCAGATATTAGATAACTTTGTGCTCAAACAATTATTAGAAACCTCACAGAGATTAAAAATGGCACGTTTTTATTTGGTTGAATTTATTTACATTCATTTAAATACTGTATATTTGCTGTATTTTAAAAAATGTACATAAATAGTTGGCCTTGGAACTCACCTGCATCCAGAGGTGGCTTCTTGTTATCTCTGTGACCCTAGCCATAACATATAGTACCATTATTTGTTTTTAAGTTCTTCAGGTTTTGCATTATTTAAAGTTTAATGGATGGATTGATTTTGGATATAGTATGAAAGGGTTGCTGTTTCTTACATGAAAGCTGAGTCATGTGACCAAAATAGGAGAGGGTACAATTTTCAGCAGAATGTGAGAAAGAACTTAGTCACTGTGTGAAGAGATTATGGCAACATATTTTAAATCGCAAAAGATTAAGAAATATATCTTGGTGAGATATTCGGGGAAAAAGCTAAGGAAGATGACAAAGCAACTTTTAAAAGATTATCTCCATAACTGCTAAGTGCGGAAAGAAATAACAGTGTGTATAGTAGTGTTTCCTGTAATAAACATCATTCACACAGGATGGTCTGGATGGAATACCATTTTCAGATATAAGGAACGAGATACAAAAAAAATGTGTTTAGATCTGCAGATTGTTCCTCCCTACAAGAAAGATTGGGTTGAGGGGCTTAATTTACACTAATAGTTTTCTTTCCTTGTAGTTTGGTCCAGTGGTAGGATTCAAATTTTTTCACTACCGGTTCTGTGGGCGTGGCTTGGTGGGCATGGCAGGGGAAGGATACTGTAAAATTTCCAGTCAGAGGTGGTATTTGCTGGTTCTCCAAACTACTCAAAATTTCCACTACTGGTTCTCCAGAACTGGTCAGAACCTGCTGAATACCACTTCTGGTTTGGTCCACTCAATATAATCCTCTTCCCATTCAGCTGGTAATATTTTCTCCTTGTATTCTCTTTTAAACTGAAGAAGCTTCTTGGATGAGAAGTAAAAGGTTTTCAAGGAAAAAAACAAGAAAGTTTGGTTGCCTTTTGGAAAAGCAACTTTGGGACAACCATGACCTGGATGATTGTGAATCTCCATAGACAGTCTCTGTTAAAGTTCTATGCCACCTTTTTCAAAGACTCTAGTTTTCTTGTTACAAATTAATACATGTTTCATTCTAATAGTAATGTAAATTTTAGTAGTGAGTGTGTTTAGAATGATTTTAAAAGTATTTTCGCCAAGAGAAAATTGACAGATTTTCCTGGGGCTATTTTCGCTATACATCTATGTAGATGCACAGCTATGAATTATTACAGAATTTATAATTAATTTTTCATATTTTCATACCTGTGAAAATAAACATGCAATCGATTTGTGTGTGTGTGTAAAAAACAAACAGTATCAATGAAAGGAAAATAAATCTGAACTCACTGAGTTTAAATGGAATTGTATTGCTCACATAGCAGTTGTAGTCCTACAGGGCTATAGTGATATGCATGAAATAGATGCATTTTTTTGTAAAGTATGATTTGAAGCAGAGGTATGACTTCCTATGTCTTTTACAGGTATCACTACTTTACTGTGACTTGTGGCACGTGCTTTCGTTGTAAACATATATGATAAGATGCTCATGACTCATTCAGTATGCTTCTAAAGTTACAATGCTCTGCACTGAGGATACATAAAATTGGATTACATTATAAAGCAAACGTTAGTACTGTATTAATACTGAACAGTATTTTGAATAATATCAGTGTCATGGTACATGAATTTCTGTCAAGGTTTCTCCAAAGTATTATATGGCAAAACTTTCCATAAATGGATAGAAGAAATTTCTGTATAGAAAAAAAAAAAGGCAGTGGAAGGATATGTTTCACAGCAGAGGTGGTATTTCAGCAGGTTCTGACCAGTTCTGGAGAACTGGTAGCAGAAATTTTGAATAGTTCAGAGAACTGGCAAATACCAGCTCTGACTAGAGATTTTACAGTATCCTTCCGCTGCCACGCCCACCAAGCCATGCCCACAGAACCGGTTGTGAAAAAATTTGAATCCCACCACTGTTTCACAGTAATCCATAACATATCTTTTCATGATAAATAATGTTCCATCCTCAAATTATGAGATGGTTTATATAACAATTTAATTTCACAGTTATTTATGAGAACAGCAAAATACCTCTACTGCATTTTATAAAAAACAATTTAGGTATGTATGCCATTGATCATTGTCACCAAACAGAAACCTTATAAAGATGCTTTGATAGTTTGGAAAATGAACACCAACAGTGTACACACCAGTGAAGATGATGAGAGTTGTAAGGAAATGTGTTTAGAAGGCTTCAAAGTAAAAAAGAAAAAGAAAGTAATATACTTCAAACCTGTAATTCTGATGTTCCAATTAATGCATTTCAATACAACATTAGCTTGTTTTAGGAAAAGACAGAATATGGAGAGAATAAAATGTATTAAATTAAGGTGCAGAAAATGGGCAGGCATGAACTTCATTGTGGATTTTGGCTGGTTAGTTTCTTCTGAAGCTGTGAAAACAGAAACAATACGAGGGGAATATGGTTGTTTCTGATCCAAATGAATTGGCTTCCAGTGTATCTGGCTTGGGATACATTTCAATAAGAAGGCCCTCTAGTCTCTCCTGGAGATGATGCAGTTCACACTTCTTTTTCCTTTCTCAGCATTTCTCCGAGAGCTTTGACCACTTCTCTGAGAACATGGAGGACTTTTCCAGTGAACTGTTCAACAGCTTCTTTGATGACCCCATGCTGGTGGAAAAGAACCCTTTGCTGGACATGGATCTGGATCCTCCCACTCCTGGCATCCAGGCAGAGCACAGCTATTCCCTGAGTGGAGATTCTGCTCCACAAAGCCCCCTTATGCCTGTCAAGACAGAAGAAAATGCCAGTGGTGAGTAGAAAGCTGGATCCAGAAGCATATGCCTATGTATCCTCCTGTTGAAGTGATAGATACTGTCACAAGCAGGTCCAATCTGTCTCTTACAAAGGGCTGTTTCTCTTGAAAGCAGACAATCTGCTGCTAGCTAACTACAAACTGTTTCCTGTGTCGTTAAAAGCAGTCCAGAGTTAAAATTGGTTCCAGTCAATTAATCTAACCCATTTTTAACTGATTTGAATTATCTAATGATAAGACAGCTGACATTATTCAGTTAGCTCTTGGAAATAGAAAAAAGAGTCAAGCCAAACCGGAAACATATAGATTTTATCTGCCTGCCACATTCTCTCTCTGTGGAATATATAATCAGGAAGCCCCATAAGCTATCTGGGGAAGATGGGTGATTGTGCTTAAACAAAATAAGGGATAGTTCAAAAAATGGGGGAGGGAATCATGGAATAAAACTACATTGTTTAAAAATGCTTCTTAGTAAGTGAGACCAACTGAATAAGTAAGTCATATCCTTGAAGAAACATGCGTAGGACTGTGATACACATGTGAACAAGCTGAAATTAGAAACTAAACTTCACTTTTTTTCTAGTCTCCTTTGTTGAAAACAGCAATAATGAAGAAAATTGAAATAGAGGGTTTTTCAAAATAAAGCAGAGCTCTGATATTAAAAAAAAAAATTAGAGTTGACCTTAAATTTCTCATCAGGGTCTTCAAAAAACAGACAAAACATGGGTTTTGGCCTCATGAGTCACAGCAAAGAGCCAATAATCCACTGTTTTAAGAGAGGAGAATGCTTACTGTCTTACAGTCATTTAACATGATAACTGATTATTTGAGTCCTGGGTATTGTCCAGGAAACTGACCTCTCACTACTTCTTATTATTCATACAACATTACTGTAGATTTTTTAAAAGCAGTGTTCTTTGCCAAATATTTTTTTAACTGAACAATGCTAAATAAACTAGTTCCCTTAGGGAACTAATTTCGATTTGTTTCTGGTACCCTCTATCCACTGTTTCCATTCCTCAATATCTGAAGAGTTTGAAACTGATCTACGATTGTCTCTACAGAGCAACCCTGAGCCACATGAGCTATTACAAGTCCTAGAGCAACAAAAATCCACTTAGCCTCATTCTCTAGTAAAGAGAAATTGCTTTATTCTCTTCCTACATTCACATCTTCAGTGTATGCTGCTGTGTAGATTCACCTGGTCTTTTGCTAAATGAATATATAAGTCGCAATATTTGCCATGACAGAAAAAACCCTGCAGCAAAGCCACCATTCCTTCTGAATTTAAAAACCTCCCATAAGCTCTGGTGGTAAAATTACACCTACCAGCAAAGGTGCAATTAAGCATTTTTATTGATAGTTGTAATCATAGCTGCAAGTTCCTGCAGTGGCAGAAGTTCTCCATATTCATAAAAGGGTGTCATAGTCAGGAAGAGTTCTTCATTGTAGACAGAAACTAGGAACAAAAATAATATATATCATTCACAGCTACCTAAATACTGTTTAAATGCAAGAAATATCTTTATGATAGTAATATTTATATGTCAATGGAGCAGTTTACTTGTGGAGGTTATTATTATGGTTCAATGCACATTCCACCAGAGGGCATTTTTACCCACCTAGGGTGACCTTCCCAAGGACTTAAGAGAGCAGATGTTGTTTGATGGTGTTAAAGGTATCATTGCAGGATGTAAGCTTTTCCAACTAAACTGCCTTTTGCAAATGGTAGTGGTAATTTTGAATGCCAATGGTGTTCAAGTGGTGCCCCAGATGTTTTGGGATTGAACCCAAGAAGCCTATTACCATTGTTACTAACTTTGCTTTCTTTAATACAGTCATTCTATTCTTTTTGCAGGTCTTTGTATTTCTGATTTTCTTCAGTTCTTTCTCTTCAATTCTGTTATTATTCCTACTGCCTATGAATCTGATAATTTATCATTCTTGCTGGCAAAAGAATTACTTTCTTAATCTCTTCTCTTTAAATCAGGGATGGAGAACTTCTAATCTGAATACATTCCTTGAGGAGGTCTCCTGATCTTGTTGTTCCTTTCCCCACATCTGTCCTCTGTTCCCTCTTTCATGTGTCTCCTCTAATTTGTGAACAGAAGAAATTTGGATCATAGGCGTATCATACCATGCAGGTTCAGGCTTAAGGTTTGCAAGTTTAGAATGCATTGACTCTGTCCACTTGGTCTGTACAGCTAAATTCTGATGGGTTTGTCTAACAATCAATCTTGCTCATAGGCTGAAAATTGGTCAAAATTGGTCAAATTTAACTCAATTTACTAGCGCACAAGCACTGAAGACAATTTCATATGTGATAAAAAGGGAGAGATTTTCTTTCCTTCCCTTTTCTCCTCAGCTCACAAGATGAACCTACATAAATCCTTATGCTTTCCAAGTGGTGCTAAAGGTAAAATACTCATTTCTTAAAATGGATTGACTTTAGGGGAAAAAAATGTCATTTCTCTGTCTGACCTTGAAGCACAGGGGAGTAGGTAAATTGGTGGAACTTATCTGATTCCTGAGCTGTGTCCTTCAGGCCAGTCTGCCTCCTTGAATTTTGAGTACTTCCCAACCCTCGACATCAACATCAGGCCTGCTCCATTAGATAAAGCTGAGATCCATGTACTAAGGCTTAAGAGACTATTTTTTGCCCTGAAAAGTTCTGTAATACTCACACTGAAAAGGAAATTAAATAAAATATGTCAACTTACTCTCTTCTCCCCACTGCCAAGCTCTGGGCGGCCTCCGAGAGGGACCCTGAGATTGTTGGGTGTGGATGCAAAGAAATCAGCACCTTCCCTGATACTTCTGTTTTGGGTGTAGGCCGAATGAAAGCTGCTGCTTATAGTTAATGCTTAGAGGCCTAAGTGGGCTTCTCTTTTACCAGCAGATTTATCTGCAGGAGATGGAGAGGCACAGTCATTTCAAAACCTATTTTTAAAACAATTCATTTTAGGATGATTCATGACGAGAGGATATTTTTAGAGCAATCCTAGCAGAGGATCCTGTTATTTGTGGGACCCTGTGGGTGTCCAAGTGGTTGAAGGACAACCGTCAGCCCGAAAAGGAAATGGCACAGATTCAGTATATACAAGAGAAGAAAGGCCTTTCTTTTTTTAAAAAAAGATAGAAAACCATAAAAGCAGGGAATAAGTTTCCCCACAGTGGTCAGGGATTTATCCTGGCTGAGTACTGCCAGACATCAAGAAGAGAAGGGGTGAAAGCACTACAATTTTTTCATAGGCCATTCTTGCTTGGTCCTTCTCCAGAGAAATACCCTGCCTCCTTGTAGAACTGTTACTGAACTATCTCACTCAGACTATAGATGAGGGAGGACAGTTAGTCTCCAAAACCCCCTCAATATCTAGAAGAGATAAATTTTAGTAAGGCTGCTGGAAAAGGAGCATTGGAGCACTAGTGTTCATAGAAAGTTACATGTTGCTCGTTTCTGGATATTCCATTCCATTCCTCTTCATCTTCCTCCTGTTCCTGCTCTTGGTTTTCCTTCACATCTAACATTCTGTAAATATGTTTATTTGCAATGAAAATGGTGCAGTGTACTGTTCATATACACCCAGGTGTTAATTATGAGTATTTCTTCACTCTGTTATAAAGTTTTCTAGAACTTAATATAAATGCTTCTTACTCATTTTTCTCCATGGTCCTGTGCTTAGTACAAAATCTTCCCAAATCCTTCCCTTTCTAAGGCCAAAGAGTTAACTAGGGAGGTAGAAGCTACCAGTAAAACTAGAGATGGAAAGAGCCTTGCATCTTTTAGAAGCATCATGCCAGCTGCTTCAGAGTGGAATGCAATTCTTTAGAGTATGACAAGAATATCATGGCTGTGAGAAGAGCACAGAAGAATGGAGGTTGAGAAATCTGGGAAAGGGCAGAATGGAAGGAGACATGACAAAAGGCAGCTTTCTCTGACAGTTCCTCTCTCTTCAGCGATCTTATGCAGCTTTCTGCAGAGACAATTAAAGGATCTCTAATAGCTATAATAATACCATTTATTACATGCATATATGCACTCACAACCCTCATTCCCTCCCCCAAATATTTGACTATGTAATAGGAGTAACTAAACTGTTTTAAAGTAAAAAAACAACAACATTGAGCTCGATATATTCTGCTTCAAATTCAGTACACTCGGGAAAGGGCTATTCTGACCATCCTGGAAATCTTTTGAACTTTGAAAGAGTTCTGATTCAAATTTGAAATAAACGTTTTGAGTTGAAAATGGGACTGTTTTAAGCTCAAAACAGAATGATAGAAACAATCTGTTTTGAACTTTGGGTAAATCTCTCTCTCTTCTCTCTCTCTTTCTCTCTCTCTTTCTCCCTCCTTCCCCTCCCTCCATGTCTGTCTGTCTGTCTGTGTGTGTGTGTAGAAAATTGCTCAAGAATTCTAAACATCCCTAACAGCATCAGAAAGTCATTTTTTCACCCTTTGGAGCTATAATTCTTTTTGGAAAATCCTTTCTGAGCTTATATAAGGATCACATATCTATTAAAAAGGCTTTCTCAGAGTATTGTCTTGCCTTAACTTTTCAGACTTTATACCTACAACTCAGTGGTGGGATTCAAATTTTTTTACTACCGGTTCTATGGGCATGGCTTGGTGGGCATGGCAGGGGAAAGATACTGCAAAATCTTCATTCCCTCCCCACCCCACTAACCTGATTTCCATCTCCGTTCTCCTGTGCAGGGCAACAAAAGAAGACCCAGCCGATCAGCTGGGACTTGGGAGGCAGAGAATAGATGGGGGCAGGGCCAGTCAGAGGTGGTATTTGCTGGTTCTCTGGACTACTCAAAATTTCCGCTACCGGTTCTTCAGAACTGGTCAGAACCTGCTGAATACCACCTCTGCTACAACTTAACCTCGTTGAAGATTTTCTCTGACTGATAAATCTTGCATTCTCTGATTCTTGGACAAAACTCAAAGTAGGTGAATATAGTTTCTAAAATATACACTAACTATAACCATTTGTTTCTTTTGCTCTTATCATCAAGCACTTGCTCCTTACATTCAGTCAAAATCCAGCTTCCTATAAACTTTCAGATCTAACCTGCTTTGGTAGAACAATATAGTCTTCTAAGTCATGTGGGAAAAAAGTTCTATGAGTTCTATGATTTTGCTCATCAGGACATAGTAAAAATCCCCTGGTCCTTAGCAGTTCTTAAAAGTAGGCAAATACCACCTCAGACGAACAACACATGCCATATTACACCATATCATCATTTATTTTACAACAAGAAAGTCAAAACGGAGAAGCCATTTATGAAAAAGTAAGTACACCCTATGATTCAATAGCTTGTAGAACTATTTTTAGAAGCAATAAAACTTGAAGTAATTATTTTCTTTATCAGTCTCTCCCATCGTTGTGAAGGAATTTTGGCTCACTCTTCTTTACAACACTGTTCAAAGAGGATGTACTTACTTTTTCACATGACTATATGTGACAGCCAGGCATGCATTTCAAGAGGGCTACTATCATTCCTCTTTTCTCCAAATTAACAGATAACAGATAATCAGAGTTGGAAGGGACCTTATAGGTCATCTAGTCCAACTCCCTGCCCAAGGGGGAGACCCTACACCATTTCTGACAAATGGCAGTCCAATCTCTTCTTGAAAGTCTCAACTGATGGCGCTCCCACAACTTCCGAGGGCAAGCTGTTCCATTGGTTGATTGTTCTCACTGTCAGAAAGTTTTTCCTTATTTCCAGGTTAAATCTCTCCTTGTTCAGTTTCCATCCATTATTCCTTGTCTGGCCTACAGTGGCTTTAGAAAATAGCTTGATCCCCTCCTCTCTGTGGCAGTCCCTCAAATATTGGAAGACTGCTATCATGTCTCCCCTGGTCCTTCTCTTCACTAGACTAGCCAAGCCCAGTTCTTGTAACCGTTCCACATATGCCTTAGTCTCTAGTCTCCTAATCATCCTGGTTGCTCTTCTCTGTACTTTAACCTTAATTATTTTACCTTTTCCTATATTGCTCTTGTCCTATGTATTTCTGAGTTAACTTTTATGCTATTCCCCAAACCTGTTTAGTTTTTTTAAAGTATACTTTCCAGAACAGTACATCCAAATAAAGAACTGTCTCAATTGCATAAGAGTTGCTGTATGGATTTCTACTCTTTTGAGGAAAGTATTTCCAGGTTGATAGCAACGTTAAACTTTTTCTCTCTTAATACAGCAGTGAACGCCTCAAACTCATAGGAACCTCTTCATATATTCCATTTGTAGAATACCCTGAGATCATGCTACCTAAGATGATGGCAAAAATAACTGAATTGGAGTAGTGCACATTCAACTTAAATCATGAAAGAGTGATTCCTGCCCTTAAACTCCCAAAGTGCTGAAAACAGACTGAACTGTTAAGGCTGAAACACATTTCTATGGAACTGTTTTGGGGTTTAAAATAGGACAATAAAGATGTGTTGGGAGCAAAATACTTCTCGGAAATCAAATGTTATTTCCACCCTTAATACTTCACTCTGGCTTTCTAGAATCATGCAAAAAAAAAATTATAATAAAAAATTAAGCCTGCTGGATCTAATCCAATATTGTCCATCGTTGTTTTAAAGAAACTTCTTGTGTCAACCTACAAACATACTTGTTTCATAAACCAGTATAGGACAGACTATCCTAACAGAGCAGATTCATATAGGAGATCAACCATTTTGTGCAATATCAGTTTTTTAAAAAAGTTTAAATATTGTCAAAATGCAGTTGGATTGAATCAAGCTCATCTTTGAGGTCTTGTGACAGTTCAGGTGAGGCTGGTGAAGTTTGGTAAGATTTGGTGATCTTGCAGAATTTTTCCATTTCTCTTTTAAAAACCTCTAAAATTGTTTAAAATGGAAGCACTGGAAATCGTAGCATATCCCTTTACTAGAGCTTAATAGAATGTATTTTCTGTTCTGAAATAAAGAAAAGCTTATTGTGCTGCTTCTTAGCTCTAAAATCATTGTTCCTTCAGATTTACATCTACTATCTGTGAAAGAGGATAGACCTCATTACATGGTATAGTGCTTCTCGTACACAGTGCTAGTATGACTTGGCCGTGATGTGTTTCTTTTCTCAGAATTGGAAAATGGTATGTGGGCCCTCCAGCACAAACTATGTTCCATCATGGTGAAGCAGGAGCAGAACATGGTGCCAGAAATACCTGAAACTCAGCTGCCGACTCATGCAGTTCCCATGATGAATCTTAACCCACTGCAAAGGTTGCCGGTCCCCAAAGAGGTGAGTTCATTGCACCAATAATGGCTGGAATGATCTGAGCCTTGGGACCTGAGAATGTGGCATTTAAAAAAATGATTTCTTCATCTTTCATTCTAAATAGAAAGGCTACTACAAGGTGGAAAGTGGGCAATTGAAGGATAATTGGATAGAGTGCTTTTGATCTTGATTCAGAAATGGCAGCCTTTGTGGGAACTATACCTTTATTAGGGATGCTAGTCCAAACAGTGGACAGGATTATTAATGATCAGCATAAGTGGAAAAATACACCCAAAATAGAAACTGTAAAGTGTATCTCCTAGAGGTTAACTCCTACAGGTTAACTTGCCCATTTGTTTCTAGAATAGAATAGAATAGAATAGAATAGAATAGAATAGAATAGAATAGAATAGAATAGAATAGAATAGAATAGAATACTAAGCCAACATCTGAGATACAATTAAAATTTTCTTTCTTCTAAAATTGAATAATTTTAATAATTATAACATGGCCAGTTTCTCAGGAGAGGCAACTTCTAATGTTCTAGTTACAATCTGCTGCAATTATATATTTGATCAATTCCCATTACCATTGGCAGCATGGGAACATTAGGAGTTATTGTTCAATACATGTGGATGACTGAACTAACTTTTTCATCATTTGCTAGTGATTTTGCAAAGGAAGAGATATTTTTTCTGTTGAAATGCTTCTCTTTATTTTTGTCATTTTGTAAAAATACAAATATTTCTGTGGGTGACATTTCAAACATGCTTTTCTTTTCTTATCTTTTTTATTCAAGTTTTACAACACAAATAAAGAACAGAAGCAGTAAAAAAAGAAAGAAAAGAGAAAAACAAAAATATGGAATGAATTGTAAAAAAAATAGGAAGAAACTTCCCATTTCCTTTTCAGCAACTATAAATACAATTACAACATTATCTCTTAATTAATGATTACAAAAACACTCTTTCTTTTTTATATTATCCATTTTTCCCTAGTCATCAAAACCACAAATTGTAAGTGCATTTTCTATTTCATAAAAAAAGTCTACAAATCGTTTCTAGTTGAACATAAATGTCATTTTTTTCTCTGATCAAAGCAGTTAATTTAGCCATTTCTGCAAGTTCTATCATCTTCATCAACATTCCTCTGTTGCGAGCTTTTCTACTTTTGAGCATATAATTTTGCTGCAGTTGTCATATACAAAAACAAAGCTCCATGACTTTTTTTCTAATTGCTTGTCCATTAATATCAAAAGAAAAGTATCTGCTTTCAGTTGCAATTTAACTTTCAAAATCTTCTGAATTAATGTATGTATACAAAATATTTAGGCTTTTTTACATGATAAACCCACCAAACATGATAAAATGTCCCTTCATGTTGTTCACATTTCCAGCAAAGATTCAAAATACATTTATACATTCTAGGCAGTTTCTCTGGTGACAAACACCAATGATGTGTCATTTTATAAAAATTCCCTTTAAGTCTAGAACATAATGAATATATTTCAACCATATATTTTTTCATTGGTCCATTTGTAATCTATAGCAAAAAGTTTTAGCTCATGTTATCATTATACATTCCTTCACTTGTTCGTCTTCTATGTCATTTCAGCAACTGTTTATACCTTCTGGCAATAACATGTTTATGTTTTTATCCACTTTAAAACGTACTGTCAATTATACATAAGGAAACCATTGACAAAGTTATCCTTCTATTATCAGACCTTCTCTTGATTTCATTTTACAATCCCTTTGAAAAAAATTCAAGTACTTCTCAGTAGGCTAGCCATTTATATTTGTTTATTATTTCTCATCTGTATAATGCTTCCTGCACTGACAGTCAAAAAGGTATTTAAAGGTAAAACCTCAGTTTATTCCGTACTCTCAAAATAGCCTGTGTATAACACAACAATTTTTAATCTATATTCACCTTATTTTTTTATCATATCATAGATATGCTTGCCACCCAAATCTCAAATCGTGATTTTCTAAATTCAGGAATCTTTTATTTCTTAAGAAAACCCAATCTATCACCAAGCTCACATATTTTAGATAAATCCCCATTAATGATTTTTTTGCACTATGAAAATTGATTTCAGCCATTTTATAAAATTTTCCCAAAATTCATATCTTTCAGAACTTTATCAAAAAATCTTTCAGCTGAAATCATTGTGAACAACTAATAACCATTATTCAGTAACGATATTGATCTGCAATTTCTTACATCAAATTTTGTTCCACTTTAAGTATTAATTGTCTTCCCAAGTCCATGGTATCCCTCCTCCCTGTAGAATATAATTCTTTTACTTTGTAAAAGTTCATCCTCAAACAACTTTTAAAATAAACTCTATATTTATCTGTTTCAGGCATCTTTTCTGGCTTATTCTTTTTAATTGCCTCTAAGATTTTTGTTATCATTGTAGGTCAGTTGTATTTGTTCATTTGTAAATCAATTGTATTTGTTCATTTGTAGTCCCTGGTAGATTTTGTTCTCCAAGATATCCATCTATTTTCTTCAAGACAATATCACGTCATTTATGTGGATTAAAATAACATTGAAAAAGTGTTTTTTCTGTGAAAACATTGCCCATTAGTATAGTATCCTGCTCTTGTAATTTCATTACCATTTTCTTTTTTCTTTCTCTTTGCTGTTTAAGCCAACTATCTCCCTGGTTTATTTGCAAATTCAAAATATATTTGCTTTGCATCATTAAATTTTATTTCCATTGCTCTTATTGTTAACATAGATAACAATAATCTGGACATCTGGAAACATCACAATCTAAGGCACATCTGAGTCTTTACTGAGTCTTTTTTATGTGGAATTTTAGAGATAATTAGCAAACATTCCATTCTGGATTATTCTCTTTTCACTAACTGTATGAATTGTATAAAGCATTTTCATTGAAAGTAAAAGTAACAAAAATAAAAGTAGCAGGATAAAATATGAAGGCCATCATCCTAACCATTGAAAACTTTTGTAGGTTCTCTTTTAATTGTTTTTTTGCCAATAAATCTTAAAACAAGTTCAATAAACCAAAGTCTCTCTTGTATTTTTGTAGCCTCAAAAGAAGATTTAACTCATTGCAAGGAATCTTATTTTTGTTGCAAAAGGATATCTTCTCTTCAGCTGAAATTGATTCCTTCTTAAAGTGATTAAGAGAAGGGAGAGCAAAGCAGTAAAGTTTGTAATGGTTTCACTTATTAGTGTAGCTGAATGTCCAGAGGTCCTGAGAACTCAGCTTCTGGATCTAGCTGCAAAAAACTTATCTGAATTTTCAATTTAATCAGAAGGACCTACAGTCTGGAACACAGGTGGTTAATCTATTGATATACTTTTGATCCAGAAAAATAAGAGCCAGCCAAAAATCTCCCATCCGCCTTTTAAAAGCTGCAGCAGCTCTCTGCATTTCAGAGGACATCAGGCTGCCATTCCCCACAAGAAGCAATCACTGATATCTCAAATATGCTTTTTAAAGAGCACAATTCCAGGGTAGTTTTCAAGAAGCTGAAGTGGAGATGTCAAAGTTTAAACAAATCAAGTTTGCTTTAGACACATTGGATTGGTCTTCTTATACATCCTCCTATAAGGCAGTGATGGCGAACCTTTTTCTTGTGCTGTGCCGAAAACGTGCCCATGCTGGCACCCACAATGCAATGCACCCAGGAATGGGATCTGATCGGTATAACTACCGGTTCCGTTGCTCTGCATCATGCGCGCATGTTCGAGTTGCATGAGTCGCGCGAGTGCAATTTACGATCTGAGCTGCCTGGACAGCTGAGCAGCGCTGCATGCAGGTACACAGCAGTTGGAAAAGCTCCTTTTTCCTGTTTTTTCAGCTGTGCTGTGCAAAGCAGCTGCAGTTGAAAAAGTAGGAAATAAAGGACAGGTTAAGAGCCCAGGTGGGCGGATGGGCCAAAACAGCAGCAGACACAGAACTGGTTCTGTGTCTGCTGCTCTTCAGAGCTACCAGTTCTGTAGAGCTGGACAGAACCGGTAGAATCCCACCCCTGAATGCGCCCCTCCCCCCTGCACATGTGAACACAACCCCCTGGGGTGCCCCCTTACTTGCAAAGTGCATGCGTGTGCCTCCCAGCTGATTTTTGGTCCATTTGTGGCCTTTTTCAGCCTCCTAGAGGCTCGAGGGAAGCCTCTGCAACCTCGGGAGGCTGAAAAATGGGCCTTCCAGAAATACTGGAAGTGCCCATTTTTAGCCTCCAGAGGGCCTCGGGACCCCACAAGAGGCCATTTTTGCCCTCCTGGGGGCTCAAGCAAAGCCTCTGCAGCCTTTGGAGGCCGAAAAACAGGCCCGTTTTTCGGCTCCCAAGGGCTTCAGAGGCTTCCCTCAAGTCTCTGGGAGGCCGAAAAAGGCCTCAAATGAGCCAAAAATCAGCTGGAAGACATGCGCACACACAGTGCAGATAAGTTTGGCTGGGGCTCGCATGCCCACACAGATAGCTCTGCATGCCACCTGTGGCACGTGTGCCATAGGTTCACCATCACGGCTATAAGGCGTTTCATCTGTTGGTCTGTTAAGGTACACCAGCTTACTGTATAAACTGTAAAGCATAGCAACCTTACAATGCAAAATCCTTTATAGCTCCCAGAATAGCAATCGAAATTTAGAAATGTATAGTCCAGAACATCTGGAAAATACCAATTTTAGGAAAGGGGAAGGATATATTGCAAAATGAGAAATCAGAATGACTGGACCAGATTCATCTCATGATGTCTTTTCTATCCATTTTTTCCCAATTTTTCCCTTCTTTTGTTGCTTTCCCCTCTTCCATCAATTTCACAATGGTGGTCAGAGGTATACTGTGTGCTTCTAATAGGCATACTACAACATTCATTCATTCATTTATATGCCGTCCATCTCGTAGTTCCAGATTACTCTGAGCGGCTTACAATGGGGACTTACAACATCCCCCCTTTTGCTAACCATTCCTACTGAGACAACTAATGGAACAATAAAGGTATGTAGCATGTCAACAAGGGGCACCTGAGAACTTCTCACCCAGAGTGCCAAATACCCTTCCTTGTTGCTTGCTTCCAAATCACACAACGTGTCTCATTGTAACTTCAATTTAAATTGCATGAATTAGAGTGTGATGGTAGTAATTTCTTCCCACTGTACTTCATTGCCAATGAGTTAAATTTCAAAAGGTTTGTCTGATCAGATATGAGTCCAGATTAGAGGCTTCAGAAAATGAACTATGTGTCAATTCAATAAAATCATTTATTCTGCACTTTGAAGGGTGAGAGAAGCTCATATATATATATTACAGCCTTCCTTTTCCCCCGTGAAGAGAACTCCCTTCATTTGGACTCAGTTGTGGGTTATCTTCCTTTCACTTACTGTGGATAAAAGTAGGAGGGAAAAACAAGGACACCATTCAAATCAAACTTGTACACAAAACTTCCTCTGTTGCTTTAAGTTTGAACTCCCTGGATTTTCAAATGTAGATCTATGTGGTGTGTGTTTGAAAACCATATTAACTTCCTTTGCCAAGCTATGTTTACAGTCTGAGACAGCATGAAATATATCTGTTTAATGAGAAAAAAAAATCTGGTGGGAAAAGAAGGCTGGTAACAGAAGATCTCATTGGTGCAGCTGGGAATTAATGGATCTTCATGTTAACTTTTCATCTCCTTTGATCAGAAACAGCTGTTAAATAGCCCTGCAGAAAATCCAGTGAACAGTAGAGGGTATTCTGTATCACCAAAGTTTGTGCAAAAGCATCCTGCACATATTACAACGTATCAAAGATCTGAATTTTGTTTTTTTAGAGACAGGAAGAAGGTAATAGCAAAAAATGACTGTCAACCTTGGAAATACTATCTGTGCAATGCACTTCTTTACCACATATACATGATGTTCACTTTTCTTTACCAAATGCTCTCATTTTTTAATATATTGTCTTTGGAAACAAGCAAACAATTTGGGACATCCATATGAAATCAGCCTTTAATATGCAAGTTGATAAAAAAGGATGACTAGGGAGAAAGTTAGAATGATGGTGGCTGCAATCACTAGGCATGTTGGTATTCACCTCAGTTCTTAATCTCTGCTGGTTTAGCTATAATTAAACTGTAGCTTTTATACATTAGTGGGATTCAATTTTTTTTACTACCAGTTCTGTGGGTGTGGCTTGGTGGGAATGGCAGGGGAAAGATACTGTAAAATCTCCAGTCAGAGGCGGTATTTGCTGGTTCTCCGAACTACTCAAAATTTCCTCTACCGGTTCTCCAGAACTGGTCAGAACCTGCTGAATACCACCTCTGCTTTTATACCATTGTATGTATGCTTGTATCTGGGAACTGCCATGGCTCAATAGTAGAAAACAAACTCTGCACAGACAGTGTACAAAAGCTACCCAGTGTACAAAGCTACCAATGACTGGAGAAATGACAAATGCTTAAGGAGAAGAAACAGAAAGCAGACAAGGTTCCATTGTGAAAGTTCAAATGGATTATTTACTGATTTCCTTCAGTGATGTATTGTCTATACTGACAGGTTATAACCCACTGTGGAAATCCATTTCAAGCAATGGCACAGAATTCAATGCCTCTTTTCTCGATACACCAGAATATTTTAGTGCATTGTATTACCAATTTAGATTGCCTGCCCTTTCTCTTCTGACCGGGGACTAGTTGGTGTATGCTATAATATACAGATGAATAGTAAAAAAATAGTGTGTAGGTGATCTCTAGAAGGATGATGGTGTCACCATTCTTGTATAAGGTAAATTCCCCTTGCACATATGTGCCAGTCATTTCCGACTCTAGGGGGCGGTGCTCATCTCCATTACAAAGCCAAAGAGCCAGCGCTGTCTGAAGACGTCTCCATGGTCATGTGGCCGACATGACTAAACACAGAAGGTGGATAGAACGCCGTTTCCTTCCCCCAAAAGTGGTCCCTATGTTTCTACTTGCATTTTTACATGCTTTCGAACTACTTGGTTGGCAGAAGCTGGGATAAGTAACAGGAGCTCAATCCGTTACATGGTGCTAGGGATTTGAACCGCCAAATTGCCAACCTTTCTGATTGACAAGTCAGCGTCTTAGCCACTGTACTGCTACTTGTATAGAGCCCTATTATCTCAGATTAAATCTGAGAGAAGTATGCAGCCTGACCCTAGAAGCAAATAATAAGATACAGCACAATTTTATTTTTTGTTTGTTTGTTTATATTTATATTTCACTGTCTTATCTCCCTCAAAGGACAATGTTTTGAGTCCTTGCAAATAATGTGATCTCATAGGGAAATCCATAATTCTTCAAAGCAAGAAGTTTTTAAAAACCATTAATATAATACATTTCTCAACTGTTTTACAGGCACCTATAGAAATGACTACCCAACCTGTAATCAAAGCTGAACCTAGAGAAGTGAACCAATTTTTAAATGTGCCAACAGGTGAGAAAAATTGGATAACTCAATGAGCTTTCAATGCTATCCAACTTCATATCTGTTATTATTTTATAACTATCTTGCCTTTATGATATTAGGGTAAACTTCCATAATAATAATAATAATAATAATAATAATAATAATAATAATAATAATAATAATAATAATAATAATATAACTCTCAACATCTCTGGGTGACTTACAACAATCAAACAACATAAAATTAGAATAAAATCAATCAAAGCTTTAAAATGATTAAAATCAATCTTTGGGAGAGAATTGGGCAGCATGCAAATTTACTGCATTATTTTAATCAAATATTGATTTGGATGAAATTGATCAATTTGATCCCTAGATTTGTGATAAAAGATGGCAACTGTTGTAAACCAGGTGATATGATATGAAGCCACACTCTCCCTTGTCAAAAGCCTGAGTGAAGAATCAGATCTTCATGGCACTTCTGAAAAAGGGGAAAGTGGGGGCCATCCATATCTCAGGGGGAACCTAATTGCAGAGGGCAGGAACCACTACTGAGATGAAGCATTTCTGAGGTCCCAATAGACGACTCTATTTGATCAAAGGAAGCCACAGTGCACCAAATGAAAGTGGCCTGGCAGATACTATGGGAGAAAGGCAGTCCCTAAGCCATGCATGGCTTTATAGGTAGCAACCAGTACCAGCACCTATCTTTTTGAAAAAAGGCTACTAGTAGGGTGTGATGGGCATTGTGAGTATGTGGCATTGTGAAGATTTGCCTCTTATAGTAGTTCCCTGTATTTCTAGAAAATAAAATGCAGATCAATACAACAGCATCTATCAAAATTTACAAACATATCTATTAGGCCTTAATGTAATTAAATTAGAATTTCTAATTTAAATAGGAGCATGTATCTGCCCTGTCATTTTAAATAGTTAATTGAGAGAATGCAAGAACAATTCTTAAGAGAATTGACTTTCATAACAATTTGATTGGGGTAATTTCCATTTTCTGGATATAATTTTAAAGTGCAAACTATTTATTTTAACCATATTCTTTCCCTTCAGCAATATTATGTCTGGCCTAAGTCTGTGAAATGCAAACCTTGAGGATCAGCAGTGTTGGAAAGCTGCCTCCTCCTTCTCCTCCTCCTCTTCCTCCTCCTCCTCGTCCTCCTCCTCCTCCTCTTCCTTCTCCTCTTTTACTGCTTTGGGTATTGAGGGACACAAAGTTTTGGCTCGTGTCCTTCCAGAAGCCTTGATCATTGTTAATTAATGTTGCTTAGTGGGTCTTTGATGGTGTCTCTCCATCTTCTTCTGGACCTGCCTCATGTTCTTTGACCTTCTCCTCCTTTTCTATATTCTTTGTATGGAAAGTTGGCTCCAAATTGTCAAATTGCCAGCCTTTCTGGAGTGAGAATTAGTAGATTGTTGTTATTTTTTTTAATAAGTCAATATTTCCTGCAATTTTGAAATGTTAGAGTTTTCCTTGGGTCTACCAGAAGTCCATCCATCATCTCTTTAGAAGGCAAAGGGATGGGGAAATCTGTAGTAATTAGACAATTGAAATGTTTTTCCTTAAATGAGAATCTTCCCATCACTACAATAGCTGAGCACCTTACAAAAACCATAATCACTTCGTTAAGTTTTAAGACCGAGATATAAATGAAGTCAGTAAATGCTTGCCCAGTTTCAGTAGTCTTATTTGAAATCCAGCCCACATTTCTCTGGCTTTTTTGGGTTAGTTATTGGCTGCATGTCATTGGAAGGATAATAACGAACGTTGCCAGTTTTTAATGTGCCTGGTAAAAAGATCTTAGCTTTATTTCCAGAAAGATAACAATATCAAGAATTCTGCTTGGCAGTAACTAACACTGCACAGAGGGACCTGTTTAGCTAAATGAACACATTTATTTATTTACTTTAAAAATGTAATGTCCTTCTCGGGTACTGGAAATTCATATGCAAATAAGCAAACAATAATTTACATAAAATATTAGGCTCTCTGAAATGTTTGGCTCACAATGTATCCCAACAGACCTGGCTTTTTAAATATAATGTAAGCATTAGCAAGAGCACTGTCTTCTATCAGCGGGAAAGTTAGTGGATTCGTGGGAGAACCAGCAGTTAACGAATCCACGTTCTGGCAAATGATATAGTAGAACTTGTTCCAAAAGACTTGTGAGACAACTCCCATGACTGGAATCTAGCAACTGAAGATTGTAACTTATTCAGAATAGAATAGATGCAACAGTGGAAATATTTTGGCTGTACACCTTCAAGAAAGTGCACTAGGTAACTCTGTGGAGACAACGTGGATATGTAGATGACAGAAAAGAAGGAGGGCAGGGCCATACAAGATTGCCATCAATATCTATCACATACTATTGAACCTAGAACAGGGTGTGTTGATCATGCTTTGCAGAAAGAAACTGTAGATATCTCATGAATGCACGAACTGATAACCCCATTGGTGTTGTCTATTGTGAGGTAAATTCTACTTAAACTTTGGATTCTCTAATTCCTGATATGCCTCTGGGACAATTTCCTCTTTTAGAAGATAGAGGAAGAAATAAGGAAATCAGCTTCATTTCACTGATTTTATCTTAGCCACAATCAAAGCTCAATAAATGAAATCAAAGAAGTAAGCACTTGGGAAAGCTGTAACAGTATTGGTTGAGGGCAACTGTGGGGCTGAAGATAAAAAAAAAGTTGAAGATGGTAGGTGTAATCATGTAATTGAAACCCTGTTCTCTTTTTGTGCATATGTGACATACCCAAAACACATGTTCAAAAGGGGTAGGTATGCCAAACGTATGTTTGTGCCTGCCAACTTGATTTATTTTAGCCCTTCCCTATGGATGCCCATTAAGTACTGCCAATGAACAGCCCCAAAAGTCCCTTAGACCCTGTCCCTGAGTATATTTAGTTCCAAGATCTGGATACATCTTAGACCCGGAGGCAAGTTTTTATTTTTATTTGTTTATTTCCTTTTCACATTTCTGTACTGCCCATCTCTCTCAAAGTTTCCACTTGTCCTGGAGTATTAGTTAGGAAGTTGAAGTAGGCCTTTTTTTACATAAAATCAAAACAAGAAAAATAAAGCCCATTGATAAGTAAGGATGGTCAGATGTTAAGAAATGGTGAAGAGAAGAGATTTCTGTCATTTCCAAGAAAGAATATTGCCTCTCACACATGAAAGCTCAGGTTGCAGTTCACACAAGTTGGAACTGGTTAGATTTATAGCCTTCTTTCACCAAATAACCTTTTTCTGCTGTTATCTTTGACCCAACCTTCTGTCTGTTGTTAACCCGTTTTCTATATTTTTCTGACTTAGATGACTTGGTGCAGATGCCACCAACACCTCCCAGCAGCCATGGCAGTGACAGTGATGGATCTCAGAGCCCAAGATCCCTCCCTCCCTCCAGCCCAGTCCGTCCCACTGCTCGGTCTTCTACAGCAATTTCTTCTTCTCCACTCCTCACAGCACCACATGTAAGAAGAGAGTTAAGCTTAACTGCCATGCCAGCTTGCCCCATTATCCAGCTATCATTTTAGGAGGACAGGAATTGAAACTGTTGCTCTATATTCAGCCTCAACCTCTGGATGCATTTTTCTGCTCTGCATTCAAAGTATGGTTTTCCTGTTGCCACAATTCCTGCTATCCGATTGTTTGTTATGCTTTGCTTTTTTCGAGGCCAACACCACACATTGGCTTCACAGAATCAGTACTGACCCTTCAACTGATTCCAACTCCTGTAATTTATTCATAGTTCTGGAATAGTCTAAAAAGCATTACCATTTTTCTTTTTCTTAGCTATCTAATTTTTTAGTTGGCTGACTTTTTTTAACTGTGGTGGACATCCTTTTTCCAAAACAATGAAATGGTGCGCCAGTAGTACTTTTCTTACTTATTAGTAAAAAAAAACACCCAGTGGAAAAGTCAGTAGCTGAGGAAAAGAGAAGGGGTTTTTCCGTGCCATTTTGAGCCAGCAATATTCTACTTGTTAAACATAATAGCTCCAGAAAATATGTGAGAATTACATGACAAAGGGAGGGTTTAAACTTAGTTTTTGGATGGATGGATGCTTTACCATAGAATGTATGAATTTAATACATAACACACATAAACACATATAGTAGTGTCTACTGGGGGTTCAAATCAGCAAGTTGATGACTCTTATGATGCAAGCCCCAGGTTCTTGTGATGTCCCATCCACTATTTGCTATTTTGATCCCCCTGCCCCCAGATTCGTATAAACACGTGATATTCAGTGTGACACACGTACAGGAAAAAAAATGATTGGCAATCACCTTACTGGAACAGAAAGTTAGGACAGAAAAGCCAGAGACATGATGGTCTGGATAGAACACTTGGCAAGATTAAGAATCTCCTTGTTCAAAGCATAAGATTCACAATGGATCGTAGAATCTAGAAGAAGGGTAAAAGGTGAAAACATTTCATATATTCACACATTGGCAGAACCATAATTTGCTACTAATTAAGAGTATTTCAGAAATGAGAAAGATAAAAATAGTGCCATCTTGAGGCATTTATCAGGCTGTGATAAATGCAAAGCTTCTTCAGAGATTTAGAATCGATTGTCATCAAAATGCTAATTATACTTGGCTTTGTCTTTCTTTTTCCAACTCAGCTTAGAGAATTCATGTTTTGGGATGGGTACTTAAGATCAGTAAGATCAGTAGTATAGAAAAAAAAGACACTTGAGCTTAATTCGGATTAAATGAAGGCTGAGAAAACACTGACCATGATACCCTCTTCCGCAGTTCCAATCCTAGTTTTTCACTCATCAATCTCCATGCCTGCTTTCCCCACCTCCTAGTTTTCCCCTTTCTGCTATTTTCCATCTATCCGTCTGGACAGTAACATTGGTGCTAGTCGATTGCAGAACAGGGCTAAAGTTGCACCTATTTCCTTCGTGTTTTCAGAAGGCATCTACAGGAGGGAAGAGAGGGTAAGGGATAGGATGGAACCATACAAATTTGCAGTGCCAAAGGCTGGGCAATATTTCTGGGTTAAAGTCTCTAGCCCTGCTCTAGCAGCTTCACTAGAAGCACTCATGATCTATTGGGCCCCCTGAATCTTTGTTAAGCATTTAATCTATTTTAAATTAG
Source organism: Pseudonaja textilis (assembly GCF_049901715.1). Taxonomy (NCBI): domain Eukaryota; kingdom Metazoa; phylum Chordata; class Lepidosauria; order Squamata; family Elapidae; genus Pseudonaja; species Pseudonaja textilis. The sequence continues at coordinate 263,000,417 of NC_141990.1, forward strand.
GTTATCCAATTTGGGAGTGTCCTGGAAATGATTGTCCTTATTGTGTGTCAAATAGCTATGACCAGGTATGCTTTTGCCCTTGTTTCATCTGCTCAATCAACTGCATAGTTTTTTTTTTTAAAAAAGGTGAACCTGACCATCTTCCTGCATAACCTTAAGTTTTGTTGAGGCTAGGTGGTTCCAGAATATATTTTGTATAAAAGCTCATAAGAAAACTTCACCTGAAATTGTGACTTAAAATTCTAACTACAACCGGATTTTTGGAAATTGTGCTCATAGACATTTGAATGGTTTTAAATCAGAACTTCAACCCTTGTCTTTAAAGGCTTAGGACTAAAATAACCTTCTTTCACATAACCCCAACATGCAAACAAAATTAATTGAGAAAGCCCTTCCAAGTCAGGATTCATGGAACCACATCATTATGGTGTCTATGCCAAAAAGCTCTCTGGCCCAGAAGACCCACCTGATCTCTCCTTGCAAGCTGTAATATTTCTTAAAATGTCGTTATGTTAATGCTATATTGTTTTAGAAATTCTTTAAATATTGTTGTATTTGAATATACAAGGATTTCCTTCCCCCTTCCCTTTTCTTTCTCATTCCTTGATAGCCCTTGTGCTCAAGCTTACAGTGTAGGACTTTGACAATGCATTATTTGCACAGAAAAATTGGGGTAAGATTATAATGTATATCTTAGAAAAATGGTTTGCTCTTGCTCTTGTTCCCAGAAACTACAAGGGACTTCAGGGCCCCTGCTCCTAACTGAGGAGGAAAAGCGCACCCTGATTGCTGAGGGCTATCCCATCCCAACCAAGCTTCCTTTGACTAAAGCAGAAGAGAAAGCACTGAAGAGAGTAAGGCGAAAGATCAAGAATAAGGTATGTTATTCCAACTGTATAAGACTGGTAAAGAGCAGTGCTAGAGAGGCAGGGGTGAGGTATATATAAATATAGATAGCAATAGCACTTAGACTTATAGACTTCACAGTGCTTTACAGCTAAGCGGTTTACCTAGTCAGCCTATTGTCCCCAACAATCTGGGTCCTCATTTTACCCACCTCGGAAGGATGGAAGGCTGAGTCAACCTTGAGCCTGAGAGTGAGATTCGAACTGCCAACTTGCAGGTTACCGGCAGTCAGCAGAAATAGCCTGCAGTACTGCACTCTAACCACTATGCCACCGAGGCTCATAGATGCAGGTATTACCTGGATTTCTATTCACCCAATAATATTTAATCATGCAATGATAGACCTTTTCAAAGCCATTTTTAGGAAGGAATCAAGAATTCTGAAGGAGTAATTTTTCGAATTCCAGCATAAATTGACTTTTGATCATCTGTCTGCTGGCCTGCCAGTTTGCCACCTTGCCTATCTATTTCTCTGTTCCATGTCATCAATGTGCAAACTGCTTGCAGAAAATATATCCCTGAGGAGATTTCAATCTAAAATTCAACATAGGGGAAGCTAAAATAAATGGAGACCAGAGAAACAATAAAGTAACTAACAGGGACTTAGTAGTCAAAAATCTGAATTTTTTTTGGTAACTTCTTCCATGTTTCATTTTTTAAAAAATAAAATTTTATTTGAGTTTTCACAAAACAAAATAAAACATCTTTTTTAGCAAACAGCGTGGTTCCAGGTTTTCACATCTCCATACAGACACTATTTCAGTTACATATTCATCTTTTATATTTAATTTCATATCTTACCACTACTTTGTGTATTCTCTATTAATTTTTCTCAAATACTTCCCTCAGGTTTATTTTATAGCTTTCCCTTTCATTTCTTAGCCTATTTCATTTCCCTTTAAAAATGTTCATATCTTCATAATAATTATACTTTTATCTGTCCTGTTTACAATTTCATCACATATTTTTATTTCATCATTTCCCAAAAATTCCTCCTCATTTCAAACATTACAAAACAAGGTTTCCCCTATAATTTCCAATTAAGAGTGTGCCACCCTTATAGCTTATAATTAATTCCATTTCGAATCCCATTAAACATTCAACATTTAAATTGTCCCCTTAAACGATTATGGCAATCATCTCCTAATATGTTATCATCTCCTTATATATTATGTAATATATGTTACATAACATATATAACTTTTAGTCAGATTCTGCATGGTAGTAATGAAAAATCTTAACATTACTATAAAGTACGGGTGTCAAACTCATCGCATCACATTGCCATCATGTGACTTTTGTGGCATTTTTCCCATTCGCGGTGCTGGAGTGGGCATGGCCTACACATAAGGCATCCAGCCCGTGGGCCATCAGTTTGGCACCCCTGTTATAAAGTAAGTGTATACATGTCCAGATAAGGCTTGATACCACTGTATCAAGAAGTATTTACATCATATTACTCTCTTATTTCACATCCATAATGTATAACATTTAAATTTAGTTCCATCAGCTGGTTGCCCAATAAGTATTTTTTACCCAAATGAATTTAGAAGCAAATGTCTACAATACTGATTCTGAATCAGGGTGAATCTGCAAAGTTGAATGTTCCATTTCACTACTATGCTGCATAGCAGTATGAACTATGAAAAATATTTTTAAAAATCTAGCTAACATTTATTTTGTTCCTGCAATCTGCAAAAACAAGACACAATTTTGAAAAGAAAATGTATTGCTGAAAATAGTGTACTGATGCAACAAAAAGGTAAAGATTCTTCTGTCCAATAACTGGACCCATACATTTAATTTTCTTTCCAACAATGTGGGAGTAGTTTTCCATTGTCTTCATTTAGAATATTTCAGTTTCCCAACTCTTGAACCATTATTAGTAATATTTAAATTTGGGAAAGGTTGTCTGGAAAACCTGCAAATATTGCAAAAAAGCTTTTATCGAACTGCAATTGTGGTCAGTAACTCAGACAATAAACTGGTTAGGATTTTTACTGATTCACACATCCATAATTGTGGGTTCCTTCCTAAATGTGAGTTTTCATGAACCAACAGCTTGTGTTAGTCACTTTCTATGAAACAAACATAGCCTCCAATATAAGGTACAGTCCATCTGGCAAGAATGATTCAGCTTCTTTTAGCAATTCTGATCCACCGAGAAGTTAAGCCTCAGTCATTTGTCTGCAGGCTGATTTGCATTCTGAATATAACATAGACTTGATTCATCAATATGTGTTTAAAATGAAGTCCTGGCATAACCTCAGAAGACAATGTGCTGTACTAATATTGTGGGAACTTTATGAGATGTCTCTAAGGCAAAATATTGTACGGTATTAGATATCCTAGAGTGGTCTTGCCGAACTACAGATGTGTTGGACTACAACTTATGTCACCCAAGATAGATCTGTGTAGAGATTATGAGAAATCTATATATTGGATCGGGCAATATAGCCTGAGAGCAAATGTTGAGAAGTAAAGAGTCAATCCTTTCATAGAATAATGCATTAGGAAGACGGTTCAAATTTGGAGAAATTTAATGTGAGTTTACAATCCATCTTAATCTATAACATATGCATACACTGAGCAAACTATTGGTCCCTCTGTAACACTATTGTCTATTCAGTCTGGCAGTAACTTTCCAGTTCTTCCTTAGTACCGTTATTTGAAAGAATTTTTAAAATAAAGATGCCAGGAACTTTTATTTTTGCATATAATGTAAAAGTATAAATGTAAAATAAAAACATATGCTCAGCTCAACTATAAGCATACAAGAAGAGTCATGTGAGTTCAGACTTCAAATCGTTTAACCAGAGGCTAATGGTCACCAGTACAAGAATGCAACAGCAAAAATGCTATGGAGAGGCATACCATTTTTATTACAGAAAATAATACTGTGTGTAGCTAAAACAGATACAAGCTGCAGCTAGCGCTTAAAATTTCATGTGTAGGGAAATTTTCCTGACAGTAAGCTCTGTGCAACTGAAGTCCATTAAGGAAATTGTGGGTGGTCCATATCTTAGAAGTATTTAAGAAGAGACCAAACAAACAACTTCATGGATTAATTGATTCTCCTGAACCCTACAGAGGGTTGGACTAGATCAGGGATGTCAAACTCAAAGCCCGAAGCTGCATTTGGCCTAAAGTGTGCTTTGATCTGTCCCTCAGGGCCAGCCTGGAAACAGCAAAGGACTGGCCCACGGTGCCTCTGCTAGCAAACATGGAGCTCAGGGGACCACACTCGCCCCCCCCATGCACCTATTTTGGCCATGAGGACCTCCTGCCAGTGAAAACGGGGCTTGAGGGACGGACCCTCCAAGCTATGTTTTCGCTGGCAGAGGACTAGCAAAATAAACTAAAAACAAAACAAAAGGAGAAATGTTTCCCCTTTTGCATTTGAGCATGCAGGAAAGCAACAGGAAAGGAGAAAGAGAAAGAGGAAAGACAAAGAAAAAGAAGGGAAGATGGGAAGAGAGCAAGGAAGAAAAATAAGGAAAGAGAGGAAGAAAGGAGAATGAAGAGTGAAGGAAAAAGAAGAAAAGGAAGGAAGGAAGGAAGGAAGGAAGGAAGGAAGGAAGGAAGGAAGGAAGGAAGGAAGGAAGGAAGGAAGGAAGGAAGTTATAATGAGAGTGAGGGAGGGTCTTGGGGAAATCCTGCCTTAGCACTTGGCCACCCCAGGTGCCCCCGACATGAGTTCCATGTCACACCCACCATGGCCACACCCCCTGGCCACACCACATGTCCTCCCACCAGCCCTCTGAGGTCAAACACAACCCTGATGTGGCCCTCAATGAAATCATGTTTGACACCCCTGGACTAGGTGATCCTTATAATCCCATCCAACTCTACGATTCTATAATTCTGTTACTCCATTTAGCTCACTTTGTATTGATTGAATGCAAGTCTACAAGATCTTTAAACGTATTTTTTAAAGGCTAAATTAACACTGGGATTGAACCTAGAAGTTTATGCATGCAATTATATATATTGTCTGCCAATTGTGACAATTTATAGGTGATCAGCAAAAGAATATAAAAGTCTGTTCTTACTTCATGGACGGACTTTGTCCTGTCATTAGACAAAGTCAGGCACAGGAGGAGCCAAAGTCTGAGCCTTAGGTATATTACAATCTATTATATATCTCCAAATTGTCATTGGTATTCTCAGAGATGCTAGACTCTAGTGGTTCCTGTTAAGTTTGAGCAATGAGAGGCTGAACCAGAGCATGAGTGCAACAGTACTTTATTTTACAAATAAAGGGCTGACCGTGCTTGCCAAGCCTGGAACTGGCTCGCAGCAATCAGCAACCAGTTGGACCCCGCAGCCTGCTTTTATAGCTGGCTGCTGGGGAGAACCAACCAATGGGAATGGGGAATATCGCCCACACAAAGTGAGTGGACCTGAGTGAGAACTCCTTGAGTCCTCAGGACATAACACCCTTCCCCCAGATGCGAACACGCATAGTCCTTGAGGTAGACGGGGTTTTGTGTTGGCTCCGAGCGGCGCAACTCGGGAACATTGTCTGTCTGTTCAGTATCAGTCTGTGACGGTTGAGCCGGCATAGTGTCGCCAACACTCTCTGGACTGGGCATCCTCGGAAACCACCGGGTTGGTTACTGGGGTCGAGCTCGTGGGTTGGATCAGGTTGGTCAACTCTCTGGGCGCTGTTGTCCGAGTTTGGGCTGACCGAACGACCGCTGGCGCAGACTGGTCGCTGGGTGCGTGTGGCTGGGCGACGGATGAGACGGTTCCCTCTTCGACTGGAGACTCTGGATTCTTGTTTGCGAGGTTGCTGAGGCGCCTCTGAGTTGGTCTATGTGTCTCCTCCATCCTCCAGCCTGACTCTATACGATCTCGGCCCGGTGACGGCGATGACCTCGCCCGAATCCATAGTGGGTCCCCAGCAAATTCCTTGCGAATATCGGCTCCTGTAACATAAAATGTCTAACCCCGAAGTGGAAGCGAGGGAGAGTCAGGGCAGTATTGTGGGTGCAGTCTATCTAATACAGTCCTCAGGCGCCGGCCCATCAGAAGTTCCGCTGGGGACTTATTGGTGACTGCACAGGGGTTGAGTGCTGGCTCATCAGGAACCGTGAGAGTTTGTGGTGCCAGTCATCTCTGCCAAACCTAGCGAGGGCCTCTTTGGTGGTCCTGACGGCCTTTTCAGCCAACCCATTACTCGCAGGGTGAAATGGGGCTGTGAAAATGTGGCGAATGCCTAGGTTGGCTGCAAAACGGCTGAATTCTACTGATGCGAACTGTGGGCCATTATCGGAGACCAAGGAGTCGGGTAGTCCATGTGTAACAAACAGGCGCGTTAACACGTTGGTGATTGCTAGTGTGGTGGTCGTGGATAGCTGTGCCACGTCTATCCATTTGGAATAAGCGTCCACGACCACTAGGAACATCTTTCCATGCACGGGCCGCCAGATCGATATGGATTCTAGACCAAGGGGCGCTGGCGCTCTCCCATCTGGTAGGGGTGGCGATGGGGGAGCAGGACGGGATTCTGGCAAATGCTGCAGGAACTTACCCAATTGACAATGTCCTCGTCTAGACCCGGCCACCACACGTAGCTGAGTGCTAATGCCTTCATTCTCACAATGCCGGGTGTCCTCGTGCAACGCCTCAGGACTCGGTACGCAGCGAGGTCGGAATGACCACTCGAGTGCCCCACAGTAGACAACCCTGCAAACTGGACAGCTCCTGCATGCGAGTCTTAAAGGGTGCGAATTTGTTATCAACGTTGCCTCCCGGCCACCCCCTCCTCACCCAGTCGAGCACTTGGGCGAGCGTTTGGTCTGCCTTGGTTTTGGCGGCGATGTCAAGGGCGGTGATGGGCAGGTCCAACTGGGTGATTTCAAAATGGCATTGACAGGAGCTGGGTCTTCAGCCGGAGCGGGTAAGGGCAGCGACTGAGAGCGTCAGCGTGGGATAGAGTTTTGCCCGGGCGGTGGATAAGTTTGTATGAGTAGGTCGCTAGGAAAAGTGTCCACCTTGTCATCCTAGGGGAGAGGACTTGAGGTGTCTGTTTGTCACCGGCCAGTAGGCCCAGGAGGGGCTTATGGTCGGTGACCAGTTCAAGAAGTGGCCAAAAAGGAATTCGTGAAACTTTTTCACGGCTGCAACAGCTGCTAGGGCTTCCTTGTCTATTTGGCTGTATTTTCGCTCCGTGGCCGAGAGCGTCCTGGAGAAAAAGGCGATGGGGGCCTCGGCGCCATTGGCGAGTCGGTGACTAAGGACCGCCCCAATTCCAAAAGGGGATGCGTCTGCTGCCAGTACTAAAGGAAGGTTGGGGTCGAATTGGATGAGCACTGCCTCTGACGTAAGTAGTGATTTGACGGCGTTAAACGCCTGGTCTTCTTTGTGCCCCCAGTGCCACGGTGACTTTTTGTCTAGTAATCTGTGTAGGGGTTCGGCTACTGAGGCTTTATGGGGCAAGAAGGATGCATAAAGTTTAGGAGCCCCAAGAAAGCTTGTAGCTCTGCTTTGGAGGTCGGTGGGGAGCTTCGTGGATCGCCCTAACCTTGGACTCCAGGGGGTGAATGCCAGAGGCGTCAATTTTATAACCCAGAAAGTCCACCTGTCTAGTGGCAATGGCGCATTTTTCTTTTTTAACTTGAGGCCATGCTGTCTGAACCTCTCTAACACTGCTCGCACTCTCTGGAAGAGTTGGGGTCTGTCCCTGGCCGAGACCAAGATGTCGTCAAGTAGGGTACTACACCAGGAGGCCCTGTAAAATCCGCTCCATGAGGGACTGAAAAATACCCGGGCAACACTTACGCCAAATTGGAGACGCTTGCATCGGAAGGCACCCCTGTGAGTGACGATGGTCTGAAGTTCCGCTTGTTTGGTTATCAACAGGGAACTGTTGATATGCTTGAGACATGTCCAATTTAGCAAAAATACTGCCCGGTTCGAATGTGTGCAATAAGTGCTGAATGACGGGCACAGGGTAGGCGCTAACTTGTAAATATTTATTGATTGTTGTCTTGTAGTCCGAGCAAATTCTCAGGCTACCATTGAGGGTGTGACAATGGGCGTCTCCCACTTGGCGAAATCTGTTGGCTCAATGACCCCTTGTTTTAGTAGTTTATCCAATTCAGCGCCTAGTTTTGGTCGAATAGCAAATGGAACTCTACGTGGTTTTAATCTGATTGGGACTGCCTGGGGTCAACGGTGAACGAGATGGGGTTCCATTATAACACCCCAGCTCCTCGCTGAACACATCTGCGTAGTCAGCTAACAAGGAGTCAGTGTCTGAGGTTGAGACAGCATGGACTCCTGTTAACCCTAGGCCGAGGTGGGAAACCAATCGAGCCCCAATGAGGTGGGTAGATTGTCGTTAACTACCACTAGAGGTAGGTGGCCTTTAAAAGCTCTAAAACTGACAAAGAACTTGCCTCTGCCGATCACGGGAATGGCCTTCCCTGGTAGTCCTTCAGACCGAACTGGCATCTCTGAAGCCGGGTAGTAGATAGGCTGGGGTGGAGTCTCTTGAGGGTGTTCCACGAGATTATTGAGAGCGCTGACCCTGTGTCAACCTCCATGTGGCACGGTTTACCTTCTAGGAAACGGAGAGAGAAATTTTACTAACAGTGTGGCAAGTACGCCTGGCAAGGCGGTGCGTGCGACAGTTTAATACTTGCCTCTGTGGTCCCGAGTGCGAGGACGGGGTCTGTGTGCAGCGCTTTGGGGGCTTGGCAGACTCTCGCAATGTGCCCCCTCTTATGGCAGTTGTTGCAAACGGCTCCTTTAAACTTGCAGGTGGCCCTTGATGTGATCCCCACAGGCTAGGCACAGTGTGATGTGCTTGGGTGGACCGTGTGTATTCTTGTTTGGCCCCTACCTGCGACCGCCTGTCATTGGTGAGGCGGTGGACATCGTTCTCATCGTTGTGGGTTTCCTCCGCTTCCACCTCTTCGGAATGGACTGGGAACGATGCTAGCTTGGCACTTGGGCCCTGAATTTCGGTGGCTGAGTTCGTTGCAGCTCGGCTGCTAGGGCCTCCTCTACCGCTTGCGCGAGGTTGAGGTCTTTTTAGCTAGCAGTCGCCTCTGTAGGTTGAGATCCTTGACCCCACAAACTAATTGATCGAGGAGCATGTCCTCCAGGTATGTTCCAAACCCGCAGTGCAGGGCTGCTGTTCTGAGGGCGGCCATATATTGATTGATGGTCTCTTACTTGATTGCTTCCTCATACGGAACGTGAACCTCCTGGCGATTTGTGAAGGCCTGGGAGCGTGAGTGGTTAGTGAGGATCTCAAGCAACTCGGACCACGGAACGCTTTTCAATTCTCTCGGCGCTACGAGTGCTGCAGCGGTATCGTAAACGGTGGTTCCGCAGTAGATTAGGAATAGGATTTTTTCCGATGCTCTCCCGCATCCGCCAGGCCGACCGCATCGATGTAATGATTGAAACGGTTCTTATACGATTCCCACTTCTCTTCGTCTGGTTTAAACGCCGGGAATACTGGGTTGGAACTCATGGTGCTGGAACGGCTGGGCTACCTGCGGAAAAAATCTCTCTGGGACTATGAGCGCGTGAGTTACTAGTGATATCAGCTCTGGAGAGGTTTTGCTACCCTCTCTTTCTCTCTCTGGGTTACCACGTTGGCTGCTAGCCGTTGGAGGTGTCTTGATTCGCACCAAAAAGTGGGCGTTAGTGACTCTCTACAGCGCTGTGCTGTGATTCCTACTGGCTCGAAATTCAAATGACACCCGTTTGAATTTCACGCCAATGCAGAGCGCGGCTCGCAGCGCTTCACTTTCCCCGTAGCGGGCTAACAAGCAGCTACAGACGCTTCTAACTTTTTGACTCAGACCGCTTTCTCTGGCTGCGGATCTGCGTTTGCTCTTTTTGATCGCTCGTTTTGTTAGCTGACCGCCTCTCTGGCTGCGGATCAGCGTTTCCCTTATCGCCAGCCGATCGCTCTCTCTGGGCTACGGATCGGTGGCTAGTGACTCAGCGGTTGCAAGGTGCATCTGGTAGCCATCCCATCCTCATCGCCAGTGTTAAGTTTGAGCAATGAGAGGCTGAACCAGAGCATGAGTGCAACAGTACTTTATTTTACAAATAAAGGGCTGACCGTGCTTGCCAAGCCTGGAACTGGCTCGCAGCAATCAGCAACCAGTTGGACCCCGCAGCCTGCTTTTATAGCTGGCTGCTGGGAGAGAACCAACCAATGGGAATGGGGGAATATCGCCCACACAAAGTGAGTGGACCTGAGTGAGAACTCCTTGAGTCCTCAGGACATAACAGTTCCCAAACTTTTTCAGTCCACTGCCCCCTTGGTGCTACAAACTCATCCTGGGTGCCCCCCACCCAGGGGTGGGATTCAAATTTCTGTGGGCATGGCCTAATTTGAGGGTGTGGCTTGCTGGTCACGTGATTGGGTGGTTGTGGTTGCTGGTCATGTGACTAGATGGGCATGGCCAGGTGACTGGCAAAGCAAATACAAGTGGTCCTCACTTAATGCCCAGTTGTTTAGCAAGTGTTCTAATTTATGACTGGCCTCCCCACAGCTACGTGACCTGTTTTTGGATTTTTGACAGTTTTAGATCAAGGGTCTAAATCCCACCTCTGCCTGTGTGTGTGAGAGAGAGGGAGAGAGAGAGAGGTTGGATCAGATCTCTCTCTCTCTCTCCCACCAACGCCAGAAAGCCACTGTCAGTCAAAATTCATATTAGTGGTCTCTGGGATTTAAAATTATGAGTTTGGTGGTCCCTGAAGTCCAAAAGTTTGGCGACCCCTGATCTAAAGGGGTGAGCCTGAGAGAGGGAAAGAGAGAGAGAAAAGAAAGAGAGAGAGAGAAAGAGAGGAAGAAAAGAAAGATAAAAGGGAAAGAAAGAAAGAAAAAGGGACAGACAAAGACAGGGACATGGAAAGAAGGGACAGAAAGAAAAAGAAATAAAGAAGGAGGGAGGGAGGAGAAAGATAATGAGATATCTATTCTAGTCCTATCACCTGCTCCAGCAGGGTTTGAAGGGTGTGTATGTGTGTTCTCCTTGTAATTTACCAGTACATTTTGGTTTTGCCTTCTTCAGAATTGGCACTGTAATACATTGGAGAAAATAACTTTTATAGGGTGGAGATCTGGTCCAATGGATCCTGTTTAAAGCCTCAACAAAATGTGAGAGCTTCCTGATAGTCTTGACCATGTTTCGTCCACAAAACCTTTAATAGAAGCCAAACAGGGTTCAGTGTGGAAAAGGGCCTCAGTCTAAACTAGGCCTCATTCAATCTGATGCATCAGGTCTCTCTCTCTTTCTCTCTCTCTCTCCCTCCCTCCTTCCCTCCCTCCCTCCCTCTCAGACTGGCTTTGCTCTGCTTTCCTGATGTGCTTGTGGGGCCTGCGCTTCGAACATGCATGGATGGATGGATGGATGGATGGATGGATAGATAGATAGATAGATAGATAGATAGATAGATAGATAGATAGATAGATAGATAGATAGATAGATAGATAGGCAGATAGGCAGGCAGGCAGGCAGGCAGGCAGGCAGGCAGGCAGGAAAACAGACAGACCTTTTGGATGGATGGATGGATGGACAGATGGACGGATGGATGGACAGACAGACAGATAGAATGCAACAGCGGTAGCACTTTGAGAAAGTAGTGGCGGTGGCTTTTCCCAATGTGCTGCCGCATTGGAGGCACTGGCTCCCGAGCGGTCAATGGATGAACCTGCAGGGCCGGCAGGCGCGTCGAATACCCCTCTGCTGCCTCTTAGTGTCCCCAAGGGGGCTGGCAGAGGGGCGCTAAGAGGCAGCAGTGGGGCATTCGAAGCACCGGCCAGCCCTGCAGGTTCACCCATTAACTAGCACCGCTCCGGAGCTGGCGCCTCCAATGTGGAAGCAGTGGCACGTTACGTGCTGCCGCGGCCACGTTTGATGCACTGCCCCCTGCTGCCTCTTAGCACCCTTCTGCTGCCCCCTTGGGGATGCTAAGAGGCGGCAGGGGGGGGGTTGAGGTGCCAGGCCTGCAGGTTCACCCATTGACTGTAGCACCACTCTGGAGCCAGCGCCTCAATGGGTGAAACTGCAGGGCCAGCTGGCACCTTGAACACCCCCCTGCCGCCTCTTATAGCCCCTCTGCTGGCCCCTTGGGGATGCTAAGAAGTGGCAGGGGGTGGCACGTCGAATGGGGCCACGGCGGCATATAACATGCCACCGCTTTCGCATTGGGGGCGCCGGCTCTGAAGCATTACTACAGTCTATGGGTGAACCTGCAGGTCCGGCGCCTCGAACACTCCCTGCTGCCTCTTAGCATCCCCAAGGGGGCCAGCAGAGGGGCACTAAGAGGTGGCAGGGGGCAGCACGTCAAATGCGGCCATGGTGGCACATAAAGTGCCTCCGCTTCCACATTGGAGGTGCTGGCTCCGGTGCTACAGTCAATGAGTGAACCTGCAGGGCTGGTGCCTCGAAAGCCCCCCTGCCACCTCTTAGCACCCCCCTGCCAGCCCCCTTGCCTCTTAGCGCCCCCCTAAGGCATCCCACTTTGGGAACCACTATGCTAGAACATGCTTATTTCAATCTGAAATAATAGTCAACCATCATTTGGATTTACTTCTGTGTGTGGAATTGGGAATGACACAGTTTTTTGTTTTGACTCAATAGAATAAATATAATATAATAAAGATATAATTCTTTATTGGCCAAGTGTGATTGGACGCACAAGGAATTTGTCTTGGTGCAAATGCTTTCAGTGTTCATAAAAGAAAGATACATTCGTCAAGAATCATCAGGTACAACACTTAATAATAGTCATAGGGTACAATAAGCAATCAAACCATACTAGGAAACAGTCAATATAAATCATGAGGATACAAGCGACAAAGTTACAGTCATACAGTCACAAGTGGGAGCGGATAGATGATAAGGAGTGATGAGAAGATTAATAGTAATAGTAGTGCAGACTTTGTAAATAGTTGGACAGTGTTGAGGGAATTATTTGTTTAGCAGAGTGATGGTGTTTGGGAAAAAACTGTCCTTGTGTCTAGTTGTTCTGGTGTGCAGTGCCCTATAGCATTGTTTTGAGGGTAGGAGTTGAAACAGTTTATGTCTGGGATGTGAGGGGTCTGTAAATATTTTCACAGCCCTCTTTTTGACTCATGCAGTATACAGGTTCTTGATGGAAGGAAGGTGGGTAGTTGTTTTTAATGCAGTCCTAATTATTCTCTGAAGTCTGTGTCTGTCCTATTGGGTTGCAGAACCAAACCAGACAGTTATAGAGGTGCAGATGACAGACCCATTAATTCCTCTATAGAACTGTATCAGCAGTTCCTTGGGTAGTTTGAGCTTTCTGAGTTGGTGCAGAAGGAACATTCTTTGTTGTGCTTTGTTGTGCTTTTTTGATGATGTTTTTGATGTTAGGTGTCCATTTTAGGTCTTGTGACATGATAGAACCTAGAAATTTGAAGGTCTCTACTGTTGATACTGTGTTGTCTAGTATTGTAAGAGCTGATAGTATGGGAGGGTTTATTCTAAAGTCTTTCACCATTTCTACAGTTTTGAGTGTGTTCAGTTTCAGATTGTTCCGGTTACACTATGAGGCAAGTTGTACAATCTCCTGTCAGTATACGGATTCGTCATTGTCTCGAATGAGACCAATCACTGTTGTATCTTCTGCAAACTTCAGTATTTTAATAGATGGATTGTTTGTGATGCAGTCATTGTTATGTAGGGAGAAGTGGAGAAAGCACACAACCTTAGGGGGGACCCTGTGCTAATTGTACAGGTATCAGATGTGATTCTGCCTAGATTCACCTGCTGCTTCCTGTCTGTTAGGAAGCTTATGATCCACTTACAAGTGTGTTCAGGTACCGCTAGCTGGTTTAGTCAGAAGAATGTCTGGAATGATGGTATTGAAAGCTGAACTGAAGTCTACAGAGGGGACCTTTATGTAGGTATTTGGAGATTCAAGGTGTTATAGGATGTAGTGCAGAGCCATATTAACAGCATCATCTGTCAATCTATTTGCTGGGTATGCAAACTGTGTGGGGTGTAACAGCAGATCCGTGATGGTTTTCAGGTGGGACAGCACAAGCCTTTCAAAGATTTTCATAACTACAGATGTTAGAGCAACTGGTCTGTAGTCATTCAGTTCCCTGATGGAGGGCTTCTTTGGCACTGGGATGATAGTAGAGCATTTGAAGCAGGAAGGAACATAGCACATCTCTGGTGATTTATTGAAGATTTGGGTGAAGATGGGGGCCAATTTGCCAGCACAGACTGGTAAACAAGAAGGAGTTATCTTGTCTGGCCCTGGTGCTTTTCCTGGCTTTTGTCTGTGAAATAGATCTTGCACTTCTTTTTCTGTGATCACCAGAGGTTGTAAACCCAATGGGTTGGGGTCAGTTGTAGGAGGCTTGGCTGTTGTTGGTGTGTTTGAGATGGGGATTGTGGAGATAGGTAGCTGTAGTTTCCTTTGGAACCTGCAGTAAAACACATTCAGATCATCTGCTGGTTGTTGATTTCCTTCTGCCTGGGAAGGAGGCTTGCTGTAGCCAGTGATGTCTTTAAGAGTTTTCTACATGTTTGCTGGTTCATTTGTTGAGAACTGATTCCTTAACTTTTCAGAGTAGCTCAAGCAACATGTCCTGAGCCAGCCCCCACCATAGTCATAACATTTCAGTCTATATTCTATGTTTGGATCCAAAAGGGAGATGATTTGCAGCATCTGTGAGTATATATATATTGCACCTGATGACATCTCCTTAAATCACAAACATCTCCTGGCAGCGTCTTTAAAAGAGCCTTCCTCAGATTGCACAAAGAACTGTCCTGTGTCTTAATTTAGAAGAACACCCCCTTTCCCCAAATTAAATTGGAACTTTAATGCTGGGAAAGAACTCATGCCATTTCCTGGTCTAAAACCACAATTAGTCAACCGTACTAATATTCATCAAGTAACTCTTTTGTCCAGCAACATAAATCACAAGAGGAAGGTTCAGCAGTCCTGATTCAAAGGGGACTCCTGTGTAGTTGTGGGTAATCCTTCTCACAGTTTCCTGTGTTGCCTGAAATTTGACCATAGGTTGCTATATTTACCGAATATGGAATTATTCTTGTGAGTGCAGCTAATATTTCTATTTTTCATTCTAGATTTCTGCACAGGAGAGTCGCAGAAAGAAGAAAGAATATGTAGAGTGCTTAGAGAAGAAGTAAGCCATTATTTTCTCTGGGTGACCCCATGAAGTTGATGCTAGTCTTGTGATGTCATTAGATTCTCTTGAACTTGATTAGGATTTCTAGTATGATAATGATCTAATAGACACACTAGCCTTTGTTTTGGTTCAGTTACTGCCCAACAGAATTGGCTCTTCTTGCATTTTGCATCTGTAGCAATCATAAGACTGGGAATGAAGACAATATATGTGTCCCAGGATAATGTTGCAGGATCCAATCTGAGTTGGTCACCGGGACCTGAGGTTTTTTTTTTTTCAAGCTTTCAGACTCATGGCTGGAGCCCATCCTTGGGGAATTTCTCAGTATCCAGATGTGTCCCGGAGATTGAGAAATTCCCTGAGGATGGTCTCCAGCATGAGTCTGAAAGAGTGGAAGAACAAACCTCTAGTCCCGGTGACTGACTCAGATTGGCTCCTGCAACCATAAGACTTGTTAGTGTTCCTTTCTGTCATTTCCTTTTGCCTTTGTCCTCTAGACATTTTCTTTAATATGTTTAAAAACTATATGACCTATAGCAGCTAGCTGTGTAGTAAAAGGGCAATTTGGCAGTCAGGGACAAAATTATATATTGTGATGCCTAATGCTCCTTAAGAAGGGTCAAGGGTTTCTTCTGGTTCAGATATAAAAAGTAATAGGTTTAAACTTCAAGAAAAAAAATAAAATTACATATTAGAAACAACTTTCTAAAAACAGATTAGAGCTTTCTGAGCCAAAATAAATGTGTCATGGCAGATCAACCTTTCTGAGTAAAAATAAAAGGAAGACTAATTTGAAAGCCTAATTAGAGAGTCAGTTTGGTGTGGTAGCTAAGGTATTGGACTAGAAACCAGGAGGCCATTAGTTATAGGCCTCCCTAGGAGCCTTGGCTGGTTGATTTGGGGGCCAGTCACTCTCTCTTAGCCCAACTCACTTCACAGGATTGTTGTGTAGAAAAAAGCAGGCCAGAGCATTAATTGAGTACACCACCTTTACTTGACCAGATATAATAGTAGTATAAAAATCTAACAAACAAATAAAAGTCACGTGGTATTTAAAAACAATGATGAAGTGTTGCTTGGGATTGGCCTGCTATTTCTTGAATGTCATTTTTTTCCCCACTGAAATTCCTCCCCTCCAAGTTGTTAGCACTACCCCTGTTTCAAAGAATTCCATGAACAACAACACAAAACCTATAGGAGATCTTGATTGTAGATCCCATGTCACCTTTAAAAGCAGATAAAGACTTCAGATTAAGGAACATTAAGGTTCAACTAAATAAATGTTGCTAGGATTTAGTTTGTCTAAAACATACACATTTATTTGAAGGAAGGGCTGCAATCAGTCTTGTGTATTCAGAAAGGAGATTGCATCAAAAGACATTGGGTTGATTTAGAACAAATGTCTGTGGTCAGATCTTCTTTCCCCTCCATATTATTCCCTATTAATTACTTTCTTTGTATTCATTTTCTTATCCAAATCAAGCTTGTAATATGATGTTCGTCAGTACATCTCTCCCTTTATTGATTTCCAAAATATTCTATTGGTAAACTGCTCAACAGTAGTAACTGTGAGAGGCATCTAGGTGTCCTAGTGGACTACCACTTAAGTATGAGCCAGCAGTATGCTGCAGCCGACAAAAAAGGCAATGCATTCCTAGGCTGCATCAACACAGACATAGCATCAAGACAACAAGAAGTGATAGTACCACTTTATATCACACTGATGAGACCCCATTTGGAATACTGTGTCCAGTTCTGATCACCATGATATAAAAAAGATGTTGAGGTCCTGAAAAGTATTTAGAGAAGAGCAACATGATAAAGATGATAAAGAGTCTAGAGGCTAAATTCTGTGATGAATGGTTGAGGGAACTAGGTATGCCTAGCCTATCAAAAAGAAAGATCAGGGGGACATGATAAGTCTCCCAGTACTTGAGTCACTGTTACAAAAAAGAAGGGATTGACTTGTTCTCTCAGGCATCAGAAAGTAGGACAAGAAGTAATGAGTGGAAAGCTTGTCAAAGAGACATCCAACTGAAAGATAAGGAGAAATTTTCTGTCAGTGAGAACAATTAAGCAATGGAATAGCTTGCTGCCTGGGGTTGTGGGTGCTCCGTCACTGGAGGTTTTCAAAAATAAACTGGACAACTATTTGATTGGGATAACATAAGGCTACTGCCCTAAGCAAGGGGTTGGGCTGGAAGACTTCTGAAGACTCTTCCAGCCTTATGATTCTATCATTCTTACTATAATAAGCAAAAAGAAGCTGTAGGTTAAAATATGAAAAGATTACTCCAATTTATTAGAAAATATTCACTCTTACTATAATTTCCAGTCTGAGAGATCTCAAGCTCAAACCCTTTCTGAATCTCGTCATAAATTGTATTTTATTTAAAATAAATAATTTGAAATATTCTTATTTTCCCCCAAACATAATTCTTCATTTGTACATCTCCATTTTCTTTTTACTTCCACTGAAGATCGGAAACTATTCTGCCACCAAATGTTTCCAAGTATCACACATTTCAGAGGCTGTATCAAAGCATAATGATGATTTATGCAACTTATCAGCCATGGAATAATCAGAACTTATTGATGGTTAGTCAAATAAACATCTTGAGATTATGTCTAGTCTTTTTGTCCTTTACCTCTTTGCTGATGATACATGTTTGTTTTGTTGTTATATACAATGTCCACCGGTTTTATAAACTAATAAATTTAACAAATTTATTTATTAAAGGCATCTAATAAATAATAGAGCAATGTGATGTGTGTTTCAGAATACAGTTTAAAGCAGTAATTTCAATGTGTAACATTACGCAAATGAATCCATAGGAGAATTGGAAAATAAAGGGCTCTCCCTATCCCTTTCAAAAATCCTTAGTTTCCCAAAAAGCACAAACAGCTGAGTAAAGAGGGAAAAGAAGCCAAGATGTTTACAGTTCACATCCATGGAATCACGCTGCTGGAAAAGACCTTGAACATCATGTCATCCAACTCCTTGCTCAATGCAGGGTCAGCAGTGCAAGATGCTATTGCTGCATCCCCAACAGATGGCTATTCAGACTCCATCTAATTCCGTCCAGCAAAGAAGAGTTCACCACCTCCCAGGCCAGCTACTTCTGCGGCCAAATAGCTCTTTCAGTATGTTTCTTCTAATGCTTAACTGAAATTTGCCTCCTTGGAATTTCTATTCACTGGTTCCAGGCCTGGAGAAAGAAATAATCTCTTCCATCTTTTGCATAACAGACATTCAGATATTTAAGGTCTGCGATTATATTTTGCTTTAATGTTTTCTTCTCCAGGCTAAACCTGTGCAAATCTACTAGCTGTAGCTAATAGAATTTGGTTTTCAGCCTATTCACCATCATAACTGATTTTCTCTGAATTCATTCTAAGATCCATTTTAAAACAGGGTAGCCAGAACTGGACACAGCCTTCCAAATGTAGCTTGATTAACACAGAGAATCCCATGAGTGTTTTGTGACCTAAACATTAATGTAGTCTATAGCAATTACTTTATTATTTTTAAGTTTAATATTTTTCCCTTTCTTCATTTAATAACATGGAACAAAGAAAAGGGGGGGGATACACCAATAACAAAAAAAGGCATGTCTCTGTTTATACTCAAATCTGTTTCTATCTCAGTGAAAGTTTCTGCTGATTTTTTTTTCCTGTTCCTATGAATGAAATTCATTTTTGAGAGATATTTGAGCCTTTGAATTGATTTTATTCTATTATTGGGAGCTTCTCTTGATGAAAGGCATAGGAGTGTTGTTTACTCTTTGGATGGCTTTGGACTAATCATTATTGTCTATTTTCTGATGTATAGTGAAGATAAATATAATAAACATTGTGAGTAATTTTGAAGAACTCAAAAATGCAGTACAGTCAATAATAGCCATTTTGCTTTTCTTGTTACATTTTGTGTACAGTGGGAATCACATAAAAATCCCAAGGAGTCCATGGGGACTTTGTTTTATTTATTGTCATTTTCAATACAATTTTTAACCACCCTGCCTGTTTCCTAATTGTAAGGCAACATATCAGTCCTCAGAACAAACACAGGATTTATGACTAGTGCTTACTCATCCCTGATTTTTGTATTTTTAGTCAGAGTGCTAAGCTGCTTCAACTCATTTATCAGATAGAGCCTGTTTCCTGGCATGGAGCAATGACAGAGATGCTTAGCACCAAACTGTATGTCGTATTATCCACACACAGTTGAAATTAATCCGCACAAATTCTTTATAGAAATGTCAGCAGACTCAAAGAATCCCAAGGAAGCCTGAACAGTTTGGGATTATGAGGGAGGTTAAAACGGAAGTGTAGGTTTTTTTCTATTTGCCAAACTCCCAACAAAATGGCCTCTCCAAAATTGCTGTTTTCATTTCAAATGGTGCAAATGGTGGGTGTTGTCTTGCTGAGAAGTAAGCCACAAGGCCTCCCACGAGCAGGCCAGGGGCAAGGCCTGGAAGAAAATCCTTTATGTTTGCAAGAGGAATTCATATCCATGGCTGTGCTGCATAATTTCTTTAGGGGCCAAAATGGGCCTAGGCCTAGGCAGACTGATAATTTAGGATTAATTTCATTTAAAATGCCTCTTTTTTAAAAAAATTGCATGTTTTCTCTTCATTGCGGAGTCTTTTTGAGACAGTCTGATGTGTGCAACTGTTACCACATGCCTAATAGAGGCTTTCCTTGAATTGTAAATAGAAGCTTCAGAAAGACCAGTTTTGTCAGAATTGTGGCAGAGAAAAGAACAGGTTAAAATCCTCCATTCTCTCCATGCGCACCCACCACAATCCCCAGCCTGCTCAGGCTTTCCCAAAATTTCTATTTACAGAACAAAATGTGTGCATTTTAATTGCTTTCACACAAATAACATTCCATTTGGTTTCAGTCCTTAGGAACTAGAATTTGGCTTAGAGTGGGTGTACATCATATTCATGAGTTTGTTTTGCTTCTCCAGAGTTGAAACGTATACATCTGAGAATAATGAACTGTGGAAAAAGGTGGAGACATTAGAAAACGCAAACAGGTGAGGAGAACCCAAATGTTCCTATCTTTACCGAAAGGCCCTGTTGAGAAAAAGGCTTGGGAGAATGCAGAAAAAAAGAAGGAAGATCACTTAGCTCCACCCCTTACTTTATGATATAAGTAATATAGATTATATTTAATTCACATCAGTAGTGCATACATGCCAGATTTTCTTAAAGTAACTGTTGGTGTTAGTTGCGAATCGTTACAGCAGTCTTAATATCTGCATATTGTCTTTATGAACTTTCCTTAAGTATTCACGCATGTATATGTAATTTTTCCCTGTATGTGCATGTTGATATGCAGTTTTACCAAGTCTATTCATATTTCTATATAACCTCTCTATATTTCCATTTGTGTATGTCACATAATTTGCAAGCCCAAAAATACTTCAAGTTGAATACTACAGGATTCACTATCCACTCCTGCTGCAAGAGATTCCATTTAATGAATTCTTTGATTTGTCTAGCAAATAAACCTGAAATTAATTTCTTTTACCTATCTACTGATACTTTTTGATAGATGTTAGATTACCCTACAGCAGGGGTGTCAAACTCAAGGCCCAGGGGTGGAGGGGAATCTGGTCTGCAGGGTGCTTAGATCTGGCTCACAGGGCCACCCTGGAAACAGCAAAGGACTGGCCCACGGTGCTTCTGAGCTCCGTTCTCACTGGCAGAGGGCTGCAGGAAGCTATGGCAGTTGAAAATGGAGCTCTGGAGCCTGTTTTCACTGGCAGAGTGCTTGGGCCACCACAGGTGCCCCCGACACGAGTGACATTGAGCTGGCCATGCCCACCCCAGCCACGCCCACCCTGGCCCCCCGAGGTCAAGCACAACCCTGGTGCAGCCCTCAATGAAATCGAGTTTGACACCCCTGCCCTACAGGAACAGGTTTTGGTTTTCTTCTGTTCTAGGTTTTTTTTTTCCCCCCAGCAATGAATCAGCTGCATTTGGTTCGTAACTTTTAGGAGGTTTTTTTGGTGAGACAGCCAGGACTGAACTTTTGTGGTTTATTTGCTTTCTAAATAATTGGAGCAGGGGGAGAAAAAAATAGGCACATTTCCTGGGAGTATTCCAACTCTAGTACTGTACTGAAATTCTGCAACAAATGTCTTTCCAGACCAATTCTTAAGCTGACCGTTTCCTCTAAGGGCAATTATATCCTGCAGCCGAAGCTGCTCCTCCAGTCTTTTCTCAAGGCAACTACAGAAATTCTAGTCAGAATTGGAATTGGAATTATGGCAAGACCTGATTTGTTGTCCTTATAGAGAAGGCAAACCTGATATCCGGTTGGTGGGTCCCTGTGTGGACCAATCTACCTATACCTGTCTTTTCCTTTTAGGCAGGGGTTCCCAACCTTTTCTATACCCCACACTCCTAGAAAGCTTCTGATATATTCTCGCACCCCTTACAAAAATATATGGATATAATTATGCATATACACTGTAATTTTGAAACTTCTAAACCCAAGTTTTTGCACCTTCTGGAATATTGTCTTGCACCCCCAGTTGGGAACCCCTGCTTTTAGGGATTACTCCTTCCTCACAAGTTTCATGCCTTTGCTTTGCTTTCCCAGATGATTGCACCCATGGAGGCCTTCATTTCTCTTTCCACATTATTTCCCTTGATACCAAAGCAGACTCTTTTTTAAAGCATCATCATCAGCAATAATCCTTTGTTGGTACTATTATAATTCTGATGCTATAAAAACTAAAGCAAAGGGCAACAGTTGTTCTTTCCTTCCCCTGCTTCTCTGTAGGTCCATGGAAGGCTAGAACTGGTAACCCCCAGTTTCATAGAAACAAAGAAGACCTGTGCCTATGTTGCTATTTAAACAAGTTTTTAAAAAAGAAAAGGAGAGAGAAGTGAAGCAAAGCAAAGCTTTGCTGTATTGAGGGCAGGGGTGGTTTGCCCCGGTTTAGGCGAACCCGTAGCTAGTTTTATGGTTGGTTCGGCAAACTGGCAAATCCCACCCCTGACTGGCCCTGCCCACCCCACCCCGCCCCTCCCAGGAGTCCCCACGCAGCCCGTTTGGATGCTGGGGAAATGCATGGCCCGCGTGGAGGTTCGGGGAGGGCAAAAAAAGGATTCCTGGAGGCTCCGGAAGGGCAGAAACAGGCCTGTTTCTGGCCTCCAGAGGGCCTTTGGAGCCCGGGGAGGCCATTTTTGCCCTCCCAGAGGCTCGGAGGAAAGCCTCCAGAGCCCAGGGAAGTGAAAATGCCCCCCACCCTGGTGCAAGAGGCCGACTTAGCCACGCCCACCCGGCAGAAGAACTGGTTGCTGATATTTTTGAAGCCCACGCCTGACTGAGGACACTGGGCAGCGATCAGAAAGTAAGGGGAACATGCTTCACCCAGCCTGAGCAGAGACTAAAAGAATACTCACTGGGGGGATGTAGGGCCTGAATAGAATTTCTAATGGGGAGGATAGCTCATTGACTTAATAGGTCATCAGTGAAGCAACCCAATATTATAAAAAAAATCAACCACTGCCAACCAGCAGAGATCAGAGCAGACTGACAGCCTAAGATGAGATGGCTGCTTAGGCAGCAACCAGCCAGTGGGGCAGAGAAGGCATTTCTCAGGCACTGCCGCCAACCTGAGCTGGGCTGCTATTGGAGTAGAAAGAAGAGAGGGAGACCATCCATTCTGAATGGCTCAAAATGGCTCAGGTCAGAATATAGCAGTTCTGAACGGAAGCCGTGAGACATAGGTGTGAGGTGCATTTATGATTGGCTGATAGGTGGAGGCCATCAACCATTCCTGTGCTCAGCAAGTGGATGAGTGGCCCTTATTGGTAATGGGCCAAGTAGAAAGTACATCTTTAGGCACTTGTCCTCTGTCAGGCTGACTCAACCCCTTTTTCAACATATAGTGAAGGACAAATGAGCTCCTTCTTTAAGTCTAGGTTCACAAAATAATTAGGAGTTTCAACCATATTTCAGTACTGAGGCAGGAGACTACCTTCCATTGCACCAAAGCCACAATACTGCATTGCACCCGAAGTCAGAAATGTTCTGCTCTCTATAAGCTCTCAAGCTGCCTTTGGTATATGGAGGATACTAGAAGTATTGAAATATAGTTTGGTGGCCAGATACTGCATGTAGCACATGTACACAACACTTGCAAGCTTATGCAGCCTCCTCACTCTTCTGCATGGTAGGTCAACACAGCTGGCTGCTAGTTGATTTAATCAAGGATAAGATTCACTGGCAAGATGTGTGCCGATGTCAAACAGATGTAACCCAGAGTTATGGAAATGCATTTATAGCCAAGGACACAAAACAGATAAGGATAACAAAATTTGAAGGACACGGGGAAAATGTCTGGAAGGCAATGTGCCCTGAATCTCTTGCTAAAGTTCATTTCTTGGAAGCACAGCTATTAGGTGGTTTTAGTTTCCAGACATAACTGTCATATTAGGAGAGGGTGGAGGTTTACTTAAAGGGAAATGTTTCTTTTCTTAGTTTAAACCAGAAGTCTCCAAACTTGGCAGCTTTAAGACTTGTCCACTTAAATTCTTGAAGAATTCTGGGAGTTGTAGTCCACAAATCTTAAAGTTGCCAAGTTTGGAGACCTCTGGTTTAAAATATGGTAAGGCAGCCCTGTTGCACCTTCACTATTCATTTCACTGATTAGAGCCTGAACTTCTGCTGTAATAGTAGCTTGGAAAGGTTGTGGGTAGAGAGATCTAACAACTAATTGAGCCCTGAGTCCACTGGAGACAGAGAAATAAATCCCTGTAGATCTAGAGGTCTATGAGGAAGTGCTATTCCTTCCTAGACCTTTTGAGCTGACTGTTTTGGTTGAGAGCTTGTTTTCTGGGTTATACTACATAGCACAGACAGCCAAGAAAACAGCATAGTCCCATTTGGGGAATTAATTGCTGACAGGTTCTTTGGGAAGATGTATATTAGCAGAAGATAAGCCACTGCAGATGACAGCATCTAGTCAAGCTTGAAAAAGCTAAGTGAGATCAAAATTGATTAGATGAGAGATCACAAAGGTCTCTGGACTTTAGATTGGAAGTTGAAAACCATTTCAGAAGAAGGTAATGGCAAAGAACTTGTGTTGCCACAAAAATAACATTGGTAGGATCATCTAGTTGCCAGGAGTTGAACCTTAATCAAGAGAGACCCTTTATAAATTTGTCGATTTTCTGAACTCAAGGGGGTCTCTCATTGGTCACTGTTTTTGCTCTTCCAATTCATTTTACGAATTATAATGGCTGGAAAGGAGAAATCTATGTACTTTATCTTCCCTAGAATTGGTTTTTGCTTGCATAGGGACAGTCTCCTCCATAACAACTTCTCAACCCAAAGAATTTGCTTGGACTAAAAGACATGCTCAATGTAAAAATGAGGGAAAATAGCAAGATCCCTCAGAATTAGCTTAACTTCCAATGAAAGGTGAAAATTAAACAAAGCAATTGCTTATAAAATACAGAAAAATATCTACACAATCTCCTACTGACAATACGTGACTGTGATATAGTTTCATGTGGGAGTATAATACAATTTGGGAGTCCTCCTAGATTCACAGCTTCTGCTTCAGAGGGAATCTTTGCAGAATTCTTTTTTTTTTTATCATACTAAGTCTTTGGGAATTAATTAACTGTTTTTAGCTAGCATTGTTGAATTTTGATTTTGGTATTTTTGTCATTGCTCAGAGTTTGTATGAATTTATTATTTGAATTCAGTGACCAAATAAATGCTCTCACTAGATAAGCAGGTGAATAATAAAAGGAATCTTGTTTTTGCTTAATGTGCTATGGATACCATTTTAAATGCACTCTGACTTTTATATCCAGAATCTGCCCCCTCAAATAATCTTCATTTGTGCTTGAGCTTTTCCACTCCCTTTGTGCCCTCATTCAGTGGCCCTCATTCAGGGCTTTCTGCCCTCATTCAGTGGCTCTAACAGATGCTTTTCTCTTATGCTCAACAGCAGTTTATACCTACTTTATAGTTAGACAGAGCATCTTAGGATTCTGGAAGCTTGAAGCATATTCTGTTTTTCAAAGGTGCTTTTCAGTAGATTTGATAGCTTTATTGATAGCTGATGACTGCCATCTACTGGACAAGTAATGACCCTTCTCTGATTCTCCCACCAGTTCTGGACTCTGTTCAGAATCCCAAATCTTTGTCTCTTGTACTTTTTCTTCCACTTAAGAGTATTCTTCGCAAGTATTCTTTGTAATGTAGTTCTTCTGAAACTGTATCCAGCTTTTCAGATACAAATGCAGTTCAAATATTCCATGAGATTTATTATTACATGATTTATTATTAGCCCTCGGAAGTTATGGGAGCACTATCACTTGAGACTTTCAAGAAGAGATTGGACTGCCATTTGTCAGAAATGGTGTAGGGTCTCCCGCTTGGGTGGCGGGGTTGGACTAGATGACCTACAAGGTCCCTTCCAACTCTGATTATCTGTTAGATGAATTATCAGATTACAGCTGTTTTAAAATATCATTTGATCATTAAACCTCAAAGAAGACATCTCTGTGCCAAGAGCACCATAACCTTAATAAAATTCAATCTTACTATTGGTAGCTGTGGCAGGAAAAAAATTAACTATTTGGACCAGAAATCACCATTTTGGGAATGCAAAGTCCCTATCTAGTTAAGCCAATTTGAAGTAATGGTTTAAGGCACCAGGCTAAAAACTAGTGGACCTTGAGTTCTAATCCCACTTCAGGTACAAAATCAACTGGCTAACCTTGTCACTCTCTCAGTTGTAGGAATAAAGCAGCAACAACAACAACAAAACCCCTGCAGGAAATAGTCCAGGCAGTTGCCACATATTAACATTGACTCAAAAGGACCAAAAGAGAAAGATTTTTTTGTGTGTGAGATGGACAACCATATAAACCTATTAAAGAAATAAATAATGTAACTTTAATAGAAGGACATAAACCATACTATTTTTAGAGTTTTAAATTTTTTAAAGTGTTTTCTTGTGATGATGAAAAAGTTATTTTTTTAAAATTAATTCCCTAGGACTCTTCTGCAGCAGTTACAAAAGCTACAATCTCTGGTTGCAGGGAAGGTTTCCAGGCCATACAAAATGGTCTCTACACAGACAGGAACATGCCTGATGGTAAGGTTTACCATAGTATTCTTTTTAAACTTTCTTTGTAGACATATCATCTTCCATTCATAGTGATCTTGGCTTTGAAATTTTGCAAAGTTAAGGTTAGATTACCCACTTGCTGTCGATTACCCATTGTAATAAAGAATGCTCATCACTTCCTGAAGGCAGAAAATGATGTTGTCTTCCCTTCCTGGTCTATTACAAATGTTCACCTCACTCATATTTACAGCTTCAAATCAAAACAGTGTTTTTTGATCTGGGAATCTGAAGCTCCTCAGAGTAGATGATCTCTGAAAATTTGTTCCATTCTAGTAACAACCTCCACCTTGGTTGGCTTCAATATCTGATATGCTCCCTCTGTCCCAATAGCTGATTGGTGCCCAGGGTGGCCATTTCTTCCTCAGCTGTCCAAGATTTCAATCTCTGCTGCTTGACAGTGATTTATTTTTACAATCCTGAGGTTATAAATATTGGTATCTTTAGGGAAAAAAAGAATAGAAATGGTTTGAGTTAGTGTCCAAGGACATAATGTGGGAAAGGGATGGTGATGAAGGCATCTGTGTGCACACATCTAGGAAAGCAAAAGAAAGGCCCAGGGAGTCATGAGGAAGGAACATCCCTGAAAGGGAAAGACAAGCCATTCTGCACAGGAGTCAGCCAGCCTTTCAGGCTTTCTTCCCTGTAGGGATGGAAAAAAACAAAACGCAAGGTAGCGGCCAATCAAGTCTTACATAGTATAATGGTATGTGAGAATGACCTTGGAAGACAGGAGGAAAAGTTATAGGCAGGGGAACAATAAACAAAATTTGAGCCTAAAGGAGGAAAGTTAAAAAAAAAAAAACATCTCAGAAGGGACCCTCTCCAGTTTTCAGGAGAGTAGAAGTAAGGAACAGGAGGCGTGCAAGATTCTGCTAATGCAACCTTACAATAAAGATAGAATTAGTACTCAAGGTTGTGCTTCTTTGTGTTTGGATTACCTTGAAGGGGTAACAACACATGGCTGCAATTTGGACTAAGAATCTCCTCAGTCACATTGCTGAGGCTTAAGAAACAGCCAGGACATTATATGAGACGAGCAACATAGGCTGCAGTGTGAAATTGCCCTTAGTATTGTAGAGTCACTGTTGCAGTATAAGAACAGGAGGAACGAATACTTTGAGCTTAACTTGCTTAGATGGTAGTGCCCTGATCAACTTGCTTCTCCTTCCTCTATTCCTCATTTCGAATAAAGTTTTGTTAGCTATTATGTCAGGAGAATTTATATATTTAATTTCTAATCTCCAAATGTAGCTTGAATTATGGTATTTCTGCATATGCTGAATCCACAGCATAAGATCTAGATTGCAAACTTCATAGAATGAGTAATGTTCCTTCCTGTAACCATCGGTGTGGTTCATCCTCCTCGCTTCCCACTCCAAACCAAGGAATTTTTCTAATGAATGCTAATGGGCTCTTACCTCTGGTATAAAAATAGCTAAAGCTGACATGCATTTTATAGCTGTCACAGGAAAATTCATTGTAAAAACATAATGGTACAATTTTTCTATCAATTTTAAATGAAAGTTGAATAAGTTTAAAATGTAATTTACTTTTGTTCCATTCTGGCAAAAATAAAGGCAGCTTCAGATATGCATTCTCTGTGCTGCGGATTCAAAGTGACCAAATAAAAGATTATTATTCGATGAACCAAGCCAAACTTCCCATCCCCCTCTTTTTTTTCTTTCATTACAACTATAAAGTTTTCTCCTTTTTCTGGTAAAGTATTCTGGGTCTGTGAGTAACTTCTTCCTGATAGGCAAAAGTTCAGCACATGATAACTTTCTTCTCCATCCCTATATCACTTGCTGGGGAGAGAATATCAATTCTAGATGAGCAGAAAAAGAGTATTGTTTCAGTAGGTCTATTCTTACCTAAAGATGTGTTTGTAGCGTGGACCAAAGGATGCAATGTTCAGTGGCAGGCTCAGTATGGACTATTCCTGAACTCTGACCTATAGCATATAATTATAGGGCTGGATGAAAAATATACTGAGTGTATATGCTGACCAGGGGTTCTTGGAAGCCTGATATGATCTTGAAAAGCCTATGAATGTCCTTGCCACTAACTCAGAGTTGCTCTGTGAAGGAGATGGGTGGTTTTTAAAGGTGATATATAAATAAATAAAACTTCCCAGTGATAAATAGACTGGAATTATTACAAGTTTAAATCTGTTCTTAGAATTCTTGTAAACCCTCTTGTAAATTTTTAAACCTGTATCCATAAAGTGGAAATCTATTGATTTTCCTAAATGTATTTCATTTATTACATCTATATCCCAACTTTTCCACAGGAAATCACCCGTAAACTTCAGGGCTCAATAGAGAAATGAGATTGGGTTTTCCTTGTTATAGTCACTTCTTCATTACGAAGTTGTTTTGGTGATTTCCAGCTCTTCTCTTTCTTACTATTCATCTCTTCAAATGTCCTTTTTATTCAATCAGAGCACTGAATATTTCTATTATGTGTTTTCTCCCATAGGTCCTGGTGCTGTGCTTTGTTCTGGTTTTGGGCTCCATGATGCCATGTCTCCCAGAATTCTCAACAACATCACAAACAGTAAAAGCAGCTCCGACGCCAGACATTTACACAACAAGTAAAAGTGAGTCCAATGTGAACTTTTCCTTCATTACTAAAAGCTTCTTTAATGCTTAATGATCCTTCTTTTCCAGGGATAACCCCATCATGGTTCGTTTTATCCACAGAGATATATCATGATATTGCAGGGACAGGTAGAGTTTGGAAGTTTGAGCTGTGGGGCCTCTGCTCTTCTAATTTCTAAGGACACTTGGTGTTATTAAAAGTGTAGAGGCTTTTATTTTTTGCATCCTGTTCATTTGCTTAAGGATACAAATGGGATGAGAAGCCTTTGTGAGGCAAAGCACTCCCATTTCAAGCCTAAAAAAAATCTGTAACTTGAATAATCACCTGAAATAATCTTGAATAATCACCTGAAATAATTGGGGAGGGCAATTTAGAGACAATATTGGCCAGAGCAAGGATAAATTTGCTCCACCACCAACCCCAGCCTCCTAGAGCCTTCCACATCTATTTTCCACCCATAAACACCCCAAACCACCCAAAGTATTGGAATTAATGGAATGGCTGATGTCGATATATTCCTATTCCCAACCATATTTAACTTACATGAATTGCAGCCCTCAAACTGGGCCATTGTGCTCCAAATTTCAGCAGTGTGATTTCATGGAGCAATGAAAAGAAGTAAATTCTAGCCATTTCTGGCCAATGGGCAGTAATTTGTCCAGTACTGGGATAATTAAATTTTGAGGTAACTTGTCCTTCAGAGGTTTTGGTTGCAATTTAGTTTTTCATAGTCATTAATTCATGTCCAAAGTGTGTGATAAAGTTCCAAATTTTTGTTTCTTTTTCTCAAATATTAACTTACCTTGTTTTGTTTATTATTAAATTCATATCTATTTTTCTCCTTACAATTAGGTAATAGTACTCGAAGTGCTTTCCACCAAATAATCAAAATGCAGAACGCTAAAAGCAGTAGAGTTAAAGTTATTATCATTAAAACAGATTCACAATTAAAAACAAATAGTTAAATGATGTATTCTTACCATTTTTGTAAATAATGGGAGTAGGAAAGCAACCACTGCCCTAGGGAGAACTTTCTGCGACCTGGAAATCAGACAAGAGAAGGCCTCCTCTCATATAACAGACAGCCATATTCTGGCAGCTAGGATATCTTCAGAAGGACTTCTTCTGCTGATGTAAGCAACTCAGTAGATTTGTAAGACAGAGATGATATGCACAGATACCATATTAAGCTCTTTAGGATTTTAAAGATCAACACCAGTGTTTCAAATTGTGCCTGACAGGCAACTGACATCTTGTACAGATTTTCCAGTGCAGACACCCACGACCTCTATAACCTATACCAACTAGCAGCCACATTTTGCCTCGGTTGTGATTTCTGTTTAAGGGTAGCTACACATTGAGCATATTGGCAGAAGAGCTTTATCACACAGGTTATTTATATTTATTCCTCCAATTTTAAATTTTCTAACCTTCTTCCAATTCAGTTTCCCTTCATGTACAGTATGTTTGGTGTATAGTCTGAATAAATAAAGGGGGAGTATATAGCCTTGTCTTCAGGGGTGGGATTCAATTTTTTTAACAACCGGTTCTGTCGGCATGGCTTAGTTGGTGGCTGTGGCTTGGTAGTAATGTTACTGGCTGGGCATGGCCAACTCAATATCACTCACATTGAGGCATGCATCTCCTCGCCTGGCCTTTCACGACTGTGGGGATGCTGCAATAGTAGTAAGTGTGAAAAATGGTTATAAGTCATTTTTTTCAGTGCCATTGTAACTTTGAATGGTCACTCCACACAAGCAAAGGAGGGGGAAAAAACTCCAGAGAAGTTCCAGAGACAGGAAGTCTAGTCCTGCCAATAATGTAAAAAAGGTTAACGGAGAGGCAGTTTCTGTAAGCAACACCAGAATGTTTCCTTCCTGCTTTCCTTACAGGATTAGGCCAATAATTTCTTCTAACAACCAGTTCTCTGAACTGTTTAGAATGTTAACAACCGGTTCTAGCAAATAGGTGCGAACCTGTAGAATCCCACTCCTGCTTGTCTTACTCCTCTGTCAACTCTGACCTAGTCTGGCCATACTGGGAAGGGTACAGGTTTTGCATAAGATCACAAGATGTTCTGGGATTCACATTTTCCAAAGCACATACCAGATCTTAACATAGTTGACACAGTTGAAGGCCTTTCTATATACAATGAAGCATATATTAATTTCTTCTTAATGTTTTTGTGTTCTCAGTTATTCAATTTGCATTAGCAACAATGCCTTTTATTCCCTGGCCTCTTCTAAAGCCAGCTTGAATTTTTGGCAATTCCATTTCCACGTACAATTCTGATCTGCCCTGAATGATCTTGAAATTAAAGATATTTATGATTGTTTTCACACTCTATTAAGCCTCCTTTCTTTAGTATTGGTCCTTAGACAAACCTTCCCATCTGCTAGCCACAGTTTTGTATTCCAGATTTGCTGGCACAGTTTGGTTAGAACTGAAGACCTTTGTGAGATTTTTGTCTTTCTTGATTTTGGCTTCTTTTCTTGGCAGTTTCCTATGTTCTAACAATCAATTTGCCTTTTTTTTTTTACTTCAGCAGTTTCTTTTTCATCCTTAACTATTACATTGATCTAACTCCACAGTTCCTCTGGTTCCCTATCAATGAGTTTCAGGATTTCAAAGCAATTCCTGATGTTTTTCTTAACAGATTGTTATCATGGACACTGGTTGGCATGCTTCTTCTAGTTCTGCTTTACTTTAGGTTGACTTGGAACTCAAACATGAGCAGTTCATGATCTCTTCCACAGTCACCCCCTGGCCACGTATCTGCTGTTATAACGGAATTCTTCCACCTCATTGTACATTGATTTCTGTGTATTCTGTCCAATGATGTCCGTGCATATGCATGCATATCCTGTTATTGGATTGACAGAAATTGAAAAATCTTCCTTCGTTTCATTTTCTGGGACTACACAGTCCAATTAGATTTTCTTCCTTAATATCTCCAATTAGGGCATTCTAGTTTCTAACCACAAGCAGCAAATTTCTTGCATGTTCTGTGAAGTTCAGATCGGACTTTATCATAAAATTTATCAATCTGAAGCAGAGGCATGCTATTTCCAGAGCTCATTGATGGACAAATTCCATATTTGGGTGGTATAATATAATACAGTAAAATAGTAACATCTTCACTAACTTTCTCTCAAGAATCTGGATCACCATAATAAAAATGAACCAACAATGTACATGACCATTTCTTTTATACCCTTTAAAAACTCATGTTTAAATAAAGGTAAATAAAACTCCTCATTCTAAATTTTACCTACCAGGTAGGTATTTATGCACTGCTATTAAAGTTGATTATATTTCTGAGCTAAATAAATAGCTTTTCCATTCCATAGGCATAATTTTTACCGGACGCTAGAAACCTCTGGTGTTGGTATAGATACTCTTCATACAGTACCAAGCAAATATCCTTATGTACATAGTACTGCAGATTATGACTATAATTTGAAAACCTTATTGTTTACATAAGTATTATATCTACAAAACCTGCAATTAATATATACATATTTTTACTGTACATTAGCACCATTTCTACTGGCACTGAGTCCATCAGTTGTCTGAAAACTGTATTAAATTATCTGTATTGTTTTAAAACAATTACAAAGTATTTTATTACAAAGTGGTGTGGTGGCCTAGTGATGAAGATGCTCACCTCCTATTTAAGTTGAGAGTTCAATGCTAGATAGTGGCAGATGTTTCTCTCTCAAGGCACAAAGGAAAAATATCTGCTACGAACTCCATATATGTGTCAGGAAGGATAT
This sequence comes from Pseudonaja textilis, assembly GCF_049901715.1. Classification (NCBI taxonomy): domain Eukaryota; kingdom Metazoa; phylum Chordata; class Lepidosauria; order Squamata; family Elapidae; genus Pseudonaja; species Pseudonaja textilis. The sequence goes on from NC_141990.1 coordinate 263,033,043, forward strand.
CTGGCCAGTAAATGCTCAGCTACATTCTGACAACCTGACTCTATCATGAATTAAGGGAACACAGGGTTGTAAAAAGAGGGGGAGAAACCCCATTTTATTATAAATGGTGGAATTTTGAAGACTTAAGAGTCAACAGGATTAAACTTTGCATTAAAATAAGGGTTTTGAGGAAGAGACTTGCTTTTTGCTGTTTATTTCTTGAAGCCAAATGATGAGACCTCATAGAATAGCCTTATTATTAATATTGTAGAAAGTAGGAATGAGACAAACTGTATTAGATTTTCAGCAGTTATTTGGCAGCTTGATTGTTATGTAATTTTGTGACAGGCAGAAATTACAAGGATGACATTTATTGCTATGAAGACATAGCAAATAAATGGGCAATGCCTTTTTGCTGTTTAACGAGGCTCTTCTTTTTTGCAGTCCAATCACGGAACCTGCTGTTCTATGATGAGCACAGGGGCTCCTTAGAGGAGACTTACAGCTCCTTCATTTCTGTGGAGCATCCTGAAGAGTGGGAAGCTGAAAAAATTGGGGAAGAAGAGAAGCAGCCACAAGCGGACGTGCACAGTACCCTGGCTGCAGCTTATGAAACAGTCAAGTATCTGAACAAAACCCCTCTTACAGATCCAAATCAGAATCAGACCAGCTCAACTCTTATTCATTCCAAGGAAAGCTTCCATGAGAGGTAAGCAGATTTGTGATTGTTTGTATCAAGGCTTCCATTCCTATCCAGACCTTAAAATAAATTTGTCTCATTTTTAACCAATTCCTAGGCCTAGGCATTCAGTGATTGCAGACCCTAGCAGCTAATTGTGCTTGTTTTTATTAGTCTATAATCATCATTGCTGATTTCTGCCAATTAGCAATTAAAGACAAAAAACAGGTTGGACTTTCTCATTCTCAATTTCCGGCAGGGTAACACTATTGATCTGCTGCCGCGGAAACAATTAAGGAGTTGTGTGGTACTTTGTGGACATGCATTATGGCATGCTCTGCACCACAAAAACTCAAACTAGAATAAATTATTTTTGGTTCTGTTTCTCCAATTGTAAATTATCTGATTTGCCCCAAAATCTTAGGAAAAGAAGCTCTATGGACTATGGAAACCTCAATTAACAGAAAACAATTTTCAATGTCTATCCAAAATATATTAAAAATCAGAGTAGACACAAGCTGTAAATGTATTTCAGATTGATTGGATTGGCCTTCTCCAAAGAATCTTAGGAATTACTAGGCTCTATCATTTCTGTCACCTGCTAATTAACCCTTTTTTAACCATTTCTAGGAATTGAGCTAAGGGTTCTTTGCAGGCACATGTGTTTAGCTATAGTACTGAGAGAGAACCTTTTGCTATTCAATTTGTGACAGACTGTGGAACGTATAATATCTGACACTATATGTGAGACTAGGACAACCATTCTGAGGAACTGAAATAATCTGCCAAAGAATCCAATCAAGTGTTGAGTGTCCAATCAAGTGATCCACTCAACTGTATTTGAATGATATAAAGATGGAACTAGAGGTAGTAAAATAGATGGCTAATGTTTTGATTTTATGTTTTCTGCAGAGATGGAACCTCCAGTGACACAGCTGAATATTTGTAGCAGCTGCAAACTCTCTGGGCCTCTTCCATCTGGATGCAGGATCCTTTCCTAGTGATGTGACTGGCGTTGCAATCTTTTGCATGCTTACCTAGAAATAAACATCATTCTTAATTCTAAATAAGCATGACTAGGATTGCAAGATTGAGGGGTTTGATTGCAGGTCTAAACTGACAGACTCATAAATACAACCGGGTGGGGATTATTTCTGAGTAAACTGAACAGGCTTGCACTGTGGAAGGAGATGTACTACCTAGACAGTTCCAAGCTGGCTTTGAGTTTCTCCTCTTATTTGCTCATGCGTAGGCCCTGGTATTAATACTGATCTTTGTGTCAGGTTTCACATTTTCCATCATCAGGGGTAGCACTTCCACCCCCTAATGCATTCTCACTTATGATTGAAGTCTACCACCAAACTCCATCATTCCCAAATAATTTTTGTTTCTATGTCAGCAAAAACATTCCTGTTCATCTACTGATTTTTCAGATTTTTGCATTAGCTTTTTTTACATAGTTGTATACTTTACAATTAAATTTCCGGATAAGAGGATATTTCAAAAAGATACTTTTTGCTGATCAAATATGACATCACCACGTGAATCAGATTCCATATCATGTTTATGTCCTGATAAGGAAAAAAATAGTCTTCTAAAAAGTCTTTCTCATGAGTACAAATCATAATCAATAAAATCAGTCCTTTTTACCTGAGGATTGGAGACACAATCTGAAGATTTAGTTCTGAATAAGGAGCTTTTCAAAAAAATTATTGCAATCTTTGATATTTGTTAGGTGTTTTTTAAACTTTGGCTTTTCTTTCAAATAGTCCAACAGCAGCCCATTCTAAGGAGGTCCTTCTTTATCTTATACTGTTGCCTTTAAAAGATGAGATTGCCATCTGGGCCAGTCTCCCTATGGACTAAGAAATTTTGTTTGACCATTTCTATAAATGTTCCTCCTCAACATGCAGAGGAGCAAAGATAGTGGGCATCTTGATGTCTCCCACCCCCACCCCCCCCAATATACACATGTGCAAACTTACATATATGCATTTGGGACAGGTAGATCAGCATTGTTCTCCAATGATTGCCATTTCAGTAGTCAACATACAGAAATTTTCCCCAGCAATTCTTCATTAAAGTCCACTAGGACAAACCCCACAACTTTCTATGTATCCGCCTCTCAAAAATCTGAAACCAGCATAAAGAACCACTTCTCAACAAGTGGGCATCCTTGATATCCTTGCCATTTAGTCATAACTTCTGAGAATTGTCCACATGTGCCTCAAATTCATATTGTTGTACAGAGACCAAAAGCAGAAATTGTTTGTACATAATGAATTTTATTTTGTATTATTGCCAACTCTTTAAGATAATGTATTTTGGAGATCCTTAAGTCCTATTTTCTGTATTGTATTTTATTAAGAGTTATTGCGGGCTTTGCATCTATGAATTTCCTCCCTTTGCAACATACTGTTTCCACTCAGTCTAGCAACTGCTGTTTGCCCTGTTTGTTTCTAATATATCGCTCTTTCCTTCTTCTCTTGGCTCTGCAGTCGCTTTCAAGCAGCAAAATAAAAAAAAAAGATGCAGCATCATCTCTGTTGTTCAGATTGTTCATTATTTAACTGAGAGGTTATTAGTTTAGTAAACGTATGTGTAGCCCCACTATCCATCCCTGAATCGTGACAGCTTCACCCTCCCTTCATGAGCAGAGGTCTTCTATCAGAGCCAAAAGGGCTTCTCTGAAGGCTTGTGCAGAACTTGCATTACAGAGAAATTATGAGAGCAGCTCCCCTCTTCAATCTATCTTTCCAATCCTGCAGTCACTGCCTGGTAATAATCAACTGCCATTTTATATATAATTGATGGGTAAAGTCATATTGCAGGAGACCTAATTTCACTCTTGTGAGAAAAGGATATTTGCTTTCTAAAACAAATGAAAACATGTTTTCTAGTCACTGGGAAAGCAACACCAACAGCAAATGTTTTGGAGCTAGCTCTGCTTTGCAATGGAAGATTTAACTCTGACCTACAGATATTTTCATCTATTGGAGCTAGTAATATGTATGAACGTCAGAGCAGCTTGCTTTTTACAAAAAACAAAATTAAAAAAAAACATTTTTTATGTCTAGAAAAAATCACAAGAGGTCAAGAGTCATCAGCAGATGCTCTCCCAAGGTCCACAGAAAAAAAACAGATCCAGGAAACTATAGCCTGACTTCAATACTAGGAAAGATTCTGGAAAAGATAAGCAACGAATCAGCAAACACCTAGAAGCAAACCAAGTAATAACCAAAAGCCAACATGGGTTTGTCAAAAACATACCATGCCAGACATCATTCTTCGACAAAGTGACAACATTAGTGGACCACAGAATGCTGTCAATATAATCTACTTGGACTTCAGTAAGGCATTTGATAAAATAGACCATAACCTTGCACTTGATAAAATAGAAAAATGTGGATTGGACAGCATTACCACCAGATGGACTCATATAGGAATGGGCTTCAAAAAATTTAGCAACTAGTTCTCTGCCTGGCTGCTGGGTGGGCATGGCCATGGTGGGCGTGGCCTAGTTGGCCTCCTGCACTACCAGTGAGGGGACATTTTCACTCTCCCTGGATTTTCACTCTCATTTGGATGTGGGGATAGATGGGAACTTATCAAATTTGCAGATGATATCAAGCTAGCCAATACTCAAGAAGATAGACTTAAGATACAAAAGGACCTTGACAGATTTGAACATTGGGCGCTTTTTGCCTCTGGGAAGGCAAAAATGGCTTTCCCGGGCTGTGGAGGTGGTCTGGAGGCCAGAAACGAGCCCATTTCTGGCCTTCTGGAGCCTCCAGGAGGCCCATTTCTCACCCTCCCTGAGCCTCTGCGTGGGCCCTGAACTTACCTGGGATCCAAAATGGGCCACGTAGAGACTTCTGGGAGGGGTGGGGCAGGGTGGGCCAGGCCAGCCAGTTGTTGCAACTACCGGTTCGGCAAACCAGATGTAAAATTAACATCCGGTTCACCCAAACTGGTGCAAACTGGTAGCAGCTCTGGATACCTGGATTCGTAACTGGCTGACCAACCACCTTTAACATGTAGTCCTCAATGGAACTGCATCTACAGGGAGGGAAGTATGCAGCGGGCTATCCCAAGGCTCTGTTTTAGACCCAGTACTCTTCAACATCTTCATCAATGATTTGGATGAGGGGATAGATGGGAACTCATCAAATTTGCAGATGACAGCAAGCTAGCCAATACTCAAGAAGATAGACTTAAGATACAAAAGGACCTTGACAGATTTGAACATTGGGCGGTATCTAACAAAATGAAATTCAGTTATGAAAAAGTAAAGTTCTACATTTAGACAAGAAAAACAAAAGGCACAGGTACAGTATATGTGGTACCTCGCTCAATAGTAATAACTGTGAGAGGGATCTTGGAGTCCTAGTGGACAACCATTTAAATATGAGACAGCAGTGTGCTGCAGCTGCTAAAAAAGCCAACACAGTTCTAGGCTGCATAAACAGAGGGATAGAATCAAAATTACGTGAAGTGTTAATACTACTTTAGAATGCTTTGGTAAGGCCACTTCTCCATCCAGTTTTGGTCACCACAATGTAAAAAATATGTTGAAACTCTAGAAAAAGTGCAGAGAAGGGCAACCAAGATGATTAGGGGACTGGAGGCTAAAACATATAAAGATCGTTTGCTGGAATTGGGTATGTTTAGTTTGATGAAAAGAAGGACTAGGGGGTGACATGATAACAATGTTCCAATATCTCAGGGGCTGCCACAAAGAAGAGGGAATCGAGCTATTTTCCAAAGCACCAGGAGAAGAAGTAATGGGTGGAAACTAATCAAGGAGAGAAGCAACCGAGAACTAAAGAGAAATTTCCTGACAGTTACAACCATTAATCAGTGGAACAAGTTGCCTCCAGAAGTTGTAAATGCTCCAACACTGGACATTTTTAAGAAGAGATTAGATAACCATTTGTCTGAAATGGTGTAGGGTTTCCTGCCTAAGCAGGGGGTTAGACTCGAAGACCTCCAAGGTCCCTTCCAACTCTGTTATTCTAAGATGAATAGGATTTCACCCCATTGCCCCAGCAATTCCAACTAATACTGACTTTCCATTGGTGATAGCAGCATGATCTGGGAGGAAGAAGTGGGTGTACAGCTAATAATAGATTATCTCTCAAGAAATCAAATGTGTCTAAGAGCTCTAAAAAGCTCAGGGTGGAAAAGTAGACCACAAACTCTTTTGAGCTGTTCTCTGAAGGTACAACACCACAGCAATCTTGGGAATATTACATTAAGAAGCTTGGCCTGCAAATAAAGATTTGCAGATCCTGCTTCAAAATATTCAAATAATCTTTTAGCACGAAACACCCACTAATCTAAAAATATCACAGCCTGGAGGATGCTGCCAGCTTTTTCCATCATAAAATGTGAGCAAATCCTAGCAATCAAAGTACACATGAAGACTGTTTTCGCAAGTTGCATGATAACTGGGTGTTCATATTTTTAATTTCCTACATTTCAAGCTCAAGTGAAAAAGGAAGCTATGGTAATGATAATGAATACTCTTTTTTTAAAATAGCACTCTTCCTCTTTATAAATTTAAACATGAACAATGTTCACAGAATTGCACACAGCCTTACAAGTCAGAGCCCTTTGTCTGCACGGATATGAAAACCCGTAGGATTAAGAACCACAATTAATTAGAAACATTAATTGGAAAGCCCACTGAATTCCAGATCTAGTCCAAGATGCTGGGCTACATGGGCCCTCAGTCTGGTCCAGCAGAAATATTTTGAATTTTTTCTCTCTAAAAATAGAAAATGTCCTTCATATTTCAAAAAGCAAGTGTAAACTGGGGAGAGAACTTAGCATGTTGGCTTCAGGAGTACGGTATTCCCATGGCCAATGTAATCTTTTTCTTATATTTTTAGATCAACTTTGCTCATGCCAAGGAAACTGTGGAGACACTTTCTTTTTGAAACAATATATTTCCATATGATAACAGCTGTTCTGCATTTTTCATTTAGCTTCATAAATGCTTAATTATCAGGAGCCTTCATCTAACCAGCAGAAGAGTTACCACAATAGGTATAAATCTGGAAGAATTGTCCTTTTGATGAGTCCCTTTTCTTTTTTAGTGCTGTACCACTGACAGCTCTGCAGGCAAAATCTTTGTGGTGGACATATATAATATTCCTCCCTCCTATTGCCCCCACAACAAGAACAACAACTTCAAGAGATGAGTTGGGCTGAGAGACAATAAATGGGCCAAGATCACCCAGCTGGCTTTCATGGCTAAGACAATGTTAGTCTTCTAGTTTCTAGCATCTTGCCTTAACAACTATCATATTAATTTAGATTTACATTGTTTAAAGTTTCCTCTAATTCAGGTAATACAGAGGGAAATGTGAACACTAAACCACATTATAATTCCCTCACTACCTGCACCCAACTATTAGATACGAACAGTTTTCATTCTTATAATTCACATCCAAATGCTCCAATTCACTATTCAAGTGCTATTTGTTAATAGCACTCACCCAGAGTTTCTTTTTGTTTGAGCCATTACAGTTTCCATGTGCTGCTGCACGTAGAGTGGCTGTGGTTGAATGATGTACCTACAGTAGCTGGTTTAACAAACTCAATTCTTCAAATTTATGTGACACACTGAACATTGTTTACATGTTGTATTTTCATAATGCAAATTGTGACTGGCCAATTTATGCCATGCAAACATAGACAATGAGTTTTAGAGCTGCACAATATTCTCACATTTATTTATGGGTGCTGCTAGGGGAAAATTCCACACCAGGCCAAGTTGGGTTGTTTCTACAGACAACTAAAAGTTTACTAGAGGAAGCTGGTTTATGTATCAGGTTCATTTATGAAGTTCACCAGAAAACAAACAAGGCTTGATACTAGGAACATGCTGTATCCAGGTTGAAAAGCCTGGTGTATTGCCAATTGTTTATTGAACATAATTTATGGCTTTAAACTGTAGCCTGTGAAATGTCAGAATAGCTAAAGGACCATCTGTTGATAATGAACTTTATACTGGAGTTTAAAAGTTTACATATTACTATATTGTTCATCCCCCGAGTACAGGTAGTCCTCAACTTACGACCACAATTGAGCCCAAAATTTATGTTAAGTGAGATTTTTTTTACCCCATTTTACAACTTTTCTTGTCACATTTGTTAAGTGAACAATTGCAGTTGTTAAATTGGGAACAGGGTTGTTAAGTGAATCTGGTTTCTCCATTGACTTTGCTTGTCAGAAGGTGGCAAAAGGGGGTCATATGATTCCGGAATCCTGCAACCATCGTAAATATGAGTCAGTTGTCAAGCATCCTTATGTAAACTATGGGGATGCTGCACCAGTCGTAAGTGTGGAAAATGCTCATAAGTCACTATTTTTAGTGCTATTGTAACTGAATGGTCACTAAATGAGGTAAGTCAAAGATCTATCTCTACTCTGTAGGTAAAAAGATGAAAAATAGATCACAAAAATATAAATAAAAAATGTCAAGGAGAAAAATAGCAGAAAAGGGACCTAAACATTAATTCTCTGAACAGAACTGTGTTTGGGGTTTCAACAGGGGTAGGATTCTACCAGTTCGTACCTATTCACTAGAACCAGTTGTGAACATTCTAAGCAGTTCGAAGAACTGGTTGTTAGAAGAAATTACTGGCCTAATCCTGTAAGGAAGGTAGGAAGGAAACATTCTGGTGTTGCTTACAGAAACTGCCTCTCCGTTAACCCTTATTATATTCTTGGAAGGACTAGACTTCCTGTCTCAGGAACGTCTCTGGAGTTTTTTTTTCCTCCTTAGTTGGTACTTTGCTTGTGTGGAGTGACCATTCAAAGTTACAGTGGCACTGAAAAAAGTGACTTATGACCATTTTTCACACTTATGACTGTTGCAGCATCCCCACAGTCATGAGAGGCCAGGGGAGGAGATGCGTGCCTTGATGTGAGTGATATTGAGTTGGCCACACCCAGCCTGCATGACCACCAAGTCACATCCACCCAGTCACATGACCACCAAGCCGTGCCCACCAACTAAGCCACACCCACAGAACCAGTTGTTAAAAAAAAAAAATGAATCCCATCCCTGGGTTTCAACCTCCACCTAATATACTAGAGAGGAACAAAATTAGCTGACACCTGATTCACAAATCGAAACCTGGCTAAAAAAAGCCACAACAGCCTAGCATCAGCTGCTGCCCAGAAATACAAGGCCAGTTTCTAGCACCACCTAAATAAGTACGAAGTACATGCCTCATACTTGCCATATTTAACGTGGTCAAAAAGAGAACCCATCTTATTTTACGGATATGGTTTCTGGTGGAGAAGTCATGGGGCAAACATTAGCTGGCCTTTTGGGGAACCATTTTCAGCAGTCATGGGATTTTAAGTACCATGTGGAAGATCTTTTTGCCAGCTGCCAGCTTCTCGTTCAAAGTCGAACTCCCACACCTGTGAATGATGTGCACTCACATCTGGTGGTTATTTCCCCAGTTAGGATTTCAAATGTCATGAAGGCAGGGCTCAAACGGTTGTCCTGTAACTGTCCTGCCAGCTGGGAGTTTTACATTCTGAGCCGAGCTTCTCATTGCGCCAACGATTTGTGTTTACATTGTCTGGTGGAACCAGGGGGAAGGCAGTTTTTATTTCACTTCCCTCTCAGCACTGAACTTCTTTGCTCACAATGGGATGTCATGACACCCCCTTGTCTTCCTCATTCCTGAGAAATATAAAAAGGTTGCTGGATGAAAACACACAATAACCAAACTTACTTTTTTGCTGCTCCTCCTACTCCAGCTAGATCCTGCAGAAGAATTATCAACTGACTGGAAAAGAATTTAGCTCCAATATCTTCCACAGCAGTTTAATGTTCAAGGATCAGCGCAGATAAATTGTCACATCCTAGAAAGAAATGATATTGCTCTGAAAGACATAGAAGCAAGCCAGGTGATTTTCTTCTGATCAGTTGGCAATTTTAAAAAAAATAGTAATGAATATCGTTTAGCTGCAGTAATTTTCTGTGTGCTTACTTAGCTCCACAATAACTCTGCTTGTCGCCTTCACTTTGCACTGTTCTTTTGATGTATTAAGACATTTTTATTCTTAGTTTCCGAAGTCTTTTGGAAAGGTGCTTGACAGTCTTGTTCATCTGATTTCCTATATGCTGCAGAATTCTGAAAGCTGGAAACAGATAATCATATTCTTTACCTCCCAGCTCTTAGATGTTGAATACAGTTCAAATGTTATTGCCCATTGTATGCACAGTCAACCCACTTTGCCCCTGATGAATTGGTTGTGCAATTTAGCGTCCATTTCAAAACTTAGCAAAAGGTTGTGTTTGACCATAAAAGTGGGTGGGAGAACTAAGATTATTTGGCACCATCATTCTACCTCATTGAATGTTTTTAAATGTGTGCTTAATGTTTGAGGGGGCCTGTTTGGAACAGGTGGACTTCCAAATGCTATTTAATGTTTTGGAATAATATGATACAATAAGTAAAAGAGGGACAGAGAAGAAAAGGGTTATGCTGGTACCCAACCAGCAGAATGGAGGATAGATTAGAAGAGAGAGGTGCCTTTTAGTGTTTCTCCCAGCTGATGAACATTGTAGGCCAGAGGCAGGCTACATAATTTGTGATATTGCTGAGTTCCTGACACCCAGCAAACTCCCCATCCCGATTTCATGTATTTTATTCTTCTAATTAAAAAAAAGCAAACGGGAAGCCAAATAAGTAAATTTTCCACTCTTCAAGCAATTGTTTTCCTTAGCTTTTAACTCAGAATGTATTTATAAACCTAGAGTATAAATCTTTGTTGCTGTTGAAGAGAACTGGTCCTCCTAACAATCCCATTTTAGATCTTTTTTGGACTAATCCTCTAATTTTTAACTCATTTTCCTCTTTAAAAAGCAATGTAACTGTGATAGAGCACTAGAGCAATTTCCCTCCCACTTACATGCCAGCTGAAATGGTGATGGAGTCCTGGTTGCCAGGCAGTATAACTGTGCTTTCTCCTTCCACATAGTTTAGATCTAGAAGTTAGAGGGCGGATTGGAGCGAAGTGAACTTGACTTCTCAGCAAAGAGGGATTGTTCCAAAAGAGCACTGAAAATGGCATATCCAATCCAAACCACAAATGGTAACATTAAATCTTCAAGCTGATCACTGTCCCCGAAGTTCAGGAAATTCCTCCCCATTTGCTGTTATTTCATTGGCTAAATCTAGTAATATTTTGATTCTGTAATCAACAGCCACTCCCAAAATATTCTAAGAAACCAGGCCTTGTGCTTATCAATGTGGAATAGGCTTATGTATATAAATTTATGTTTAACAGTACTTAGAATTCATCTGAACCCCAAATGTTCCTCAATATAAAGCGAAAAGAAAACAAACTACAATAAATAGCTAAATGGAGAAAAGCATTAAACGATGACCACAAAAACTAAGATGAGACCCAAATAAAACCTAAGATTGGTAATTCTGATCAGTCAACTAAATCTAAAAGAACATTGAAATAAAACAACTTTAACCTATTTATGAAACTTCAGCAAGTTGCATTTTGTCTATGGTTTGTTTAATAAGTGCCAACGGCCGGGCTTGTATTTTAAGATATGATTAATAATGGATTATTATTATTATAAGCAAGGACTCAGACAACATTGTAAGGTAAAACTGAATAAAGCCCAATATGACTAAGATGGTACAGGATAATAAAAACAAGGACAAATAGTCTGAAAAACAGTTTCTCTCCCAGGGCAGTAACTCTATTCAATTCTACTGTATAGTGCAGTGTTGGTGCAGTGTTGGGGGTTTTCGGTTCATTGTGTAGGATGTGAAGGATGTGTGTTTGTGTTTGTTTTCATGGTCATAGTGTGCACTGAGGATGGTGTTTGATTTCATTGTACGAGGTGCAATGACAATAATGTAAACTAAACTAAACTAAAAAGGCATGAATCCAGCTGCATTATTTTTCTTAATGCACAAAATATTACTGCAATTTTCAGCATTCAAATCACCAAATACCCAAATCACAACTTCCACCCCTGGCTGGGAAATCTGAAAATTATAGTGATAACACAGGAATGTCAAACTCATCACAGCACCGTCACGTGATGTATCGTGACTTCCCCCCCCTTCGCTAAACTGGGTGTGGGCATGGCTAGCACATGATGCATCCAGCCCGCAAGCCGCAAGTTTGACTGCCCTGTCATAACACATCCAAGTCAAGGAAGGTTGATCTAACACATTCTACTTTAAGCTTCAACAGTTTCTGTGTAATTCCCACATGGTCATCCATCCATACTGTACAGATAGTCCTTGACTTACCACAGTTGAGACTGGAACTTCTGTTGCTAAGCAAGGCATTGTTGAGTGAGGTGTGCCCAATTTTACTACCTGTTTTGCCACCATTGTTAGGTGAATTCACATGGTTAAGTGAATCCAGCTTCCTCCATTGAGTTTGTCAAAAATCCATGGAAAGATTGCAAAGGGCAATCACATAACCCTGGGACATTGCATCAATCACAAGCCAAGCGTAAAAATTTGGATCACATAGCTCTGGGGATGCTATGATTGTAAGTGCAAGGACCAGTTTTTTAGCCCTGTCATAAGTAAGAAAGTTTGCTAAATGAATGGTCATAATTTATCTGCATTTCATTTCATTTGCTATCTTCAAGTCCAGGTTTTGAAGGGACCCTGAAAACGGCCAACTCTTTTCTAAGCAGATCTCACACTCATTTGCCAAGGATGGCTAACAATCCAATCCAATGCTGAGTGATGAGATTTCTCCGTTCCCAGGTACCCTCATTTTCCATCTGAAACATTTGCTTCTCTGACCTGAACGAAGGCATATTTGTCTGCTAAGGTCTTTTGTGCTACCCCAAAAGCTCTTGTTCTAAGATCAACACTGCTGCCCTTTATCAACTGCAGCAAGAACATCAAGGGTAGACAATGTCACCTCCAAGTGACTGTAAATCATGCCTTGGTCTCTCTGTTGATTGCTTTGCTAATTAGCTCTTGGGTGTGCTGTCCAGGTGTTAGAGGAAATGTCAAAGGATCAAAGACATTAATGAAATAATGGATTAGCCCAGAGAAACTCTTGGACTTCACATACAGGCTCTCTTCCTGAGGAAAAAAACAAGAGATTATTCTGAGCTCCTATAGAGCCTTCCTCCTCCAGCATGGATAAATCGGAGCTTTGAATCAGAGATATAACTTGGATCTCTTTATCCATGAAATATTTACATTGTGGGATAACCATCCCAAGTTAAAAATAACATATCAGTTTGCTTTGCAACAAACTAAAAAAGACCTCTTACACAATGACTTTGGGTTAACTTAATTACGAGAAGACTATTTCTAAAAGGTTTGCAAAACAATTTTTAATGGGAAATTGATGGAATCAATGTCAATTATTTGTGTGATTCTAGAATAATGGATCTGAGTGTCCTCATATGATAAATCAATGGCTATTTGCTTTACACAATTTACTATTTAGTAGCTATGATTTCATATGAACTCAGTACAAATAAAATTGTTGCATATATTTCAGACAAGAATGTATTAATAATTTGCAGCTATCTTGCTCTTGGAGATGCACCTCAGAAGCTGGAACATTAATTCATATAATTTGTTTTTGTCCTATTGTCACATTTTGGGTAAACCTCCACCAGATTAATATAACTACATCAATCACATTGTGATAAGATGCACATGTTCCTCTTGGCTGAAAATTAAGAATTAAGAATCCAAGAAGATTCATTTGGCATTTGTTGCTATGAAGCCAATTGTATTATCCAACAATCTTAGAAGGAAAAATGTACACCTGGTTTGTTTTTTTTAAAATAAATATTTAATTAGATTCTTTTTAAAACAAAAGGGCAAAGAGTTTCAACCAATATGGTTATTATTATTTTTTTGAAGTTGTTTGTAATATAAGTGTCCATAATTCATTTTTCCTGTTACAATTATTAATTCTGAATGTAATATTTTGTTAATATTATATATATCCATACTTTTATTCTGTTGAAACATTTTGCATGACAGTAGTTTCTTAAAGATTCACTTAAACAATAAAGTGGATTTATTTAGGAGATAATGAAATAAAATTAGCCTAGAGGATGACTGGAGTTTCTGGAATGTTCTTCTCACATCCCATACAGGTAATCCTCGACATACAACCACAACTGAGCCCAAAATTTCTATGGTTGAGACATTAAATGAGTTTTGCCCCATTTCACAACCTTTCTTGCCACAGTTGTTAAGTGAATCATTGCCATTGTTTAAGCTAGTAATATGGTTGTAAAGTGAATCTGGCTTCCCTATTGACTTTGCTTGTCAAAAGGTCGCAAAAATTGATCATATGACCTTGGGACACAGCAGCAATCTGAAGTATAGCATGCAAGATAAAGCAGGAATGGTTAAATTGAATACTTTATTTAGAAAGGAAAATAGGTTTTATTTGGATATCACTTCTGGAATTTGTGCTTGTGAAGGAAAAAAAATGAAACTTTGATTTTGGTTTTGTCGATTAGAAAGATTGGTGCTATAGAAATGGCTAGTTATATATTAATATGTAAAAGCACAAAGTTGAGGTTGTATTTATCTTGTACTGTGCTAGGAAGAGTTGGAAGTCAATGCCCCCTTTTCTTTCTTTTTCTCTTCCCCTTTGTATTTCATACCCCCTTTCCCCGTTCCCTTCTTAATTTCCTATTTTCTTTTCCTTTTTTTGTATTTTATACAATTAAAAATAAAAAATGGAATTGGAAAAAAAAAAAGAAATATGAAAAAGTTTCCAACCAACTGAATTTTTAGCACAGGATCATGGAGATGTTGCAAAAGGGTCCTAAGCAGAGGTGGTATTTCAGCAGGTTCTGACCAGTTCTGGAGAACCGGTAGCGGAAAATTTGAGTAGTTCAGAGAACCAGCAAATACCACCTCTGACTGGCCCCTCCCCCGATTATTCTCTGCCTCCCGAGTCCCAGTTGATAGGCTGGGTCTTCTTTTGTTGCCCTGCACAGGAGAATGGAGCTGGAAATCAGGTTAAAGGGTTGGTTAACCTTCCCCTGGAGTGGGGAGAGAATGGGGATTTTGCAGTAACCTTCCCCTGCCATGCCCACCAAGCTATGCCCACAGAACTGGTAGTAAAAATTTTTTGAATCCCACCACTGGTCCTAAGTCACTTTTTTTCAGTGCTGTTGTAACTTTAAACTGATACTAAATGAACTGTTGTAAGTCAAGGACTACCTGTATTGATGGGTCTTCAATACAGGTAGTCCTTGACTTACAACAGTTCATTTAGTATCAGTTTAAAGTTACAACAGCACTGAAAAAAAGTCCAAATCTTCTTAAAACCTCCTATTAGGCTTGAGAGCAAATGCAAATAGCTCAGCATCAAAGGAGGCAGACAGCACTGCTGCTGTCATTTTTTTTTAATTGGCTCTCTTCCTGGGCTTATGAAGAGCAGCCTGACAAGCAGACATTAAGAAAGTGAAATTTAAGCCAAATAAATTACTGCTAAAATGAGAGCTAGAAACAAAGCCACAGCTGCAAGATTCAGACTGAAATCTGATTTCAAGCTTGCCATGAACAAATTCCCCTTTAATTCATTAAGACTTACTTATAAGCCAATATGGATAAGGTTGCATTATTGGTTGTCTTGACTGTCAACTAGTCAAGCAATCTTAGGCAGCTTTATGCTGAAGTACTGTATATATGTAAGGGATTGTTTTCAGAACATGTTTGAGCATATTTAATTGTATTCTGATTTTATTACATCCCTAATTAAGTTCTGAAAAGAAAGAAACATTTACACATCAACTTCCCTTCAACAACAGTTTGATTCTTATGTGTTGAACTTTGTTCAAGCTCAAATATTTAAATGTCCATTTTTAAACAAGACAACGTGCCAATTGAATTAAAAATAAGCATTTGAAATGTATAGTTCACCCTAACCTGTATGATGCTATCAGCAGATAAAATCAAAAGAACAGTGGCTTAAATGCCCATAGAAATTAAATATTCAGTATGATTTTAAATGAATATGAAAACAGTATAAACATTGCCAATATATAACAATGGGGCATAAACAATCACAGCCCTAACAACCAGATAAGCCAAATCATATTGCTTCGGGTAATTAAATAAAAGGCAGGTGAATAATGAATCACAATGTTAATGGTGTTAGCAAACTCATAACTGCAATAAAAGGAAATAAGGAACCAAGCTTCATGGATGTTGTTATTGAATCTACATATTTATAACTGAAATAAGTATTTCTCTTTTGTTTAAAGCTCATCTATTGTAATCTCTTAAGACAAGAAGGGTATATTCTATATATAAGAAGTGAAAAATTGATCACTTTCATTTAGAATAAGCACCAAAATTTTATTAAAACAATTCAAAGAAATAAAAGACAGAACTCCCAAAGACAGCTTTTAGGAAAGAATTAAGTAATTATTTACTGTTCCTCTACAGCTTTTTCTCAGAGTTGCCTTAATATCCTATTATCCAGTTCGTGTGCTAGCAGAAAAATATATACCAGCATAATATTTGCTGCCTCTCGGGTACAAGGTGAGTAAATGGTTCTGCCTTTATGGTGCCATTCAAGGCAACGACTGATCGGTTCTCTTGGCTTTGTTTTGTTCCGTGATCAGCTTTGGGGAAAATATCCATCAACCGCTCTCCTTGGTACTATGGGAAGGGTTGGGGCTTGTGAGGAGGTCACAAGTTTTGACAAAAAGTTGATGAAGCCAGTAAGATCATAACATAGTATAAGTACTGTTGTTTGGTGTATGTTTAAAATGTGGAATCCTATTTAACCTGGAACAGCTAAAGGCAAATTTTAAAAGGCTTAGATAGGGATGGAGGATGACATGAAGTTATGAAGACAGTTTTCTAGAGCTGAAAGAGAATGATTGGGCTAAAATCACTCACTTTGTATATAAAATAGGGCTAGAATTCATGGTATCCTGGTTTTCTAGCCTCCTGCTTTGACAAGTATGCCAAACTGTCTCTCAGGGGATACTAAATTAGTACTTGGGAAATCCAACATCAAGCTCCTTCAGTTGCTTTGGGCCAGTCTCTATTTTTTCACCCAAACTTATGGGATTGTTACATAAAGACAACTTTGAGGAAATAATTATTTATCTACCTTGAACACGGTGGAATAGAAATCTAATAAACAAGCAGTTAATTCGAACCAGTGAAACTCACAGTAGAAAAATAGTAAATCTGTTGTTGTTTTTTCTTGACCTGCTGCTGCTGTAACATATCACAAGGCATGCA
Organism: Pseudonaja textilis; assembly: GCF_049901715.1. Classification (NCBI taxonomy): domain Eukaryota; kingdom Metazoa; phylum Chordata; class Lepidosauria; order Squamata; family Elapidae; genus Pseudonaja; species Pseudonaja textilis. The sequence goes on from NC_141990.1 coordinate 263,049,975, forward strand.
CTGGTGGGCAGAGGGCCATTTGGAGACAAAAGGCACCAGAAGAAATCATCATTATGAAGTTTATAGGGAACAAGCTATGCTTGACAAATTCAATCACCTTCCTTAATAGATTCTTCAGCTTCTCATTGGGAAGACATTGTGACTAAGGAGGCTTTCAGATACATATATCCCCATAGACATATTAGTTTAGACAGGAATCTTTTTCCTGGAAATAAATTTCTGAGCAACGAATGGCTCTCTCAGCCAAGAGGAACTGTGCCATCAATAGCAGAGAAGTCTGTTCTGGTAGAAATTGAATAACTGCTTTCCAGAGTATAGGAGTTTTTAATGGATGATTCTAATTGTGGCAGGTGTCCACCAAATGAGATTGTCCTTCTGGGCAACAGCAAAAATAATAAGGACACTGGCTTTTTAAGCTGCCTCTCTTCTTCTCCAAGCAAAAAATAAATAAAGTTTTTAGATAGATGTTTTCACCACCCAGCAATTCTTCCTTGATTAATTTTGCAGGCCTCTATTGATTATAGTCAGCAGATTATAATAATGGAAGCTATTTGTAGTATGACATTTAATGCAATCTTTCCATCAAGAACTTAAAAGTAACATGCAAGATTATTCATCCCCATCTCCCAGGTAAATTGAGCATGATGAACACCTGAAGGTCACCCTTACATTTCATGGCTAAGAAAGGGCTGAAGACCATTCTCCTCTCCCTTTTCTAGCTACTACAGTTTAGTCTATTAAGAATCCCATTGGCTTGGCCTCATCCAAATTGCAAATTTGCAGGCTGTTTGCTCCACTGTCCCACTTTCTGTGCTCCCATCAATGCTCCTTCTAGAGGACCATTGGGAAAAAGCACAAAAATGGCAGCCAGCCAGCCAGCGTCTCAACCCAATTCTCCATCTCCCCTGAGCCGTGTGCTTTTCATGGAAAGGAAAATATTTTCTTAGGGAAGCAACCAACCCCTGGCTCAGAACAGCCAGAAACAAGAAGGAGGGTGGCAAAGCAATTCAGGATTTTGTTTCAGGCAGGAGGGGAAACCCTGTAGAGACAATAGACGGGATGGGATGGGAATTTCCACCCAAGGGAAATAGCTTACCCTGCTGCTTCAGAACTACGTTTCCAGCTTTTCCACTGAGTGGCAGATTTAGTAAAAATCAGTCAATGCAACTGCAGAAGACATTTGCAACCCTGCTGTTTGCAAAGCAGGAGAGTAAAACCCAAATTTTTGTACCAAGTTTGCACTGGAAATATGGAAACCTTGATTAACAACTTCTGACATGCAGGTAGACATACAATCCCAATGGAGCCCAACATTTCATTTAAGTGAGACATTTGTTAAGTGAATTTTGCCCCATTTCACAGCCTTTCTTGCCTCAGTTATTAGATTAGATTAGATTAGATTAGAATTCTTTATTGGCCAAGTGTGATTGGACACACAAGGAATTTGTCTTGGTGCAAATGTTCTCAGTATACATAAAAGAAAAGATACATTCGTCAAGAGTCAAGAATCATCAGGTACAACACTTAATGATAGTCATAGGGTACAATAAGCAATCAAATCATACTAGGAAACAGTCAATATAAATTGTAAGGATATTTTAAAAAAAGAAGAAAGGGCTGATATGCTGAGAGTGCCTGGGTTTTATAACATTTGTTGGGATTTGAATTGGAGCTTGTATTCTGATTGGTTGTCAGACTCCCATGGGGCCATGCAGGGGCAACTCTGTAGGCTATCCTGAGTTCCAAGCTTGGTTGAGCCTTGCTGGATGATGATGCACTGAAACGGCTTTTGGGCAATTGCTATAGCTTTACCTGGAGATCTTTGTTATGTAAAGTATTCTAGCCCAGGCCTTAATGGCCACCCATTAACAAAGGTGGGGGTGAGCTTCTGAGATGTTTTTGCTCTTTCTACTCTTTTTAGGGGAAATATTCTGCCTTTTTAATATTTCCTAGGATATTTCAATTTTCTAGGAGAGGGTTGGGTGCTAACTTCCTACAGGACCGTATTGAAACTGCAAATATCTGGACGGTCCCTAGCAAGAAATTAAGAACACAACAGCTCAGGCAGTTACAGGAAAGAGTTTGTTTATTTGCTTAATATCACTGCTTCAAAAGTAGCTCTGGTTACTAGTATACATCTGGACGCACATCAAGTTGTTGGTTGTAAACCCTTCATAACTTGGGATCTAAATATTGTTGGGTCCATCTTCTCCCAGGACTTTCTCACTATCCATTAATATCTGGAAAAGAAGGTTTCTTGCTGGGAGTATCCCTACCTTGGAGAGTATTATTTGCATGGCCATGGAGCAGGATCTTAGTATGGTCTTCTCTGGAATCGTCAGTTTGGTCTAGTGCAGGGTCTGCCATCTGTGGCTCTGGAGCCACATGTAGCTCTTTCGGCCCTCTGCTGTGGCTCCCTGTCGGCTGATCCCATCACTGGCTGGCCTCCCCCGCCCTCCCCATCAATCCTCGCCTGGCCTGAGAAGGTAAGGGGGATGGAGGAGGATGGAGATTCACTCCATATTCCAGAGCAGGAGGTGACTGAGTGGGAGTGAGTAACGTTGAGTTGGCCATGCCCACCCAATCACACTGGTTGTTAAATTATTGGCTCTCAGTATTTTCTTTTCTGTGGGAAACAGGTCCAAATAGCTCTTTGAGTGTTTAAGGCTGCAGACTCCTGGTCTAGAGGTTAAGGTATCAAGCTAGAAAGCAGAAGACCATGAATTCAAGGCCTGCTTTTGGCATGTAAGCAAGCTGAGTGACCTTGGGCCAGTTGCTCTCTCTCTCAGCCCAACCCATCTCACAGACCTTTTGTTGTGGAGAAAATAGGAAGAGGAAGGTGTGTGGGATATATTTGCTACCTTGATTTATTTGTAAAAAATACTAAAGTTGAGATTCAAATAAATCAACACATTCTCCCAGATAGCAGATCAGCCCGTGTTTTCTGAGTTCTTGAACTGAGACAGTGTTTTTGGTTCTTCCTGTGGTTTTTCTTGTTAAATGGGCCTAGTGCATTCAATTACATTTTTCTAAAGTATTTTTGTTTTTAATCTGATAACAGGGCAAATGAACAAACCAACGGAATTTTCTGTTTCATTTTGCTGCCACCTAGTTGTTGTATGGACTTTTGCAGCCCAGACCTGGCAGTCTATTAATGTTTTCTGGGGGTTGGTGGGACTGAGTCATGGGAGGAATTGAAAGTTTAGAGTTTGGCTGAATGACAAGTCATGACAAGACAGGAGGGAGACGTGGGAAGGTTGTGTGTGGGGTTAGAAATAGCAGGTGAATGATGGGCAAAACCCTGGAGAAAATCAGAAAAAGCAATTAACTATCACAAGACAAAGTAAGTTCCTTATAGAGATGGGCAACTGAACTTCATGAGAAGAATAAAGAAAGTGAAAGCTGGCAAAAGACAATTTGCTGCATTTCCCTAGTAGAGGGAAGCTTACAAGCAGAAGTGAAATTAATTTAGATGAGAAGGCATGCTAGGAACAAAAATCACAGTACTACTAAGTCATAGGAGAGCTTAGTGGTCAAGAATTCTCTACACCAGGGTGTCAAACTCAAGGCCCATGGGCCAAATCCAGCCTGTGTTTAGATCTGGCCCATGAGGCTACCCTGGAAACTGCAAAGGACCAGCCCATGGTGCCTCTGCCAGGAAAATTGGGCTCTCAACTTTGGTTTTCTGCTGGGCTGGCCTCCTGCAACCCTCTGCCACTGAAAACAGAGTTTGGGAGGCCCTCCTGAGCTCCATTTTCACTGGCAGAGAGTTGCAGAAGGCCATCCCAGAGGTTGGGAGTCCATTTTCGCTGGCAGAGCACATGGTCTCCCACAGGTGCCCCTGACATGAGTGACGTCAAGCTGGCCATGCCCACTCTGGCCACACCCACCCCAGCCCCTTGAGGTCAAATGCAATTCAAATAATTTAACACCCAGTTATCTGCCCTAATGAATTCCTTCAACAACTATTTTGCCAAACTGCTCAGAAAGTTAACAATCAGTTATCCCGAAGTGGTAGGAACCCACCACTGAACACAACCCTGATGCGGCCCTCAATGAAATTGAGTTTGACACCCCTGCTCTAATTAAGTGACACCTAATGAATTACATCGTGTATTATTAACTGCAGGACTGCCAGGAGCCCCACTCCCCCAAATGCAAAGAAGGGACAATCATACCATGGTAGAGCTCATTTGTAATCTTGATTTGCCATTATCTTCTCCTGTTTTGTTTTCTTTAGACTTTCCAGTCTGGCCTTTAACACTGGTATGAGTGTATTTCCTGCTGTTTTTTTTTTCACCCAAGTATTAGAATGGAATGGAATGGAATGGAATGGAGTGGAGTGGAGTGGAGTGGAGTGGAGTGGAGTGGAGTAGAGTAGAACAGAACAGAACAGAACAGAACAGAACAGAACAGAACAGAACAGAACAGAATAGAATAGAATAGAATAGAATAGAATTCTTTATTGGCCAAGTGTGATTGGACACACAAGGAATTTGTCTTGGTGCAAATGCTCTCAGTGTACATAAAAAATGGTAAATTCATCAAGAGTCAAGAATTATAAGGTACAACACTTAATAATAGTCATAGGGTACAATAAGCAATCAAATCATACTCGGAAACAGTCAATATAAATCTTAAGGATACAAGTGACAAAGTTACAGTCATACAATCACAAGTGGGAGGGGATGGGTGATAAGGAGTGATGAGAAGATTAACAGTAATAATAGTGCAGACTTTGTAAATAGTTGGACAATGTTGAGGGAATTATTTGTTTTGCAGAGTGATGGTGTTTTTTGTGTCTAGTTATTCTGGTGTGCAGTGCTCTATAGTGTTGTTTTGAGGGTAGGAGTTGAAACAGTTTATATCCAGTATGTGAGGAGTCTGTAAATATTTTCACAGCCCTCTTTTTGACTTGTACATTATACAGGTCCTCGATTGAAGGCAGGTTGGTAGTAATTGTTTTTTCTGCAGTCCTAATTACTCTCTGAAGTCTGTGTCTGTCTTGTTGGGTTGCAGATCATGCTGAGCACCTCACTGTGCTTTATAAATTATAGTTTAGAGCTTAATGCAGCATGTGAACCCAATCAAGTGTAGTTTGTTCAGCTATGGCTCAGTTCAGCGCAAAATGAGAATTTGATTAGTTGCTGAATTCAGATAAATATAACCTGATACAGTTTGGTTAATTCCATAAGATAATTAAGATGGAGAAAAAAACCCTGGGTTGCATAAACATGAATCTGTGCTAAAAAAGAAAAAAAAAGCACTATGATCACATTGGTTATATTGACAGTAAAGACTATGTTTCCCTTGTGGAAAATATTTTACCTGAGCCAAAGAGTTAATGCTGTATGGATGGCAAGACAGACATCATTATGAAACTATTTCCCCTTTCTTCTGACTGTCTAAGGCAGCCTTGAGGTGTATAAATCCGTTAGGTTTGGTCATTTGAAGGAAGTGAGGTGATGACAGTAACTGGGAAGAGAGGCCGTAGTTGATTGGTAGGATTTGGCAATGTCATGAGGGTACTATTTTCTGTGAATTCAAAAATGGGTGGGGAAGATTTCATCTCACCAGTGTGGAAAGACACCATGAGAAAGGAAACAGTAATGATAGAGAAGGTTATGCAGCAAACCTCTACTGGCTTTAAGATAAATTATATAGTACTCCATAATTCCTTTGATCCAAAATCAGAGGGTTTATATGAAAGATTTTTGAGCAATTACACTTAAGATAATCCCTGTCCTATAACAGAGTAATTGCAGCTTTGTAAAAGGAATGGAGGTAAATAGCTTTCTTATAGGACACATTAAATTGTGGTAAGTTATTTAAAAGAAAATCTGTCTGCTCCTTCAAATAATCAAGCAAAATAATTGAACATTTGCTCCTTGGTGTTAGCAAATGAAAGTACATGGACAAGGAGGTGGAAGATACAAGAACAAATTAGGACTGAAATTACTCAGAAGTGTGTTTGTGTATGGTGTTGGTATGTGGCTTTTTAAAAAATTATGGATGATTATCAATAACTCCATGGGCACCATCTTCATGACAGTAAGTACCCCTGACAATTACACACTGAAATCTCAGTAAAAATTGGGTTATTAGTTCTGGAGAGTCACATTTACCAGGCAATACTGAATTGCTCTTGCAGTCAAGGAAAATTTGGATTTCAGTGTAAGATGATCAAGAAAAATATATTTCTCCAAGCAAGCAAGCAAGCAAGCAAGCAAGCAAGCAAGGAAGGAAGGAAGGAAGGAAGGAAGGAAGGAAGGAAGGAAGGAAGGAAGGAAGGAAGGAAGGAAGGAAGGAAGGAAGGAAGATAATTTGTTTTACAGAAGAAGAAGCTCTGCAAAGCCCATATTTCCTTTTTTATTATTTTGATAGAATAGAATAGAATCCCTTATTGGCCATGTGTGATTGGACACACAAGGAATTTGTCTTGGTGCAAATGCTTTCAGTGTACATAAAAGAAAAAAATTATTTGTCAAGAGTCAAGAATCATCAGGTACAACACTTAATAATAGTCAATAAGCAATCAAATCATACTAGGAAACAGTCAATATAAATCATAAGGATACAGGCGACAAAGTTACAGTCTACGGTCAGAAGTGGGAGGGGATGGATGATAAGGAGTAATGAGAAGATTAATAGTAATAGTAGTGCAGACTTGGTAAATAGTTGGACAGTGTTGAGGGAATTATTTGTTTAGCAGAGTGATGGCATTTGGGAAAAAACTGTCCTTGTGTCTAGTTGTTCTGGTGTGCAGTGCCCTACAGCATCATTTTGAGGGTAGACATTGGAACAGTTTATGTCTGGGATGTGAGGGGTCTGTAAATATTTTCACAGCCTTCTTTTTGACTCATGCAATATACAGGTCCTTGATGGAAGGCAGGTGGGTAGTTGTTTTTAATGCAGTCCTAATTATTCTCTGAAGTCTGTGTCTGTCCTGTTGGGTTGCAGAACCAAACCAGACAGTTATACAGTTGCAGATGATAGATTCAGTAATTCCTCTGTAGAACTGTATCAGAAGCTCCTTGGGCAGTTTGAGCTTTCTGAGTTGATGCAGAAAAAACATTCTTTGTTGTCCTTTTTTGATGACGTTTTTGATGTTAGGTGTCCATTTTAGGTCTTGTGACATGATAGAATCTAGAAATTTGAAGGTCTGTACTGTTGATACTGTGTTGCCTAGTATTGTAAGAGGTGGTAGTTATGGGAGGGTTTCTTCTAAAGTCTATCACCATTTCTACAGTTTTGAGTGTGTTCAGTTCCAGATTGTTCCAGTTACACCACAAGGCAAGTTGTACAACCTCCTGTCTGTATGCATATTCATCGTTGTCTCAAATGAGACCAATCACTGTTGTATCATCTGCAAACTTCAGTATTTTAACAGATGGATCTTTTGAGATGCAGTCATTGGTATATAGGGAGAAGAGGAGAAAGCACACAGCCTTGAGGGGGCCTTGTGCTAATTGTACAGGTATCAGATGTGATTCTGCCTAGCTTCATCTGCTGCTTCCTGTCTATTAGGAAGCTTATGATCCACTTACAAGTGTGTTCAGGTACTGCTAGTTGGTTTAGTTTAGTTAGAAGAATGTCTGGAATGATGGTATTGAATGCTGAACTGAAGTCTTTTGATATTTTGATAGCCCCAATGCAGTGTACTATTTGAAATTTCATTATGAACAATATCCTACCAAGGTCTATATATATTTTTTTGAATGAAGGAATCTTGGGATTCTTTTTTAAAAATTTCTTTGAATGTCCTTGTCAAAATAGACTCAGTATTATTCCAGTCTTACAGATGAAGAACTGGGACTGTAGTATAGCATGTCATAATAAAATATACCCTTAATCTTCCTATAGAGTCGGTTCCCTGATCTGGTCTACCATGTAGGGCTGATAGTGATTTACCTAAGGCTGGAGAATAACTGAAATTCCTTTGTAACTCATTTTCTCTGCATATTTCAGAGAGTTGCTTTGTTCATATTTAACCCTAAGACCTGATATGTTTTGTTTGTTTATCCTTAGCCAGTTGTGTGATTCCAACCAACTTCTCATCCAAGAAGCTTCTTCAGCTCGTTTTCAGCAAGAAGCTTCTTCGGAGCTGAAGAAACTTCTCGGATGAGAAGCGAAACGTCTTCAAATTTAAAAAAACAAAAACAACAACAAGGAAGTCCTGTTGCCTCCTTAAAAAAAGCACTTTTGGGACAACCACGACCTGGAGGATTGAGAATCTCTACCGACTTTGCATAGAGTGCAGTCAGGAAAACCGTTGCCCGCCCTGTTCGGATTTTGGCCGACCTGTCCTGGATCGTGTGTGGGGGAGGGGGGAGGTATCCCTTGAGCCCCAAACCTCCTTGCTTCCTTTCAGGCTTCCCTTCTCCTATCGCTGGTCTGGCAAGGGTTAAGAACCCGTTTCCGCGTGTCTCTAAGGTGACACTGCAATCTTGGGTAGCGTGAACACAACGACGCCCCCCCACAACCTCTTTTTTTTTTTTTTTCTCCGCCTGCCTCTTCTGGTCTCCGGAGCTGTAGGATCCGTTGCTCCAGCTCTTCCGCTGAGGTAACCTCGACTCGGGAGCCGAGCGTTTCGACGGCAGCCGCCAAGCCACCTGCACTCGCCTCTTGCCCCACCGCCGGCAGAGGAGACGCGGCAGTTTTTTTGTTTTTTGTTTTGTTTTTCCTCGCTTCGGGTTTTCCTCAGGTTTCTTCTTCTCCTCCGCGCCTCCCATTCCAATTCCTTCCCGGACTAAAACTTCAGCCTCCCCTTTACGTTCCTTCTTCCAGAACGCCAGAGACGAACTGGGCGCTTCTTCCATCTTAACTGAACTTTTCTGGATTTCACACACACACACACACACACACACACACACACACACGCACACACACACACACACACACACACACACACACACACACACCCGCCCGCAACTTGGATTCCAGAAAGAGTGGAGTCCAAGAAGACGGGGAGGTTCTGCGCTTTCTTCCCCCGAAAGGCTGCCACAAGTCGGGCTGCTTGCTTCCCTCCTGGAGAAAAAAATAAAATAAAATAAAAATAAAAATCCGACCCACCTGCGTCCAAAGCGTCCGAGATCAACCGGAGACCCCCACCCCACCCCCGACGCCCCACCCCCACCCGAGCGAGCCGGCTGAGGCGCTAGAAACCCGAGCGCAAAAAAGAGCCGCTCGAAGAGAATGGCTGAAGCGCCCCGGAATCGGAGCGGCTGGGATGCTGCTGAAGCCGGCGCGGCGGCCGCCGGAGAGATCAAAACACCCCTGCGCAGGCTCGCCAGAGACGAATGGAGGGTCCTGGGAGCTGGGAAATCTCTGCCTTCAAGTCTGGGGCCCACCTTGAAACCCCCCGAAGCTGCAGCAGGTCCGTCCTCGGGGATGGACGACCAATTCCTGCACTTAGCTATCAAGAAGCAGGTCTCCTACAGGTAAGCTAGCTGCGTAGTGATCGGAGTCGGTCCTAACGTTAAACGAGGCCCTCCTTCCGTCCTTACTTCCTTCCTATGAAGAGTTTACATCTCAATGCTCTTGGGCTTTTCCTGAAATAAATCCCGTTGATCTCATATAGCTCAGCTGCCATTTAATCTTACACACACAGAGAGAGGGGGGGGGATGTGTGTGTCCTTGAATACACTCGATTTAAGAGTAGCTAATAAATTCTACCGGTTGGCTAAATCAAGATGATAACCTCCAGCCATACAATCTGTCCCTTAGTTTTGTGTCAAGCATCTCTTCCACGCTTGAGTCATAAAAAGGATAGTAAAACTTCTGGAGTTTTAGAAAAATGGGAAACTGGGGATACAGTGAGGTAGGGAGGATGCAGGTTGACTGAGCAAGCAGAAACCACCTGCAGCCACTCATGTCCAGTCTGGATTTACATACAGCTAAACGCAGAGCTTTTGACTCTTGGGTGATAAGGCTGCTGGCACTGATTTGTGTCTGAGCCAGGGATTGCCCTGTGCTCATATTTGTCTCATCTCCAGCAAAGCACTTTATTTCTTGGCCCAGCATAGGGAACTCTTGATGAGTTTACAGTTTTTATGTAAAATGTTGACACAACTAATATGCAACTTAGATTGTGGAAAACCTACCTGCACATTTTATACCGAGATAGTGAATGGAAGTGATCAAGTGAGAAGAGCCCAAAGTGTGATGTGAAGTCTAGAGAAATGAAACAGCCTTATTTCTCCTGATATAAACTAATCCGTTCGTGTGACTTTCAAATCTGCATCTTGAGTTTCTGCAGGTGAAAATTTGGATCCTGTTTGAGAGTCACTGTATTCCTCATTGGGAAAACTAAAAAGAACGCCAAGGTTCTTTGCTTTACTGTGATTAAAAAATATGCACACATACTTACATTTAAACAACTTAAATCTAATTCAAAAAGAGTGGTACAATTTTTTTTTCCATCTTGCACTGCACTACCAACTCTCTTTGGTTATTATCATATAGCTATTTTAGCTATTAATAACTTCCAATTTGGCTGGGGAGATTGATCAAGAGAGATCAATTCTCTGTTCTGAAAATCTGGTGTGGTTGTACATTTTACACAGAAAATAAGATTGCTGTACTGACATTGGAATCTCCTACAGGGCAGATTTCCCTTATAGAATAGAATTCTTTTTTGGCCGTGTGATTCGACACACAAGGAATTTGTCTTTGATGCATAAAAAAATATATTCATCAAGAATCATAAGATACAATACTTCGTGATAGTCATAGGATACTAAATAAGCAATTAAATCATACTAGGAAACTAAATAAAACAGTATAAATCATAAAGATACATAGCAAAAGGTTATAGTCTTAAGAGATAAGTAATAGGAAGGATGAGAAGAAGAATAGTAATACATTCTTAGTAAATAGTTTTATTCCTTCATTTAGCAAAGGCACATGCATTTTGAACGCAGATCTGATTTTTTGCAGAGCATTCGCTTAGACATCAGACCAATCTGAGCCTTTTCTATAGGTAGGATAAATGCTAAGGTAACTGAAGCATTTGGCCAGCATTCTTGAAAACTGCCTTCCGATTTTCAGGATGTTCAGCAAAAGCCATTTGTTCAGCCAGGCTTTTATTAACTTGGCATTTTAATTATCTGCTGCCCTGTTTCAGTTTTTTGGGGGTAGTGGTGGTGGATGGTTTTTAATTGTTTAGATTGCTTAAACACTGATTAATGTGCTTTGAATGTTGCTGTCCAGCTAAGATTTATATTCTATCAATACATGCATTTGAGCCACGTTACACTCAGAAACATGCCAGTTGTGCAAAGAGTGTTGAGAAGCTTCAGCTAGGCTCCCTATGCCCGTGTCTGTATTAGGCCCCCTGAAAGAACTGCTATCCTAAGCGCTGGTTTAAGATGCTTAGATTAAAGCAATAAAAGAACAAGGGAGCTGTGATCCTTCGTAGAAATCTGAGACAGATCCCCTGGTCATTAACCCTCATTAATCAGCCTGAAACAACCCTTTTGGAATAGGCAGTTGCACAGAGGAAAATATTTTAAAACCAGGGAGAGATGAAATGCCATAAAATCCTGCCCATAGGAAAATGGCTAACGGAGACTCTGAAGCTGTTAAAGGCATTCTAGCCTGACTATTATGCAGAACAATATATTACCAAGGATTAATACGAAAAAAGAGTAGGCTTATTTTTCATAGCATTGTCACAGGCTACATATTCTGAATACATCAGCTGATGATGATGATGATTATTATTCAAAATCCTCTGGAAGAGAGGTGCAGTACAATTACACACTATAGTCTATGGAGATTCTCAATCATCCAGGTCATGGTTGTCCCAGAGGTGCTTTTTTCAAGAGGCAGCTGGACTTTCTGGTTTTTTTTTTTCTTTGAAGACGTTTCGCTTCTCATCCAAGAAGCTTCTTCAGCTCTGACTGGATGGTGGGGAAGGGAAAGAAAAACCAGAAAGTCCAGTTGCCTCTTGAAAAAAGCACCTTTGGGAATATAAACTATAGGATTGGTTCCAGAGTCTTATCTGTATTGTCGGACACTGGTTTCCTCTTCTTCTTTTTTTCCCTCTCTGGTCAAAGATTCTTTTAATGTCCTTCTGCCCACATCATTACACCCTTGGTTTGCTCTGATCTGGATTGGTAACAGTGTGTCTGCTTGTAACCCAGAAAACATCTAACATGCTGATATCGTCCATGCCTTGCCATTTCTAGTTATAATTAATGCAGCGATAGCTTGTTGAGAGTGACTCACCGAGTTGTCAGTCAGGACAAAGTGCTCAAACTTTATTTCTTAAGCATTTAATAAATACAAACCCTTTTTTTTCTATATTGCAAAAAAGATGTACAATATCTGGGGATGCTAAGCCCTATTTATAATACTCTAAGAATGCAGTGGGTTGGTCCATGGTGGGGTATCTATTATTGACAAAGCCTGTATGTTAATACACGGGAAACAATCACCTTTCAAACTAGAATATAGGAAAGCTTAGCATTTTTGTCAATATCTGACCTACAATCAGATGAGGAAAATGAAACAAAGAGACGAGATAATAAACATCATCAAGATGATGTCTGTGAGCTAGACTTTTGGTGTACTTCCTGTGTGCAGCTATCAGAAAAATCAGGTATATGCAGAAAATATATGCAGAATGAGGACAAATTACAATATGCTGGAATCTCCATTTGAGTTTATAATGACAAGTTGCTTCATTCTTCAAAGCCCTGCTCCCAAGATACAATCCAGTCACACTCTCTCCCACTGAGTAGACACAGAGGTAGTTCTGCATAGCAGGAGGCCATATTTACAGTCCTCCCAGATATTCCAGGTAGGCTATCACTTCCTGATGGATATTATTATTATTCCAATCCAGTCCAGAAAACATTCATCGAAGGACAGTAGGCTACCATATCATGGGCAACTTGAGAGTGGGAGTGGGATAGGGTGAGGGGGATTTTGGTCAATTCAGACCAATTTGTGTTCACATTTTACCCTCCCTCTCATGTGGCTAAAGGGAGTGGGGAAAAACAGCACAACTTCACTTTTCATATAGCCCATCTAGACTTAATGTTGAGCACTGGGAAAGTAAGGATTAATAAACTTCAAGTTCAACAAATCTTATTATTCAAAACCAACCCCTACCCGAACCTAGTTAAGCATGTTGTAAGAATTCCCTAAGTACATTGTTGTGGTCCCATCCTTGAATGCAGCCATCATCAGATTCTTAACTGGTTCTTATTAGGATGCCCACAGTCCTCCCTGTTCAATAGTTATTTACTCATCAGCTGAACATTTACTCTATATATACTATAGTGGAACGTAGGAATGACCTTGGGAGTCAGGGAAACAGTCACAGCCAGGGAAAAGCAGGATATGAGGCATCTTAGTTTACAGAAAGAACATAGGCACGGCAAACATTTCTGATGAGAACGTCTAGGCATGCTTTCTGCCTGGACAACCTCACAAGCTCACATACATACATATTTTACAGCATACATTAATGTATCAGCTTAGATACAAATTTAGAAATAATTACTGTAAACAGAAATGTAGCAATAAGATTCAATTACCTTGCTGCCAAAACAATGCCTCTGGCCAAGAGATTGTACCGTAGCTCTTTTTGCAGTACAGCTGATACATCTTAATGAGCAACTCCAAGGCCTCTCACTTTATAATTAAGCAAGGATTGGACCAGATAACTTCTTAGTTAGATTATTCTTTGTAAAAGTTGGAAGGCTATGCCCTCGATTTTACTCTCCCCTCAGTTCTGGGTTGGACTAATCTACGATTAATGCAATGTATTTTGAAATGTTTAGATTTCTTACAAACATGTAGTCCTCAACTTATGACTGGTTGCTTAACAGCCCTTCTAAGTTCCAGTGACCTACATGAAGGGTACTTATGACCTGTATTTGAAAGTCTAATGGTTGCCCCTCCCCCCAATCACATCATTGTATGTTGGGGGCCTGGCAACATTTATAGCTATTTATAAATATTTATAGCTATTTGCAGTGACCACATTTTATGACAGCCAAAAGCTGGCATTTATTTCTGATTTTTGGCAAAACCACCCCCGGAGCAAACAATTGGTTCACTTAATGATTGTGGCATTCATTAATATATTCATAGGCACAACTATAACTATAGATGTTCCCATATACAAGAAATGCTTGTTTAATGACCATTCATTTAGAGACTCCACTGAATGAATGGTAGTTAGGCCCAGTTCCTGAAATAACAGCTGTTGCATGGAATTAATATTTGGGCACTTGGCAACCCACCCACATTTACAACTCCAGGGTGCATGTCAACTCCTCTCACCCATCTCCGGGGGGGTGGGGGGATTCTACCGGTTCGGACCGGTTCAGCTGAACCCCTTGCTCCGAAAATCAGCTGGCAGCAAACTGGTTTGTTGCGACTATCATGTGGGCCCTTCCACCCACCCCTGTGCTTTACCCACCTATATCTTCTCAGCTGATTAGCCTGGCACAGCGGATTGCCTCTTCTCAGCTGTGTTACTCAAGTGCTGCACACGTGCACAAAGTGACAATCACTGAACCGGTTGTTAAAAGTGGAGAATTCCACTCCTGCCTATCTCCCACATCTCTGCCCTTCTGGCCACCATGTCCTCTGCTGTCCCTGCCACCCCGTAACCCTGCACACCACCCTACACCTCCCCTGCCCTGCACTCAGAGGTGGTATTCAGCAGGTTCTGACCAGTTCTGGAGAACCGGTAGCGGAAATTTTGAGTAGTTCAGAGAACCCGCAAATCCCACCTCTGACTGGCCCTGCCCCATCTGTTCTCTGCCTCCCTGGTCCCAGATGATCGGCTGGGTCTTCTTTTGTTGCCCTGCACAGGAGAATGGAGCTGGAAAGCAGGTTAGGGAGGTAATGGGATTTTGCAGTAATCTTCCCCTGCCATGCCCACCAAGCAACGCCATGCCCACCAAGCCACACCCCCAGAACCAGTAGTAAAAAATTTTGAATCCCACCACTGCCTGCACTCCACTGTGCGTATGGGTTTCCTGTCAAATGCCATGACTGAGGGAGAACAATTTGAAATAAGCTTTTTCTAGAAGAAAGGACAATACTTGTTGAGCCTCTGTCCGTCCCCCCCTCATGTATTCCTGTTCTGCATCATCAGCTAGCAAAAGGGGTGGATGGCATAAGCTTTTTACATAAAGGCTTTAAAAAGAACACCTTTGATACATAAAGTTGATGGAATTAAATGTTTCTTCCAGAAATAGACAGACTGTGGTGTGTGGAGGTGTTTCAGGCGGGTGGAGTGTGGGTTGAATGCACAATTTAGCACTTCTAGAACCAAAGCTCTTAGTAAGAGTAGATTTACAAGGTTTATTGGCATCAACCTTTGCAGAAACTGCTGTGTTTGAACGAAGGTTTCATGTTTGTGTCCCTGGTTTCAGAAGTAATTATTTTTGGGATTTGTGGAAGGTAGTTAGAACTGAATCTCCAGTCCAATTCTTCTCAGTCCAATTCCATGTTCCTTTATATTACATTTTTAAAAATATATGCCATTCTTTTAAACAAAGCTTTATTAAGGCCCCTTTTTCCTTACATATTACAGGATTGTCATTTATCTTCACATTACAAAATTAGAAGCATAGATTAGGGGTTGCAGTGGATGGATTTCATAAAACTAAAGAAAGTTGAACAGAAATTCAATTATAGTAACACCTGACCTCTTACTTTTTATTATGTCAGCTTAAATATTGATCTAAAATTAGATATATTAGAGAGCAAAAAGAGATTTAATTGAGATATCCCTTTGCTTTTTTTCCTTTTTAATTCATTTGGTGGATTTTTTTTCCATATAATGGTCGGCAGCACATTAATGGTATCTAGGAAAGACTATAAGATAATGTCACATAATTGTCTTTTGCAACTGCAAACTTTCCAGCTGTCTCAGTTTACAGTTCCTAAAATTGTATGCATGACCTTGAACTGAGAATTATATGAAATAATTCAACATATCTAGTAGCTATCAGGTTGGAGCTTTATCCAACAATTTTGAAATGCTAAGCCATGGATAAAATGTTGGGAACCCAGTATCAGAGTCAGAATGCATAACCTCAAAACAGGCTGCACTTCTACACCTAAAGGCCAACTGAATTAATATGATTTTACATCTTAATAGAAATCATAGGACTGTGCTGTTAACTTGTGTTATTTTGTCTGTTTTATTACATTGTTGGAGTAGGATTCTTGCTGTTCCACTCCCACTTTATTATTTTATTATTCTTTAATAAATTTTACAGCTATGTTTGCTCTGCCTCTCGTGTATTTTTTATGCGTTTTCCTGATTTGTTATTTTTTGTAATGTTATGTTCCTACAGTGAAAGCTCTTTTATAAGGACTTGGCAGCTAAAAACTGAAAAAAGAAATAATCTTGTAAAAGGAGATGTTTTGTTACATGGTCAGATCAAACAACCAAACCTCCCCTGGCGTATGAAAGCTGAACCCACAAACTTCCCAAATGAACAGAAACAGATTTATCTCCCTTTCATCATATGTACGTAACTAAAACCCTTTCCTTATTCTTTTATAAACTTCTATCATATTTAGGGTCGGTCACCTAAAACATTTTGC
Organism: Pseudonaja textilis; assembly: GCF_049901715.1. Lineage (NCBI taxonomy): Eukaryota > Metazoa > Chordata > Lepidosauria > Squamata > Elapidae > Pseudonaja > Pseudonaja textilis. The sequence goes on from NC_141990.1 coordinate 263,066,559, forward strand.
TGTCTAAGGTAGGCATTCTTTCTCATCAGTCAAGATACACAGTGTTCCTGGCTAATGAAAATTTTATTACAGTATAAGGGAATATCTCATTAATAGCAGTTATAATTCACAATCAATTATTTATTCTGTGACATGCAAAAGCAACTGCTTAGGCAAACTCTTACTGTGCCTAATGTTATTCTTTTCTAGCTTATTCATCATCTCTCCTTAATTTTTCTGCAGTTTTCTTTTTTAACACAAGTTTTTTTTAAAAAAAAACTTCTTTTTACTTTTTTTTCCTTGTTCCTTGGCATTTATACTCATCATTTTATTCTCCATTTTTTTCTGTGAATTGTTTTCCTTTTCCTATCCATCTTCCTTTCCCTTTCTTTTTACTCTATCCTATTTCTTTTCTTTTTCTTTCCTTCTTCCTTCCTTCCTGCCTTTCTGCCTTCTGCCTTTCTGCCTTCCTATGTTGCCTTGCCTTATTTTCCATCTCCCTTTCCCTTAAATCAATGCTTTCCAGATCATTACTCTATAGTATCCATCTTTCAAAAC